>NW_028254841.1:0-600000 GCF_964263255.1 Lissotriton vulgaris | reverse complement strand
GCGGTCTGAACGTGTCCGACCAGATTTGGTGTCGGGGCCTTCTTTGGCCCGACTGCTGTAGCCTTATCCTTGATGCGTTGGAGTGACTCCAACACTTCCTTGGCTATGAATGGACTCGGCCGCGTCGACTCGACAGGGTCCTTGGAGCCAGTCTTCGTCTTGTCCGCAACCCTCGACCGAGGATCGATCCAGTCTTTCGGTTAGAGTCTTTTGTATGTGTCGACTCCCTTCGGCGTCGGCCTTGTTGGTTCGACAGCCTTGACCTTGGTCTTTGCTGCCCCAACCCTCCGTTCGATGACCTTCTTGAGCTTTTCGGCATCGACGGCCATTTTCGGTTTCTTCGGCTCCGAGGGGTTTGAGGCCTTGGAGCCGACCAGAGTTAGTTGCACTTTCGGTTTCGGCTTTGATGCTTTCGGTTTCTTTGGATCGACCGATGGCGGTTTTGAAACCGATGGCTCTTCAGTAATGTTCGAAGCCGGGCCTTTATGCGGGGCTGTAGAACCAGACTGTAGATCTTGGGTAAGGCCTAGTGGCGATCCCTCGACCTGAGCCTTATTGAGTGTGTCATAGTCGGCCCCCGTATAGCCGGTTGGGCCTAGCTCCTCCCCTGAGCTATCTTCTACGGCCCCAAGGCCTCTGCGTCGTCTCCTACCTCTTCGACAACGTTTTCGTCTTCTTGCACCTCTTAGTCTTCAGCGTCATACTCTGAGTCATGGCCCGAAGCCAGATCGGAGCGGTATTCCTGATCCTCCAGGTCAACAACCTCTTCGTCTTCGGTCCCGAAAACGTTTTCAAGAACAGGCACTGACCTTTTCAACTCCAATCGAGCCGCGCATCGAATCCGAAGAGTTTTCTGGGAATACACAAGCTAGTCTAGTCTCCCTGAGGGAAATGGAATTTGCCACTGCAGCTGATTGACCACCCAACTGTAAAAAGTATTTGCAATACCCCTCCATTAATGGAACTAGAGTAGAAGCCCTGCGGGATACAGGTGTCTGCATCACTATGGTGAAGGAAATGCTGGTTTTCCCCAGAACAACACTTGATGGGGAAAACTTACCCAGTCACAAATGCTGACAGCATTTCCACCCAACGCCCTATGGCGACATTAGGTTGGGGGGAGGTTACCGGCCTGAAACTGGTAGTGGTCTCTCCACAATTGCCAGCTGACTGTCTGCTTGGAAATGACCCGGAAACCTCATCCTGGGCTGAGGTTGAGCAAGTAACCCATGCGGCCATGCTGGGTATCCCTAGACTGGTGTGTGTGCAAACCAGAGCAAAGAGAAAAAGCAGGGTTAACAAGTAGGTGTGGAGCCTGAAAATATGGCCCAACCAAGAGAAAAAGCAAGAAGACTGGGGGAGAGGACATGGAAACCCTGGAGGGAACTGAGCCCATGGAGCTTGAGCGTTACCAGGTTTGACTCCTGGGCCCATGGGGACCCACTAGGGAAGAGCTGTGCCAGGGTCAGTGAGACTGTCCGACTCTAGAAAGCCTGAGGCAGCACGCTGTTTCAGAAGCACAGGGAGATGTCAGTGGGACCCACAGAGCTTATTGGGAAGAGGGATTACTGTATGCTGAGGCAAGAACCCCCATTACTGTAGCTACTAGGAGGGTGGTAGTGCCACAGAAGTACAGGGAGTTCCTCCTAACTTTAGCTCATGACATCCCCCTAGCTAGACATCTGGGGCAGACCAAAACCTGGGAAAGGCTAGTTATCCCCTTCTACTGGCCCCAGAAGAACCAAAAGGTGAAGGAGTTTGTGAGCTCCTGTGTTACTTTTCAGGCAAGTGGCAAGACAGGTGGCAAACCAAAGACCCCCCCCCACCCCTGATATCACTGCCAGTGGTGGGGGTACCATTTGAAAGGGTAGGTGTTGGTTTTGTGAGTCCACTTGAACCTCCTGCAGCCTCCGGGAACACATTAATTCTAGTAGTAGTGGATCATGCTACCAGGTACCCTGGAGCAATTCCCCTTAGGGTTACTACAGCTCCTGCAGTAGCCAAGGCCCTCCTGGGTGTATTTACCAGGGTAGGGTTTCCTAAGGGGGTGGTTTCAGACAGAGGTTCCAACTTCGTGTCTGCTTACCTGAAACACATGTGGAAGGAGTGTGGTGTGAAGTACAAGTTCACTACCCCATACCACCCACAAACCAATGTTCTTGTTGAAAGGTTCAACAAGACATTGAAAGTTATGATCATGGGACTCCCTGAAAAACTCAAAAGGAGATGGGATGTCCTGTTGCCATGCCTCCTTTTCGCTTATAGGGAAGTGCCTCAGAAAGGAGTGGGGTTTTCACCCTTCGAGCTTCTGTTTGGTCATCCTGTGAGGGGACCACTGTCTGGTCAAAGGTTGGGAGAGGCCTCTCCAAAAACCCAAACAAGACATTGTGGACTATGTGCTTGGCTTAAGGTCCAGAATGGTTGAGTATATGGACAAGGCACCCAAGAATCTTGAGGCCAGCCAGGAGCTGCAGAAGCATTGGTATGACTAAAAAGCTGCCATGGTTGAATTTCAACCAGGACAACAGGTGTGGGTTTTAGAGCCAGTGGCACCAAGGGCTCTCCAGGACAGATGGAGTGGCCCTTACCCTATCCTGGAGAAAAGAGTGAGGGCACTCACTTAGTGGACCTGGGCATCAACAGGACACCCAAAAGAGTTATCCATGTGAACCGCCTTAAACTCTACAATGACAAGGCTGACATCACCATGCTGATGGTGACTGATGAGGAACAGGAAGCAGAGAGTGAACCTCTCCCTGATCTCCTCTCTTGCAGCCCAAAAGATGGGTCAGTAGATGGAATAGTCTTTTCAGACACCCTTTCTGCCCAACGGCAGACTGACTGCAAGCAAGTCTTGCAACAGTATGCTAGTCTCTTTTCCCTGACCCCTGGTCTGACCAACTGGTGTATCCATGATGTGGACACTGGTGACAGTAACCCTGTCAAGAACAAAATCCATCTACAATTAGACCAAGACATGGAAGCATCAAAGCTGAAGTCAGCAAGATGCTGGAGCTAGGGGTGGTTGAACGCTCCGAGAGCCCCATGGCTAGCCCAGTGGTTCTGGTCCCCAAACCTCACCCACAGGGTGGAAAGAGAGATGAGGTTCTGTGTGGACTGTAGAGGACTCAACTCTGTAACCAAGACAGATGCTCACCCCATTCCAAGAGCGGATGAATTACAAGCTAGGGGCAGCCAAATTCCTCAGTACCTTTGACTTAACTGCAAGGTACTGGCAGATTGGCATGGCCCCAGGAGCCAAAGAGAAAACCGCATTCTCCACCCATGATGGGCACTATCAGTTCACTAATACCTTTTGGGTTAAATAATGCCCCTGCCACCTTCCAGAGGTTGGTGAATTAAGTCCGGATTGGATTGAGTCCTTTAGTGCAGCTTATCTTGATATTGCTGTCTTTAGCTCTACCTGGCAGGATCACCCGATCCACCTTGGGAAGGTTCTAAAAGCCCTGCAATCTGCAGGACTGACTATCAAGGCATCTAAATGCCAGATAGGGCAGGGCACTGTGGTGTACTTGGGTAACCTTGTTGGTGGAGGCCAGGTCCAACCCGTACAGCCCAAGATCCAGAGTATCATGGACTGACTGGGCAGCTCCAACCACCCAGACTAAAGTCAGGGCATTCCTGGGCTTGACTGGATACTACAGGAAGTTTAAGGGATATGGGTCCATTGTGACTCCTCTCAGACCTCACATCCAATAAAATGCCCAAGAAAGTAAACCGGACTGTTAGCTGGCAAAAGGCTTTTGGCACCCTTAAAGAAGCAATGTGCTAAGCACCAGACTACTTCAAGCAGTTCATAGTGCAGACTGATGCCTCAGAGCTGGAGATAGGAGCAGTCCTCTACCAGATCAATGAGGAAGGCCAAGACCAACCTGTTGCTTTTATAAGCAGGAGGCTACTCCCCAGAGAGCAGCTTTGGAGTGCCATTGAGAGGGAGGCCTTTGCTGTGGTTTGGTCACTTAAGAAGTTGAGGCCCTACTTGTTTGGAACTCACTTCCTGGTTCAAACTGATATCACAGACCTCTCCGATGGCTAATGCAGATGAAGGGGGGGCGAAACTATTGAGATGGTCCATTTCCCTACAGAGTATGGACTTTGAAGTGGAACACGGACCAGGGACAGCCCATGCCAATGCTGATGGACTTTCCAGGTTCTGTAGTAGGGGATCTCTGTTTATAGTCATAATCTAGTCAATAGTCCCGCCCATGAGCAATCTAAAATAATCTCTTCAATCGTCAAAAATTGCAGACCTGCACAGACACATAAGAGAATTTAAAGACAGATAATGCAGCCACAGGCTACACTGTCCAGCACTTCAACTAGAAATTCCACCAAAAACCCACAAACAGCACAGCCTGTCCAGTGTTTTCCACAGAGAAAATCCTTCCCCTACCAGCAAAAAGTCTCTGGAATGATAAAGTAGTGGACAGACAAGCCCCATAGGCTGCCATTATGTGGCTCAGAACAGGATACTGTGCCTTTAGGAGAACCTTCCAGAACTCTCTCAGTATCCCAGAATGCACAGCAGGTCCCTTTTACTTTCAGTTCTTTTTGAAGGCGTAACACGCCAGACCTGTAGCATTCCTTACATGAATATTCTCCACCGGGAGGAGGGCGGGCGCTTATGACTAGAACAGAGATACCCCTACTACAGAACTGGAGTTACAGGATCTCTGTGTTTAGTCATAATCTAGTGAATAGAATGGCAAGCCCATTCCCACACCAAAGCGTGCTGACGTCAGTTCTTAGACACAGCTTTTCCGCGCCAGAAACGCAGAGCTATGCCAAAAACCAACACTGGTGCCATGAAACTAGGGCCCTAAAAGGAGATGACCTTAACCCTAGATATCGGTTCGCAGAACGGGGAGGATGGGTGGGTCGGTAAGTAATCTATCACAAACTAATGTCTCTTACAGATATATTGTTACACAAGTAGTAACTTGTGCATCTGAAAGAGACACGTTAATGATAGATTCCTTACCTTAGTATAGATACCCCAGCAATACCAACCTCGTGGTGGTGGGTCTGCGAACCAATAACTACACCAGAAAGTCCTGGAGGACGGAACGGCCAAAGAAGCCATCCCTCTGGACTTGACTGTCCAGGCAATAATGTGTGCAGCGAGGCCCACGTAGCCGCCTGGCAAATGTCCTGCAAGGGCACACCTCAGCCCAAGGCAGTCTTAGTCGCTGTGGCTCGAGTGGAATGAGCCCTCAGCCCAACAGGGGGTTCCTTCTTCGCCAAGGAGTAACACGCCTGGATACACAAGATGATCCACCGCGAGATGGTCCGCTTGTGCACCGCTTTCCCCTTCTTAGCGCCCACGTAACCAACAAAGAGTTGGTCATCCACCCGGAACTGGCGTGTGCGGTCCAGATAGAACGAGAGCGCACGTTTTGGGTCCAGACGGTGGAGCCGCTCTTCCTCTCTCGAGGGATGCGAAGGCGTAAAGAAGGTGGGCAAGGTGATAGATTGCCCAATGTGGAACGGCGTGACTACCTTGGGCAAGAAGCAGGGCCTTGTCCGCAACACAACCTTGTCCGGATGGACTGAAAGGAAAGGAGGTTTACAGGATAGAGCCTGGAGCTCACTCACTCTCCTGGCAGAGGTGATGGCTACCAGGAAGACAGTCTTCAAAGTGAGAAGGCGAAGAGGGCAGTTGTGAAGTGGCTCAAAGGGAGCGCACATCAGAAATGTAAGAACCAGGTTCAAGTCCCACTGAGGCATCACGAAGAGTACAGGAGGGAACGGATGTGTGATGCCTTTCAGGAATTGATAAACGATAGGTGACTTGAACAAAGAAGGTTGATCAGGCAGCCTCAGAAAGGCTGAAAGAGCAGAAAGGTAGCCCTCGATAGTGCCCAGAGCAGAGCCCTGCTGGGCAAGAGAAAGAAGAAAGAGGAGAACCTCAGAAAGAGGGGCATTAAGGGGATCCACAGCCTTTGCTGTGCACCATGCCACAAATCTGTTCCACCTGCAGGCGTATACCGACTTTGTGGAGGCACGCCTGGCTGCCAGAATGATGTTGCAAACTTCAGGAGGCAAGTCAAATGGCCTCAACTGTCGCCGCTCAATCTCCAAGCATGGAGGTGGAGACTGGACAGGTTCGGGTGGAGGACCATCCCCTGCTGCTGCGACAGAGGGTCCTCCTGAAGAGGCAGACAAACCGGGGGATCGACGGATATACTGAGTAGCTCGGGATACTTGTACCTTCGTGCCCAGTCCGGAGCCACAAGGATGACTTGTGCCCGGTCGCGCCTGATCTTCAGCACTCTGCGCAGAAGTGATATAGGCGGAAAGGCGTACAACAGACCGCAACTCCACTCGCGACGAAAAGCGTCTCCGAGATAGTGCCACTTTGGAAATTCCAACGCACAGAACTGATGACATTGCGCGTTCTCTTTGGTGGCAAATAGTTCTAACCAAGGCTCTCCCCACTGCAGAAAGAGACCTTGCGCCACGTCAGAGTTCAGACGCCATTCGTGATCCATCATGCACCGGCGGCTGAGTTCGTCCGCCCTGGCGTTCAGAGAACCGGCCAGGTGTTGAACCACCAGAGTCACGCCCTGATGTTCCAGCCATTGCCAGAGGCGCAGAGCCTCCTGGCAGAGGGTCCACGACCCCACCCCGCCCTGTTTGTTGCAGTACCACATGGCGGTGGTGTTGTCCGTGAACACCTGCACTACACTCCCTCGGACAGAGGGGAGGAATGCCTTCAGTGCTAGACGAATCGCCCGCAGCTCCTAAAGGTTGATATGGAGCCGGGACTCCGCCGGAGACCAGAGGCCTCTGATCTCCGCCTCTCCTATGTGGCCTCCCCAGCCCTGGAGGGACGCGTCCGTCACAACTACGTGCTCCGGTTGGGGAAAGGAGAGGGATCTGCCGCTGACCCAATCGCGGTCCGTGAGCCACCACTGCAGCTGTCTCGAAGTGCCCTCCGAGATTGGGACATGGTCGGACAGGTTGCCCTGATGCTGGGCCCACTGAAACTTCAGGTCCCACTGCAGAGCCCGCAACCGCCACCGGGCGTGATGCACCAGAAGGATGCAGGAAGCCGTCAGCCCCAGGAGCCGCAGCGCCAACCTGACCGAAACTCGGGATAAAGGCTGGAAGATTGGAATCAGAGCCTGTATATCCCGAACGCGCTTTTCGGGTGGGTAAACCCGAAACTGCGCCGAGTCGAGAACCGCTCCGATGAAAAGGAGCTTATGAGAGGGACACAGGCGTGACTTCGGCACATTGATGGAGAACCCCAGCTGTTGCAAGAGGTCTGCCGTAGTCTGGAGGTGGTTGACGACTGTCTGGGGCGAGCCCGCCTTCAACAACCAGTCGTCGAGGTAGGGGAAGACTGAGACCCCTAACCGGCGCAGATGAGCTGCGACCACCGCCATCACCTTCGTGAACACCCGTGGGGCGCTTGTAAGGCAGAAGGGGAGCACGGTAAACTGAAAGTGCTCATGGCCTACCGTGAACCGCAGGTAACGCCGGTGGGCCGGCAGGACGGGGATGTGGAAATACGCGTCCTGCAAGTCCAACGCTACCATCCAGTCTCCTGGGTCCAGGGCAGCTAAGACCTGAGCCAGAGTCAGCATTTTGAACTTCTCCTACCGGTGGAAGCCGTTGACGTTCCTCAGATCCAAGATAGGGCGTAGGCCCCCTTTGCCCTTCTTGGGTACCAGAAAGTAGTGGGAGTAGCAACCACGTCCTACTTCTGGCCCAGGAACGTGCTCGATGGCCCCCTTGGCCAAGAGGGCCGAAACAACCTCCAGTGATCCCCCGATACACAGTGGTGTTGCGGTGGCATGGATTGAGGAGTCGTCTCGAAGCGCAGCACCCACCTGTCCGAAGTGACAGTGCACCAGTGAGTGTGGTGATGGCGAACCCTGCCCCCCCACTGGCATCACATAGGCCAAAAAGCACGGACTAGGCGGGTATAGAGGCGGATGCTGCGGGGGAAGGTGTGGACTGACCTCGCCGTTGTCCCCGACCGCCTCCACGGAGGTTTCCACGGCCGCCACCGCGCTGGATGTTAGTCTGCGGCGAGTGGCTGGCGGCACGTGTGGGGACGCCCCTTCCTTGGCCACGAAAGGAGCGAAAGGCAGCCGTGTGCTGGCGCGGGGCCGAGAGGCCCAAGGACTTGGCTGTAGCCCTGGAGTCCTTAAAGCGCTCAAGCGCGTGGTCTGCCTTGCCGCCAAAAAGGCGACTGCCATCGAACGGCATGTCCATCAGAGTGTTCTGGACATCTCCAGAAAAATTGGCAGACCTCAGCCAGGTGTGGAGTCTCACCGCCACCTTAGTTGCCATTGCTCTGCCCAGCGAGTCAGTGGTATCCAGCCCACACCGGATAGAATACTTGGCTGCATCTCGGCCCTCCACAAGGGCTTGGCCGAGTTTGGCCCGTACCTCCAACGGACACTCTGGCAGCACTTCCACCACCGACTCCCACAGAGAGTGGGTGTAGCGGCCCAAGAGGCATGCTGTGTTGGAAGACCGCAGTCCCAAACTAAGGGAGGAGAATATTTTCTTTCCATAATTCTCATACCTCTTGGATTCCCTGTCCGGCGGAGCCGACGGGAATGCGGTCTGGGAATTGGAGGCCTGGATGACCAGACTCTCGGGGGTGGGGTGGGTGGACAGGAAACATGGGTCGCCCGGGGCCGGGCGGTGGCGTCTGGCCACGTTTCTATCTACGGGCGAACCCGTAGCGGGCTTGGACCAGGTGCCCAAAAGAACGTCGGTCAAGGCCTCATTAAAGGGCAGCAGAGGCTCGGCCGAGCTTGACTGCGGTTTAAGGACCTCAGTGAGGTGGTTAGTCCTCACGGCCGCGACGGGGAGCTCAAGGCCCAAGGCCTTGGCAGCCCTCGTCAACACCACAATATACGTTGCCCCCTCCTCCGAAGCCACGGTAGGAGGAGAGACAAAACCAGTGTCTGGAGAGGTGTCCAGGTCACTGGCCTCCCCAAGGTCTCCTGCCCAGTCCTCTTGAGACTGACACTCCCAGGTCAGAGGGTCACCGGGTCCGAAGGCCCCGGGGCCGCTTGACCTTGCGGCGCCGGGCCCGAAGGCGCCGGCGGTGTCGGGACCGTGGGGCCCTGCGGCGCCGAAGCACCCGACAGCTAGAGGCCCCTAGACGGGTCCGCTGGGCCCGAAGGCGCCGCGGAGCCCGTCGGACAAGAAAGGGACCTCATGGCCATGAGGAAGCGCTTAATCTCCTCCGGCGTCGTGTCTCGCCCAGGGACCGGAGGGTGTGGGGCGGAACGTGATGCCCGCGACTCCGAAGGAGTCGCGTGGGCGGTGTCACCCAAACCACCGGCCACGTCGCGCGAGCGTCAGGGGGGAGTCAGAAGAGCGATGACGCCTCTTCGACTTCTTGTGCTTCTTACCTGACAACGCCTTCGACCCGGAGGAGTGGTGCCGACTCCCGGAGCTTTGGTGGCTCCGTCCCCGCGACCTGTCCCTCGACCTCGCGTGGGACCGGGACCTCACGCGGGGCCGACTGCCGGAGTTCCGAGTCGCCTGCGGGACCGCTCCCGCCTGGCTTTTGAAGAGAGGGCCCGGGCAGTCGGAGCAGGCCTTGTCGTCGTGGTCGGCGCCTAGACAAGTTAGGCACAGGTGGTGAGGATCCGTGACCGACATCGTGCGGTCGCAATCTTCACAGTGTTGAAACCAGGCATCCCTACGGCACCGATCGGAGTCGCAAGACTTCGAGAAGGATCAAAAATGATCTAAAAAAAAGTTAGTCAAAAATGGACTGGATTACTGCTTTTTCCAGATCTGCGCTGGCTGGCGCGGAAAAAAGAAGAACTGACGTCAGCACGCGGAGGCGGCGTCTAAGTACTCCATCGACGTAATCACGACGCCCACGACGGACGCGGAGCCGCAGACGACGCCTACCGACGCGCAAGGGTCCTGCTACGCAAAAGTTTCCGGATCGAGTCTGACACCTGGGGATATTCTAAGGTAAAGAATCTATCACTAACGTGTCTTTCAGATTATTTGTGATTGCTCCGGGGTCCACGCACATGGGCGGGACTATTCACTAGATTATGACTAACAGATACCCCTACTACAGAACTGGAGTTACAGGACAGAAACTACTCCTTCTTCCACCTAGACAATGAAAACTCCCTAGGACAAGGCTAGTCTCATCACCTTTCGTTTGAGGGGGGGAGGAGATAGTGCCATCTTTCTTTCATTGGCATGCCCCAACTTTTTTCTGACTGGCGATATGCTTTGACTGAGTGTGCCCTGGGCTCCTGCCAACCAGGAACCCAGGGCCTGTGTTTCATCCCTAAACTGTATTGAAACTAAAACCCAATTGGCATCTCTGGCCACCTGTCAGCACCTAGTAAATGGTACCCAGGGCATAGTGACCAGAGTAGATCCCTAAGGACACCTTTCGGGGCCCTGTACCCTGGCACCCACACACTGCCTTTGCAGGCTGAGTGCCTAAGTACAGTACTGAACAGACGAAATAGCACACATCCCTGAGTGCCATGCCCACAAACCCACTGCCCTGACATACATCAGTCACCCCTATAGCTGGATGCCCTTTGCCAGTGGCGTGAGCACACGTGCATGAGCCCTGTGCCCCTACAGTACCCAGGGCCAATCCTGGGTACTAAGTGCAGTGATGCCGTTTAGATTATATGGTGCTGGGAGGTCGACATTACGAACTCCACAGCACCATAATGGCTACACTGAAGACTGACAAGTTTGGTATCAAACTTCTCAGCTCATTAAATCCACAATGATGCCAATGTGGGATTTAATGAAAAATGCACCACAGAGGGCCTCTTACATATGCCCCCTGAAACCTAACCACAATCCACGTCTGGACTGAGAGGCTGCCACACAGCAGACATGTTGCTGGACCCCTGGGTGGAGAGCCCCCGCTCTTCTGGGCCTGCAACAATGCACATCCTGGGCGAGGTGCTAGGTCTCCTCCCCCAGGATGGGCAGGGGGAAGCTTTAAAGGCCTGCCGCCTCGGAGCTTCTCCAGACTATTTTCTGTACCCAGCAACTGGCCTCCACCCGTCCTGACCCCCACTCTGGCGCGAAGACTGGTGGGAAAAACTACGTCAGGAAGAGGGGTGTGTCAGCCTGTGCCAACCCCACCCCTCAGGTGAGGGAGACTAGGTGAGGCACGACTCCGGGCTCCAGCCATCTTGAAGATGGGGAGCCCTGCTCAATCACAGCTAGGCTCCTGTCCCCTTCCCACAGGAGAAAAGCAGGCTAGGGGATGTACCCACCCCAGGACTGGGACCTATTGGTCCCTGCCCTCGCCCTACTTGTAACGCCCCTAAATTCAGTATTTATGGGCTCCCTGAACCTTCCTTCCTCAGATCCAGATACGAAAAGAAGAAAGAAGATCAAGAGAAAGACCCGCCGTGCAGCTGCTAACAGGACGACCACAACTGACTTGGCCCCAGCCCTACCGGCTTGTCGATCCTGAAACCTGCTCCTGCCTAAACCCTGGCGACTCCAGGGGACAGCAACATTGGGACACCCAGAGGACCTGCCTGCCTTGACCCTCCTAAAGACTGGGACTCCCATCAGCTTCAACAACACCCCTGGTGCCAGCCAGGAGCTCCGGACCAGCCCACTCTGCACCCGCCGAGCCCGGCCCGTGGCCCATTGTTCCAAAATCACGAGGACGCCCCCCGTGCCCTGGGCGACTGGGACCCGAAGTTCAGTGCCCAAAGACCCTCCTTGACGAACCAGCAGACGCCTGCAGACTCAGAACCAGGGGCCCCTACAACCGTAACCAGCTGAGGGTAAGCTTTCCCGACACCTAAAGACACCCCTGCACCCGGCCCTCTACAGCCCCCTGTGCCTTCATTTGGGGTACCTACCTGTGCTCCAAGATCCCAACTAACCTCTCGAAGTGGTGATTGCCCCTGAAGAGTCTCCGTCCCTGAGCCTGCAGCCTTTGTTGGTTTGTTACCTTTCCCATTGAACATTGAGCGCCCGACTGCTCAAAAGCACCCTGCACCCAGCCGCCAGAGTGCCGCTCGCCGTGCCACCTTTGCCCTATCCTACTTCCCCATTCACCCTTTGCAAGTGACCAGGAGCCCCGCTCAACAGCCGCGTGGCCTGCTAGCCAGAAGCCACCAACTGGAGGCCCCCTGCCCCTCATTGGATAACATTGGGCCTAACTACCTCTGCACCCGGCCGCCCCGGTGCCGCTGAGGGTGAACCAACTGTGCCTACCTGACCCTGAGGGACACCCGAGTATGCCCAGAACCTTAACTTCACCAACCGAGTACTCACCTGGAAACCGGTAACTCACTTACCTGCCCCATTGGATGACTGACTGGAAAAATTAAATTTTCTAAGTGCCTAATAGTACTCACCTGTGATCAGGAGAGAAGCCAATACTCTTGTACAGTATTGATCCACAAAAGTAATCCGAACCGGGTTTACCCTGAACCTGTATTTTTTCTATAGGAATCTATTGTCTGCTTTTCTATGAAATTTCTTCTGTCTACTTTTGAAAACTTGAAATATTCTGTAAAAATCATACGAAATACTGACACTTAATTACTTACCTGTTTTAAGTTGACACCCCAGTGCTGGATTACAAAAGTACCAAGATCGTACTTTACCTGCAACCTGAATTTTCTCCCATTGGATAACATTGCCAGATTTCTGTTGAAAAGTTTCTAAGTGTGAACATTTAAAATAGCTTTATATTCATGAAAAATCACTGCTATCACAAACATTTTTACTTCAATTTGTTTCAGCTTAGACCCCAGGACTGAATCTAGGATCCAGTCCTGGAACTACCAAAGTAATCAACTGTGTTTACATGGAATAACCCATTGAGATAAATGATAAATTGTGTGTAGAATTGTGTTGCCTACAGCAACCCCTGTACCTACTGTGTTTTCAAAGTCTATTGCCTTTCTGCAAAGTACTCATCTGAGACTCTCATATTGAGAACAATATATTTTGATACCTGTTGGTTCTAAAAATAAAATCAATATATCTTTGATATAAAAACAAATAGCCTGGAGTTCAGTCTCCGAGTGTGTGAAACCTTTAGCTGACTGGTTGTGTACATCAAAGGCTTTAGACTGTCCTCTGGTACGGACTTACTGCTCGACCAAGCTACCACTTTAGAGAGTAAGGTCACACCTGGCTTTAACCTCTGTTATACCTCTGGGGCTGGTGGACTCTATCACACTGTACCTTGTTCTGGTCCATTATATATAGAGCCACTTTCTCACATTGGTGGATCAGCGGTAGGATACAAACTTGCATTTGTTGGACTACTTGGTTACCATCTGATCACACGACAGAACTCAAATTGCCTTTAGAATTCTGAAATTGGGTTTTCCAAAGTATTAAAAGTCTTGTCAGGGCCTTTCTTAAGTCCCTCTAGAATTTTAGAAAAATAAAAGTCACTATAGTCAGGGTAGAGTGTTAGAACTATCAGGTTAGACACTCAGCCTGCAAAGGCAGTGTGTGGGTGTCAGGGTACAGGGCCCCTAAGGGTGGCACAATAAGTGCTGCAGCCCTTGGGGGTCTTCTCTGGTCACCAGGCCCAGGGTACCATCTACTAGGGGCTGACAGGTGGCCAGAGATGCCAATTGGGTTTTAGTTTCAACACAGTTTTAGGGAAGGAACACAGGCCCTGGGCACCTGGTTGGCAGGAGCTCAGGGTACACTCAAAGCACATCAGCAGTTCAGCAAAAAGTAGGGGCATACCAATGCAAGAAAGATGACACTTTCTCACATGCCCACCTCTGCCAACTCCACCCTTCAGATGGGGGAGGCGAGGTGAAGCACAAATTTGTAAGCCAACCAGGGACAGGCTCATGCCCCCCTCCCACTGGAGGGTTGCATAATAGGGGGGTGTACCAACCCCAGGGAAGGGACCCATTAGTCCCTACCTGTTACCTACCTGTAACGCCCCTAAAGAACAAGTTACTTACCTTCGGTAACGCTTTTTCTGGTAGATACTATATCTGCCTGTGGATTCCTCACCTTGTGAATATCCCCCTTGCGTCAGCAACGTTCGGAAATTTTCTTCGTAGCACGCCGTCGTGGGCGACGTCACAGGAGCACGGCATCGCGCGCGACTCCGTCTGACGTCACCGACCCCATATTAGGCCCACGCCGGCGTGATGACGTCAGTTCCGCCCTTTTTTCCGTGCCTTCGAGGCACACGGACGGACCAACGATAGCAAATATGCAAATATACAATGTACACAGTACAAATAGAACCAAATCAATACAACAGTATTATAATCAAATATACAGAAAGACCAGGTATAGCAGAGTAGACAACGGGGAGGCGGGTGGGTCAGTGAGGAATCCACAGGCAGATATAGTATCTACCAGAAAAAGCGTTACCGAAGGTAAGTAACTTGTTCTTCTGATAGATACATCTGCCGTGTGGATTCCTCACCTTGTGAATAGATTCCCACAGCAGTCCCCACTCCCGGAGGGTGTCTACTCCGCTACACCAGGAAGTCTTGGAGGACAGAACGCGCGAAGTGGCCATCCCTCCTCACCTCGGTATCTAAGCAGTAATGCTTCGCGAAAGTGTGGAGGGAGGCCCAAGTCGCGGCCCTGCAAATATCCTCAACAGGCACACCCCTAGACAAAGCAGATGTTGCAGACTTTGCTCTAGTTGAATGAGCTCTAATACCCTCAGGAGGGTCCTTACCCGCAAGGGAGTAGCAGATCTTGATGCACAGGATTATCCATCTGGAAAGAGTGCGCTTGTGCACCGCTCTGTCCTTCTTGCAGCCAGCAAAGCCAACAAACAGCTGGTCGTCCATCCGGAAGTCCTTAGTCCTGTCCAGATAGAAGGACACCGCCCGCTTAGGGTCCAGGCGATGCAGTCTCTCTTCCTCCTTAGACGGGTGAGGGGGAGGATAGAAGGTAGGAAGGGTAATGGACTGCCCAAGATGGAAAGGAGTCACCACCTTAGGCAGAAAAGCAGCCCTGGTCCTAAGAACCATCCTTTCTGCATGAATGGTCAGGAACGGGGGTTTGGAACTTAGAGCTTGAAGCTCACTTACCCTCCTTGCCGAGGTGATTGCAACAAGGAAAATAGTTTTAAAAGAGAGAAGCCTCAATGGACACTTGTGCAAGGGTTCGAAGGGAGAACCCATTAAAAAGGTCAGCACAAGATTCAAATCCCAATGAGGAATAATAAAAGGGGTAGGAGGAAACATATTCATAAGACCCCTCAAAAATCTCACAACCACCGGAGACTTAAAGAGAGAAGGCTGATCCGGCAAACATAGAAACGCCGATAAGGCCGAAAGATAACCCTTGACCGCGGACACAGCCAAACCTTGCTGTGCCAGATAAAGGGCAAACTGTAAAATATTAGACAAATGAGCCCTCAAAGGGTCAATATCCCTCTCCCTGCACCAAGAAACAAATTTTGTCCACCTATAGGAGTAAATGGACTTAGTGGTGTCACGCCTGGCAGAGAGAATGACATCCACCACCTCGTGAGGGAGAGAAAAAGAACTCAAGTTGCCCCGTTCAATCTCCAGGCATGAAGGTGTAATGTCTGGAGGTGGGGGTGTAGAACCTGCCCCTCCAACTGAGAGAGGAGGTCTGCCCTGTGAGGGAGACGGAGCGGCGGGTGAGAGGATAGGTGGAGTAGGTCCGAATACCACACCCTTCTCGGCCAATCCGGGGCGACCAATATGACTTGGGCCCGGTCTTGACGAATCTTCCTCAGAACCCGAGGAATCAAAGGTATGGGGGGAAACGCGTAAAGGAGTCGATCTCCCCAACTCAACTGAAACGCGTCCCCCAATGCTCCTTGCATCGGATACTGGAGACTGCAGAATGAAGGGCAGTGAGCATTCTCGCGAGTGGCAAATAAATCCACCCGAGGCGTCCCCCACATCCGAAAGATGTCGTGAACAACCTCCGGGTGAAGCCTCCACTCGTGGTCGGCGGAAAACTGCCGACTGAGACTGTCCGCACGCACGTTCAGAACCCCGGCCAGATGATTTGCCACCAGACAAATCTGATGGTCCTGAACCCAGGACCAGAGACGCAGAGCCTCTCTGCAGAGACACTGCGACCCTACTCCTCCCTGCTTGTTGATGTACCACATCGCAGTCGTGTTGTCCGTTAGGACCTGGACCGAACGACCGCGAAGGGAAGGGAGGAAGGCCTTGAGCGCCAAACGTATCGCCCTCAATTCCAGAAGGTTGATGTGAAACAACCTTTCTTCCGGAGACCAAAGACCCTTGACCTCCAGGTCTCCCAGATGAGCACCCCACCCGAGAGTGGATGCATCCGATATCACTGTGGCCACTGATGGAGGTAGCTGAAAAGGCTTTCCCTGTGACAGATTGCCTTCCACGCCCCACCAGGACAGGTCCGCTGCAGTTTCTCTGGAGATCCTCACAGACTCCCTGAGATCTCCGTTGTGCTGATACCACTGCCTGCGGAGGCACCACTGGAGCGCCCTCATGTGCCAGCGTGCATGACTGACCAACAGAATGCAAGAAGCCATCAGACCGAGCAGGCGAAGGACCTTCAGGACTGGAACAACCGCTCCATTGAAGAATAAAGGAATCATTTCCTGAATGTCGCGAATCCTTTGAGGTGGAGGGAATGCACGACATACAGAAGTGTCCAGTACCGCACCTATGAACAGGTTGCGCTGGGAGGGCACCAGGTGAGATTTGGGTACGTTTATCGAAAAACCCAACCTGTGTAACAACTGAGTTGTCTCCTGCAGATGATGGAGCACCATCTCCGGCGACTCTGCTTTGATCAGCCAGTCGTCTAGATAAGGGAATACAGGAATCCCTGACCTTCTGAGATGCGCCGCCACCACCGCCATCACCTTGGTGAAAACTCGAGGCGCAGTAGTAAGTCCAAACGGGAGGACCGCAAACTGATAGTGCTGCGACCCCACCGTAAAACGGAGATACTTCCTGTGCGACTTCAGGATTGGGATGTGGAAATACGCATCCTGCAAGTCGATCGACACCATCCAGTCTTCTTCCATCAGCACCAGAAGAACCTGAGCAAGGGTGAGCATTTTGAACTTCTCCTGTTTGAGATAGAGGTTCAAAATCCTGAGATCCAGGATAGGCCGAAGTCTGCCATCCTTCTTGGGAATCAAGAAATACCGGGAGTAGCACCCTTGACCCCTCTCCTGCTCTGGAACCACCTCTATCGCTCCCTTTCGAAACAGAGCCAGGACTTCCTCCTGCAGGAGAAACAGGTGGTCCTCTGAGCAATAACCTTGGCAAGGAGGGTAATTGGGAGGGAACTCCTGAAAAGGAAGTGCATACCCATTCTCTACGAGATTGAGAACCCAAAGATCTGATGTAACCGATTCCCAATCTCGTAGAAAGTGATTAAGCCGACCCCCTACTGGCCCTACATGATCCAGAATGGAGGATCTAGGGCTGCTTTGCTGATGCGGGTTGGGCATTATTGGAGGAAGTGGAGGAAGAGGAGACTTGACGTCCACGTCCTCTCTGTCTACCTCTATAGGACTTATATAGAGGGTTCTGCTGCTGCTGCTGTTGTTGGCCCTGCTTGAAGGGACGAAAAGAAGATTTACCAAATCCCTTGAATGTTCTAGCTGCAGACCCTCTCATCTGCAGACCCAACGATCTCGCAGTGGCACGGCTGTCTTTAAACCTTTCCAAGGCCACATCAGCCTTCTTACCAAAAAGGCCAGAACCTTCAAAGGGTAAGTCCAGCAAAGTAGATTGTACATCCGCTGAGAAATCAGATGACTTTAACCATGCGGCTCTCCTAGTTGCAATGGATGAGCCCATAATTCTGGCAACTGAATCCACAGTGTCCATGCCGCTTTGGATGACCATGCGGGCCGCAGCCTGAGTGTCAGAGATGACTTCATTAAAGTCTTTCCTATCCTCCTCAGGAAGTTTTGGTGACAATTGCTTCACTGAGTCCATCAGCGCGTGCACATATCTACCTAAAAGGCAAGTAGCATTTGACAACTTTAGAGCCATGCTTCCAGAAGAGAAAGTCTTCTTCGCAGCCTGATCCAATTTCTTAGACTCTTTGTCAGCAGGCACTTGAGGGAAGGAGCCTGCCGCCCTATTAGAACAAGCCGCCTGAACCACAAGACTTTCCGGAGACGGATGCGTAGAAAGCAATGCAGGGTCATCAGGAGCCACCCTATAGCGCCTTGCAATAACCCTTGAAACTGCAGGAGCAGATAACGGCCTCTTCCAAATTTCCTTAATTGGATCTGACAAGGCATCAGTAAACGGCAAAGTTGGCTCCACAATTGAAGATGGAGAATGCAGGACTTCTGTGAGAATGTTGGGCTTGTACTCCACTGTGGGCAGCTTTAAGTTAAGAAGGTCAGCAGCCTTCCTAATAACCACGTGATAAGGAAGCACGTCCGTTGATGGTGCATCAGAAGTCGAAGGCAGACCCCACTCGGGAGAGAGTTCCAGACCACTAGCATCCCGAAGCTCTTCGAAGTCATCACCATGATCAGGAAGCTCGCCTTCTTCCACATCTGAACTCTCATCATCCTTTTGCTCGAGAAGACGCTGAGCTCTTCGCCTCGACCACTCCATTCAAATCGAAGTCGACTGATCCGGTAACGACTCCGACGGAGCCGGTTCCGACGTCGCTCGAGGAACCGAAGCAGGAGGACGAGAATCGCGAACAGGTGTGGTACCTCGATCTCGACAGCGAGGTCGATCCGGAGTCGGCGAAGCCGCATGGGGAGTCGAGGACCTCGGTGGAGCCGTACCGAGCCAAGGTGATAGAGGCGCCGGCATGAAAGGCATAAATGGAGCAGGGGCATACGACTGAGGAATACCCAGGTTGTACGATAACGGACCCATGGGGCCACCAGGCGCTCCAGCGGGGTACATTGCCCTAGAATAAACTCCAAACATCGCATTGAGAAAATGCGAGGGATCCTGCCCAGGACCAGGAAAGGAAGGGTACGGACCTACCGGATGTTGCAATGGAGGCCGACCCGACACATCCTCACCCTGACCTTCTGGATTCACAGGAGTCTCCGCCGAAGCCGGTTCTTGAGTCACCTCCTCTTCTTCATGCTCCGAGGAAACCGGCTCCGGCTCCGGAGAACCCACTCTTGACAAAGCAGGTGAAGGCGAGACAAAGTCCTTACGGTGTTTGTGAGACCTTCTCTTCGAGTCAGAGGAATCCTTCCCCGAATGATGTCTCGAACTGTGCTTCCTCCTCTTATGCTTTCTCCTTGAAGAGCTCGAAGCATGCCCGGAAGCCGACTTAGATCTAGACCTAGACCTTTCTCTGGACTTAGACTTCGCCTTGGACCTCGAGTCGTCTCCAGACCTCGAACCCGCTCTGGTCCTAGACGCCGACCTCGACCTCTGCTTCGACTTCGATCTCCGTGACGTAGATCTCGAAAGTCGCCCAGAGTCTTTTTTCACCTTCGCCAAAAGCAACTTTGCTTCACGCTCCCGAAGCGCCTTCGGATTCATCTTAAAACAGGACTCGCAGTTCTTGACGTCGTGGCCCGATCCAAGACACCACAAACAATCCTTATGTGGGTCAGTGATAGACATCATGCGGGCACAAGACCTACATGGCTTAAAGCCTGTCTTCCTCGACGACATCTCCGGAGAAGAACAAAGTCGAAAGAGAGAAACAGTGACAAATATTAGTCAGAAAGATACTAGGTATCGCTGAAGATCCCGAAAACCGTTAGCGTCGGAGACGCGGAAAAAAGGGAACTGACGTCATCACGCCGGCGTGGGCCTAATATGGGGTCGGTGACGTCAGACGGAGTCGCGCGCGATGCCGTGCTCCTGTGACGTCGCCCACGACGGCGTGCTACGAAGAAAATTTCCGAACGTTGCTGACGCAAGGGGGATATTCACAAGGTGAGGAATCCACACGGCAGATGTATCTATCAGAATCTAGCATTTAGAGGCACCCCTGAACCTTGCTTCCTCAGACAAGAAGAAACTACAAGAAGAAGAAGGACCGAACAGCCATGCAGCAGCTAACAAGAGAAAGACAATGATGTGGCCCCAACCCTACCGGCCTGTCTCCCCCTCGAACTTGCTCCTGCGAAAACCCGGTGTGTCCTGCAGCCAGCAAACTTGAAAACCGCAGAGGACATGGCTGCTTTCAACCACAAAGACTTCGTCTACCGTGAACACCGGATTTGTTCATCTGCAACCTCTGGCCCTGGCCAGAAACCGCAAATACACACCACTCTGCACTCGCCGCCCGAGCTAGAGTGGGCAAACACCATGAGGAGGTCACACCGGCGATCCCGACCAGAGATCGCGACCCCTGACCTGCCTCAAACGGCCAGCCGACGCCTGCAGCCTAAATCAAGAAGACCTCCCTAACCGCGACCAGGAGCTGGTAAGAAGATCCCACCCCAAAAGGCACCTGACGCCCAACGGCCCTGTGCGCCAAAACCGATGGTGCCTAACCAACGCCTAACGTTCCAACTTACCTTTTGAAGTGGTGTTGGCACCAATAAGACCTTAGTCCCCAAACATGCAGTGCCTTCGCAAACAGGAGGTTCCCCATGGAAAACGGGGCACCAGACATCAAAACAGCACCCTGCTGTGAGAAGGTGGCCTGATATGCAGTGCTCACTATTCTAGTGAACACTATGTATCAGTCCAGCAACCCTTATTGATGATTGGTTGTAAGTCAACCTTATAGACCAGCTATCCTAGTAGCGTGGATACGAGCAGTCTAAGGCTAAAGACTCGAGAGGGCGTGTTAAGCCAGCTGTTATACCACACATATACCCCTTGAACACCAAGTGAAAGGACACCACACAAGTGTTATGAAAATAAACAAGATATTTATTAAGAATCACAACAGCCCTGTACTCTTTATGAGGACAGGGTACTAAGCACAAAACAAAACTCCTACGAAAATACTTAAGTTAGCACAGTATATACAAATGCCAGAGGGGCACGGAAAACCATATACTCTGAAAGTGGAATGCGAAATTACTAGCAGGTAAGTACAGTACTAATAGGCTTTGGAATCGCTAGATCTTGACTATAGAATCTTCAGATTACTTCTAGGAGACCCAGGGGACTCGGGTGCAGAGTGTGCACTCTCACGCGTGATGCGGGACAAAGTCTATGGTAGCTAATAAAGACAAAGCTAGTGTTCTCGGGCGAACCCGACCTGGTAGGAGGAAAACGAAAGTGGATTCGGACCCTTGGATAGTGAGGCTATGCTGGGGCACCGAAATGCCGAAGTTACCTAGCCCAGGGGCTGCAGCTGCATAGGTCTCAAAAGACGTCGGGAATCCTCGTAGACGGACCAGGAGCCTGGAAGAAAGAAGTTGCTGGCAGGCGACCAGTGAAGAAAGTTCGATGGATCCAAGCCTGGATCGAAGGAAGATGACACCTGAAAGCAGAGGGGACCAAGTTCGTGACTACTAGCCAGTAGTCAGTGGGCACCAGGAGGGCACCGGATGGTAGCCACCTCGACTAGGTGAGTGGGTGACGCTGTTTTCGCAGATCTCACGGACCAGGAGGCGTTGTCGGCGACCAGGATGGAGGAGCGAGCTGTCCCACGATGGATGAAGCTGTCGGCGTCGCTGGACCCAGGATTGGGCAATAAAGCCTTGGCAAATTCAAGCCCACGCGGTGGACTCAAAATGGCGTCTGGAGTGGACCAGGAGGGTCCGGGGTGCTTCTCTGTTGCAAGGAAGCAAGGGCCAGTCTGGAGCAACCAGACCAGCAGCAGTGATGTCGTCGGGCGTCGTGAAGAAGGCCACAAGCCAGCCGGCTAGTAGCCATACAGCGCGGTGAGCACGCAAAAGCAGAAGGGCCCCACGCAGATCGTGGAGATGCTGGAGGGCTGATCTTCGGTGCTGGACCCCAAAGCACTCACCAGTGGAGCACACGGTGGGCTTGTTACAAAGAAGTCGTGCAGTCTTGGCGATAGTCGGTCCCTCGAGGTCTCGTCGCACTCACAGTTCTCAGCTTTGCTGTAGAGGTGAGTAGAGGTCAGAGGTGCCAGGGAAGCCGGGTCTCGTCGAGCTGGGTCGTCGGGTTCGTGAAGAAGGACTTGCAGCAGACCGCAGTGTTCTTAGGATGGTGCCCGCTTGATGCAGGGTGACTACTCCTTAGCCACAAGGGAGAATCTTGAAGAAGGAAATCTTGATGCCTTTCGCAGAAAGTCGGGTCTTGATTCCAAAGATGATCTAATTTGAACAGGGGGCCCGCTCCCATCTTATACTAAAAAAGGGGGCTGACCCGGTGACTAGGTCCTGCCTATGGGTGGGACTAGGAGGGGGGTGGTTACACCCCTCTGCCATGCCGGACTTCCCCAGGCCAGGGGCTGGTGTGCCCCTGGAACTGGTTCAGACTGGCCTATGCGTAGTGAGCACCGGGGTGCCACTCAGCAGTCACCTTCCTGAAAAGCCCTGCCTACCCAGGATACACAAAACCATGTCTGGGACGGTGCTAGCACCGCCCCTGACAGGAAACCCTTTGTCCAGGCTCCCCTCGCTGGAAGGACTCCCAGCTGCAGGGGGTCAGACTCGTGTCTGTGGTGGCAGCATCCATTTTGTGGAGCTGAGGCTTCAGTTAACTTTAACCGGGGTTCACAGTTACATACATGTCGTGTCCCTCTAGAAGGGTGGAATGCTAACCCCGTCGCCAGAATTGGCGAGGGGTTAGTATTCCAATTCGTATGACACCTTACTCGACATGTTTTGATAAAGCAATACCAAAGATAGCATTTAACCGCGAGGATTATAATGCACTTAAGAGTATATGGTATGCGATATCATGGAACAGCTATTAGGACTTGGCTCCGCAAGCTGCAGACAGGCTCAGCTCATGCCAGAGCACCATCTCACACGATTCCAAGCACTCTGCCTTCAGGATTGTTAAGGCCTGCCATAGGAGTGACTGATAGGAATCTGTGTGTCCATTTTAGGGTTAGATATAGGTATACTATATCTACAGCAAAGGGTGATTACACGACTTTGCCCCAGCTGTCATGCAGCCAGTTGTGTCAAATTTAGGAGGCCAGCCAGGGGTGGCATAATACCTGCTGCAGCCCCTGGCTGCCCTGGGTACACCTATGCCATGAGTTACAGGGTCTGATAAGGTGGCCCAGTACCAATTGGAAATGTACCTAGGGTACATGGAATCCATTTTACAGAGAGAGCAGTAGGCCTGGGGTCCTGATTGGCAGGGTCCCAGGTCGACTATGTCAAAAACCAGCTAAAACACAGGGCAAAAAAGTTGGGGGCAACCATAGTCAGGAGGTACCTTCCTACACCTGCACCCGGCCGCCCTAGGGCCGCTGAGGGTGCACCTTTCGTGATACTTTGTTTCCCCATTTGCCCTGAGCTAAGTCCAGGAGCTTTTCTCCCACAACTAAGTGCCCTGCTAGTCAGCAGCCACCAACTGGAGGCCCCCTCTCTCCTATTGGATAACATTAGGCCTCAGCACTCTGCACCCGGCTGGCCTAGTGCTGCTGAGGGTGTAACTAGAGTGCATCCTGGACCCTGGAGGTCCCAGAGTCTACCTCCAGAACCTCAACTCCCACTACCAAATACCTCCACCGATCACACTATTTTCCTCCATAGGACAACATCGACTGTTTTTCTATGAAATGCTTCTAAGTGTGAAGTTTGAAAATCTAAAGAAATTCTTTAAAATTGCACTAACAAAAACGATTTTACTTACTCCCAACAATTAAGTCTGTGCCCATGACAGTTCATACACTAAATGGCAGGAGTATGCACAACATGTGCATATACAATCACACACAATGTTCGTACTGCAACTATAATTGAGGAATAAGGTATTGGATGGTCATCTCAATTAAAAAACACAGAAAAACAAGTGGCTGGTCTTATTTCAAAAGGTTTGACTGTTCTTTTGGTGCCTCTCCATGCAACTAAATGGTTGAAATTTAAGAGAATTATATATTACAATGAAAACAGCAAGAGTATTCTAAGGACTTCTAAATACCTTTCCAGTAGTGCTACAAAGAAAGAGGCAATCCAAGGAGCACAGGCAAAATAAATGAAAAAACATGCCCTGGTATCAAGGACCAATAAATATTTGCAAAGATAAGGAAGACTGCAATTCTTACTTTAGAGTCAATAGTCCGACCTTCTTTCACCACAGGGTAAAACCTCGGTGTTAGCGTGGGATCCTTCAACCGAGGTGTGCGAGGCGTTCGAGGAGTCCGTGCATTACGATAGTTTGGCGAGTCTGGCACTGTTGTTGGCAGAGATCGGGCAATGCTGGTAGGTTCTGGAGCCCCAAAGAGTTTGTTGGCCAAAGCATCAGTCGGAACTATTGAATGTAATAAGGAGTAGAGAACATTAAAGACACTTTGTCACACAAACCCTCTGTCTCCACATCTCTAAACTCACTGACAATCCACATTCCTCCAACTTCAGAGCAATTAACTTGGCTCTTAAAGAGGCAAATCAACTATGAAACAAAGTAAGGGATACTGGCCAGTGACTAAAGAACTTGTTACTTACCTTGGTTAACTTTTCAGCAGTCGCTTTAGTGCCCACAGGTGGCATAGTGCGGCTCCATCTTTCCTCTCAGGATAAGTGTGGTCACCACATATAAGCCTCACTCATGCACGCTGACATCAGTTGCTTTTTAGGCATCACACAACCTCAGATACAGAGCCAAACAGCAGACTTGCTATAACCACTGTGCAGATCTCTAAACTTGTGACCTTACTAGATGGAGAAAGAGTCCAGTTCACATAACTGGGAGGATCAGTGAGGATTTTGCAGTATGAGTATCAACCAGAAAGAGCGTTCCCCAACGTAAGTAACTTGTTCTTTTGATGGATACTTCTAACCACAGATCTATTGAACAGATGCCAAAGCAGCAATTTCCAGGCGGCAGTGGGCCTGTGAACTGGCTCAGACTAAAAAGTACTGCAGAACCAAACGGACAAAGTGCTGTTTTCTACAGACCTGGCTGTCCAGACAGTAGTGCATAGCGAACATATGAAGTGATGGAAAAATGCTGACATTGGGTGCTCATGCCGGTAGCAAAAAGATCGAGCTAAGGTTCTTCAAAAAAAGTGGAACCAGGAGTATTTTTTTTCCAGGTCCTGTACATGTACTCCGAAGCGTTAACTGATATAGAAAATTAGTGTGCAGTTCCTAAGTGTAGGTGAGAATATTTAAGTCTTTGATAAAGTGCCCTCACACACCCAAAGGATGTCATGCTTCATCATTGGGCTATCTCCTCTTCAGGCTGGATCTGCAATGCCCGACGGGCACCCACGAAGGAGCTCTTTAGCGGAGTGCTTTTGGTGATAAACAGTTTGGTGCATGCGGGTGTGTGGGCTAGGTAGTGCAAAGTGGTGTTAAAATAGGTTTAGAGGAGCCCTGTAGTCTAAATTGTTTTTCATTGGTGAGTTAACTTAAAGTGTGTAGCCCTAACTAGATTCAATGATCCTAAAGGGCATGTGTGATGTGGAAGGTCAACATGTTTCTTGCCTTAGGAAGCCCCTAACGGGTCTAGTGGCAATTCATCAGGACTGAGTGCGAGAAATGGAAGAGTATCCGGTTAGCTCTTACACTACTGCAATGCTGGTTCAGGTATTGACCAAATGGAGAAGTAACCGGTATGACAAGAAGACATCTGGTCTAGTTGACCTGGTGTGGGGAGATCTGAAAGAAAGTGAGAAATAAAAAGTTTTTTAAAATAAGGTGGAGCCCTGTGGCGCTAGATTGGATCAGAAAGGTGAACCCAATGTGGGTCAGGCTGTGGTGGCATCCTTATAGCCCAGGGGTAGAACAATAATTTCTACCCCCGTGTAGTGCTTTTCTTCAATCTCCGAATGATCGGATATTCCTGTGCTGATTTTTGCGCTGATACTTAGAACTATAAAATGATAAAATATTGGGGTAGGTGAATAATCCATGGTGCTCATAGCAGTAGCCATTACTGTTAACCGGGTCATTGATAGTGTTCGAGCTAATCCATCTGAGGACTTGTTGCGCAGTGAGCCCGGAGAAGTTGTGCACGCACAGAATCCGAACGTTTAAATATGGAGTAGTCAAACAAAGCTACACACAGGGAAATTGACAATAGTTTGACAAGGCAACTAATGTGTTACAAAATATGTACTGGGATTGTCCCATTGCAAAAAAACAGGGTAGCCCTTTGACATGTAATTTTTTGCAGTGCGGGAGTACAAATATATAGACCCCCACGTTGATGTGAACATAGGCATCGCATTACCACCATAACGACGTGGTATCATTAATGATATATTTGGTGGAGGTGAGGGCGGGAAAGTGAAAAAAGAAAATAATAAAAGCAAGTAAACTTGTGATGTTTCGTAGGGAGATAGAGAACTCACCCCTATGTAAGAAGGTCAGAAATGAAGGGAGTAGTAGGTCAAAGCACCTTGTTACTCGAGATCTAAAACAGATGATGGTATCTTGTAAGAAACAATACAATGTAGTCATCATACCAGGAGCTCTTGGTGATATACGATCAGGTTCATACTCCCTGGTGGTGGCGTGGCAACTAGCTGTAGTCCTAACCCTGCTCCGCTTCCCATGAAGTCTTCTTCCGGGGCGGGGTATTTAGCACAGCGCAAGCATGATGGTACTAGAGTGTGGGAGGGGGCGGCCATATTGGATGTTATTAAAAGAATAAAGACACTCTGCGCTATCGGAATTGCCCAAATGAAAGTGCTCAATTATTAGCCCTTATTAAATCAGATTAACCTAGTTGGGAGGGATTGATTTTCCTCAACAGGAAATGACCACTTTGAAATTGGGGGAATCTGCAACGGCTGATGGTAAAGGGTCCTGAGGGCTTTAATTAGAATAATATCAGGGCAGGTACCCTCCTATGTATAGTGAGTTGGGATAGGTGGTAGTGTTGCTGTGTAGTAAAAAAGCCCCCTTTGGCAGATTTATTTCACTAATTTTAGAATTGCATACCTGTGTGTTTACTCATAGGTGAAAAGGGAAAGTTAACGGGGGTATGTATCACGGTTGTATAATGCCGGTGTTATGGTGGAAAAAGTACACTGGACTCTATACCGTGCGCGTGAATGTAACATGTGTATGTATCATTAAGAGATTTGTCCAATGATGTGTCCCATGTTAATATACATGACAAATGTTGACAAAACACTGGGCGGTTCAGATCCCCCTAGGGAATGTCATTGTTTAGCCCCTTAATGTTTGAGGAGAGTCTAAAGACCAAAAATCTGTTCTTTTCTTTACAGGGCTTCCCTTACGTATTTGGGGGTGAGCTTCCAGAATTGACCAGTGTAGGTAATTCGTAGTGTGGTTCATTTCAGAGAAGTGGGCACACATATTGGTCTTTATTTTCTTGCACCATATGTTGCTTCTGTGTTTGGTAATTCAGAGCAGTAGGTTGATGGCATGGCACACAGGGATCTGTGCCATTTCGACTCTTCACTTTGTTCTGCACCAAAACACGCAGCCTGCATAGGCAGTGTGTGACAGTAATGGTACAGGGCCTCTAAGGGTGGTAAAATAAGTGCTGCATCCCTTAGAGGCGTTCCCTGGTCACAGTGACCAGGGTACCTGGGGTACCATTTTCCGGGGGACTGACTCCAATGTTAAGGAAAGGGTGAACTATTAACCATTTAAGCACATAATGGATCACAGAAGATACAGGCTCACCATTCTAGATGTGTAAAGGCAAAACAGCAGCTCACTGAGCAAGGCGGTGATCTCCTGTCTTATTTGGCAGCTAGGCTAAGAACATTTCAGTTTACATCACAGGCTTAAGTTGATCAAACTTATCACACGTAGGTTTTTCCAAAAGAGCTAGGCTTCTTACATGTCTTCCTATGACCAGCTTACTCCTCTGTAAGGTGCAGTCCAGCAAGGCAACAGCAGCAAGGAGACTGCAGACTTCAGCAGACTAGAGAAAAATGGCAATCAAGCAAAGGTTCTGCTCATGTTTCAGTGGTCCTCTCTTGCTGCACATGTAGGACAGCTTGGTGATCAGATGACAAACCAAGTACTTATTCATATGCAGTTAAGGTCAATAAAGGGGTGGGCTAAAAACAGTCCTTGCTGCTGACCAGCTTTTGCAGGCTTCTAAGCCTATAAGTTCACAGTCATGCCAGTTTGGACTGTATACCTGTGATAAGCATTACACAAAGACCGGAGGCCCACATCTGCTTTTGTTAGCAAGGGGAATGGACAACACAGGGTGCAAGAGTTTCACCCAGGCAGGGGAACCTGCACTGGGACTAGGGAATAGGAAGAATACCGCCCCCACACACTGGTGTTGAGATTTTCAGGGACAAGGTGGGAGGATGAGGGATACCAATGGCTGCACATGTGCACACAGCCTAAAAATGTTCCATCGTTCACCAAACCACCCTTGAAAATCAAGTTACTTACCTTTGGTAACGATATATCTGTAAGACACATGGGTTAGTTGTAGATTGTCTTCAGGCGTCAGACTGAATCCAGAGAATTTTTCTTAAAAGTACCCCTGCACGTCGGTTTAATACGCGTCAGTCGTCTGTGTTGTGGTCGCCGGTATGACGCCACGGTGCCTACCTAAACACCACCCCTGCGCGCGGACATCAGTTCTGACACGACTTTCCACGCAGGAAGCGCAGAGCCATGAAAGACACTGACCACTGGTGTGCCACAACTAGGGTCCTGTAAGTGAGTCCCTATCTCTAGAAGTCAGTTCGCAGAGCAGAGAGGATGGGTGGGGCGGGAAGTAATCTACAACTAACCTATGACTCTTACAGATGCATAGTTACTGAAGGTTAAGTAACTTCTTCATTTGAAGGAGACAGTTGTAGATTCCTTACATTAGAATAGATACCCCAGCAATACCTTCTCCGGTGGTGGGTCTGCGAACTAAGCTCACACCAGAAAGTCCTGGAGAGCCAATCGGGCAAAATAGCTGTCCCTCCGGACAAAGCTGTTTAGGCAGTAATGTCTGGTGACCCAATCAATCAATCAGGGGTTTTACAAAGCGTGCTACTCACTCTTGAGGGTCTCAAGGCGCTGGGGTAACGAAGTGCAGCTCTGATTCAGTCACAGAGTCAGGTCTTGACATTCTTCCTGAAGGTGTGAACGGTGGGGTCGCTTCTGATGTTGACTGGGAGCTTGTTCCAGACTTTGACTGCAACGTAGAAGGCTCTTCCGCCTGCTCTGGTTCTGCGGATGTGGGGGGTCTATGCCAGGGCGAGGTCGGCGGAGCGGAGGTTCCTTTTGGGTACGTGGAAGGAGACTCTCGTTGAGTTATTTGGGTCTGATGTTGGGGAGGGATTTGTAGGCGTGGGTGAGCAGTTTAAAGGTTACTCACTTCTCGACGTGGAGCCAGTTGAGGTCTTGTAGGTGTTGGGTCATGTGTTCGTGCTGTGGGGTACGGAGGAAGAGTCTGGCTGCGGTGTCCTGGATGGTTTGGAATTTGTGTAGGAGAGTTCTGTTGATTCCAGCGCAGAGGGCACTGCCGTAGTCCAGTCTGCTGGTTATGAGTGTGTGGTGACTCTTTTTCTGCATTCGGGGGGTATCCATTGGAAGGTCTTGTGGAGGATGTGAAGGCAGCTGAAACTGGTGGAGGCGATGGAGTTGATCTGGCGTGTCATGCGGACGGAGGAGTCCAGGATGATGCAGAGGTTCTGTGCGTGGTCTGTAGGGGTGGGTGGACTCCTGAGAGCAGAGGGCCACCAGGTGTTGTCCCAGGCGGAGTTGGAGGGTCTGAGGATGAGAACGTCAGTCTTCTCAGAGTTGAGCTTCAGGCAGCTGTCTTTCATCCATGTTGCAACGTCCTTCATCCCTTCCTGGAAACAGTCTGGTGTCTTCGGGGTTCTTTGTGAGGTAGAGGATGAGCTGGGTGTCGTCAGCGTAAGATACAATGCTGAGTTCATGCTGTTTGACGATGCCGGTGAAGGAGGCTATGTAGATGTTGAAGGGCGTGGGGTTGAGTGAATATGCTTGGGGTACTCCGCAGTTGATCTTCGTGGGTTTGGATAGGAAGGGAGGGAGTCTAATCCTCCGGGTTCTGCCAGAGAGAAACAATCCGATCCAGTTGAGGGCGGTTCCTCGTATCCCAGCGTCGGTAAGTCTGGCTGCGAGAGTGTGATGAGACATTGTCAAAGGCTGCGGAGAGGTCTAGTAGGATGAGAGCCGCCGTGTGGACCTGGTAGAGTAGCATGCGGATGTCCACAGTGGCAGCGAGGAGTGGGGTCTCCGTGCTGTGCTTGCTGCGAAATCAGGACTGGGAGGAGTCTAGGAAGGAGTTCTGGTCGATGAAGGTGGTCAGTTGAGCGTTTACCAGTCTCTCTGTGACTTTGGCCGCAAAGAGGAGGAGGGAGATGGGCCGGTAGTTGTTCAGGTCCGTTGGGTCAGCCGTGGGTTTCACGAGTGGCTTGACCTCAGCCCACTTCCCGTCGTCTGGGAAGATGCCTGATTCAAAGGAGGTGTTGATGGTCTGTCCTAGTTCAGTTGCGATGGTGGCAGTGGCCCTGTGGTAGACGTGAGGTGGTTGTGAACGTGTGCAAAGATGCCCACGTGGCTGCCTGGCAGATGTCAAGAAGTGGGACTCCATGTGCCAATGCAGTGGTTGCTGCCGTAGCCCAAGAGGAATGAGCACGCAGCCCCACTGGAGGTTCCTTTTTCGCTAAAGCATAACAGACTAATACAAAGGACAACTTTAAGACACTGGCTCTATATATACACTGCACCAAAGTGAGGTACAGTGTGTATAGAGTCCAAGGGTCTCCAGAGGTAGGCAGAGGTTAAAGTTAGATAGAACCTAACCTTCTAAAGGAGTAGCTTGGTCGACAGTAAGGCAGTATCAGAGGACAGTGTTAAGCATTTGATGTACCCACTCAAGTCAGCAAATGAATTCACACACATTCGAACTGAACTATAGGCCAATTGTGTTTGTATAAAAAATATACTGTTTATTTTTAGAACCAAGCAAGCCTGGAACAGGTAAGCATTAAATAAGTTTCCGAAATAAGTTACTGGTTATAGAACTGTTTGAAAATGCAATAGGAATTGTACTTTGATTTACAGGGGAGCGGTAGAATGCAACATTAAGCCAATCCAGTACATTGGAATGAATAGTCTTTCAGTAAATTACAGGTAAGTTACTTTTACAAACTCAGTGCTGAATGCCTAGATTCCGCACTGGGACATTTTCTGTAAACAGGTGAGTAAATGCGTTTTTGTTATTCATGCGATTTTTACAGAATATTTCCGATTTCAAAACTCCACACTTAGAAACTTTTTGGAGCTGTGAATTGAAATTAATAGGCTTTGTCAACAAAATGCAGGTAAGTTACTTTTACTTTACTTTTTCTAACTCCGTGCTGGATGCCTAGATTCTGCACTGGGACATTTGCTGAAAACAGTTGCGAAAATATGTTTAGGTTATTGTTCCGATTTTTAAGGAATATTTTGAGCTTTCAAAACTCCACACTTAGTCGTTTTTCTGAAGAAAATGAATGTTATTCTATGTAGAAAAACAGGTTATCGGTTTGCGGGTAAGTAAACTACTGTGGGAGTTAAGGTTCTTGGGTTAGACTCAGGGGTCCCCCAGGGTCAGGGATGCACAGTTGTTGCACCCTCAGCGGCACTATGGCGGACGGGTGCAGAGTGTTGAGGCCCAATGTTATCCGAGGATAGGGGGCTCCGGTTGGTGGCTGCTGGCAAGCAGGCCACGGGGCTGGGGGAGAGAAGCTCCTAGGGTTTCGCTCAGGGCAAGTTGGGGAACAAAGTAGCACCAAAGGTGCACCCTTAGCAGCACTAGGGCAGCCGGGTGTAGGGTGCTGTTTTGAGGTTGGGTGCCCTATTGATTTCAATAGAGATTCTCCAGGACAAAGAAACTGCTGCTAGATGACGAGGATCTTCCAGGAGCGACCATCACTTAGAAAGCTAAGTTGGGGTGTTGAGGGTCGGTTAGGCACTGCTGGATTGGGCAAACATGGGGCGTTGAGTGCCCCGGAGTCGGGTGCGGGGGTGCCTTTGAAGGTCGGATTTTCTAACCCGCTCTGACCGCGGTCGGGGGGGGGGGGCGAGTGTCCTCTGGATTGAGGCTGCAGGCGTCGTCAGGTTAGGATCGCAGGGGGACCCCCTTGTCGAATTTTCCACTCTAGCTCGGGCCAGGTTCGGCGGGTGCAGAGTGGGCTGGATTACAGTTATTGGCTGGACCAGAAGTTGCAGTTTAAACACGTCCGGTGTTCACGGGAGAAACAGTCTTGAAAGTGAAGGCAGGCAGGTCCTCGGGGGATTGGGAGCTTGCTGGCTGCTGGACACGCTAGGGTTTCACACGAGCAGGTTCGAGGGGAGAAAGGCCTGTAGGACTGGGGCCAAGTCAGTGGGCGTTGTCCTATTGTTAGGTCTACATGGCTTCTCGTCATTCTCTTATCTTGTGGTTGCTGGATCTGAGGAAGGAAGGTTCAGGGTGCCCCTAAATACTTAATTTTGGGGAGTTACAGGTAGGTAAAGGGCAGGGACCAATGGATCCCCTCCCTGGGGTGGGTACACCTCCTATTCTGCCACTGTCCAGTGGGAGGGGGGGAAGGAGCCTAACCCTGGTTGGCTGGGTCCCCCCATCCTCAAGATGGCGGGGACTCTAGGTTGTGCTTCACCTCACCTCTCCCACCTGAAGGGTGGAGTTGACAGAGGTGGGCACCTCTCTTCCTCACTTGTTTTTCCTGCCAGTACTCCGGCGCAAAGTGGGTGGTAGAACCATTGGGTTCCAGATGCTCTAAGTAGCAAATGGTCTGGAGAGGCTCACAAAGGCGGCATGCCCTTGAAGCCTCTCCATCGTCAACCCTGCCCATCCTGGGGGAGGAGGCTTGGCACCTCGTCCCAGAACGTGCATTGTTTCAGGCCCGTCGAGAGCAGCAAGCTCTCGACTCAGGGGTCCAGAAAGATGTCTGCTGGTGGCAACCTAGGCAGCCACTCAGTTAGGTCACTAGAGGTTTGTCAAGTTTCAGGGGGCATCTCCAAGATGCCCTCTGTTGCGAATTTTACATTAAATCCCACACTAGCAACAGTGTGGGTTTAATGTGCTGAGAAGTTGGATACCAAACTTCCCAGTCTTCAGTGTAGCCATTATGGTGTTGTGGAGTTTGTAATGACAAACTCCCAGCACCATACACTCTTAATGTCAGCACTGAACTTACAGGGCCCAGGAATGGACTTGGGCACTGTAGAGGTACAGGTCTCATGCACCTCTACCCTCACCACTGGCATAGGGCACCCAGCTAGAGGAGTGACTGAGATATGCCAGGGCAGTGGTTTGTGGGCATGGCACACAGATGTGTGCCATGTCGACTTCACTTTGTCCCGCACCAAGATGCGCAGCCTGCAAAGGCAGTGTGTGTGTCAGGGTACAGGGCCTCTAAGGGTGGCACAATAAGTGCTGTAAATCCATATTTGTAAAGCGCAAACTACTCACTCTTACGGGTCTCAAGGCGCTGTGGGCCGTTGTGGAAATTAAGTGAGCTATTGCCCAGAGTCACATGGTGTTAAACTGCCGCCGGAGCAGGGATTGAACCGTGAGCCCTGAAGTCAGCTGCCCTGGCAGCTGCAGCCCTTACAGGCCCTCTCTGGTCACAGTGCCCTGGGTACCGATGGTACCATTTACCAGGGGCAGACGTGTGGCCAGAGATGTCAATTGGGTTTAGGCTTCAATGCCGTTTTAGGAAAGGAATATAGGCCCTGGGTACCTGATTAGCAGGAGCCCAGGGCACACTCAGTCAAAGAACATCAGCAATTCAGCAAAAAGTGGTGGCATACCATGCAAGAAAGAGGGAACTATATCACAAGAACCCACCGAGAGATGGTACGCTTTTAAACAGCACAATCTTTCTTGGCAGCTACATAGCCAACGAGTTGATCATCCACCCGGAATGTTTTTGTGCTGTCAAGGCAGAAGGACAGCGCACGTTTAGGGTCCAGAAGGTAGAGTCTATCCTCCTCCTTGGAAGGTTGCAGAGGTGGGAAAAGTGATTGTTTGTCCTATGTGAAATTGTGTTACCACTTTAGGAAGGAACAAGGGCCTCGTCCTAAGCACCACTTTGTCCGGATGCACAGAGAAGAAAGGGGGCTTTGAAGATAGAGCCCGAAGCTCACTCAGCCTGCGAGCAAAGGTGATGGCAACAAGAAAGGCAGTTTTCAGAGTGAGGATCCCGAGAAGACAGTTGTGAAGGGGCTCAAAGGGAGTCCACAAGATAGGTTAGAACAAGATACAAGTCCCACTGGGGCATTATGAAAGGAGATGAGGAAAGAGAAGAGTAATGCCCTTAAAGAATCTATTAACAATAGGGGACTTGAATAAAGAGGGCTGATCTGGCAACAGAAGGAAAGCAGAGATAGCAGAGAACCTGTCAGGTGTTGAACCACCAGGGTCATGCCCTGATATTCCTGCCATGACCATAGGCGAAGAGCCTCTTGACAATGTCCATGACCCCACACAGCCTTGTTTGTTGCAGTACCACATGGCGGTTGTGTTGTCTGAACACCTGCACCACTTACCCTTTGAGAGAGGGAAGGAATGATTTCAGTACTAGGTGGATCGCTTGGAGCTTTAACAGGTTTATATGGAGCCAGGACTCCGCCAGAGACCAGATTCCTCTGATCTCCACTTCTCCTGGATGGCAGCCTCCATCCCAGGAGTGACGCATCTGTCACCACCGTTAGGTCTGGTTGGGGAAGGGATCTACCTCCAAACCAAGCTGTTTTTTTAACCACCACTGCAGTTTTTGTGCAGTTCCCTCAGATCTCGACGATGTCGGAAATATTCCTCTCATGCTGCGCCCACTGATACTCCAGGTCCCACTGCAGAACCTTCATATGCCATTTGGCATGCTCCCCCAGCAGGATGCATGAGGCCCTGCAGCCTCCGGGTCATCCTCAACGAAATCAGGGATAGAGGCTGAAACATCGGTATCGTAGCCTGATTATCCCATACTCGCTGCTCGGAAGGATAGCCCAGAAACTGTACTAGGTCCAGAACAGCTCTGATGAAAGGGAGGGTCTGAAAGGGAGTCAGGTGTGACTTCGGAACATTAATGGTGAGTCCCAGCGAGTGAATGAGGGGGCGAGCCCGCCTGCAACAGCCTGTCGTCGAGATCAGGGAAGACTGGAACCCTTGATCAAGCTTGATTAAGCTGCGACCACCGCCATCACTTTCGTGAACACCCGTGGGGCACTGGTCAAGCCAAATTGGAGCACGGTGAACCGAAAATGCTCGTGGCCTACAGTGAACCATAGCTAGCATCTGTGGGCTGGCAGGACGGGAATATGGAAATAAGCATCCTGCAAGTCCAGCTCCACCATGCAGGGTCGAGGGCAGAGAGGACTCAAGCCAACATGACCATTTTTAACTCCTTCTGGAGGAAGTGGACGAGGGCCCCGAGATCTAGAATAGGACACAAGCCTTTGTTTTTCTTGGGCACCAGCAAGTAGCGGAAATGGCAACCATGACCTACTTCTGGCACAGGGACCCTCTCGATAGCTCCCTTGGCCGAGAGCGGAGATTTCCTGGCAGAGAAGTGCCAAATGTCGAAAGACTATGGAATGGAGCGAAGGGTAGTCTTGATGGGAGGGGGTAACCCCTTCGGACCATCTGCAAAACCCACCAGTCCAACGTAATGGATTGCCAGTGGGTAGGAGATGGCGAATTCTGCCACCCAATGGCGGTTGATGGGTCTGAAACGTAGCTCTAGTAAGGTTTGGAGGCGGCTGCCGGGGGGAGATGGGGTGGAGGTAGGAGTAGATGGGGAAGGAGTGCTGACTGGCCCACCTGTTAGCTCCCACTCTGGGTCCCACGTCCGTGGCCACGCAGAGGCTGGGCACCCCTTCCATAGCCACAAAAGGGGCAAAAAGGTGACTGTAGTATTAGGAAGGGGCAGCAAGGCCCAAAGACAGGTCCGTAGCCCTAGAATCTTTAATGAGCTTCAGCGCAGTCTGCTTTATCACCAAAAAGACGGCAGCCATCAAAGGGCTAGATGTCCTCAACCAGGCCTAGCTCCTAAGGGCTACCGACATGGCAATCGTTCTGCCCAGAGAGTCAGTGGTATCCAGACTATATCCAATTGTGAATTTGGCTGTGTATCTCCCATGCGCCACTGCCTGGGAGAGAAAGGCCTAGGCCTCCTCCTGGCACTGAGGCAGCACCTGCGCAAACGTATCCCAGAGGACTTGGAAGAATCTGCCTAACATGCATGCAGTATTCACGGACCGCAGTGGCAAGCTGGAGGAAGAGATCATATGCTTCCCAAGGTGATCCAGCTACTAGGATTCCCTATCTGGAGGAGCAGAAGGGAATGCACCCTTTGAAGAGGAGGCTTGAACCACCAAGCTCTCTAGGGAAGAGTGTTGGGTGAGGAAAACTGGGTCGGCCGGGCGATGGCGGCTCTCAATCGCCCTTTCCACAGGAGCCCATGTGCTGGGCTTGGAACAGGTGCCCAGGAGGACATCAGTGAGGGCTTCGTTAAAGGGCAGAAGGGATTCAGAGGAGGGTCCCGCAGGCTGATGCACCTCTGTTAGGAGATTAGTCCCAACTGATACTGAAAGGAGCTCAAGGCCTAAGACCTCAGCCGCCCTTCGCACCACCAAAGCGTAGGACTCTCCCTCATCGGTAGCTACGGTAGAGGGAGAAAGCACGCCAAGGTCTGGAGAAGTGTCCAGACCACAGGCGTCGCCCAGGTCCTGTTTCCAGTCCAGTTCTTCCAGCTGGTCTGTAAAAGGGTCCAGCGACCGCTTCCAGTCCTCACAACCTTCTGGGTGGTAGGGAACACCAGGGATGAACAGGGGAAGAAAAGTACCCTCCAGCGTTGGATCTGTCAACAGACATCTGTCTATCTCCGGGTCCATCTCGGAGGTTGATGGTGGGGACAATGTTGCCAGGATTGGTGCAGAGGAAGGTCGAGTGAGATAGACCGGCGTCTGTCCCGATCCAGGCCTGTATCCACGGGCCCCCCCGGCATCGAAGGCCCACGGCCTGTGACTGGCTTCACGTGGCCCGAAGGAGTAGGGCTCCCCAAAGACTAGGTAGAGGGCCTCATAGAACTTGGAGTTGGGCAGGAGATGCTCGGGTTCCCGGAAACGGGGGAGGCGTGGAGTAGTCCGTAAGAAAGTGCCCTCTTTTTGCATGGTTGCCCCCACTTTTTGTCAAAATGCTGATGCACTTTGAATGAGTGTGCCCTGGGGGTTCCTGCCACACAGGTACCCAGGGCCTATGTTCTTTGCCTAAACTGCATTAAAACAAAACACATTTGGCACTCTTTGGTCACCTGCCAGTCCCTTCTAAACGGTATCACATGTACCAAGAGCACTGTGGCCAGGGAAGGGCACTAATAACTGCAGCACTTATTGTACCACCCTTAGAGGCCCTGTACCTTTACACACATACTGCCTTTACAGGCTGCCTGTTTTGGTGCAGAAATGAAGAGTCGAAATGACACATCCCTGTGAGCTATGCCTACAACTCACTGCTCTGGCATGGGTCAGCCACCCCTCTATGAGCTCTGTACCCCTAAAATGTCTCAACCAATACTTAGACATTGTAAGTGCAGTACTGACATTAAGAGTGTTTGGTGCTGGAAGTTTGTCATTACGAACTCTGCAGCACCATAATGGCTTTACTGAAAACTGAGAAGTTTGGTATCAAACTTCTCAGCACATTAAACCCACACTGATGCCAGTTGGCCTTTAATGAATAATGCACTCCAATGGCATTTTAGAGATGCCCCCTGAATAACGACAGAACACTAGTGCCCTGGCTGAGTGGCTGTTCGCCAGCTGCCACCACCAGACATGTTTCTGGACCCCTGGGTCGAGAGCCTGCTGCTCTCTGGGGTCTGAAACAATGCACATCCTGGGACGAGTTGCTAAACCTCCTCCCCCAGGATGGGCAGGGTCCACTATGGGGAAGCCTCAAAGGCTTGCCAACTTTGTGAGCTGCTCCAGCCCTTTGGTGCTTCCAGCAACTGGCTCCCACCGGTTCTGACCCGCACTTTGGGCAGGAGAATCGGCGGGAAAACCAAGTGAGGAAGGGAGGGGTGCCCACTTTTGCCAAACCCACCGGTAGGGGAGGCGAAGTACAACTCTCAGTCCCCGCCATCTTGCAGATGGGGGACCCAGCCAACCAGAGGCATAGGCATAATAGGGGGTGTACCCACCCCAAGAGAGGGACCCATTGGTCCCAACACTTACTTAACTGTAATGCCCCTAAATTTATTTAGGGGCAGCCCTGAAACTTGCCTCCTCAGACAAGAATCGACAAGAAGAAAGGACCGAAGAAGCCGTGCTGACCTAAGAATGACGCCCCCTATGGACCTGTCCGCACCTCAAACCTGCTCCAGCGAAATCCTGGTGTGTCCTTCAGCCAGCAGCCTCAAGAACCCGAAGGACCGGCCCTGCCTTCCAAGCCAAAGACTGTCTCCCATGAGCACCAGATTTGCTCACCAACAGACTCTGGGCCCCAGCCAAAGCTGTGAGTCTGCACCACTCCTCAACAGACACCTTCGGCCTGAGTGGCTTAACACCCGGTGGAGGTCTCCCCGGCAATCCCGAACAAAGATCTGGTTATCTCTGACCTGCCTCGAATCACCAAGCAAAGCCTGCAGCCTCTTTCTGGAGGATCCCCACCCACCCCGCCGAATGGAGCTGGTAAGAAAACCAGATGCCTAAAGACACCCCTGCAGTAGATGCCCCACGGCCTTGGGTGGCCCAACCGACTGTGTCCCAGCATCCCCAGGCATCCCAACTTACCCCTCCACCCGGGAGTCACCTTCAGAAGTTCTTCGTCCATGAGCCTGCAGTCTTTATTGCAACAGCAGAAGCCCCATTGAAATCAACAGGGCACCCGACACCAAAATATCACCCTGCACCCAGCCAACCTCGCGCCGCTGCGGGTCTACTTTGGGTGCTAACTCAAATTTCCCTTTGCCCACTCAGATCTCCCTTTGCCCTGAGCCCAACACTAGGAGCTTTGCTGCCACAACCCCCTTGCCTGCTTTTGAGCAGCCACCAACCAGAGGCCAACTATTCTCAATTGGATAACATTGGGCATCAGCACTCTGCACCCAGCCGACCTAGTGCCGCTGAGGGTGTTTCAAGAGTGCATCCTTGACCCTGGGGGAACCCTGGTACAGATATGAATTTAGCAGCCCACATGCCTCGAACTACCAACTCCCACAAAACAGTACTTACCTGCAAACCATTAAGTTCATTTTTCTCCATAGGAATACATTGACAGTTTTTCATTGAACATTGTTCAACGTGTGGAGTTGGTTTGTATGGAACATTGAAAAACTATGTACAAAAAGTGAATTACTTACAGTTTGTCTAGGAAATGTATCAGTGTGATATCTAAGCATATCACACTTATTAGCAAAAGTAACTGAAAAGTAATTTCGAAACCTTAATTTAATCAACTGCATTTGAACCTGCATTCAATTGAAAAAAATTGCATACGATTTTGCAAAGCATTTCACTTACCTGCACAAGGCTTGGCATGGTTTGGTTCTAAGAAATAAAATAACGAATAGTTTCTTACCTGTCGGTGTAGTTTTGCAGCTTGAAGATCTTTCTGGATTCACTATGCTGTGCATTATTCCGCGATCTGGTGGTTGGGTCCGGATTCGTAGTCTTTTTTCTCTTTTTTTTTTGTAGCCCAGGTGGGCGTCGACGACCCACCATTTGGTGCACCTTCGTGACGTCGGCACGCTTCCTGCGGAAGCTCCCACCCTTGGGCGCCATCTTCGGATTCTTTTTTCTTTTCTCTTTTGTGGTGAATCCATGGCTATGTGTATTAAACTTTCCTTCAACGTAAACTTCTTCACGTATACTTGTCTTTGTTAAACGTTCTTATCTTATTCCATGTCCTTCCATCTTCTCCAGCCTCATCTTTCTGGCGGAGGTGGGTGGGTTCGCTAGTGAATCCAGAAAGATCTTCAAGCTGCAAAACTACACCGACAGGTAAGAAACTATTCGTTTTGCAGCGTGAATCTTTCTGGATTCACTATGCTGTGCATAGATTTCATAGCGGTTTTGTCACTCGAATGGCGGCTGGGTGGAAGATGAGCGTTGGTTGTTAAAGATATGTTGAAGCACTCTTTGGCCCACTTGTGCTTCCTTGTTCATCTACGCAATAGTGTTTAGTGAAAGTGTGCACTGAAGCCCATGTTGCCGCCAGGCATATGTCTTGGATGGGCGTGTTTGCCAGGAAGGCGATCGTTGCCCCTTTCTTTCTGGTTGAGTGGGCTCGTGGGCCCTCCGTGAGCTCTTCACCAGCTTGCATGTGGCAGAGCTGTATTGTTTTGGCAATCCATCTTGCTATGGTGTTCTTAGTCACTGGTCTACCCAGGAGACTCCTTGCGAAGGACACAAAGAATTGTTTCGTCTTCCTGTGTTCTTTCGTCCTTTCTATACAGTGCATTACTGCCCGCCTTGCGTCCAGAGTGTGGAGCGCCCTCTCCGCGTTTGACGTGGGCTTCTGGAAGAAGCTAGGTATCTGGATACTTTGGTTCATGTGGAATTTAGATACTACCTTGGGCATGAAATGCGGGTCTGTCCTCATCACGACCCTGTCACTGTGTATTTGTATGTACGGTTCTTGCAGCGTCAAAGCTTGTAGCTCGCTCACTCTACGTAGCGATGTTATTGCTACTAGAAAGGCTGTCTTCATTGTCAGCATTTGTTCTGACGCTTTATGGATGGGTTCAAACGGTGGCTTCATGAGTTCCGTCAGTACGACGTTCAAGTTCCATGCCGGCGGCGGCATCCTCTTGGGTGGCGCTATTCTCTTCGCTCCTTCCAAGAACCTTTTCACTACTCTTGAAGTGAAGAAACTTCGTCCTGTTTATCCTCTTGTGTATGCCACAATCGCTGCCAGGTGAACCCTCAGAGAGGACGAGCTTAGTTTAGCTTTCATCAGGTGCGTGAGGTATCTGAGTACTGTAGACTCTCTAGTCCGTTTTCTCTCCAGGTTTTTCCTGTGGCACCACTGCGTGAAACTCTTCCATTTCTCCCCATAGCACTTCCGCGTGCTGGGTCTCCTTGCTTCTCTCAGCACCCGAAGTGTGCTCTCTGGTAGTTTTAGATGTGCGATCTCTAAGTCCTCAGGAGCCACGCTGACAGGCAGAGGCTTTCTGTTTCTGGGTGTAGAACTTGTCCCCCTTCCATGGAGAGAAGGTCTCTTCTCTTTGGGAACTTGTGTGCTCTGCCCTGCGACATCTCCATAATCTGAGAGTACCAAGTCTGCCTCGCCCATTGGGGAGCCACCAGGATGAGAGTCATGTTGCTCGACCTGCACTTGTTCAGGACTCTGGGGATCAGTGGCGTCGGTGGAAAAGCGTAGGCAAATTTCTTTGACCAGCTTATCCATAGGGCATTCTCCCATGGGACATTGGTTCCTGTTCCCTCGATGCAAAGTGTTGGCATTTTGCATTCTGGTGTGTTGCAAACAGGTCTATTGTTGGTGTGCCCCACCTCCTGAATAGGTTCTCTGTCTCTTGGTTGTTCAGTTCCCATTCGTGGGACACCGATGCTTGCCTGCTGAGCCAATCCGCTTCCACATTGTCCTTCCCTGGCTGGTGTATGGCAAGCAGGTCTATCCTGAGTGGGATCGCCCATCTCCATATTTCTTGAGCCAAGCTCGACAGAGGGAATGACTGACTCCCCCCTTGCTTGTTGATGTAAAACATTGTTGTGGTGTTGTCTGTCTGTATCATCACCCTTTTGTTGTAAAGGTGCTTTTGGAAGGCCTTGAGGGCCAGCAACACTGTTTTCAGTTCCAGGTAGTTGATGTGCTTGACTGCATCTCCTGGGTTCCACAGACCCCTCACTCTGAGCCTGTTCTTGACTGCATCTCCTGGGTTCCACAGACCCCTCACTCTGAGCCTGTTCATGTGTGCGCCCCATCCTTTCTGGGATGCGTCTGTGGTGATGGTCACAGTTGGGTCCGGTGGCGTTAGAGGCTTCCCCATCGTTATATTCTCCTTCGTCCACCATTTCATCTCCTCCTGCACATTGTGCGTAACTACTAGATCTTCCCAACTTCCTTCTGCTTGTGACCATTGCTGTTGCAGCCACTCCTGTAGTGGTCTCATCTTTAGCCGAACATTGGGGACCAGGTGGATGCATGACGCCATCATCCCCAAGAACTTGCTCACCGTCCTCACTGTCAGAACTTGCCCCTTCTGGTAGGGACGTTTCTCCCTCAGCAGGCTGAGTGTTCTCTTCTCCCTGGGTGTCACTCTGCATTCGACCGTGTTGATCAGGGCTCCCAGGAAGATTTTCACTTGTTCTGGGTCCATGGAGCACTTTCCCCAGTGGATGGAGAAGCCCAGGTTCGTGAGCGTTCTTGTGACCTGTTCTGCGTGAGCTTTGCATCTCATGTAAGAGCTTGCTTTCACGAGCCAGTCGTCCAGGTAGGGGTACACGTGTATACCCACCCTTCGTAGGTGTGCGGCCACCGCCGCGAGGCATTTGGTAAAGACCCTTGGCGCTGACTTGAGCCCGAAAGCCAGGGTTGTGAACTGGTAGTGGTCTTTGTTCACCTTGAATCTTAACATGTGTTTGTGTTTCCTGTTCATGGGGATGTGCAGGTATGCGTCTTTTAGTCCCCGGGCCTTATTTGTGGGATGACCTCTTGCAGGGAAGTCATCTTGAACTTTTGAGTTTTTATGTAGGTGTTCAGGAACCGTAGGTCCAAGATGGGTCTTAGGCTTTCATCCGCCTTTGGTACTAGGAAGTAGTTTGAGTACACCCCCTTGTTCCGTTCTCTGTGCGGGACTTGTTCTATGGCCTTTTTGAGGAGAAGTTCTTGAGCTTCCTCTTGGAGCAACTGCAGTTCTTTGCCCTTGTGACCCCTTCTCTTAGGCTTTCTGCTTGGTGGATATTTTTCCAACTCTATGCAGTATCCGTGCTGTATAATGTTTAGTATCCACTTGTCTGTGGTTATTATTCATGGAAGAGTGGACCTATAGAACACCCAGACACTTTGTCTTGGAGTGCTGTCGCTTAGCACTTACAGAATTTTTTTTTGAATATAATGGCGACTTATACCTCCAATCCCATGGAACATCTATGGGCAGTTCCTTTGCCCCTTCGGTGGCGGGTCTTTATGTGAGCCAATTTGAGAACAACTTTGTCCTTAATGAGACTAACCCGTACGTTTCCAGTATTTTATACTGGAAACGCTATATAGATGACATTCTATTGATTTGGCACACTAACCAAGACCTAAAACTTTTCATGAATTGGCTAAATGAGAGGGACAAGTGGTTGAATTTCACCTACACCGTGAGCAAAACCCAGTTGGATTTCCTAGACCTTACGATCTTTGTAGAAAACGGAAAGCTGGAAACAAAAACATACACAAAACCCACAGCAAAGAACAGTCTTTTATCTTATAAAAGCTATCACCCAAAAGCCCTCAGGGACAATTTACCATATAGCCAGTTTTTAAGACTCAAAAGAAATTGTAGCAAAAAAACTGACTATGAAATACAATCAAAGGAACTGTGCAAAAAATTGAAATCAAGAGACTATACTCCTGCAACTATTACAAAATGTTGTAAAAGAGCTAAAAATCAGCCAAGGGATTGCCTCTTACAAATCAATAATAAAGAACCCAACCAGGATCTTGTCACGTGCGTGACAACCTTTTGTCCCGCGACATATGATGTACAAAAACTCATCAATAAAAACTGGCCCATTCTATGTACTGGAAAACATACCTGGCCGAAGCCTCGCTTTGCCAATAAGCGGACAAAGAACTTAAAAGACCTACTTGTCCATACCCGCCCAACTGTACCTAAGATCAAACCCACTGATTTGAGAAGTCTAGAAATGTCACCTGTCACAGGTCACTATCCCTGTGGCTCCTGTCAAGTTTGCAAATTAACAACTATCACACAATCACTACAACTTACAGACTCCCTCACCTGGACACAAAAACAACACACAAATTGTAATTCGACCCACGTGATCTATATGATCCAGTGCCCATGTGAGAAGAAATATATCGGAATGACTTGTAGAAAAGTCAAGACCCGTATTGGGGAACACAAAAGCAACATCCGACTAAAAAAAGAACAACACAAAGCTCTGTTCCCATTTTGTTGATCTAAATCATGATTGTGAAGAAATGAGATGGACAGTCCTTGAGAAACTAACAGACAGACCTTGGAATGCCACACGAATCTTATTCGAAAAAGAGCAACGGTGGGTGGACCGTTTGAAAACCCATCTATTTGGGCTCAATGACAATATCCCCTGGTGCCATTTCTCATAAAATAAGGAATACCTATGCCTGATGATCCATTGATCTGTGATGCTTTGAATAGTACCCCATGTCAAATGATAAGTCTAACCTTTTTATTTTCTGGTAGGAGATCATTTATATCAAACAACAAAAAATTGCAACTTCTACTAAAATTCTAAAAATTCATTACATGCTAACAATCCTAATTGTTCTACACCATAATGAACTGTAGTTCAATATTCGACCTTACATTAATTTAAAGCCTGAACCTGCCAATAGCGCCAGTAGATGTATAGTCTGTTCTCTAGCTCCATAACTTTCCAACCTACAATTGTAACAGGAAACCGGCACCTAGCATCCGGGGGCAGAGACAGCACAAGTCCTGGGAACTTCCCATGCGCTGGTAAGAATGGCGGCCGGCTTCGGGTAAGCGCTCAACTTTACGGGGTAAGAACTCTACCTGAAGGCCCCCCCCTTTACTACTTTTTCGTTTCAGTCTGGGACCAGAGAGTCCCGTTGCCGCCTGACTGAAGCTGAATTCAGCTAGCATAATAGGTAAGATTACCGCTATTTGACTGTGTGCGCACTTCACTTTTTAAGATTATTATCCTTCTTGTGTCACTTTAAAATTAAACGCTGCACTAGCCACGCTGTTCTGCACGTATTGACTGCCATAGTCCCAAACTCCACATTGAGCTTAACATCCTTGTCAGTCCACTAATAAACGTCAGACCACTCGCAGCACCTAACTACAAACCCTCCAAAGAAGCCATAAGTACCACGTTTTTCCTCCGAGCACTATACCAGTTCTTCTTTATTTATTTTTTTACTTTTACTTACATAGAGCAATCCTCCACAAACGTTGAGAGATTACATGAATGCTATACATGCACCCATAAGACTTAATTCCTAATATAGATTTATTTCCTTTTTTCAGACAATTTCCGAAAAGGCGAAAATTCAGCATATATCATTACTACACAAATGGTGCAAGTAATTTTCATTATCTGTTTTTGTGTTATGTACTTGTCCTGACGAATGCTCCGTAGACCCGGCTGGGCGACATGGAGCAGAAACATGTTGACGCTATAGTTAAAAAGGTATAAAGAGATCCATTAACTCGACCTCCCATTATACCGCAACCATTTTTAATAGCAATACTTCACCTCTTTAATAAAACCTCCATTGGTGTAGCATATGCTTTTTATCCTTCTCTCTGGGTGCCCTACCTTCCCCTTCCCTTATCTCTGGACACTGCTACTAGCGCCAGAGGTTGCCTCGGGTTGAGGCTTGGCATATAGCACGTTGTTGGAACACTCGATGATAAATGCCATAACGCGTGTGAGGGGCGGAAGAAAGACATACACCGCACGATTAACACCGCGTTTATGAGAGTGTCCCATCTTAACCAATGGTTAAGTAGTAACAAGTGTCCATTCTTCTTCTGATTACAATGTGGTTATTTTCCTCCATTCGTGTAGAAAAAATCTCAACCTTCCCCCTACTGGTGTTGTGTGTTCCCTTGAGCCGTGTGAGCCTCCCCTTAGCTGTTGGTGCTCTCCCCCCTGAGGCTTTGGGTGGGTGAGCGCCTCCTTCACGGAGTCACTTTTGGGGGGGTTGATCACCACCTCTCAGTCTCTGGCACCGTCCGTTTCCTCTCCCTCGAAAGGACTGGCCCCTATTCTGGGAGTTCCAATTCTGCCTCTGTTGACCCTGGTGCCATTGGTTGTCACTCTGTTGACCATGGTGGTGCGACTGTTGCGAATGTGATTGCTGGTTTCCCCCCCTACCATTTGGTCTCCTTGTGGGGGTGCCTCTCTGCATCCCCCTGAATTGTAGGGCTCCCATCGATTTGGCTGTCTTATTGTCCTTCTTCAGCTGAGCCAGTTTGTCATCTACTGATGCCCCGAACAGCGTCTCCCCGTTGAAGGGGGTGTTCAGAATGTTATTTTGCACTTCTGCCTTGAAGCCGGATATTCTGAGCCAGGCTTGCCTTCTCTCAGTGATGCCTATGGCCATCAGCCTGCTAGATGTTTCTGCCCCATCTAGGGCTGTCTTCAGGCATGCGTTTGCTATGTCCTTTCCCCCCTCCACGAGGTGGGCTGCCCTCTGCCTGTACTCCTCAGGCATGTGTTTCAGCAACTGGCTCATCTCATCCCAGTGCTGATATTGGTGTCTATTCAGGAGTGCATTGGAGTTTGCCATCCTCCAATGCATAGCGGAATTTCTTTCAATTTTCCTTCCAGTGAGGTCCATCCTCCTGCTTTCCTTATCAGGTGGTGGCCCAGATGTGGTTGGCACGTTGGCCCTTCTGGCCGTTGCCGCGATTATGGAGTCAGCTGCCACTGTGCCATGGATATAAGGGAGGTCCTCGGAGGAGAACTTGTATTTCTTCTCCGTCCTCTGGGTCACTGACCTGCATGTGGCCGGTTCCTTGAAGGTTTCAGTCCCTTGGGCCGTGACGCTCTTCAGCATGGGCAGGAAGCTGCTTTTCGTCTGTGAGGGGAGCAAAGTCTCTAGCAGGAAGTCAGCCTTTGTCTGTTACTCCTCCAACTTCACATTGTAGACTGCTGCAGCCTTCTTAACCTCATAGTAAGCCCCAATGTCGTTTGGCGGCGAAGGCCTCGAAGGGTATGTCTCCACAGGTTCCTCTGGGTTATCGGCCTCGAGATCCTGCCATTCTTCCTCTAGCGACGCCGAGGATTCCGAGTAGTAGCTCTCGCGGAGGTAATCTCCTTCCGAGCGGTAGAAATTGCAAATGCTACTTACCAGTATGCATCTGTTCTTGGCATGTAGGGCTGCTGACATTCATATCTGTGCATAGACGGCCACCTAGTGTTGGGTCCAGATGATTGCACATTGTTGTCCTGGAAGAGTCTTCGAAGTATCACGAGATAGGTGGCTCCTCCCCTGGACTACAGTGCGCATGGGCATCGCCTCCATCCCCAGATTGTTTTTAGCCATTGGCAGAGATGGAGTGAAGAATGTGAGTGATGACCATGCTATGAGCATATGTGTTTGTATGAATAAATACTGCAGCTGCTACAGGCGCCGGGGAGGAGGGCGGGCGATATGAATGTCAGCAGCCCTACATGCCAAGAACAGATGCATACTGGTAAGTAGCATTTGCAGTTCGAGGCATGTGGGCTGCTGAATTCATATCTGTGCATAGAATACATAGCAGTCCCTCCATTAACGGCGGCCGCCCGTGCCAGCTGCAGCAGTCTGAAAAAGCGTTTTTAGAACAGCCTGACCAACAGCTGCCTGCTGTTTGGAATGCACGTCTACACAGTAGTGCTTAGTGAAAGTATGTGTGGTAGACCATGTGGCTGCTCTACAGATATCTTCTAAGGGAATGTTACCTAGGAAAGCCATAGAGGCCCCTAACTTCCTAGTGGAGTGGGCCCTCGGTGGGATAGTGAGAGTGCGCTTAGCTTTAGCGTAGCAGATCTGAATGCACTTTACTATCCATCTAGCAATCCCTGCTTTGGAGATAGCGTTTCCCTTGTGTTGTGTGACAAAAGCAACAAAAAGCTGTTTGGTTTTGCGGAAATCTTTAGTCCTGTCCACATAGTACATCAAGGCCCTTTTCACATCAAGGGTGTGGAGCATGCGCTCCGCCAGCGTCTCTGGGTTTTGGAAAAACACCGGCAATTCAATTGTTTGGTTTATGTGGAATTGTGAGACCACTTTGGGTAAGAATTTAGGGTTAGTGCGGAGCACCACCCTGTTAGCATGTACTTGGAAAAATGGTTCTTGGATGGTGAGTGCCTGCAACTCACTAACCCTCCGTAGCGATGTAATTGCTACTAAGAAAGCCACCTTCCAAGTCAGAAACTGAAGCTCACAAGAGTGCAGTGGCTCAAAAGGAGGACCCATCAGCCTTGTAAGAACCACGTTGAGGTTCCATTCCGGAGCTGGTGGAGTCCTTGGTGGAATGACCCTTTTGAGTCCTTCCAGAAAGGCCTTGATAGCAGGGACCTTAAAGAGTGACAGGTGCTGCCTATTCTGGAGGTATGCTGCCATAGCAGACAGGTGAATGCGGATGGAAGAGTACGCTAGATTACATCGATACAGGTGAAAAAGGTAACAGATGATGTTTTGAATGGAAGCATCTAGCGGGTCAATGTCATGGTTCACACAGTAGATGACAAACCTCTTCCATTTAGCCGCATAACAAGCTCTAGTAGTGGGCTTCCTTGCCTCCCGAATGATGTCCATGCAATCGGGAGGAAGATTGAGGTAGCCAAACTCTAGGACTTCAGGAGCCAGATCGCCAGGTTGAGCTGTTGCGAATCTGGGTGCTGAATGTCGCCATGGCTCTGCGTCAGAAGGCTGGGAGTGAGATGAAGCCTTTGATGCGGTACCACGGAGAGTTCCAGAAACGTGGTGTACCATGGTTGACGAGCCCACGTTGGAGCAACCAGGATGAGCGTCATCGAGTGTTGCCTGAGCATGCGTGCCACCAGCGGTATCAGAGGTGCTGGGGGAAAAGCGTACGCAAATCTGCCTGACCAGTTCATCCACATCGCATTGCCCTGTGATTGGGGGTGTGGGAACCTGGCGGCGAAGCTTTGGCATTTTGCGTTCTCCTTTGTGGCGAACAGGTCTATCTCTGGATGACCCCACATTTGGAAGTACGGTTGGAGTACCGATGGATGTATCTCCCACTCGTGCATCTGATGGCTGTGCCTGCTGAGGAGGTCTGCCATCTGATTGTCCTTGCCCGGGAGGTGCTCCGCCATGAGGAAGATGTTCCTCTGAATGGCCCACTTCCACATGCTCTGAGCCAGATGAGACAGCTGTGGAGAGTGTGTGCCTCCCTGTTTCTGGATGTAGTACATGGCCGTCATGTTGTCCGTCCGGATCAACACGACCTTGTTGCACAGATGTACTTTGAACGCCTTTAAGGCCATGAAGATTGCCATCAGTTCCAACACATTGATGTGCATCTTCCTCTGCTGTAGTGTCCATAGTCCCTGCACAGTGTAATGGAGTACATGCGCTCCCCATCCCTGGAGAGAGGCGTCCGTCGTCAGGATAATCTGTGGGACAGGCTCTTGGAATGGTCGGCCTTTGCAAAGGTTTTGTGGATTCCACCAATGCAGAGAGTTGTATGCCCGACCGCTCACCAACACTAGGTCTGTTAGTTGCCCATGAGCCTGAGTCCACTGACGTGCTAGGCACTCCTGAAGCGGACGCATATGTAGTCTCGCGTGCGGGACAATGGAGATGCAGGAGGCCATCATGCCTATCAACTGCATGAACACCTTCGCTGGAAGCGAGTGTTGGGGTCTGAACCGTTGGATCAGCGCCTGGATACTGGCGATTCTCACTGAATTTGGCTGCGCAGTGGCCGCCAGAGTGTTGATTGTTGCGCCCAGATACTGTCGCACGTGGGCGGGCTGGAGATGGGACTTGGGGTAGGTCAGTGAGAAACCCAGATCGTGCAGGAGATGAATGGTGCGTGACACATGGTCTGCGCACTGTTGTTCCGTCCTTGCCTGAATGAGCCAGTCGTCCAGGTAAGGATAGACGTGGACGTTTTGGCGACAGAGATGCGCCGCCACAGTCGCTAGGCACTTCGTAAATACCCTTGGTGCCGTGGTGACCCCGAACGGCAGGACCTTGAACTGGTAATGCTGGTCTAAGATCGTGAATCTGAGGTACTTCCTGTGGGAAGGATGTAGGGGGATATGAAAATAGGCATCTTTCAGATCCAGTGTAGCCAGAAAATCCCCCTGCTGAAGCAGGGGAAGCACTTGCTGCAACGTGAGCATATGGAAGTGCTCCGAGAGTATGTACCAGTTTAGGGGCCTGAGGTCCAGGATAGGCCTGAGGGATCCGTCCTTCTTGGGAATCAGGAAATAGAGGGAGTAAACCCCTGTTCCCCGCTCTCGCAATGGAACGAGCTCTATTGCCCCTTTTTGCAGCATAACTAGAACTTCCTGCTGCAACAAGGTCAAATGCTCGCCTGACATAGGACGGCTTCTTGGGGGTATGTCTGGTGGAATGGAAGTAAGCTCTAGACAGTACCCGTACTGGATAAGGGACCTCACCCACCTGTCCGTGGTGATGTTCTTCCACGCCGGCAGGAACTGCTGAAGTCTCCCCCCAACCGGTGTTGCATGGTCGGGGGGCAGTGACAAGACGTCACTGCTTGTTGGTGGTGGTGGACCTGGAGCCATTGTTTCCACGTCCCCTGCCTTTGATATTATTGCCTCTGTAACCACCTCTACCCTTGTTGTTATACGAGGGCTGGGTGTTACCCTTGTAGTATTGTGTGGACTGGGATGCCTGTCCCCGGGAGGTGCCTTTTGAATTTGAACGGCGAAAGGAACCACCCCGAAACTGCTGACTCTGTAAAGCCCCCATTGACTTTGCAGTTTCGGTATCCTTTTTCATTTTTTCCAGGGAGGCATCCACCTCAGGGCCAAACAGGTGGTCAGGATTCACTGTTTGACTCAAGATGTCGGGCTTGAATCCCGAAATTCTAAGCCAGGCATGACGTCTCAGTAACACACTTGTATTGATGGCTCTGGAGGCTGTATCCGCCACGTCTAGAGCACATTTGATGGATGCATTTGTAATGAGTTTACCCTCCTGAATGAGCATCTCTCCTGCCTCCTTGTATTGGTCAGGCAAGTGTTGCAGAATGGCCTCTAATGTGTCATAATGGGCCCTATCATAACGTGCAAGCAGGGCTTGGGTGTTAGATATTCTCCAGATGTTAGCTGCCTGCGCAGCAATGCGTTTGCCCGAGGCCTCAAAGATCTTGGACTCTTTGTCTGGGGGAGGAGCGTCACCAGTAGTCTGAGAATTCGCCCTCTTCCGAGCGTTGGAAACAACCAAGGAGTCCAATGGCAAGTGTCCCTTGATATAAGTGGGATCCGTGGGCGCTGGCTTATATTTCCTGTCGATGCGAGGGTTGACCACCCGCGCCCGGGTGGGCTCTTTGAAAACCTCCGGTGCATGTTTCAGCACCCCTTTAAGCATAGGTAGCGTTTTGACCTGCTTTTCGGCTACCGAGAAGGTGTTGAATAAGAAGTCCGCATCCACGGGGTCCGAGTGCAGCTCGACATCGTGGTTCGCCGCAGCTCTCTATTAAAGCATTGAAGGCCGCCGAGTCCTCTGTCGGGGACGTCTTGGCGGCGAAAAGTTGAGTGTCCTGACCCGATTGCGGGTCTTCTGTGTCGCCTCCTGCGGCCCAAGGCACATGCTCCTCCTCCGGATCCGAGTACGCAGGATAGTTGTACTCGGCATCTTCCTTGTCCGCATCGGCCGCGGGGGAATGCGTCGGCGAGTGTTCCAAGGCCTGTGGGGACACAGGTTCCATCAGAGCCGAAGAGTCCGCAGAGTACTTTTTGTTCTTGAGCGGGATCTTAAAAGGTTCCAACGCCGGCTCCGACGTGATCTTTCGTTTGAGGAGTGACAGTTTCCCGGTGTTGGCGTCGATGATGACCTCACGACGTTCTTCTACCGCAAGCGGTTGGAGCCGAAGCTTCGACACCACCAAGGCAGCTTTCGGCGTTAACACCTCCCCTGAATGTCCGCCCTGTTTCGGCGCGAAGGCCTTCGGCGCAGACTTGGGTGGAAGGGTGAAACGAACAGGCGTCTGCTCTTTAGTAGGCTTAGGCGTGAGCGTAGGCACTACAGTGTCCTGAGCGGGAACCACCGTGGGCTTTCGGATCCGCTGTAAGGATTCCCCCACTTTCTTCGTAAAGGTTGTCGAGGGTTGCACCTGCTCGAGCGACCCCTCATCTTCGAGAGCCTGATCGCCGGTAGGCTTCTTCTTCGGGGCCGACGCCCCATGCCTAGGCGCGTCGTCGCCCTGACGCTTCTTCGAAACCGTCTTCGGGTCCCCGACCCCTTTCGGCGCCGACGCGGTCGCGTCGGAGGCCTTCGCCTTCGGCGCCGACCCCGAGGGCTTCGGGTCGGCCATTTTGGCGTGGCTCTTCAAGTCGGCCATTTTAGTTTTCTTGGAAGTTGACGCCTCCAGAACCTTCTTCACCAACGCAACTTTCAGTTTCGGTTTCGCATCCGAGGGTGCGTGACCAGTTGGCTTCACTTTCGTTTTCTTCAACATAAGTGATGGCTTAGAAATGTCCGTGACCGGGCCCGGAGGCGGGGACGTAGGACTCCTAGGTAGATCTTGGGTAAGGCCCGAAGGCGATCCCTCGACCTGGGCCGTATGAAGGGGAATAACCCCTGAGTCTGATTGGGGATGCTCCTCCTCTGAGCTATCTCCCATCGTGGCACAAGCCTGATCGTCGTCCCCTACCTCGTCGGAGACTTCGTCAAAGTCCGCCTCACCCGCGTCGTAGTTTTCCTCCTCGGACGCGGGGCCAGAGTCCGACTCTCGCACGTCGTCTTCTCCCTCGACAGATTCCTGGAAAATGTCATCTGGTGGGGGCGCCGAAGCCGATAATTGAGCCTGGAGCCGATTGGCCCGGCGAATCTTTAAAGTCTTCTTGCTTCGGAACTTCGAACACGCCATGCAGGTGTCTTCGCGGTGATCCGGCGACAAGCAGGTATTGCACACAGGGTGCACGTCGAGGTGTGAATATTTGGAGTGACACAGCGGACACTTTTTGAATGGAGTCCGCTCCATAGCAAAGGGTGTAGTGTAGGCCCGTCCGCGCCGAAGGCACGTGGAAGGGCAGCAAGAGATAGGAGCTGAGAGTCAGAAAGAAACCCGTACGCAACTATACCGACGCCCAGCCTAAAGACCTTTTGGTCTCGAGTAGAAGTTGAACAACTATCGGTTCCGACAGAGGGAACCGAAACACATCCGAACCCAATGGCTGAAAAAAACAATCTGGGGATGGAGGCGATGCCCATGCGCACTGTAGTCCAGGGGAGGAGCCACCTATCTCGTGATACTTCGAAGACTCTTCCAGGACAACAATGTGCAATCATCCGGACCCAACACTAGGTGGCGGTCTATGCACAGATATGAATTCAGCAGCCCACATGCCTCGAACCCTCCTCTTCACCCTCATCTGTGGCGTTTGGAGTTTTCGGCGGCTCCTCGGCTTCGAAGTCCTCCTGCACCTCTACCTCTTCGGCGGTCGCAGCGGTCTTCGAGGGAGTCGAGTAGGTCTTCGAGGGAATCGTATAGTTCTTCATGGTTTCCTCGAAGGCTCTCTTCCTCTGGAGCATACTCTCCATTTCGGCCTCGAGCCTTCTTCTCTTTTTCTCCATCTCTGCCGCTTGCTCGGCGTCGAGCTTTTCGGCAGGTCTCTTCGACGGTACCTTCGACGTCGAGGCCGTTCCGAGCGTCTTCTCGCTCGAGGGTCCCTTCTCGAGGGCCTGCTTCGACGACCTTTGCTTTTCGCTGGTCTTTGCTATCTGGGAGTCCTTTTCGAAGGATCCGCTGGGCCTTTCGGAGGATGCGGCTTCGGACGTCGAAACGTTCGTCGCCGGCGCTCCTTTCGAGGACTTAGCCTCTGCTTTTCGGGGTTCTCCCTCAGGCTCTCGGCCCTGTCTGGGTTTTTGGGGTCGTAGACTCTCCTACCTTTTTTGAAGTTCTCACATCGGTCTCTACGACCGTGAAGTCATCTGGTCCCTCGGCGATATTCTCCTCTTCGTCGGAGGAGGCACCCAGCTGGTAGAGGCTCGGCGTGGTCCCTTTCCCTTGCATCGTGTGGTGGGCCACCCTCTGTCTCTCTCGAACTCTGAGTCTTCGGCGGGAAGATTGAACAGGCGTTGCAATCCTCGCTGGAGTGGTCGATCGGCAGGCAGAGGTTGCAGACCGGATGCTGGTCCTTCTGCGCGTACTTGTGGTGGCAATTACGGCAGAACTTGAATGGGGTGTTGTCCATGTGCTCGCTCAGGGGACCCCCTGCGCGTGCTTTCTCCTTGGCCGTCGAGTATCACGAGGTTTTCTCTTCTTTCTTCGTTCTGGCTCTAGGAGGTCTTCTTCTCAGACTTCCCTCGGTCCTTTTTCCTCAAAAACTTGGTGTATTTCCTTCTTTTCTCCTGAAACTTCTCCGGAGCTTCATGCGACGATCCAGACCCAACGGCGGAAAAAAGAATCTGAAGATGGCGCCGAAGGGTGGGAGCTTCCGCAGGAAGCGTGCCGACGTCACGAAGGTGCACCAAATGGTGGGGCGTCGACGCCCACCTGGGCTACAAAAAAAAAAAGAAAGAGAAAAAAGACTACGAATCCGGACCCAACCACCAGATCGCGGAATAATGCACAGCATAGTGAATCCAGAAAGATTAACGCTGCAAAACTTAATATTTTACATACAAACTGTGAGAAGGTGGCCTGATATGCAGTGGTCACTATTCTAGTGCCCACTATGTATCAGTCCAGCAACCCTTATTGATGATTGGTTGTAAGTCAACCTTATAGACCAGCTATCCTAGTAGCATGGATACGAGCAGTCTAAGGCTAAAGACTCGAGAGGGCGTGTTAAGCCAGCTGTTTACCACACATATACCCCTTGAACACCAAGTGAAAGGACACCACACAAGTGTTATGAAAATAAACAGTTATTTATTTAAGAATCACAACAGCCCTGTACTCTTTATGAGGACAGGGTACTAAGCACAAACCAAAACTCTTACAAAAATACTTAAGTTAGCACAGTATATACAAATGCCCGAGGGGCACGGAAAACCATATACTCTGAAAGTGGAATGTGAAATTCCTAGCAGGTGAGTACAGTACTAATAGCTTTTGGAATCGCTAGGACTTGACTAGGGAATCGTTAGATTACGACTAGGAGGCCTAGGGGACTCGGGTGCAGTGTGTGCACTCTCACGCGAGATGCGGACAAAAGTCTATGGTAGCTAGGAAATAGAAAGTTAGTGTTCTCGGGCGAACCCGACCTGGTAGGGAGAAAACGAAGATAGATTCTGACCCTTGGATAATGAGGCTATGCTGGGGCACCGAAATGCCGAAGTTACCTAGCCCAGGGGCTGCAGCTGCATAGGTCTGAAAAGACGTCGGGAATCCTCGTAGACGGACCAGGAGCCGGAAGAAAAGATGCTGGCCGGTGACCAGTGAAGAAAGTTCAGTTGGATCCAAGCCTGGATCTCGAAGATAGATGACACCTGAAAGCAGAGGGGACCAAGTTCGAGACTACTAGCCAGTAGTCAGTGGGCACCAGGAGGGCACCGGATGGTAGCCACCTCGACAAGGTGAGTGGGTGACGCTGTAGCTCGAAGATCTCACGGACCAGGAGGCGTTGTCGGCGACCAGGATGGAGGATCGAGCTGTCCCACGAAGATAGAAGTTGTCGGCGTCGCTGGACCCAGGATTGGGCAACAAAGCCTTGGCAAATTCAAGCCCACGCGGTGGACCTAAAATGGCGTCTGGAGTGGACCAGGAGGGTCCGGGGTGCCTCTCTCGAAGAAGGAAGCAAGGGCCAGCCTGGAGCAACCAGACCAGCAGCAGAGATGTCGTCGGGCGTCGTTCAAAAGGCCACAAGCCAGCCGGCTAGTAGCCAAACAACGCGGTGCACAGCAAACAGCAGAAGGGCCCCACGCAGATCGTGGAGATGCAGGGAGGCTGACCTTGGGTGCTGGAGCTGCGCAGGGTCGGGGCTTCTCGGACCCCAAAGCACTCACCAGTGGAGGACACGGTGGGCTTGCAGTAAAGATGTCGCGCAGTCTTGGCGATCGTCGGTCCCTCGAGGTCTCGTCGCACTCACGGTTCTCAGCTTTGCTGTAGAGGTGAGTAGAGGTCAGAGGTGCCAGGGAAGCCGGGTCTCGTCGAGCTGGGTCGTCGGATTCGTGAAGAAGGACTTGCAGCAGACCGCAGTGTTTCTTAGGATGGTGCCCGCTTGATGCAGGGTGACTACTCCTTAGCCACAAGGGAGAATCTTGAAGAAGAAATCGTGAAGTCCTTTCGAAGAAAGTGGTATCTTGATTCCAAAGATGATCTAGTTTGAACAGGGGGCCCGCTCCTATCTTTATACTAAAAAAAGGGGCTGACCCGGTGACTAGGTCCTGCCTATGGGTGGGACCAGGAGGGGGGTGGTTACACCCCTCTCCTCTGCCGGACTTCCCCAGGCCAGGGGCTTGTGTGCCCCTGGAACTGGTTCTGACTGGCCTATGCGTAGTGAGCACCGGGGTGCCACTCAGCAGTCACCGTCCTGAAAAGCCCTGCCTACCCAGGATACACAAAACCATGTCTGGGACGGTGCTAGCACCGCCCCGGACAGGGAACCCTTTGTCCAGACCTCCCTCGCTGGAAGGACTCCCAGCAGCAGGAGGTCAGACTCGTGTCTGTGGTGGCAGCATCCATTTTGTGGAGCTGAGGCTTCAGTTAACTTTAACCGGGGTTCACAGTTACATACATGTCGTGTCCCTCTAGAAGGGTGGAATGCTAACCCCGTCGCCAGAATTGGCGAGGGGTTAGTATTCCAATTCGTATGACACCTTACTCGACATGTTTTGATAAAGCAATACCAAAGATAGCATTTAACCGCGAGGATTATAATGCACTTAAGAGTATATGGTATGCGATATCATGGAACAGCTATTAGGACTTGGTTCCGCAAGCTGCAGACAGGCTCAGCTCATGCCAGAGCACCATCTCACACGATTCCAAGCACTCTGCCTTCAGGATTGTTAAGGCCTGCCATAGGAGTGACTGATAGGGATCTGTGTGTCCATTTTAGGGTTAGGTATAGGTATACTACACCTACAGCAAAGGGTGATTACACGACTTTGCCCCAGCTGTCATGCAGCCAGTTGTGTCAAATGTAGGAGGCCAGCCAGGGGTGGCATAATACATGCTGCAGCCCCTGGCAGCCCTGGGTACACCTATGCCCTGAGTTACAGGGTCTGATAAGGTGGCCCAGTACCAATTGGTAGATGCACCTAGGGTACATGAGGTAATTTAGAAAGAGAACAGCCAGGCTGTGGGTCTGATTGGCAGGCCCACAGCCAGAGAAAGTCGTAAACCAGTTAAACAAAAGCAAAAAATCTGGGTGATCATAGGATTGCAGACCCTACTCTCCTACACAAACAAGTTCAGTCTTTGAGTGGGTGACATCATTTGCTGTATGAGTGTGTACGATAACTGCTTAACACCACCTCTGATAGAGCCTTACTGCTCGACCACACTACCACAAATGGAGAGTAAGGTGTTATCTACTTTTACCTCTGCCTACCTTTGGGGTTCCACTGGACTCTGTGCAGACTATACCTCATTTTGGTATAGTTATACAGAGCCAGCTTACTACATCGTCCATGAAGTAGGGACCGGAGACAGCCTCAGAGCGACCACGCTCCGAGTCCGTCAGCCCACCGAAGGGGAGAAGGTGAAGAGTGCTGGTGCTTCTTCGCCTTCTTCTTGGACTTACCCAAAGACCTCGAAGACAGAGTGCGACGAGGTGTGGGGGCTCCTAGAGCAGCCTCGAGGCCTTCCTCTCAAACGAAACCGACGCAGAGCCGACCGGTGGGCCTCCAATAACTTTCTGGACCGCTGCTGCAAAGACTTTGGATTCATGGCCTGGCAGTTGGAGCACGACTTTGTGTTGTGGTCGTGCTCCAGACACCAAGGACACATGAGGTGCAGATCATTCACAGACATCAGCTTATGACGGGAGTCACATGGCTTGAACCTTGTCAGGCGATGGGACATGCCTCGCGCACATGGAGTCGAAGAATCGGGAAAAAAAGTTGACAAAACGTCCAAAAAGGTTAGTCAAAAAATGACTACTGGGTACTTCTCTCCGGATCTGCGCTAGGCTGGCGGGGGAAAAAAAAAGAATGGACATCAGCACGCAGGGGCGGCGTCTAAATAGGCACTGTGATGTCATACCGGCGACCGAAGCGCAGATGTCTGATGCGGAGTCGACCGATGCCACCTAGCGACATGCAGGGATATTGCCAAGAAAAAATTCTCTGGATCCCGTCTGATGCCTGGGGGTAATTCTAAGGCAATAAATTACCAAGTGTCTTTCAGATTAACATATTCCTTATGCACAACACATTAATTACACATCAATGTTCAAGGTAGGATTATGGTAAAGGAACTGGCTATTAGGCAATGAAGGGACTGAGGTAGGTAGTATCAACCTAAATCAGAAAGAGGATACCCTTTTAGAATGTAGTCTTTAATTTCAGGACATATAACTCAGGACACATAGCTTTCTTTTGGTTTATTCTGTATCAGTCTGTGCCACACCAAGATAGTCAAACTTGGAGAAAGTGCAGTACAATCATTTGTCATTCCCTTAAAATCACTCTTTAAAAAGCTCTGACAAAAGTACTCTTGTTATAATATTTAACACTTAAATTGCACTCAGAGGACAGGAGGTAAACATTAAACAGAAGACACTTTCTACTATTCTAAAGTCAAGCTTTACCTTGCTGGAATCGCGGTGGGCCAGGGGGTACTTCTTGGTTTGGGTCGACAGGGGGCTCTGGGGTTAAAGTATCAAACTGCTCCCGGCTGATCATGTTAACTTTCTTGAAATTCTCAACTTCTTGCTAAATGATGAAAAAAAAATACTTCAGTACATGGAAAAAACTGACTTGATTGGTGAAACATCTTTAAAAGAACTTGTTAGTTAGAGTAAAAGACCAATTGCTGCACATACAAAGTAACTGTTAGAGTAAGGAGATTCAAGATATGGGGGGTTCTGGCACAAGAGGGGCTGGAGCAGAATAAAACCAGGAGAAGAAAATGTTTAACACAGCAATTACGGTTTTATTTACATCAGTAACTATGCTATAGGCATCTGTATTATGGGACCTTTTGTGATAACATTTAAAATGCAAAAATATTCAAACTATGAAAATCAAACAATGCTGTAGACAAGGTAGCAACCTAGAGTGTGCCAATCATCCCAAAGAAAACAGACACTAAACTGTAGAATACCTGATAAAGCAAAAATCTTGACACCCAAAACCATCCAGTCAGTTGCCCTTTGAATCTACTAACCAGGTCAAATGATAACCAGAAACATCCAGAAGTTGTGCTCTTTAACACCTTAGCAGCTATGGAACGTCCAGCTCCAGTGCTGAACGTTCCATTGCGCAGGTGCAGTTGGAACGTCCAACGGCAGCACTCCCGAGGTAGTGGTGCCGTCAGCCGTTGGACTGGCGCAGCACTTATGAGGCTAAATGTACTATCCACAAAGGACAAATAATGTTATGTTAAATGAGACTTATAAAGCACACAGCTACTCAAGAGTGTCCCAGGTCTAACAGGGCAGTAAGGGCAAAGGTAAGAGTGAGCAGGGCTCTACTGGACAAAGAGACCGGTTTTAAGCATTTTCTTGAACAGTCCCTCATCCTTAGTGAGCTGGAGTTCTAAAGAAAGATTGTTTCAGCCTGCTAGCCCCAAGAAAGAGAAAAACAGTTTGCCGAATTTAGCAAGGTAGGCGCTTAGAATCGTTGCAAAGTGATTGTTGGAGTAGTGCAGCTTTCTCAAAGGGTCGTAGAAAGAAATCCTAGCAGACAAATAGTAAGGTCCAGAGTGGCATAGCGCTCTGTGCACCAGGAGAGAAGTCTTAAATAGAATATGCTTGTGTACCGGAAGTCAGTGCAAATAAGGAGAAATATGCTCCTCTCTAGAAAGAGAACGTGAGAATCTGGTGGCAGCTCTTTGTACTATTTGAAGTTTCCTTGAAGGAGATTGTGGAAAACCTTCATATAAGGCATTGGTGTAGTCCAGCCTGGACATGACCAATGCCAAGACACTAGTAATCCTTATTGGGACCGACAGGAAGAGCAGGAATTTCTTGGCCAAGCATAGTATGCTGAAAATGTGACTACCACATTGTCCAATTTCACACACAAGTTATTAACTGTTTACACTTGATTATTGGGTGGAGGTGCCTCATCTAGCCAGCACAGTTCCAATTTGAAGTCAAAATTATGCCCCACACTGAGAACCTCGGTCTCTGTATTGCACTTTATTTAGAGGAAGCTCATCCAATGGAAACAGCATCTTGTTTAACAGGCACCCCCTTGTCAAAGGAGAAAACATTCTGGGTATCATCTGTGTAAAATATTATTTTGGTCCTCAACCAATTCAGCGAGAAGGGTCTTCAAATATTAAATAATGTGGGGTTAAGAGACGACCCCTGAGGGACCCTGACCGAGACATTAAGGCTACCAGAAGAATAAGGGGGTAGCCAAACCTCTTGCCTTTTGTCCTCTAGGAAGGATTTCAGCCACTTCCAAACCGTGCCTCTGAGGCTCATCTCCTCAAGTCAGTCAAGCAGCCTGGCATGACTCGGACTGCCCTACCGCCAGCATCAATGGTGCTTTTAATCAGTTCATAATGACAACTAGTACCATCAGGAAATCTGTGACCTGGGCCCCCAGAAATATACAAGCTCAATCCAAAAGCTTCCTCAATGGCAGTTCCAGCCAAAGAGGTCAACCAAACACCATCAACTAGAAAGCATCCATACAATTTGAAAAGACATTAGATTTAAAGCAATCCTGACAAAAATGGACAGAACCAAATGAACTATATTGTGTAAGTAGCTAACAAAAACAGCATTTATTCAGATTGCAGATGTCCCTGAGAAAACAAACCTATCAGACCAACTGGGTTTTTCCTCCTGGAAGAAGCACTGAAGTTATATTAATTGTAATCTGGGATGAAATTCGATAGAGCGGCTGCACTCTGCTTACTTCCATTTTAGGAGATTTTGATATAGTGAACAAACTAAGTCTACTTCAAAGACTAAACAGTTCTGCAATATACGGCACCACCGTGAAACAGGACGACAACAACTGACTTGGCCCCAGCCCTACCAGCCTGTCGATCCTGGAACCTGCTCCTGCCTAAATCCAGGTAACTTCTGCGGACAGCAACCTTGGGACACCCAGAGGACCTGCCTGCCTTGACCCTCTTAAAGACTGGGACTCCCATCAGCAGAGGCTCTGCTGCAACAACCCCCCCTGGTGCCAGTCAGGAAGCTCCAGACCAGCCCACTCTGCACCCGCCAAGCCCGGCCCTTGCCCGAGTGATCCAAGACCACAAGGACATCCCCCGGCGACTGGGACCCGAAGTCCAGTGCCCAAAGACCCTCCTCGACAAACCAGACTACGCCTGCAGACTCAGAACCAGGGCCCCCCCAACCGTGACCAGCTGAGGATAAGCTTTTTCGACACCCAAAGACACCCCTGCACCCGGCGCCCAACAGCCCCTTGTGCCTCCGTTTGGGGTACCTACCTGTGCTCCAAGATCCCAACTTACCTCTCGACGTGCTGATCGCCCCTGGAGAGTCTCCACCCCCGAGCCTGCAGCCTTTGTTCCCTTTTGACCTTTTCAATTGGATAACATTGAGCGCCAGACTGCTCAAAAGCACCCTACACCCAGCCGGCCAACTACCGCTGGCCGTGCCACCTTTGTCCTATCCTGCTTCCCCCTTTGCCCTGAACAAGTGACCAGGAGCCCAGCTCCCACAGCCGCGTGGCCTGCTAGCCAGCAGCCACCAACCGGAGGCCCCCGTCCCCCATTGGATATCATTGGTCCTAACCACCTCTGCCCCCGGCCGCCCCTGCACCGCTGAGGGTGAACCAACTGTACCTACCTGACCCTGGGGGACCCCTGAGTCTATACCCAGAACCACAACTTCACCAGTCGAGTACTCACCAGGAAACCGGTAACTCACTTACCTGCCACTGAATAACATTGACTGGTTTGACTCGAAAGATCTAAGTGCCTACTTTTTAAAACTTGAAATTTTCATATAAAATCTGAATTCCGAAATACTCACCTGTGATCAGGAAAGGAGCCAGTACTGTACCTTGTAGCCCAGTGCTGAACCACAAAAGTAATCCCTAGCGGGTTTACTAGTAACTTGTATTTTCTCCATAGGAATCCATTGTCTGCTTTTCTATGATATTTCTTCTGTCTACTTTTGAAAACTAGAAATATTCTTTAAAAATCATACAAAATACTGAAACGTAATTACTTACCTGTTTTGAGTTGAGACCACAGTGCTGGCCCCAGGAGACCAGTACTGGATTACAAAAGTAACGAGTTCATACTTTACCTGCAACCTGAATTTTCTCCCATTGGATAACATTGCCACATTTCTGTTGAAAATTTTTTAAGTGTGAACTTTGAAAATAGCTTTTTATTCCTGAAAAATCACAATACCCAAAACGTTTTTGCTAAACTGTTTCCAGCTTAGACCCCAGGACTGAACTTAGGAGCCAGTCCTGGAATTACCAAAGTAATCTACAAAGTAATCACGTGTGTTTATATAAGGGAATCCATTGAGCTCAATGCTAAATTATGTATAGAATTTTGTTGCTTACTGCAACCCCTGTATCTATTGTCTTTACAAAGTTTATTGCCTTTCTGCAAAGTACTCATCTGAGACCTTTCATATTGAGAACAGTATATTTTTGATGCCTGTTGGTTGTAAAAATAAAACAACGATCTCTTTTGATATAAAAACAATTAGCCTGGAGCTCAGTCTGAGTGTGTGAAACCTTTTGCTGACTGAGTGTGTACAAGAAATGCTTTAGACTGTCCTCTGGTACTGCCTTACTGCTCGACCAAACTACCACTTTAGAGAGTAAGGTCACACCTGACCATACCCAACTGAAAGCACCTGTACACTTTAGAAAAGGCATTCCTCAGGGAGGTGTAACCTAGCCCCCCCGAAAGCCCCACCTCGAACCTACGCCCCTGTTTTTCACCTGCTAACCTTAGTTCACTGGATAACTTCAGCGGTATAATCACAGCAATTATGGCATATGAAATGGTTTCAAAGTAGGCAGTATACAAAAGTGTGTATTCAAATTCAACGAGCAAGTGTGATGCTCATTTTACTTGCAACTGTTTCAAGAAGCCAGTCAATAAGGGCATCACTGCTTCAATTTATGGCATTTAAACGGCATGTATAGACGCAAAGGCAAAGAAATGACATACAGCCTTTGTAATCCTCCTGAACACAAAACGCCCCAAAAGTCAGAAGGCTATATGCTAAGCAAGCAGGTTTAGGTCAAGATGTGGTCAAACTAATTTTTTTCCGAGGTAAAAAAGCGGCAACCTGTTTGTCAAGACGCTACCAACCTAATATTTTCAGAGGTATGAAAGCGTGGGGTACTTCCGACACGTTTTATCTACTCAATAGCACCGAGGAAATGGTTTTGGCCTGCAAAAGCAGTGTAATTTATGTCAAAAACACCGGATGTGGTTGATCGGGACACGTGTATACATCGATCCCGGAAAAGGTGTCGCCCAATGTTTCTAGCGCATTTTACACATCATACGCTCTCTCCCTGAATCACAGACAATGAGGACAATTAAACAGCCGTGCATTAGTGAAAAAAGAGGACATGTGATTACACACAGGAAAGAAAAGGGGAGAAGAAAAACAAATGTAGCCTTTGGTTTCAGGATCAGCATACTGAAGTGCACATTCAATGCGGGGTGAGACACCGTAACAACCGAATTGGTTTAAAGTTCCTCCGCATGGCACTCGAAAAACACTAATTAGCTAATCAAATGTCCGTGTCGTCACATTTTGCAGCAAACATTTATATACAAGCATTGGCAAAGCCACTAGTTCTTGCCAATGAGAATTATAGGCTTTAGTAACGATTTGAAGTTGTTAGCAGCGCTGCTGAGCAGCCCAGTTAAATTAATAAACAAGCACTTGCAATAGTTCTCGCATTTGCGAGAGTTTATTCTATTGGCATGGTCAATGAAAATACCTTTTAACTATTTTGATAATTAACACATAAATAAAAGGCATTGTCATTTAGAATGCCAATAGATCAAACGCTTGTAAAAGCAAGACCTATAGCATTTCAAAGAATCGACCGCCATTGTGGCTTCTTGGAAAGTGAAAGCGTGCACGGCACACTAAATGTTGCAGGAAAGCATGTTGAGCATGCAGTAGTGGGAAATCATTAAACAAAATAGTGCTTACGTACGAAATAAGACATACCGTTTAATAACTGAAGTAAAAGGGCCAGTTCCTCATGGTAGGTTACAAATGAAGACAAGGCAGTACTAAAGAGAGACTAACGCACAAGTTACTTACCTTCGGTAACGATATATCTGTAAGAAACATTAGTTAGTATTAGATTCCTTACCTTAGAATATCCCCAGGCGTCAGACTGGATCCGGAAAATTTTGAAAAGCAGTACCCCTGCGCGTCCGTAGGCGTCGTCTGCGGATCCATGTCAGTCGTCGGCGCCGGGATGGCGGAGTACTTAGACACCGTCCTCGCGCGCTGACGTCTGTTCTTATACATAGCTTTTCCGTGCCAGAAACGCAGAGCCATGATGAAAACCAACACTGGTGCCATGAAACTAGGGCCCTGAAAGGGGATGACCTTAACCCTAGATATCGGTTCGCAGAACGGGGAGGATGGGTGGGGCAGTAAGGAATCTAATACCAACTACTGTTTCTTACAGATATATCGTTACCATAGGTAAGTAACTTGTGCATCTGAAAGAAACAGGTTAGTATTAGATTCTTTACCTTAGAATAGATACACCAGCAACACCAACCCCGGTGGTAGGTCTGCGAAACAATGATCACACCAGAAAGTCCTGGAGAACGGAACGGCTGAAAAAGCCATCTCTCCGGACTTGGCTGTCCAGGCAATAGTGTCTTGCAAACGTGTGCAGAGAGGCCCACGTAGCTGCCTGACAGATGTCCTGCAAGGGGACTCCCCGACCCAGGGCAGTAGTAGCCGCCGTGGCCCGAGTGGAATGGGCACAAAGCCCCGCAGGAGGCTCCTTTTTAGCCAAAGAGTAGCATACCTTGATATACAACACGACCCACCGAGAGATGGTCCGCTTGTGCACAGCCCGACCTTTCTTAGCGCACTAGTAACCAATAAAGAGTTGGTCATCCACCCGGAACTGGCGTGTGCGATCCAAATAGAATGAAAGCGCACATTTTGGGTCCAGACGGTGGAGCCTCTCTAGGGATGCGGAGGTGGAAAGAAGGTGGGCATGGTGATGGACTGCCCAATGTGGAAGGCTGTGACTACCTTGGGCAGGAAAGAGGGTCGCGTCCGCAACACAACTTTGTCCGGAAGGACAGAAAGAAAAGGAGGTTTAGAGGAAAGAGCCTGGAGCTCACTCACCCTCCTGGCAGAGGTGATGGCAAACAGGAATGCAGTCTTGAGAGTAAGGAGACGAAGACGACAGTTATGAAGTGGCTCGAAAGGAGCCCACATCAGGTAAGTCAGAACAAGGTTCAAGTCCCACTGAGGCATCACGAAAGGAACAGGAGGGAACATATGAGTGATGCCCTTCAAAAAACCTATTTACAACTGGGGACTTTAACAAAGAGGGCTGATCAGGGAGCCTCAAGAAGGCGGAAATGGCAGATAGATAGCCCTTGATGGTACCCAGAGCAGAGCCCTGCTGGGCAAGAGAAAGAAGAAAGGAGAACCTCTGAAAGAGGGATAGAAAAGGGTAACAGCCTTTGCTGTGCACCATGCCACAAATTTGTTCCACATGCAGGCGTATACCGATTTTGAGGAGGGACGCCTGGCTGCCAAAATCACATTCCAGAATTCAGGAGGCAAGTCAAATGGCCTCAACTGCTGCCGCTCTATCGCCACGTATGTAAGTGGAGACTGGACAGTTTCGGGTGGAGGACCGTCCCCTGCTGCTTCGACAGAAGATCCTCCTGAAGAGGCAGACAAATCGGGGGATCGACAGACATGCTGAGTAGCTCAGGATACTAGTATCTTCGTGCCCAGTACGGAGCCACAAGGATAACTTGGGCTCGGTCGCGTCTGATCTTCTTCAGCACTCTGGGCAGAAGTGGTATAGGCGGAAAGGCGTACAACAGACCGCAGCTCCACTCGCGATGAAAAGCGCCTCCGAGCGAGTGCCGCCTTGCAAATTCCAACGCACAGAACTGATGACATTGCGCGTGCTCTTCTGTGGCAAATAAAACTAACCAAAGCTCTCCCCACTGCTGAAAGAGGCCTTGTGTCACGTCCAAGTTCAGACGCCATTTATGATCCATCATGCACCGGCAGCTGCGTTCATCCGCCCTGACGTTCAGGGAACCCGCCAGGCGTTGAACCACCAGGGTCACGCTGTGATGTTCCAGCCACTACCAGAGGCGCAGAGCATCCTGGCATAGGGTCCACGACCCCACCCCGCCCTGTTTGTTGCAATACCACATGGGGGTGGTGTTGTCAGTGAACACCTGCACTACACTCCCCCGGACAGAGGGGAGGAATGCCTTCAGTGCAAGCCGGATTGCCTGCAGCTCCAGAAGGTTGATGTGGAGCCGGGACTCCGCCGGACACAGAGGCCTCTGATCTTTGCCTCTCCCATGTGGCCCCCCCAGCCTTGGAGGGATGCGTCCGTCACAACTACATGCTCCAGTTGGGGTAGGGAGAGGGATCTGCCGCTGACCCAATCTCGGTTCGTGAACCAGCACTGCAACGGTCTTGCAGCGCCCTCCGAGATCAAGACATGGTCGGACAGGTTGCCCTGATGCTGGGCCCACTGAAACTTCAGGTCCCACTGCAGAGGCCACATCCGCCACCTGGCGTGATGCACTAGAAGGATGCAGGAGGCCATCAGCCCCAGAAGCCGCAACGTCAGCCTGACCGAGACTCAGGATAACGGCTAAATGATCGGAATCAGATCCTAAATATCCTGAACCCGGTGTTCGGGAGGATAAACCCGAAACTTTGCAGAGTCGAGAACCACTCCGATGAAGAGGAGCTTCTGAGAGGGCCACAGGTGTGACTTCAGCACATTGATGGAGAACCCAAGCAGGTGCAGGAGGTCGGTCGTAGTCTGAGGTGGCTAACGACTGTCTGGGGGCGAGCCCGCCTTAAACAACCAGTCGTCGAGGTAGGGGGAAGACAAACTCCTAACCTGCGCAGATGAGCTGCGACCACAGCCATCACTTTTGTGAACACCCGTGGGGCGCTGGTAAGGCCGAAGGGGAGCACGGTAAACTGAAAGTGCTCGTGGCCTACCGTAAACCGCAGGTAACGCTGGTGGGCCGGCAGGACGGGGATGTGAAAATAAGCGTCCTGCAAGTCCATCGCTACCATTCAGTCTCCCGGGTCCAGGGCAGCTAAGACTTGAGCCAGTGTCAGCATCGTTGACGTTCCGCAGTTCCAAGATAGGGCGTAGGCCCACTTTGCCCTTCTTGGGAACCAGAAAGTAGTGGGAGTAACAACCACACCCTACTTCTGGCCCAGGAACGCGCTTGATGGCCCCCTTGGCCAAGAGGGCCGTAACTTCGTCTCGCAGAAGATTCAAGTGATCCCCGACACGCGGTGGTACTGCGGTGGCATGGCTGGAGGGGTCGTCTCGAAGGGGAGGGAGTAGCCCATTCAGACGATTTGCAGCACCCACCTGTCCAAAGTGATGTTGCGCCAGTGAATGAGGTGATGGCGAACCCTGCCCCCCACTGGTGACATGTGGGCCTGAAAGCTCGGACTAGGAAGGCTTTGAGGCGGATGCTGTGGGGGTGGATGTGGACTGGCCTCGCCGTTGTCCCCAGGCACCGCCACAGCGCTTACCACGTCCGCCACCGTGCTGGATGTTAGTCTGCGGCCCGTTGCTGGCAGGACGTGTGGCGGCGCCCCTTCCTTGGCAACAAAAGGCAGCAGGTTGCTGGCGCTGGGCCGATAGGCCCAAGGACTTGGCCGTAGCCCTGGAGTCCTTAAAGCACTCGAGCGCACTGTCTGCCTTGTCGCCAAAGAGGAGACGGCCATCAATCTGCATGTCCATAAGGGTGTTTTGGACATCAGACGAAAAGTTGGTGGACCTCAGCCAGGCGTGGCAACGAATCGCCACCGTCGTGCAGCGAGTAAGTTGTATCCAGTCCACACCGGATGGAATACCGTGAAATGAAATGAAATGAAAATTGCACTTATATAGCGCGTAACTACCCGGAGGCCTCGCAGCGCTTTAGAATGAATACTGGTGGCGGGCTCAGGGTAGATCAGCACGTCTTTGCAAACAAGTGCGTTTTGAAAGCCTTTCTGAAGGACAAGTGATTATTGATTTCTCGAAGGGAGAGGGGAAGGGAGTTCCAAAGCCTGGCCGCGGTATGGGAAAAGGAACAACCGCCCCAACGGGCTTTGTTAATTTTGGTGGCGGATACAAGTTGCAGAGAACTAGAGCGTAAGGCTCTGGACGGAGCATAGGGTGTAGCTATAGGGTGCAGACTTGCCGGGCCAGTACGGTGAAAAGATTTGTGCACAATGCACACGGCCTTGAACTGCACTCTGGCCACTACTGGGAGCCAATGAAGCTCTTTCAGAGGTTTCTTAGCTGACTGCCAGCGGGGGATGTTGTACAATAAACAGGCAGCACAGTTTTGTGTGACCTGAAGCCTATGGGTCACTGCAGCTGGGGCTCCCATATAGAGGGCATTCCCATAATCCAGGCGAGAGAGGATCAGGCCCTGTACCATGATCCTCCTGGCCTGGAATGGGTGCAGGGGAAGCACTTTACGGAGCATTTTCATCATCCCGATGCAAGTGGAGGCGGTTTTAGTGGCTTGGGCTGAAAAATCAAGCGCTTTGTCCAGCCAGATTCCCAGGCTCTTAATCTGGGGTTTGGGAGGAGGCGGGCCAAGAGATGGAGGCCAGATGGATGCTAGGGCAGATTGGTTGCCCAACAGCATAATGTCTGTTTTCTCCCCATTAAGTTTGAGGTATGAGGATTGCATCCATCTGGCAACAGCCTCTAGACAGGGACCTAAGGTGGAAGATGATCCCGCTGAGTGGTCAAGGGAGACCACCAGTTTGGTGTCATCTGCGTAGGTAACAATACGTACACCGAAGGGATGGACTATCCTCTCTAGGGGCTCCATATAGGCGTTAAAAAGAGTGGGGCTCAGGGAGGAGCCCTGGGGTACCCCACAACAGAGGATGTTTAGGGGAGAGCGCCTCGCCCTCAAACACCTGTAAGAATCTATTATCCAGGAAGGAGGCAAGCCATTCCAGGGCCGCGCCCGACACGCCCAGACCACTCAACCGATGTAATAGTGTAGAGTGGTTGACCGTGTCGAACTGAGGTCAAGTAGTATGATGGCAGCCTTACCTCCCTGGTCCAGCACAGCTCTAGCTTCTTCCGTCACCGCCACTAGAGCGGTTTCGGTTCCGTGCTGAGGGCGGAACCCTGTCTGAGAGGCACGGAGCAGGCTATTGAACTCAAAATAGTCCACTAAGATGTTATTAACATGCCTCTCAAGTAGCTTACTCATCCATGGAAGTAAGGAGATGGGGCGATAGTTGGCCAAGTTGTTCTGGTCCAAAGTCGGCTTTTTCAACAAAGCTTTAACCATTGCGCACTTCCATTTAGGCGGAACGGTTTTGGAAGCAATGGAGGCATTAAGGACATCTAAGATGACCGGACGAATAAAGTCTATGACCTTAATGAGGGTCTGGGGGGGTGCCTGGTCATTAGGGGATCCCGAGGTGATCTTAGGGATCAACCTATCTAATGAGGGGTCAAGAAGAGGGAATTTTTCGAGCATACATGTGGTGTGGGGGGGATCAGAAACAGGAGGGGAGGTGGGTTCTATGTTGTTATCACCTGTGGTAAATGAATAGATAGCCTGGATTTTCTGGGAGAAAAAAGTAGCAAGATTGTTGCACCGGGTTTGTGCGCCGTCTGATGATGGACACTCAGGGGGTGGGGAGATTAAAGATTTAGCTATTTTAAAAATTTCTTTGGGCGCATTAGCAGCCATATTAATTTTCACATCGTAGAAGCAAGATTGTGTGGCATAGATTTCCTTTTTATAGAGTTTTATGGTGGCTCTATAATCGGCCTTCCTCTGTTGAGAATGGTCCTGCCTCCAAGCTCTCTCAAGTTTGCGGCATGTTTGCTTCATAGTTCTAAGGGCGGGTGTGTACCACGGGGCAACCCTAGATCTTGATATTGATTTTAGGGAGGTAGAAGGGAGAACTTGATCGAGGGTACTGGAGATCCAGATATCGCAATGTGGGTCGCAAGAAAACCCTTTTGGCAAAGATCAATAGCCTGAAGGTTGGACCTGAGGTTGTTGGCTGAAGTGTCACACGGGTCGTCCAGGTGCAGATTGAGATCACCCAGCAAAGTAAAATTCGCTGAGGAAAACAGGGCGCTTGCGACAATATCTGTCAAGTTAGAAACAAAGTTGCTAAGGGCACCAGGAGGGCGATAGGCCAACATGCCAGAGAATGAAGTGGTAGGAGAGAACTCTAGGGTAAAATGTAAGCTCTCACACGTTGGTATAGTGGAAGAGGTGATGCAGCATTTATAAGTGTCTCTATAAATGATGGCAAGTCCGCCACCTCTGCCAGTCTGGCGGTCGAGGTGTTTCATGGTGTAGCCTTGAGGGGTCGCCCACACAGTAGATGGATCGCTTTCCAGCTGAAGCCATGTTTCTGTCAAGAAGAGAGCCTCAGGATTAAGCTCTCCAATCAACATGGAAAGCTCTGTGTGGTGTTTTGGTAGAGACCGACAGTTAAGGAGAAACATTCTCCATTTATGTGAGGGTTGAGGTTTGTCGGCGTGTGCGGGAGATAAACTCCAGTCACATGAAGTACAATGAAACCTAGTATTGGACGGGAGGATCGAGTGGAGGCACGAAGAGTTGGCGGGGGGACGTAGCAAATGCAGGGAAGAAGAACTATAACAGAGGCAATTTCCTACCATGGTGACAGGCCGAGTGAGGTGCAGGAAGCGTCTGGACGCGGACTGGCGCAGACTGGCTTCTCTTTGGCGCCTCTTCGGCGCTTCTATGGCGCTACCGCTGCGCGAGCAAGCCAGGGACCGCCTCTCGACCCTCCGCAAGGGCTTGGGCGAGTTTAGTCCGGGCCTCCTCCGGACATTTTGGCAGCACGGCCGCGACCGTGTCCCACGGCCCAAGGTGCACGCGGTGTTAACAGACCGCAACCCCAAACTCAGTGAGGAGAACATCTTCTTGACATACTGCAAACACAAAAGCATCAAGGGGAGTCAGAAGAGCGATGTTGCCTCTTCGACTTCTTGTGCCTCTTACCTGAGGACTTGGAGCCCGAGGAATGGTGTCGACTCCCGGAGCTATGACTACTCTGACCCCTCGACCTCCTTCCGGACCGAGACCTCGAACGGCGCCACCCGTATTACATCGTCGAAGGATCCCTCCGCCTGATGCCATTGAAGATCGATCTGTTCCTGCCATGGTCTCATCCTTAGCCTGTAGCAAGGTACCAGGGGAATACAAGAGGACATCATGCCCAGCAAGGATTTGTACCTGCGGACTGAAAGAGACTTTCTTTTTACCAACTCTTGGAAGAGGGACACAATCCTCAGTTGTCTTTCCTCGGAGGGAAACGCTTTGTTGCATTCAGTGTCCAATATTGCCCCCAGAAATGTCGCTGGAGTCAGACACTATATAAAGATTAATGGTCCTCCGGCTACTGCCAATCGAAGATACAGTTTAAAGGAAGGATGAAGGGGATGTGAAAAATAAGCATCCTGTAAGTCTAGAGTGGTAATATGATCCCTTGGGTTTAAGAGAAGCCGAATGTCTAGGGACAGCATTTAGAAAAAATTGCTTCTTATGGTAAGTATTCAGAACTCTCAGGCCTAGAATAGGGCGCTATTGCAGGGCATTCTTCCGAACTGGGAAGAAACACAGGAGTAAAAAACCTTTTTGTTTTTGGAAGATCGGCACCGGTTCTATTGCTCCCTTTCGGAGCATTGTCCGAATCTCCAAACGCATCTGAGTTAGATGTTTTTAGTCTCTTGACTTGTCTGCACTGTTGGAAGGAGGGAATTGAAGAAAACTGAAGAGTGTGTGCATTTTAGTATATTGAAGCCCATCTGTCTGCTATCTTCTGTCCACAATATAGATGGGAAGCAACTCTCCCACCCATGGAACTCGTGGAGAGGAAAAGCAACATGCAGCCAGATCCCGGATTTTCCCTGACTAACTCCTAGTCCTCTAGGAGCAGACTTTGTATAGTTCCTTGTTTGTTGTAACTCCTATTGTTGACAATATGGTTGTGATGATGAGGAATAACAGGGGTTATCTTCCCTTGTTGATAACTCCCTTTGTAGGATGATTGGCCTCCTTTCCAGTCGCCTCGGAAAGGCACCTAACGGTATCATAGCGTACCCAGGGTATTTGTATTCCCTTTGATACCTTGAAATGCCTCATCCACTTGTTTCCCAATAAATCTTCTCCATCGAAAAGGAGATTCAGGATCCTAATTTTGGACTTCCGGTCTTAAGGCAGTCGACCTTAACCACGTCTGACTCGTTAGCACCGTCGCTCGCCTCATGTCTAATGTTCTCTAGGAAGAGATCCAGGTTAGGCGCCATATTGCACCATATATGCTTGTATTAACTGTCCAGAATAGCAAGGGCTTTCTGCTTTGCCTAAGAGAACAGACATGGATGAGAATCTCTGTCTTGCGTTGTCCAAGCATCTCCCCTCCCTGTTCGGAGGTGTTGATATAGGTGCAGAGGGATTCTTAGATTCCTGTTGCACCACTTGCTAATACACGAAATGAGATTTTGGATGGTTTTGAATGGCTACATGAAATCGTATAAGAAGCAATCCGTTCGTATTGTCGACATATGAAGCTAGAATCTCTCGCAGCTGTTTCCATTATATTATGGAATCTGCGGAGAATCCACCCGTCCTGGTGAGGGAGATGCTGGAGATGGATTTAAGCAATCATCACATTTTTTGTTGGGATCTGTTATTTCTCCCTCTTCCTGATCATCCTCATCTGTGGTGAGTCGGATTCTGGTGGTGTATTATTCGAGGAGTTGCCAGCCTACCTTCTTGTTGTGGCTCCCTGTTTCTAACTGGAGTTGTAGGGATGGGATTTCCTGAGCAGCTGGTGCCGGCGGAAACCTCTTTCCATAGTCTGCCAGCATAAACTGCAGATCTATCATCATGAAGCATGGCATTCCAACCATTCCTTCCTGGCGCTCATGGCGATAGTGCTGTTGCTGTGGTACTCCCCATATCACTCCTCACAGTCCTTCTCATACTTCACATGTAATTGTGAGTGACTAATAGCGTATCCCAAAAGGTTCTTTTCCTATGAATCCTGCTCTTGAAGCAGTTGCTGATGAGTTCTAATCATGGAATTTTCCTCGACGAGCACGTTGAGGAGATTGTCATCGTCGACACCAGGTATAAAGAGCTATCCGTCGTCGACATTGTAGGAAGGTACCTCCTGACTATGGTTGCCCCCAACTTTTTGCCCTGTGTTTTAGCTGGTTTTTGACATAGTCGACCTGGGACCCTGCCAATCAGGACCCCAGGCCTACTGCTCTCTCTGTAAAATGGATTCCATGTACCTTAGGTACATTTCCAATTGGTACTGGGCCTCCTTATCAGACCCTGTAACTCAGGGCATAGGTGTACCAGGGGCTGAAGCATGTATTATGCCACCCCTGGCTGGCCTCCTAAATTTGACACAACTGGCTGCATGACAGCTGGGGCAAAGTCGTGTAATCACCCTTTGCTGTAGATATAGTATACCTATATCTAACCCTAAAAATGGACACACAGATTCCGATCAGTCACTCCTATGGCAGGCCTTGACAATCCTGAAGGCAGAGTGCTTGGAATCGTGTGAGATGGTGCTCTGGCATGAGCTGAGCCCGTCTGCAGCTTGCGGAATCAAGTCCTAATAGCTGTTCCATGATAACGCATACCATATACTCTTAAGTGCATTATAATCCTCGCGGTTAAATGCTATCTTTGGTATTGCTTTATCAAAACATGTCGAGTAAGGTGTCGAGTAAGGTGTCATACGAATTGGAATACTAAACCCTCGCCAATTCTGGCGACGGGGTTAGCATTCCACCCTTCTAGAGGGACACGACATGTATGTAACTGTGAACCCCGGTTAAAGTTAAACGAAGCCTCAGCTCCACAAAATGGATGCTGCCACCACAGACACGAGTCTGACCTCCTGCTGCTGGGAGTCCTTCCAGCGAGGAGAGCTTGGACAAAGGGTTTCCTGTCCGGGGCGGTGCTAGCACCATCCCAGACAGGGTTTTGTGTATCCTGGGTAGGCAGGGCTTTACAGGAAGGTGACTGCTGAGTCGCACCCCGGTGCTCACTACGCATAGGCCGGTCAGAACCAGTTCCAGGGGCACACCAGCCCCTGGCCTGGGGAAAGTCCGGCATGGGAGAGGGGTGTAACCACCCCCCTCCTAGTCCCACCCATAGGCAGGACCTAGTCACCGGGTCAGCCCCTTTTCTTAGTATAAAGATAGGAGCGGGCCCCCTGTTCAAATTAGATCATCTTTGGAATCAAGACACGACTTTCTGCGAAAGGACTTCAAGATTTCTTCTTCAAGATTCTCCCTTGTGACTAAGGAGTAGTCACCCTGCAGCCGCAGGCACCATCTAGAGAACACTGCGGTCTGCTGCAAGTCCTTCCTCAGGAATCCGACGACACAGCTCGACGAGACCCGGCTTCCCTGGCACCTCTGACCTCTACTCACCTCTACAGCCAAGCTGAGAACCGTGAGTGCGACGAGACCTCGAGGTACCGACTATCGCCAAGACTGCACGACTTCTTTACAGCACGCCCGCCGAGCAACCCTCTGGTGAGTGCTTTGGGGTCCGAGAAGCCCCGACCCTGAGCAGCTCCAGCACCGAAGTCCAGCCTCCCAGCATCTCCACGATCTGCGTGGGGCCCTTCTGCTTTTTGCTGCTCACCGCGTTGTTTAGCTACTAGCCCGCTGGCTTGTGGCCTTCTTCACGACGCCCGACGACATCACTGCTGCTGGTCTGGTTGCTCCAGACTGGCCCTTGCTCCCCGTCGTCGACGACATAGTCACCGTTGCTGGTGACCTCGTCCTCGACATAGTTGTCGTCGCTGCTGTCTCGTAGACGGCCATCGTCGACAACCACGTCGTCGATGGCCATCATAGACGCCCATCGTCGACGGCCACCGTCGACAGCCACCGTCGTCGTCGACGGCCACCGTCGTCAACGGCCATCGTAGACGACCACCGTCGTCGACGGCCATCGTAGACTACCACCGTCGTCGACGGCCATCGTAGACTACCACCGTCGTCGACGGCCAACGTAGACGACCACCGTCGTCGACGGCCATTGTAGACGACACCGTCGTCGACGGCCATTGTAGATGACACCGTCGTCGACGGCCATTGTAGATGACACCGTCTTAGACTACCACTGTCGTCGACGACCCTCGTAGACGACCACCGTCGTCGACGGCCATCGTAGACCGCCATCGTAGACGACCACTGTCGTCGACGACTATCGTAAACGACCACCGTCGTAGACGACCACCGTCATAGACTATGCCGCCGTAGACGATGCCGCCGTAGACGGAGAGGCTGCCTTAGTCTTTACCTCAGAGGTATAAAAGACTGCTTCATGAAGGGTTCTTTGACCAGAGGAAGTGATTTTGACGGCTCAGAAGACGTCTTTTAACCTTGATCTTACCCCAAAAGCATGTCCTTTCTTCTCCTTTTCCACAGAGTGAGGAGATTTTGAAGGACTGCGCCCATAAGACCCATGAGTGGTCTTTTTGAGGGCCTTCTCAGGACGTTCCCCTGAGGAATGAGTTTGAGGAGATTTTTATCTCTTATGAGATCTCCTAGATGTTGAGGACGCCGCCTTATCACTGTCACTGGGGAAAACCTCCTTTCTGGCCTTAGCGTTTGACACCCTATTAAAAGGCGCCCTCCACGACCTCTCAGAACTTACTTGAGAAAATGCGATATATCTTGCGGTCTGTGGCCTGCGGGTATAGACAGTAAATTTAGTCAGTGTGAGGTTCACCAGTGTAGTGCAACCTCTTGGAACAAGTTGTACAGGCTCTAAATGATCCTTTCTTCTCCTCTCCGGACATTCCTTAAAGAATGTATTTGAAGATAATCCATAATAGAACAGAATCCAGAAGAATTCCTAAGAACAAAGTTCTTTAAAGAAGTTAAAAAAACACAGAGTTTGAGCAGAGCTCAAAGGAGACTCCCTAGCACAACGTGCGGTAGAAAAATCTGAGGGGCAGAAGGTTCTCTCAGGAGTGTTCTAGAGGGTGAGGAGCTCTGATTGGTTCAGGGAAAAGTTTGGGCCTTTTTTACATAAAGGCTATGGGTTGCAAAAGGGAAATGGGCCTAGGCCTCTTTTCAGTTTGCTATACTACTAAGCACTGCTTTTTTATATACCGGAGACTCCCGTCTCGACGACGGGGAATGATTCAGGCATGTGACTCTATGAAAGATCCAATACTGGAGTAATCTAACAGTATGCCTCGCAGAACAGCACATGCGCTGGCCAGGCTCGACCTAACTAAAACGGGAGCGCTTTTGGCGATACCACACCTGATAAGTAAAGCACAAGAACAAAACTCTGGTGCCAGTTTCTCCTGGATAAGAAAACACAGTAACTCTACAAAAGACACTAACCTAGACTTCCTACTTCAAATGGTACAATAAGAAAAGCAATAACTATTGTGTTATAGATAGTACAAACGCTGAGGCAAGCAGTTTTGAACAGCCAAACTCAAACTTTTGAATCCAAAAAGCAGGCAATGAGTGAGGCCAACAGACTAGGAGAAGGATTCACGAAAACACTGCCAAGATGGCAACTTCCGTCTGAAATGGAGCAACATCCAACAGCGAACATCTCTGAAAGAATATGTTTCCTTCAAAAACAAATTAGAAGATAAAATATAACACAAATTGCTCATTTGGCAATGGTTGCAAGGTACTAAACTCTCAACAAAAAATGATGTCATGAACAAATAAGAAATATTGAGGCTAGCATTGTTACCTGTGAAAAATCATTCACTCAATGTGTACTGATTACGCACAACTAAGTAAGAGGGGAGAATAAGTAAGGAACTGGCCAAAGAAAAATGTAGGCACCAAAGGCAAATTTGGGATGAAATGCAATATTTGGCTCGTAGTTGAAGAAAAAAACAGAACATTACAGGTCTGCGATAAAACTCATTAAAGAACGTAAAACCTCTCCTGCAAGGAGGCTCTATAATCTTGATTGACTTCAAGCAAGATCTTCAGATAGGAAAGGGCTAATTCTAAACAAATGGTGAACAGTAGGAGTAAGACAACATTAAGTTGAGAATCATAGGCAAAGTAGCAATCTAGATAGCCTAAAATTCAGAGGGATAGAAAGCTGTGCACATCACTTAATTCCTTCATAGAATGCAGAGATGGGCTAGGACGAATACATCTACAAAGGTTTAAGAAGGGCTTCGAACAGAGTTCCTTCGCTACAGTTTTATCTCATTGGCTTTTCTGCAGCTCAAAGGCTGTCATTTTCCAAATAAGGCAAAATTATCTTGCATGGCATCTGCAACCAGATCTCTGCACTTCTACAACTTACTTTTGTAACATGAGAAAAAGGTGCCAGCATCTTAAATAATTTCAGATATGGGATAAGGGGGAAAACAAACTGCAAACAAAACACTGCACACACACACACACACACACACACAACCGGTATTTCTTCTATTATAGCTCAAAGTGCATTGTGGACTGACCAAAGAGACATTCTGACAATTTATAGATGGTACATTTATATAGTTTTAATTTACTTTGATATTTGTTGATATGGAAAATGGTACTTAAACTGTATGCATCTGTTCTTGGCATATAGAGCTGTAGTCATATGCTTTTGCATAGATCGCCATCTAGTGTTGGGTCCGGATGTTTGCACTTTGTTTTTCTTCTAAGAAGTCTTTCCAGTCACGCGGTAGGTGACTCCTCCTCTCAGTGATAGTGTGTATGGGCATGAACTCCATTGTTACATTGTTTCAAGCAGAGGGTGATAATGGAGTTAGTAAGAAGGAGATGTCTATGAACGCGTGTACCTAAGTAAGATGTTACTGCAACAGCTATAGGTACCCGAGAAAGCGGGCGAGCGCATGTGACTACAGCTCTATACGCCAAGCACACATGCATACTGGGTAAGTAGCATTTTCCGTTCGAGGCATATCAGCTGTAGACCAGATGCTTTTCCATATACTACATAGCAGTTATCTCCCAAAGCGGTGGCTACCCTGTAGCTGTTGCAGTAGTCTGAAATAGTTTACGTAAAACTGCTTGGCCTACTCTAGCTTGCTGTGCTGCTAATACATCCACAGAATTGTATTACGGAAAGGTTTTGTCCTTTAAATGTAACAAAGCAATGCTCTTTTCACATCTAATGTGTGTAGAGTACGTTCTGCTACTGAATCTGCTAGAGGGGAGAATACAGGTAACTCAACAGATATACATGAAAAGCAGAAATGACTTTAGGAAGAAAATTAGGCATGGTCCGAAGAACTACTTTGTTTTGATGCATTTGTAAAAAAGGTTCCTCTATAGTTAATACCTGAAGTTCACCCACTCTTCTGAGTGATATAACATCCACTAGGAAAGCAGCTTTCCATGTGAGACATTGCAGTTTACATCTGGCTCAGAGGGTGGACCCATTAGTCTGGTGAGAACAATGTTGAGATTCCACACTGGAACAGGTAGAGGTCTTGAGGGAATGACTCGAGTCCCTCCATAATCGCTTTAATGACAGGTACTCTAAAAAGAGATACAGTTTGCCTATTATGGAGATATGCAGCTATAGCAGCTAGATGTATAAATGTATGGACGTGCATGCTAAATTGGCGCATTGTGGATTTAACAATTAGCCTATAATGTATTGGACAGAAGCATCAAGCGAGTTGATGTGGTTATTACAGTAAATCACAAACCGCTTCCACTTTGCCGCATAGCAGTCTCAAGTGGTAGGACATTTAGCATGCTTGATAATATTCATACAGTCTGGCAGTAGATTAAGATAGCCAAAGTCTAGTCTAGGACTTCAAGTGCCAGATCACCAGATTGAGTTGACTGGGGTCTGGGTGTCATGTCTCCATGGCTCTGCGTGAGGAGATTAGGTGTAAGACGCAGTTTTTGATGAGGAACTATCAAGAGTTCCAATAGGGTTGTGAACCACGGTTGACGTGCCCATGTGGGAGCAACTAGGATTAGTGTCAGGGATGCCCGTTTGAGTTTCTGAACCACTAATGAAACGAGTGGGAGAAGCGGAAAAGCATAACCAAATATTCCTGACCAGTTCATCCATAGTGCATTGCCTTTGGACAATGGGTGTGGATACGCGAAGTTTGGGCACCAACAGTGCCTAACCAACCCCAACTTCCCAACTTGCCTCTTGAAGTGGTGGTCACACCCAGAAGTACTTAGTCTCTCAGCCTGCCGTGCTTTTGCAAACCGGAGGTTTTCCATTGGAAACAGGGCATCCGACCTAGAAACTGTACCCTGCACCCGGCCGCCCTGGTGCCGCTTGGTGCTAATTTGTTTCCCCATTTGCCCTGAACGTCCAGGAGTTTTGCTCCCACAACCCAGTGGCCTGCTTGCCAGCAGCCACCAACCGGAGCCCCTCTACCCCCATTGGATAACATTGGGCCTCAAGACTCTGCATCCAGCAGTGCAGCTGAGGTTGTAACAATAGTGCATCACAGACCCTGGGGGACCCCCGAGTCTAACCCCAGAACCTCAACTCCAAAGATCGATTTCTTACCTAAAAAACGATAACCATATTTTCCTCCGTAGGATAACATTGACACTTTTTCCTGGAAAAGTTTTTAAGTGTGGAGTTTTGAAACCAAAAGAAATTCTTTAAAATTGTACGATTTAACAACACTTTTACTCACCGGTTTACAGTAAATGTCCCAGTGCTGCATCCAGGCATACAGCAATGGGTAAGAAATGTAATCTACCCTCTATTTTACTGAAAATCCCATTCAAGTCTCTGTACTGTATTTACCATTTATTGCATTTCTCTGAAACAATACTGCAAGTCAAACCATAGTACAATTACAATTGAACTATTTTACAATCAGCATTTACTACTGTAAAGTATTTAATGCTTACCTGTGCCAGGCTTGCTTGGTTCTAGAAATAAAATAAAGGATATGTTTTATACAAAAACAATTGGTATGAAGTTCAGTCTTTGAGTGTGTGAATTCATTTGTTGACTGAGCATGTACAACAAATGCTTAACACGGTTGTCTGATACTACCTGAGGCAGGTCAGGGGTCGCCGGTTCTTGATTCAGGATCGCCAGGGTGACCACCTCGTGGTGCTTGCCCACTTCAGCTCGGGCCGCGGACTGCGGGTGCAGAGTGGGGCAGATTCATGGATTCAGTCTGCTGCCAGAGGTTGCAGTCTACAAATCTGGTGTTCACGGGAGAAGCAGTCTTGGAAGCAAAGCCAGGCAGGTCCTCCGGGGTTTTTGAGGTTGCTGGCTGCAGGACAAACTGGGATCTCGCAAGGATTAGGTTCGAGGGGGAGACAGGCCAGTGAGGCGGGGGCCAAGTCAGTGGGAGTCTTCCTCTTGTTAACTGCTGCACAGCTGTTCAGTCTTTTTCTTGTTTCTGGTCTGGATCTGAGGAAGCAAGGTTCAGGGGCGCCCCTAAATACTAGATTTAGGGGTGTTACAAGTAGGTGAACGGCAGGGATTATGGGCCCCTTTCCTGGGTACACCCCCTAATATGCCACCCCTCCAGTGGGAGGGGGGCAGGAGTCTGTCCATGGTTGGCTGAGTGCCCCCATCTGCAAGGTGGCGTGGACCGAGAGTTGTGCTCCACATAGTTTCCCCTACCTGAGGGGTGGAGTTGGCAGAGGTGGGCATTACTCTCTTCCTTATTTGTTTTCCTGCTGGTTCTCCCGCCCAAAGTGGGGGTCAGAACAAGTGCCTTTGAAGCTTCCCCTTCGTGAACACTGCCCATCCTGGGGGAGGAGGTTTGGGACCTCATCCCACGATGTGCATTGTTTCAGGCCCCAGAGAACAGCAGGCTCTTGACCCAGGTGTCCAGAAACTTGTCTGGTGGTGGTAGCTAAAAGCAGCAACTCAGCCTGGACACTAGTGGTGGGTTCGTTTTCAGGGGGCATATCTAAGATGCCCTATGTGTGCATTTTTCATAAAATCCATTACTGGCATCCGTGTGGGTGTAATGTGCTGAGAAGTTTGATACCAAATTTCTCAGTTTTCAGTGTAGCCAGTTGCTGGGGAGTTCGTACTGAAACTCCAAGCACCATATACTCTTAATGGCAGCACTGCACTTACAATGTCTAAGAATGGACTTAAGACACTGTAGGGGTACAGGGCTCAGGCACCTGTACCCTCACCACTGGTATAGAGAAGCCAGCTAGTAGGCGACTGACCGATGCCAGGTAAGTGTGTTGTGGGCATGGCACGAACGGGGAGGAGGAGTCAGCTGCAGTGAGCCGTGCCGATCAAAAGAAAGGTGCAGCTCGCTGAAGTCTATCTTTTAATGTTGTAAGATTGTAGGAGAAATTCATTAAAAAAAATAGTGCTGACTGACTAAAGAAAACATGTGTAACTACACAAGTAAATGGGCCAGTCCTCATAGGAAGTTACAAATGCAGACATTGTGGTACTAAGGAGGGACTAGCACGCCTATTAACGAATCAGAAGCCAACATTCACAAAGGACAATGAAACAAGCGAATGAAAAATATGGGTGGGGAGCTTCAAGTCCATACTTGAAAACAGCATGCCTCGCACAGTAGCACATCTGCTGCCCAGGCTCGACCTAAAAAGTGTAAGGAAACAAACTTTCTGTAGTCTTACCCTTCCACTTTTTTGCTTCCATTTTGACTACTAGGTACAGGTGTAACAAGACAAATTCCCTGAGCCCTAATAAACAGGACTCTGTGCATGCTGACCCTTAAATGGTGCATGTTTAATTGGCTTGTCCCCAAATGAAATAACCACTCCCTTCTCCAACCCAAAAAGCCAGGAACCTAGGATTCATATTTGACAGTAAGGAATATGCTACTTACCAGTATGCATCTGTTCTTGGCATGTAGGGCTGCTGACATTCATATCTTGTGCATAGATCGCCCCCTAGTGTTGGGTCCGGATGATTGCACCTAGTTGTCCTGGAAGAGTCTTCGAAGTATCACGAGATAGGTGACTCCTCCCCTGGACTGCAGTGCGCATGGGCATCTTCTCCATCCTCAGATTGTTTTTCGCCATTGTGGCAGAGATGGAGTATAGCAAAGTAAGAGATGGCCATGCAAAAGAGAATCCTGCAGCTGCAACAGGCACCGGGGAGGAGGCTGGCGATATGAATGTCAGCAGCCCTACATACCAAGAACAGATGCATACTGGTAAGTAGCATATTCCGTTTGAGGAATGTGTGCTGCTGAACTTATATCTTGTGCATAGACTGTGTAGCAGTATCTCCTCTAGCGGTGGTCACCTGTACCAGCTGCAGCAGTCTGAAAAAGAGTTTTAAGGATAATCTGGCCTACAGCAGCTTGCTGCTTTGATTGCACGTCTACACAATAGTGTTTAGTGAAAGTATGTATGGTAGACCATGTAGCTATCCTAGATAGGTCTTCATGGGGAATATTCCCATGGAAAGCCATGATGCCCCCATTTTAAGCATAGTGTGCTCTTGGGGGAACTGTTCGAGTGCGTTTAGCTTTTTGATAGTATATTTGAATGCATTTAACTATCCAACTGGCTATTCCTGATTTTGAGATGGGATTACCTTTATGTTGTGGTGAAAAAGCAACAAACAGTTGCTTTGTTTTTCCGAAATTATTTAGTCCTGTCAACATAATATAGCAGAGCTCTCCTTACATCTAGTGTGTGTAGGGCTCTTTCAGCTACTGACTTTAGGTTTTGGAAGAAAACTGGCAGTTCTATTGATTGATTGATATGGAAAGTGGATTTGACTTTTGGCAAAAACTTAGGGTTGGTCCTAAGTACTACCCTATTTGCATGTATTTGCATGAAGGGTTCTTGAATGGTTAGCGCCAGAAGCTCACTTACTCGCCTGAGGGAGGTAATGGCAATTAAGAATGCCACCTTCCATGTTAGAAATTGCAATTCATATGAGTGGAGTGGTTCGAAAGGAGGTCCAATAAGTCTGGCAAGTACCACATTTAAGTTATAGACTGGTGAAGGTGGGTGCTTTGGAGAGATTATCCTTTTAAGACCCTCCATAAAAGCCTTGATTGGTGGTACCCTAAACAGGGAAAGGTGCTGCCTGTTCTGGAGATATGCTGCTATAGCAGCAAGATGTAGCCTTATAGAAGAGTATGCTAGATTGCATCTTTGAAGATGCAAGAGGTAACAGATGTTTTGGATGGAAGCATCTAATGGATTGATTTGGTTATTGTTGCAATAAATTACAAATCTTTTCCACTTAGCTGCATAGCATGCTCTAGTAGTTGGTGTCTTGCATCCTTGATAATGTTCATGCAATCGGGAGGTATGTTAAAGTATCCGAACTCTAAGACCTCAGGGGCTAGATCGCTAGGTTCATCTGATTGGGATCTGGGTGTCTGATTTCTCCATGGTTCGGAGTTAAAAGATGGGGAGAGAGGCGCAGCCTTTGATGGGGAACTACTGAAAGTTCCAGGAACGTTGTGTATCATGGCTGTCTTGCTCATGTGGGAGCTGTAGGAAGGTACATCCTGACTATGGTTGCCCCAACTTTTTGCCCTGTGTTTTAGCTGGTTTTTGACATAGTCGACCTGGGGCCCTGCCAATCAGGACCCCAGGCCTACTGCTCTCTCTGTAAAATGGATTCCATGTACCCTAGGTACATTTCCAATTGGTACTGGGCCACCTTATCAGACCCTGTAACTCAGGGCATAGGTGTACCCAGGGCCTACCAGGGACTGAAGCATGTATTATGCCACCCCTGGCTGGCCTCCTAAATTTGACACAACTGGCTGCATGACAGCTGGGGCAAAGTCGTGTAATCACCCTTTGCTGTAGATATAGTATACCTATATCTAACCTTAAAATGGACACACAGATTCCCATCAGTCACTCCTATGGCAGGCCTTAACAATCCTGAAGGCAGAGTGCTTGGAATCGTGCGAGATGGTGCTCTGGCATGAGCTGAGCCTGTCTGCAGCTTGCGGAACCAAGTCCTAATAGCTGTTCCATGATAACGCATACCATATACTCTTAAGTGCATTATAATCCTCGCGGTTAAATGCTATCTTTGGTATTGCTTTATCAAAACATGTCGAGTAAGGTGTCATACGAATTGGAATACTAACCCCTCGCCAATTCTGGCGACGGGGTTAGCATTCCACCCTTCTAGAGGGACACGACATGTATGTAACTGTGAACCCCGGTTAAAGTTAACTGAAGCCTCAGCTCCACAAAATGGATGCTGCCACCACAGACACGAGTCTGACCCCCTGCAGCTGGGAGTCCTTCCAGCGAGGGGAGCCTGGACAAAGGGTTTCCTGTCGAGGGCGGTGCTAGCACCGTCCCAGACAGAGTTTTGTGTATCCTGGGTAGGCAGGGCTTTACAGGAAGGTGACTGCTGAGTGGCACCCCGGTGCATAGGCCGGTCAGAACCAGTTCCAGGGGCACACCAGCCCCTGGCCTGGGGAAAGTCCGGCGTGGGAGAGGGGTGTAACCACCCCCCTCCTAGTCCCACCCATAGGCAGGACCTAGTCACCGGGTCAGCCCCCTTTTTTAGTATAAAGATAGGAGCGGGCCCCCTGTTCAAATTAGATCATCTTTGGAATCAAGACACGACTTTCTGCGAAAGGACATCAAGATTTCTTCTTCAAGATTCTCCCTTGTGGCTAAGGAATAGTCACCCTGCATCAAGCGGGCACCATCCTAAGAACACTGCGGTCTGCTGCAAGTCCTTCATCCGGAATCCGACGACCCAGCTCGACAAGACCCGGCTTCCCTGGCACCTCTGACCTCTACAGCCAAGCTGAGAACTGTGAGTGCGACGAGACCGAGGGACCGACGATCGCCAAGACTGCACGACTTCTTTGCAACAAGCCCACCGAGTCCTCCACTGGTGAGTGCTTTGGGGTCCGAGAAGCCCCAACCCTGAGCAGCTCCAGCACCGAAGATCAGCCCTCCAGCATCTCCACGATCTGCGTGGGGCCCTTCTGCTTTTACCTGCTCACCGCGTTGTTTGGCTACTAGCCGGCTGGCTTGTGGCCTTCCTAACGACGCCCGTTGACATCACTGCTGCTGGTCTGGTTGCTCCAGACTGGCCCTTGCTTCCTTCTTCAAGAGAGGCACCCCAGACCCTCCTGGTCCACTCCAGACGCCATTTTGAGTCCACCGCGTGGGCTTGAATTTGCCAAGGCTTTGTTGCCCAATCCTGGGTCCAGCGACGCCGACAGCTTCATCCATCGTGGGACAGCTCGCTCCTCCATCCTGGTCGCCGACAACGCCTCCAGGTCCGTGAGATCTGCGAGCACAGCGTCACCCACTCACCTAGTCGAGGTGACTACCATCCGGTGCCCTCCTGGTGCCACCTGACTACTGGCTAGTAGTCACGAACTTGGTCCCCTCTGCTTTCAGGTTTCTATCATCAATCCAGGCTTGGATCCATCGAACTTTCTTCACTGGTCACCTGCCAGCAACTTCTTTCTTCCAGGCTCCTGGTCCGTCTACGAGGATTCCCGACGTCTTTTGAGACCTATGCAGCTGCAGCCCCTGGGCTAGGTAACTTCGGCATTTCGGTGCCCCAGCATAGCCTCACTATCCAAGGGTCAGAATCCACTTTCGTTTTCCTCCTACCAGGTCGGGTTCGCCCGAGAACACTAACTTTCTGAAAACTAGCTACCATAGACTTTGTCCCGCTTCACGCGTGAGAGTGCACACTCTGCACCTGAGTCCCCTGGGTCTCCTAGAAGTAATCTGAAGATTCTATAGTCAAGATCTAGCGATTCCAAAGCCTATTAGTACTGTACTTACCTGCTAGTAATTTCGCATTCCACTTTCAGAGTATATGGTTTTCCGTGCCCCTCGGGCATTTGTATATACTGTGCTAACTTAAGTATTTTAGTAAGAGTTTTGTTTTGTGCTTAGTACCCTGTCCTCATAAAGAGTACAGGGCTGTTGTGATTTTAATAAATACACTGTTTATTTTCATAACACTTGTGTGGTGTCCTTTCACTGGGTGTTCAAGGGGTACATGTGTGGTATAACAGCTGGCTTAACACGCCCTCTCGAGTCTTTAGCCTTAGACTGCTCGTATCCATGCTACTAGGATAGCTGGTCTATAAGGTTGACTTACAACCAATCATCAATAAGGGTTGTTTGGACTGATACAAAGTGCTCACTAGAATAGTGAACATTATATATCAGGCCAACTTCTCACAGGAGCAACCAGGATCATTATGAGTGACTGCTGACGTAGTTTGCATGCCACCAGCGGAATCAGTGGAGCTGGTGGAAAAGCGTACGCAAATCTGCCTGACCAGTTCATCCATATCGCATTGCCCTGTGATAACGGATGTGGGAACCTGGCGGCAAAGTACTGGCATTTTGAGTTTTCGTTTGTGGCAAACAGATCTATCTGGGTGCCCCCATGTCTGGAAGAATGGTTGGAGAACTTGAGGGTGAATCTCCCATTCATGTAGCTTTTGGCTGTGTCTGCTTAGCAGATCCGCTACTTGATTGTCTTTCCCTGGCAGGTGTTCTGATAGGAGAAAAATGTTTCTTGGAATTGTCCACCTACATATGCTCTGTGCTAAGTGGGACAGCTGTGGAGAGTGTGTGTCCCTCCTTGTTTCTGCATGTAGTACATGGCTGTCATGTCCGTCCGGAACACAGTCTTATTGTACAATTATTTCTGGAAAGCTTTTAGTGCCAGAAATAATGCTAGCAACTCTAGTTGGTTGATATGCAGTTTCTTTTGTTTGATTGTCCAGAGCCCTTGGACTGTGTATTGAAGTAAGTGGGCTCCCCAACCTGTCAGTGATGCGTCCGCTGTTAGTACTAGTTGTGGAACCGGCTCTTGGAACAGTTGCTCCTTGGAAAGGTTTTGTGGGTTCCACCACTGCAGAGAGATGAAAGCGCGACTGTCTACCAACACTATGTCCTTCAGTTGTCCGCAAGCTTGGTTCCACAGCCGTGCTAGGCATTCTTGCGGTGGACGCATTTGAAGTCGGGCATGAAGGACAATGAATATGCAGGAGGCCATCATGCCAATGAGCTGCATGAACACTCGAGCTGGCAAAGTGTTGTGGCTGAAATCTTTGAATGAGAGTCTGCATGTTGGCTATCCTAGCTGAATTTGGATATGGCTTTTCTACTGGAGGCATCTATTGTAGCTCCCAGATATTACTGTATGTGGGAGGGCTGTAGATGCGATTTTGTATAGTTTATGGAAAAACCCAGGCTGTGTAGCAGCTGGAGTGTCTGAGACGTATGGCTTGCACACTGTGCGTAGGAGTTTGCTTTTATGAGCCAATCGTCCAGGTATGGAAACACGTGGATGTGTTGCCTTCTGAGGTGTGCAGCTACTACCGCTAAACATTTTGTGAATTCTCTTGGGGCTGTGGTTACCCCGAAGGGGAGAACCTTGAACTGATAATGTTGACCTTCTATTGTGAATCTGAGGTATTTCCTGTGAGCTGGATGTATAGGTACGTGAAAATATGCGTCCTTGAGGTCTAATGTTGCTAGGAAATCGCCTTGCTGGAGCAGCGGGAGTACTTGTTGTTGAGTGATCATATGGAAGTGCTCTGAGAGTATGTATTGGTTTAGCGGTCTGAGGTCCAATATTGGTCTGAGGGACCCATCCTTTTTGGGAATAAAGAAGTACTGCAAGTATGCTCTTGTCCCTTGGTGTTGAAAAGGGACTGGCTCTATGACCCCTTTTCTAGCATGGATTTCACCTCTTGTTTTAACAGGGTGATGTGTTCTTTGGACATAGGACTGTGTTTGGGTGGTATGTTGGGTGGAGTAGAAGTGAGTTCCAGGCAATTACCATACTGGATAATTGGCTAACCCACCTGTCTGTGGTAATTGCGTTCCAGACTGGTAGGAATTGCTTCACTGCCTCTGACTGGTGTTAGATGGTCTGGAGGGAGTGTGATGAAGTCACTGTTTGGCAGCAATGGAGGCTCTGGTGTTATTGCCGCCACGTCCTCTGCCCTGGTTATTATGTAATGTAATGTAAAAGATATTTTTTAAGCGCAACTAACACCTGACTGTTTCTTGGCGCTCGAGTACAGGGGGTAGACAGTCCGCAGGGCAAAGGCGTTAGTAATAAACATTACAAAACAAGTGAGTTTTAAGAAGGGACCTGAAGCGAGTGTAGGGGGAAGCAAGTCTTATGCCTAGGGGGAGTGAGTTCCAAAGGAAAGGGGCAAGAAAAGAAAATCTCAAGCCTCCGTGTTTCTTGCGTTTAAAAACCGGAACCTTGAGCAAGGCAAGATGGAAGGAACGGAGATTGCGGGAAGGGACATAAGGGTGCAGTAGTGAGGAGATAAAAGACGGACCCCGTTCCGGCAAGGGACTTTAAGATAATACAGCCTAATTTAAATTTGCAACGCTCGGACACGGGGAGCCAGTGAAGGGATTTTAACACAGGACGGACGTGTTGGTGCCTGGGTTGATGATAAATAAGACGTGCAGCCTGATTCTGAACAAGCTGTAGCCTCTTCATTAAGTAAGCTGGGATGCCAACGTAGAGAGAATTGGCGTAATCTATCCTCGAGATGATTAAGGCTAACAAAACTAGAGTAAGGGCCTCGATGGTCAGGAAACAGGCAATGTTTCGGACTTTCCGCAACTGGAAAAAACTAGAGGAGACTACATCATTGATCTGCGGGCTTCATTGCGAGATCGTTACTGATGATAACCCCGAGACTTATTGCTGAGTCGACTGGCCGGGGGGGGCGGGGGTGGGGGGTTTGGGGGGGGCAACCTCGCAGGCCAAAAGGTGGATTTCCATGGATTGGCAGCACCCCCGACAAGAACCAACTCTGTCTTGTCGGGGTTAAGCTTGAGGTGGTTGACCCCCATCCAGTCACTAATGTGACAGAGGGTTGACTGAAAGTTGGCAATGGACTGGTCCGAGGAGTCAATATTAAAGACTAGCTGAATGTCATCCGTGTAATTAAACGCGGTAACATGGCTACCTTGCAGATAACTAATAAGGGGGGTCAGGTATAAATTAAAAAGGTGGGATAAGGAGGAACCCGCGGGACACCACAAGTCAGTTCGACCCTGTCCGAAGTAAACTACGAAAGCCGAACCGCCTGGTGGCGATTACTCAAAAAGGAGCGGATCCAGTCAAGAGCCGTACCCTGAACGCCAGCCTCCCCGACACGGTCGACCAGAATATCATGGTCGACCGTGTCGAAGGCGGCCGACAAATCCAGGAGCACCAGAACCTGACTGATGTTAGAGTACGCCCCTCTCCGCAGTTCCTCCATAAATGACAGTATGACAGAGTCCGTAGAATGGGCGGGTCTAAAACCGGCCTGTTGGGAGTCAAAATATTGAGAACGTTCGATAAATGAGCTCAAGATGTTAGTGACATGAGACTCAAGAATTTTACTGAGGTAGAAGGGAAATAAGGCGATAGTTGCTCATGACCGAAGGGTCCGCCGTGGTTTTTTTTAAGATGGGCACAACCTCTGCAACTTTAAATGAGTTGGGAACCAGGCCAGAGGAAAGACTTATTCAGAAGCCCCAAGGGGGGGAAGCAGACAGGCTGTGATGGCCTCACGAAGGATTAGGGGGGGGGACAACAGTCAGTGGGGGACCCAGAAGCGACCTTATTTAAAAGAGCTAAAAATTCCTCCTCCAAGATTGGAGGGATCTGAGTCAATCGCTGAGGGTTAGGACAGGACAGGGAAGAAAGAAGCATAATGGAAGGGGGAGGACCCGCAAGTGAAATGCTGTTTTTAATGTTGGCAATTTTATCCACAAAAAACTGATTGAGGGAGTCGCAGAGCGCACAGGAGGGGAGAGGTTTAATGGTGACCCTATCTGGGTGTGACAACTCCACAATGGAAAAAATATCTTCAGTTTTAGTGGCCGAGTCAACAATCTTTTTAGAAAAGTAAGAGGTCTTTGCATGTAGCTGCAGCGCTGTTTTATAGTCTTTGAGCAGAGACATGAACCGCAGTCTCGTGTCAACAGCATAGTCTCGTCACCAGCGGCGCTCGGCTTGCCTAAGTCCAAGCTTTAGGCCTTTGAGATCCTCGGTAAACCACCTTTGCGCGTCGTGCAGGCGCTTAAGCTTGATCTGAGGTACAACGACGTTACTGGCTGATTCGAGCCAGCACGTATGCGCGGAGGCTTGGGTGTCAATAAGATCAAAATCAGAGGGGGAAGGAGTTGAGGTTCTAAGAAGGTTAACAAATTCACTAAGGTCGGCCCTATTCCAGTTCTGGGCCGAAAGGTTACCCTCTAAAGCCCTACTGGGATGAGAGGTGACCGTGAGAGAGAGGAAATTATGGAGTGGTCTGACCATAAACAGGGAGAGATGAGAGGGGCAGAAATATCCAGGTTCAGAGTCCAGACCTGGTCTAGGACGTGACTGTGAGAAGGTGGCCTGATATGCAGTGCTCACTATTCTAGTGATCACTATGTATCAGTCCAACAACCCTTATTGATGATTGGTTGTAATGCAAATGCTACTTCCCAGTATGCATCTGTTCTTGGCATGTAGGGCTGCTGACATTCATATCTGTGCATAGATCGCCACCTAGTGTTGGGTCCGGATGATTGCACATTGTTGTCCTGGAAGAGTCTTTGAAGTATCACGAGATAGGTGGCTCCTCCCCTGGACTACAGTGCGCATGGGCATCGCCTCCATCCCCAGATTGTTTTTAGCCATTGGCAGAGATGGAGTGCAGAATGTGAGTGATGACCATGCTATAAGCATATGTATATATATGAATGAATACTGCAGCTGCTACAGGCGCCGGGGAGGAGGGTGGGCGATATGAATGTCAGCAGCCCTACATGCCAAGAACAGATGCATACTGGTAAGTAGCATTTGCAGTTCGAGGCATGTGGGCTGCTGAATTCATATCTGTGCATAGAATACATAGCAGTCCCTCCATTAGCGGCGGCCGCCCGTGCCAGCTGCAGCAGTCTGAAAAAGTGTTTTTAGAACAGCCTGACCAACAGCTGCCTGCTGTTTGGAATGCACGTCTACACAGTAGTGCTTAGTGAAAGTATGTGTGGTAGACCATGTGGCTGCTCTACAGAGGTCTTCTAAGGGAATGTTACCTAGGAAAGCCATAGAGGCCCCCAACCTCCTGGTGGAGTGGGCCCTCGGTGGGATAGTGAGAGTGCGCTTAGCTTTAGCGTAACAGATCTGAATGCACTTCACTATCCACCTAGCAATCCCCGCTTTGGAGATAGCGTTTCCCTTGTGGTGCGTGGCAAAAGCAACAAAAAGCTGTTTGGTTTTGCGAAAATCTTTTGTCCTGTCTACATAGTACATCAAGGCCCTTTTAACATCAAGGGTGTGGAGCATGCGCTCCGCCAGCGCCTCTGGGTTTTGGAAAAACACCGGCAATTCAATTGTCTGGTTGATGTGGAATTGTGATACCACTTTGGGTAGGAATTTAGGGTGAGTGCGGAGCACCACCCTGTTAGCATGTATCTGGAAGAAAGGTTCTTGGATGGTGAGCGCCTGCAACTCGCTAACCCTCCGTAGCGATGTGATTGCTACTAAGAACGCAACCTTCCAAGTCAGAAACTGAAGCTCACAAGAGTGTAGTGGCTCAAAGGGAGGACCCATCAGTCTCGTAAGAACCACATTGAGGTTCCATTCTGGAGCTGGTGGGGTCCTCGGTGGAATGACCCTTTTGAGTCCTTCCAGAAAGGCCTTGATAGCAGGGACCCTAAAGAGTGACAGGTGCTGCCTATTCTGGAGGTATGCTGCCATAGCAGACAGGTGAATGCGGATGGAAGAGCACGCTAGATTACATCGATACAGGTGAAAAAGGTAACAGATGATGTTTTGAATGGAAGCATCTAGCGGGTCAATATTGTGGTTAGCACAGTAGATGACAAACCTCTTCCATTTAGCCGCATAACAAGCTCTAGTAGTGGGCTTCCTTGCCTCCCGAATGATGTTCATGCAATCGGGAGGAAGATTGAGGTAGCCCAACTCTAGGACTTCAGGAGCCAGATCGCCAGGTTGAGCTGTTGCGGATCTGGGTGCTGAATGTCGCCATGGCTCTGCGTCAGAAGGCTGGGAGTGAGATGAAGCCTTTGATGCGGCACCACGGACAGTTCTAGAAACGTGGTGTACCATGGTTGGCGAGCCCACGTTGGAGCAACCAGGATGAGAGTCATCGAGTGCTGCCTGAGCTTGCGTGCCACCAGCGGTATCAGAGGTGCTGGGGGAAAAGCGTACGCAAATCTGCCTGACCAGTTCATCCACATCGCATTGCCCTGCGATTGCGGGTGTGGGAACCTGGCGGCGAAGCTTTGGCATTTTGCGTTCTCCTTTGTGGCGAACAGGTCTATCTCTGGATGACCCCACCTTTGGAAGTACGGTTGGAGTACTGATGGATGTATCTCCCACTCGTGCATCTGATGGCTGTGCCTGCTGAGCAGATCCGCCATTTGATTGTCCTTGCCCGGGAGATGCTCTGCCATGAGGAAGATGTTCCTCTGAATGGCCCACTTCCACATGCTCTGAGCCAGATGAGACAGCTGTGGAGAGTGTGTGCCTCCCTGCTTCTGAATGTAGTACATGGCCGTCATGTTGTCCGTCCGGATCAACACGACTTTGTTGCACAGATGTACTTTGAACGCCTTTAAGGCCATGAAGATTGCCATCAGTTCCAACACATTGATGTGCATCTTCCTCTGCTGTAGTGTCCATAGTCCCTGCACAGTGTAATGGAGTATGTGGGCTCCCCATCCCTGGAGAGAGGCGTCCGTCGTCAGGATAATCTGTGGGACAGGCTCTTGGAATGGTCGGCCTTTGCAAAGGTTTTGTGGATTCCACCAATGCAGAGAGTTGTATGCCCGACCGCTCACCAACACTAGGTCTGTCAGTTGCCCATGAGCCTGAGTCCACTGACGTGCTAGGCACTCCTGAAGCGGACGCATATGTAGTCTCGCGTGCGGGACAATGGAGATGCAGGAGGCCATCATGCCTATCAACTGCATGAACACCTTCGCTGGAAGCGAGTGTTGGGGTCTGAACCGTTGGATCAGCGCCTGGATACTGGCGATTCTCACCGAATTTGGCTGCGCACTGGCCGCCAGAGTGTTGATTGTCGCGCCCAGATACTGTCGCACGTGGGCGGGCTGGAGATGGGACTTTGGGTAGTTCAGAGAGAATCCCAGATCGTGCAGGAGATGAATGGTGCGTGACACATGGTCGACGCACTGTCGTTCTGTCCTTGCCTGAATGAGCCAGTCGTCCAGGTAGGGATAGACGTGGACGTGCTGGCGACGGAGATGCGCCGCCACAGTCGCTAGGCACTTTGTAAATACCCTTGGTGCCGTGGTGACCCCGAACGGCAGGACCCTGAACTGGTAATGCTGGTCTAAGATCGTGAATCTGAGATACTTCCTGTGGGAAGGATGCAGGGGGATATGAAAATAGGCATCTTTCAGATCCAGCGTAGCCAGGAAATCCCCCTGCTGAAGCAGGGGAAGCACCTGCTGCAACGTGAGCATATGGAAGTGCTCCGAGAGGACGTACCAGTTTAGGGGCCTGAGGTCCAGGATTGGCCTGAGGGATCCGTCCTTCTTGGGAATCAGAAAATACAGGGAGTAAACCCCTGTTCCCCGCTCTTGCAATGGAACGAGCTCTATCGCCCCTTTTTGCAGCATGACTAGAACTTCTTGCTGCAACAAGGACAAATGCTCGCCTGACATAGGACGGCTTCTTGGGGGCATGTCCGGTGGAATGGAAGTAAGCTCTAGACAGTACCCGTACTGGATAAGAGACCTCACCCACCTGTCCGTGGTGATGGTCTTCCACACCGGCAGGAACTGCTGGAGTCTCCCCCCGACCGGTGTTGTATGGTCGGGGGGCAGTGACAAGACGTCACTGTTTGTTGGTGGTGGTGGACCTGGAGCTATTGTTTCCACGTCCCCTGCCCTTGACATTATTGCCTCTGTAACCACCTCTACCCTTGTTGTTGTACGAGGTTTGGGTGTTACTTTTGTAATATTGCGTGGACTGGGATGCCTGCCCCCTTGAGGTGCCTCTGGCGTTTGAGCGGCGAAAGGAACCACTCCGAAACTGCTGACTTTGTAAAGCCCCCATTGATTTGTCTGTTTCCGTATCTTTTTTCATTTTCTCCAGGGTGGCATCCACCTCAGGTCCAAACAGGTGGTCAGGATTCACTGTTTGATTCAGTATCGTAGTTTGGATGTCAGGTTTGAACCCTGAAATTCTAAGCCAGGCATGGCGTCTAAGCAACACACTGGTATTGACAACCCTGGAGGCTGTTTCTGCCACATCCAGTGCACATTTGATGGATGCATTTGTAATGAGTTTTCCTTCCTGAATCAGCATCTCCCCTGCCTCCTTGTATTGGTCAGGCAAGTGTTGCAGTATGGCTTCTAAGGTGTCATAATGGGCCCTATCATAACGTGCAAGCAGGGCTTGGGTGTTAGAAATTCTCCAGATATTAGCTGCCTGTGCAGCAATCCGTTTGCCTGAGGCCTCGAAGATCTTGGACTCTTTGTCTGGGGGAGGAGCGTCACCAGTAGTCTGAGAGTTCGCCCTCTTCCGAGCGTTGGAAACAACCAAGGAGTCCAATGGCAAGTGTCCCCTGATATAAGTAGGATCCGTGGGCGCTGCCTTATATTTCCTGTCGATTCGAGGGTTGACCACACGCGCCCGTGTGGGCTCCTTGAAGACCTCCGTTGCATGTTTAAGCATCCCCCTTGAGCATCGGCAGCGTTTTGACTGTCTTTTCAGCCACAGAGAAGGTGTCGAATAAGAAGTCCACATCCACGGGGTCCGAGTGCAGCTCGACGTTGTGGTTAGCCGCAGCTCGCTCGATCAGAGCATTAAAGGCCGCCGAGTCCTCCGTCGGGGACGTTTTGGCCGCAAAAAGTTGCGTGTCCTGACCCGATTGCGGGTCCTCCGTGTCGCCTCCGGCGGACCAAGGTTCGTGCTCCTCCTCCGGATCCGAGTACGCCGGATAGGTGTACTCGGCATCTTCTTCGTCCGCATCGCCTGCGGGGGAATGCGTCGGCGAGTGTTCCCGGGCTTGTGGGGACACAGGTTCCACCAGAGCCGAAGAGGCCGCAGAGTCCCTTTTGTTTTTGAGAGGGATCATGAAATGTTCCAACGCCGGCTCCGTCGTGATCTTCCTCTTGAGGAGAGACAGTTTCCCGGTGTTGGCGTCGATGATTACCTCACGACGTTCCTCTTCAGCAAGCGGCTGGAGCCGAAGCTTCGACACCACCAAGGCAGCTTTCGGCGTCAATACCTCCTTCGAGGGTCCGCCCTGTTTCGAGGCGAAGGCCTTCGGCGCCGACTTGGGTGGTAGGGTGAAACGGATAGGCGTTTGCTCCTTCGCAGGCTTAGGCGTGAGCTTAGGCGTTACAGCGTCCTGAGCGGGAACCACACTGTCCTTCCGTATCCGCTGCAGGGATTCCCCTACCTTCTTCGTCAAGGCCGGAGAGGGCTTGACCGGTCCGAGCGACCCCTCGTCGTCGAGAGCCTGATCGCTGGCAGTCACTTTCTTCGGGGCCGACGCCCCATGCATATGAGCGTCGTCGCCCTGACGCTTCTTCGGAGCCTTCTTCGGGTCCACGACCCCTTTCGGAACCGACGCGGCCGCGTCGGACGATTTCGCCTTCGGCACCGACCCCGAGGTCTTCGGGTCGGCCATTTTGGCGTGGCTCTTTGAGTCGGCCATTTTGACTTTCTTGGAAGTTGACGCCTCCAGAACCTTCACCAGCTCAACTTTCGCTTTCGGTTTCGCATCCGAGGGTGCGTGACCAGTTGGCTTCACTTTCGTTTTCTTCAACGTAAGTGGTGGTTCATAAATGTCCGTGACCGGGCCCGGAGGCGGGGACGTAGGACTCATAGTTAGATCTTGGGTAAGGCCCGAAGGCGATCCCTCGACCTGGGCCGTATGAAGGGGAACAACCCCTGAGTCTGGTTGGGGATGCTCCTCCTCCGAGCTATCTCCCATCGTGGCAAAAGCCTGATCGTCGTCCCCTACCTCGTCGGTGACTTCGTCAAAGTTCTCCTCACCCGCGTCGTAGGTCTCCCCCTCGGACGCGGGGCTAGAGCCCGAACCTTGGCCGTCGTCTTCTACCTCGACAGATTCCTGGAATATGTCGTCTGGTGGGGGCGCCGCAGTCGATAACTTTGCCTGGAGCCTATGGGCTCGACGAATCTTCAAAGTCTTCTTGCTCCGGAATTTCCAACACGCCATGCAGCTGTCTTCGTGATGATCCGGTGACAAGCATGTATTGCACACAGGGTGCACGTCGAGGTGTGAATATTTGGAGTTACACACCGGGCACTTCTTAAACGGAGTCCGCTCCATAGCAAAAGTGTAGGCCCGTCCGCGCCGAGAGCACGTGGAGGGGCAGCAAGAGATAGGAGCTGAGAGTCAGAAAGTAAACTCGTACGCAACTATACCGACACCCAGCCTAGAGACCTTTTGGTCTCGATTCGAAGTTGAACAACTATCGGTTCCGACAGAGGGAACCGAAACACATCCGAACCCAATGGCGGAAAAAAACAATCTGGGGATGGAGGCGATGCCCATGCGCACTGTAGTCCAGGGGAGGAGCCACCTATCTCGTGATACTTCGAAGACTCTTCCAGGACAACAATGTGCAATCATCCGGACCCAACACTAGGTGGCGATCTATGCACAGATATGAATTCAGCAGCCCACATGCCTCGAACGTCAACCTTATAGACCAGCTATCCTAGTAGCGTGGATACGAGCAGTCTTCGGGCTAAACTCTAGAGGGCGTGTTAAGCCAGCTGTTATACCATCACATATACCCCTTGAACACCAAGTGAAAGGACACCACACAAGTGTTATGAAAATAAACAGTGTATTTATTTAGATCACAACAGCCCTGTACTCTTTATGAGGACAGGGTACTAAGCACACAACAAAACTCTTACGAAAATACTTGAAGTTGCACAATTTACACAAATGCCCGAGGGGCACGAAAAACCATGTACTATGAAAGTGGAATGCGAAATTACTAGCAGGTAAGTACTAGACTAATAGGCTTTGGAATCACTAGGACTACGTTACTGAACCTTCAGATTACTAGTAGGAGGCCCAGGGGACTCAGGTGCAGAGTGTGCACTCTCACGCGGGATGCAGGACAAAGTCTATGGTAGCTAGATTTCACAAAGTTAAGGATATCGGAAGAATCCGACTAGTTAGGCTGAAAACGAAAAAGGATCCGGACCCTTGGATAGTGAGGCTATGCTGGGGCACCGAAATGCCGAAGTTACCTAGCCCAGGGGCTGCAGCTGCATAGGTCTGAAAAGACGTCGGGAATCTTCGTTGCAGTCTATGGAGCCTGAAGAAAGAAGTTGCTGGCAGGCGACCAGTGTTGAAGTTCGAAGTGATCCAAGCCTGGATCGAAGATGGATGACACCTGAAAGCAGAGGGGACCAAGTTCTTAATCACTAGCCAGTGATTGTGTGGGCACCAGGATGGCACCGGGCGAAGTCACCTCGACCAGGTGAGTGGGCGACGCTGGGCTCTGCAGTCTCACGGACCAGGAGGCGTTGTCGGCGACCAGGATGGAGGTGCGAGCTGTCCCACGATGGTTGATGCTGTCGACGTCGCTGGACCCAGGATTGGGGCAACAAGTCTTGGCAAATTCAAGCCCACGCGGTGGACCTAAAATGGCGTCTGGAGTGGACCAGGAGGGTCCGGGGGGTGCTCCTCTTTTGGAAGGGAGCAAGGGCCAGTCTGGAGCAACTAGACCAGCAGTGGTGATGTCGTCGGTCGTCGTCGGGAAGGCCACAAGCCAGCGGGCTAGTAGCCAGAAAACGCGGTGAGCAGCCACAAAGCAGAAGGGCCCCACGCAGATCTCGTGGATGCTGGACTTCGGTGCAGGAGCTGCTCAGGGTCGGGGCTTCTCGGACCCCAAAGCACTCACTCGAGGATCCCTCGGCGGTCGTGCTGGATAGAAGTCATGCAGTTCTGATGATGGCCGGTCCCTCGAGGTCTAGTCGCACCTACGGTTCTCAGCTTAGCTGTAGAGGTAGGCAGAGGTCAGAGGTGCCAGGGAAGCCGGGTCTCGTCGAGCTGGTCAGTCGGATTCCGGAGGAAGGACGAGCAGCAACCCGCAGAGTTCTTAGATGGTGCCTGCGGATGCAGGGTGACTACTCCTTAGCCACAAGGGAGAAATCTTGAGAAGAAGTCGAGAGTTCCTTTCGTAGAAAGTAGTTTCTTGATTCAAAGATGATCTAATTTGGAAGGGTCCCCGCTCCTGCCTTTATCCTAAAGAAAGGGGTGGGTACGCGACTAGGTCCTGCCCTAGGGGTGGGACCAGGAAGGGGGGTGGTTACACCCCTCTCCCATGCCGGACTTTCCCCAGCTCAGGGGCTGGTGTGCCCCTGGAACTGGTTCTAGCCGGCAGATGCGTAGTGAGCACCGGGGTGCCACTTGCAGTCACCTTCCTGTAAAGCCCTGCCTACCCAGGATACACAAAACCCTGTCTGGGATGGTGCTAGCACCGCCCCTGACAGGAAACCCTTTGTCCAAGCTCCCCTCGCTGGAAGGACTCCCAGCTGCAGGGGGTCAGACTCGTGTCTGTGGTGGCAGCATCCATTTTGTGATGCTGAGGCTTGAGTTAACTTTAACCGGGGTTCACAGTTACATACATGTCGTGTCCCTCTAGAAGGGTGGAATGCTAACCCCGTCGCCAGAATTGGCGAGGGGTTAGTATTCCAATTCGTATGACACCTTACTCGACATGTTTTGATAAAGCGATACCAAAGATAGCATTTAACCGCGAGGATTATAATGCACTTAAGAGTATATGGTATGCGTTATCATGGAACAGCTATTAGGACTTGGTTCCGCAAGCTGCAAACGGGCTCAGCTCATGCTAGAGCACCATCTCACAGGATTCCAAGCACTCTGCCTTCAGGATTGTCAAGGCCTGCCATAGGAGTGACTGATAGGAATCTGTGTGTCCATTTTAGGGTTAGATATAGGTATACTATATCTAAAGCAAAGGGTCATTCTACCACCTTGCCCCAGCTGTCGTGCAGCCAGTTGTGTCAGATTTAGATGGCCAGCCAGGGGTGGCATAATACATGCTGCAGCCCCTGGTAGGCCCTGGGTACACCTATGCCCTGAGTTACAGGGTCTGATAAGGTGGCCCAGTACCAATTGGTAAATGCACCTAGGGTACACGTTGTAATTTAGTGAGAGAACAGCTAGGCTGTGGGTCTGATTGGCAGGCCCACAGCCAGAGAAAGTCGTAAACCAGTGAAACAAAAGCAAAAAATCTGGGTTATCATAGGATTGCAGACCCTACTCTCCTACAGTGACCTTTAATGTGAGTCGCTGCGTTTATATGTTGACTGCAGTTCATTCCAGATAAAAGATCGGAAAACGTAGCAGAACAAGCGCTCTCCTTCTCGTGAAAGGGCCAATAATTAAAATCTCCTAGAACTAGGATTTTAGAGTGGTTAATAACTAATTGAGAAAGCATATCGCCGAACATCATCGGAAAATCAGGCATAGACTGAGGAGGGCGATATGCTAAGACACAGGTAAGGGGTGTCACTGGAGATTCCAGTCTCAACTCAAGAAGGTCGACCAAGGGGATACTAACAGTTGTCAGAGTGCAAAATCTGATTGGGTGTTTGATAATAGCTGCTACCCCGCGCCTCCAGGCCTGCCACAGGCTCTGTTCGCTTGAAGAATATAACCACCAGTGGGGATTGCGGCAAGAATATCTGAAGAAGACTCCTCGTTAAGCCAGGTCTCGGTCAGCAGCAATATATCAGGTTTCAAGGAGTCTAGGTAGTGAAAAATTTCCAACTGGTGTTTTACCAGTGAGCGAGTGTTGTTATAGCTCACAATAACATGAGTATAAGAGCCCTGTGGTAGGAAGGGGGTCAATATCTGGGGAGGGAAGTGTAGTGGGGAAAAGGGCTGGGGCCGAGGTCAGGAGGAGGTCTATCTCAGGGAAGGTTTCCCTGACACAAAATAACCCCAATGACTAAAGTCTAGACCGAGTGGTCGTGGTAAGAGGCCAATGGGCATGCAAATGGGTTAAGTCAGAAGGCGAGTATCTAGACTAACGGACAGGGGGACTTGTCCCTTGCCCCGGCCGGGCGCAGACTGGCTTACCTTAGGCGCACCTTCGGCGCGCAATCGTCGCGCCCGTCTGCTGCGCTTCCAGGGGGCCATTGCAATTTGAGGCTAAACCCCACCCCCAACTACACCGCAGCGCGTGGCACCACCGGGGTCCAGGTCCTCACCAAGATGGCGCCTGCCCTCCACAACAAGCGGCACGTCCACCGTGATGGACCGGGGCAGGGAGGCACACCTTGCTGAGGGAACGGGTATTAAATCACCCGCAGTCTGGCCCGGATAAAATCAGGTAAGAACAGTGAGGGGAGTGAATTTAAAAAATATTGAGCGGGAAACGCGGATTAAAAAGTAACACGGCGGAATAGGGAACGGGTAACAGAAGAGCTCCACACTATCATTAGCTCGCAATCTGCCCCCAGGGCTCAGCGGACCTTCAAGAATGCTGCCACCACACCTTAATGCCCCTATAACCTCTCCTGTTGGAGCCTTTATTAAAGGAACTTTGGGTGTTGCTTTTATATGGAGAGGAAGTCTGTGAAGTGTTGCCTCGTGAGGTGCCTCTGTAGGAGGAGCGACAAAAAGAACCTCTATGTTGTTGAAACTGCAGTGCGCCCATAGATTTAGCAGTTTCGGTATCTTTTTTAATTTTGTCTGAAATGATATCTACTGCAGGGCCAAACAGGAAGTCTTGATTAACTGGTTAGTTGAGGATGGTGGATTGCACCTCGTTCTTAAAACCAGAGATGCGTAGCCACGCGTGTCTGCGTAGTAATACGCTAGCATTAATGGACCTGGCTGCTGTGTCGGCTGAGTCAAGCGCGCATTTAATGGAAGCATTAGTAATACATTTGCCTTCATGTATGAGGTCGTTAGCCTGAGCTTTGAAAAGTTCGTGCAGGTGTTGCAGTAAACCTTCAAGCTGATTGTAGTGTGCTCTATCGTAGCGCGCTAGTAGAGCCTGTGTGTCTGCAATCCGCCATGAATTAGCAGCGTGTGAGGCCACTCTTGCCTGAGGCTTCCAATACTTTAGACTCCTTGTCAGGCGGTAGACCATCTCATGTTTGCGAGTTTGCTCTTTTGCGAGCGTTTGCTACTACTAGTGAGTCTAAAGGAAACTGGCACTTAATGTAAGCAGGGTCTGTAGGGGCCGCCTTATATTTCTTCTCAATCCTGGGAATGAGTACACGTGCTCTGGCTGGGTCTTTGAATAAATCTGGTGCGTGTTTTAGTACCCCTTTCAGCATAGGAAGTGTCCTGACATTTTTCTCAGAGGTAGGAAAAGTGTCAAATAGAAAATCTTCTATTGGGTCAGTGTGCATGTCGACCTTGTGGTATTTTGCTGCCCTGTCTAGCAGTTGGTTAAACACAATGGTGTCGTCGGTAGGCGACAGCTTTGTAGGGTATGGGGATGTGTCATGGATGGGTTGCGTGTCATATGGATCATTCTGATCCTCCCATGGGTCATCCTATGCATGTCGATCCTCTGGTTCGTTAAAATCGTCCTGAGGATCTTCCCCCATGTTATCCTCATCATTGTAGTCGGAATGTGTAGGAGTGTCGGACACAAAGGGCATGTTAGGATAGAAAGGAGGAGGAGTAAAAGGCCTAGAGGGAGACGTCCCGAAGTTCTTTTTCTTCGGAGGAACAGGGGAAGGAGTGAACGTGTCCAATGGTCTCTTTTTGCAGTAATAAACTGTAACTTTGCCAGTTTCCGGGTTTATGTACAGTGTATATTGTTCCTCTGATTCTGGATCGGGATGGAAGAGTTCTTTTACTGTCCGTGTCTTTGGCGCCAATGTTTTTGCTTACTGACTTTGCTTTGGGGTCGGTAACCTTTTTCGGTTAGACGTCTTTTGTTGGTTTAGCCGTCTTTTTCGGCTCGCCAGCTGTCTTTTGGTCGAGGCCCTGCTTCGGATCGACTTGAGCTTTTGTTTCGATACGCTTTTTGTGCTCGACAGTCTTCTTAGGCTCAATGTTTTTTGTCGACTCAATGACTTTTCGGTTCGACTGGTTTTATGGTGTGATCCTGTTTTTGTTGATCTCCACTCTTTTTAGGATCAACGGCCTTCTTTGGGCCTTGTGTTCCTTTTGGATCGACGACCCGCTTTGGTTAGAGGCTTTTCTTCGGCTCAATGGCCTTAGACTAACCTTTTTGGGTTGAGCGACCTTTGGTTCTACCACCTTCTTCGGCTCGACAATTTTTGGCTCGACGCCTTTCTTCGGTTCGACGACATTCGGTTCGACGACCCTCTTGGGTTAGTCAACCTTCTTGGGGAGAACGTTACTTGGACCTGGGCTATCGGAAGGCTTTGTTTTGGCTTCGGAGCAGAGCCGGAAGGCAGGGCTTCTGAAGGGACTTGTCGATCTCGGCTAAGGCCTTTAGGCGATGCTTCAACCGGAGCCTTCGGTTTCAGGATAAGCGGCGTTGGGGGCTGTGTACTCACGGTTTGCCCCGGTGGGATCTTGTCGTCGGAGTCAGACTTGTCCTCGACGGTGACTATCTCTAGATCAGAGTCCGCCGCTTCTGGTAGGTCGTGTTAGTCATCGAAGAGGTTCTCCGGTTCTGGTCGCTGCATCTCTTGCCTAGCGGCCCGTCGAATCCGGATGGTCTTATTTGAACGGAACTGGGCACAAGCTGAGCAATTTTTTTCGTTGTGCTCCAGTGATAAGCTCTTGTTGCATACTGTATGTTTGTCAGTATGCGGAAATTTGAAGTAGCATTGTGGGCACCTTTTGAACGGACTCGTTTCCATCGACAGCAAGCCCACGTGGCGTCAAAAGGCCCAAGGCCCGCGTCGACGACCGGATCAAGATGGAAAGTTTGGTTGAGTCAAGAAGTACAGAGCGAAAACAATACAGTCGAAGGCCTTTTGGCCTTTTAATGAAGTTTAGTTTCGGTTCCGAAGTGGAGTAGAAGAAGAACATCCGAACTCAATGGCAGAAAAAAACAATCTGAGGATGGAGAAGATGCCCATGAGCACTGTAGTCCAGGGGAGGAGTCACCTATCTCGTGATACTTCGAAGAAGCTTCCAGGACAACAAGGTGCAATCATCTGGACCCAACACTAGGTGGCGATATATGCACAAGATATGAATTCAGAGGCCACATGCCTCGAACATGCTACTGACCAGTATGCATGTGTTCTTGGAATGTAGAGCTGCAGAGTTGCACACTATGCATAGATTGCCACCTAGTGTCGGATGTTTGCAGTTTGTTTTGTAGAAAAGTCTTTGGAAGTCATGGGATAAGTGACTCCTCCTTTGGATGATACTGCGCATGGTCATCGGCTCCATCCCCAGATTGTTTTTCGTCATTAGGGAAGTGATGGAGCTGTATAAGAGATAGTGATGTCCATGTGATATGTATCTAATTAAGATAATACTGTAACAGATAAAGGTAGCCTGGGAGGCGGGTGGGCGTTTGCAACTCTGCAGCTCTACATGGCACGAACAGATGCATACTGGTAAGTAGCATTTTCTGTTCAAGGCATATGAGCTGCAGATTGCACACTATGCATAGATTACATAGCAGTTCCCACACCTAGCGGTGACCACCGGTATCTGTTGCAGTGGTTTGAAATAGAGTTTTGAGTATAGCCTGGCCCTCAGTGGCTTGCTGTTTAGTTTACAAATCTACACAGTAATACTTTGTGAATGTGTGCGGTGTAGCCCATGTGGCTGCTTTGCATATGTCATGTAGGGGAATGTTCCCTAAGAATGCCATTGAAGCCCCTACTTTCCTGGTAGAATGGGCTTTTGGTGGGATTGTTAATGTGCGTTTTTTTGATAACATTTGTATACATTTAACAATCCACCTAGCTATCCCGGACTTTGAAATGGGATTGCCTTTATGTGGCTGTGAGAAAGACACAAAAACTTGTTTTGTCTAACGAAAGGTTTGTGTCCTTTCAATGTAGTACAGTAATGCTCTCTTGACATCTAAAGTGTGCAGAGCTCTTTCTGTGACTGTTTGAGGCTGCGAGAAAAACACAGGCAGCTCAACAGATTGATTTAGAATAGATGAAAAGGGGAAAGGACTTTTGGAAGGAATTTCGGATTAGTACGAAGAACCACTTTGTTATGATGCCTTTGCAGAAAGGGTTCCTAAATGGTAAATGCTTGTAGCTCACTAACCCTTCTGAGAGACGTAATGGCTACTAGGAAAGGTTTCAAATTGCAATTCACATTTATGTAATGGTTCGAAGGGAGGTCCCATTAACCTTGTGAGAACTACATTTAGATTCCACACTGGTGCGGGTGGTGTTCTGGGAGGAATTATTCTTTTGAGTCCTTCCATGAAAGCTTTAATAGCTGGCACCCTAAAGAGAGATATCTGTCTATTTTGCAAGTATGCTGCAATAGCTGCCAGGTGTAACCTGATAGACGTGTAGGCTAAGTTACACTTTTGAAGGTGCAGTAAATATCCAATGATGCGTTGAATACACATCTAAAGGATCAATTTGGTTGTTTTGGCAGTATATGACAAACCTTTTCCACTTAGCAGCGTAACATGCTCTAGTGGTGGGGCATCTAGCTTCTTTGATAACTTTCATACATTCTGGGGGAAGGTTGAAGTAACCAAACTATGACCTCAGGAGCCAGATCGCTAGGTTGAGCTGAGCTGGGTCCGGGTGCCTGATCTCTCCACGGTTCTGCGTCAATAGGTGTGGAGATAGGTTTAGTTTATGGTGTGGTACTACAGACATTTGCAACAGCGTGGTGTACCACGGTTGTCTGAACCAAGTTGGAGCGATCAGGATGAGCATTAGGGAATGTTGCTGTAGTTTGCGCACCACTAATGGAATTAGTGGGAGAGGAGGAAAAGCGTACGCAAATAGTTTTGACCAGTTCATCCATATTGCATTGCCTTTGGACAATGGGTGTGGGTATCTGGCGGCAAAGTTTAGGCATTTTGCGTTTTCATGGGTGGCAAAGATGTCTATTTGAGGTTGTCCCCACATTTGAAAGAACGGATGAAGAACTTGTGGATGGAGTTCCCATTCGTGGATTAGCAGAGTTTGTCGACTTAGCAGATCTGCCATGGTGTTTTGTACTCCTGGGATGTGTTGGGCTAATGGGAAAATCTTTAGTGGTATAGCCCATCTCCATATCTGCTGTGCTAACAGAGAGCTGCAGAGAGTGTCCCCCTCCCTCATTGTTTATGTAGTACATTGCTGTCATATTGCCTGTGCGGACTAGGACAGCTTTGCCTGACACGAGTTTGAAAAGCTTTTAGGGCTAGAAACACAAGTAACTAGGTGGTTGATCTGGAGTAGCTTTTGTTGCAGTGTTAACTTGCCTTGCGTGGTGTGATGCAGGAGGTGAGCTCCCCAGCCAGAGAGAGATGCGTCCGCTGTTAAGACTACTTGAGGAACTGGCTCTAGAAACAGTCGCCCTTTGGAAAGGTTTTTGGTTTTCCACCATTGCAGAGAACAATGAGTCCAACTGTCGACCAACACTAGGTCTGTTAGGTGACCTTGAGCCTGGTTCCATTGACGTGCTAGGCACTCTTGAAGTGGACACATTTGCTATCTTGCTATGAATATGCAAGATGCCATCATTCCTATGAGCTGCATGAACACTCGAGCTGGTATTGAGTGTTGCGATTTGAATTTTGTTAGAAGAGTTTGTACACTTGTTATCCTTGCTGGAGAGGGATACGCTAGTGTTAACTGGGTGTTTATTGTAGCGCCGAGATACTGTTGAATATGCGAGGATTGTAGATGAGATTTGGTGTGATTTACTGCGAATCCCAAATCGTGAAGCAGTTGAATAGTAGCGTGAGTGTTTTGCACACACTGGCTATATGAGCTGGCTTTTATGAGCCAGTCTAGATATGGGAAAACATGAATATGTTGTCCTAAGTGTGCTGCTACTACTGCTGAGCATTTGTTAAACACCCTTGGTGCTGTTGTAACACTGAATGGGAGCACTTTGAACTGGTAGTGCTGTCCGTCTAGCACAAATCTGAGATATTTTCTGAGCGCTGCGTGGATGGGAATATGGAAGTAGGCATCCTTGAGATCTAGAGTGACAAGGAAGTTGTTTAATCCCAGTAGTGGAAGGACCTGTTGAAGTGGGACCATATGGAAATGATCAGACTAAATGTAAATGTTTAGAGGTCTGAGGTCTAAGATGGGTCTTAGAGATCCGTCCTTTTTTGGTATTAGGTGCTTTGGACCTATTTCTATTGCATTTTTCTGCAAGAGGGATATTACCTCTTGTCTGAGCAATGTTAAATGTTCCTGTGACATTGGACGCTGCCTGGGTGGTATGTTTGGGGGGGGGTAGATTGTAGTTCTAGACAGTAACCTGATTGAATAATTTCTAACACCCACCTGTCTGATGTGATGTTTTCCCAGGCTGGCAGGTACTGTTATTTATTTTTTTATTTTATTTATAAAGTGTTATATAGCGCGAACTTGATCCCGAAGGATATCAGAGCGCTTTACAATTATAGGGAAAGGTAACTAATCAAAAAATTAGTCAAACATGGGAAGTGTAATGGGCATTGAATCAAATAGTAAACACAATTCATTTCTTTAAAAAAAAAACTGAGTTAACAAGGAGTGGGCTATATGATGGAGCATAGTGATATAAGGGGAGTAAGTGAAATAATCATATACAGGAATAATAACCAAAACAACACTAATAATATATACATGAGTCAAGGGGGCGTCTAATAGGTATTGAATCAAGTGATGATCTAATAGATCTAATAGATCATTTATACACCTGGCTGAACGAATGGGCAAGACTGTGTACCAAAATGACTTAAGAGAAGTAAATACAATAATCATTTACATTGGTCATCTATGCTGTTTTATTCCTATTTCTATATATGACTGGCACAGGCACATTTACATTATCAATTGCAGCAGATATATGTAATGCTTTCTGCTTTGGGTAATCAATAGAATTAGCTGGAATTTGTAGCCCCTTTATAATTTTTTGTGTATGGTGATACATTATGTTGAATGTATCCAATATTGCAACATTTGTGGGTTACATATCCATTTATACATTCATTTAGATTTGTTACTACTGCTGCACTTAATGTATTTATTAATTATGGCATTGTTCATTCCCATGAAGGAAGCACAAGATGTATCCCAGGGGTCGAATACCACGGGGGACGACGCGTTAAGACCCTCAATACAAGCTTAGGCTGCTTCTGCTGTTATTTTGCTCAAACGTGTTCAAATCCACAATGCAAACCTTAATTACCTCATGCAGACAGAATGAAGGAAGATGTAACATTGCACAGGCACAAGAAAAGGCCACAGAAATCAACTCTCCTATGAAAGATTATTTTTGTGTATATTGTTCATGGCAAGCATTTTTGAACTGGAATGTTAGTGTACAACTGAAGTGAAAAGTCAGGCACGGACACAGGAGGAACGCTTAGCCTGCTGCTGCAGTTGCCGTCCTTCTCAAACGCACTCAAATCCATAATGCACAAACAAATTCCAGCGCGCAGAACTGAGAAAGCTGCAATACAGCGCAGGCGGAAAAAAAAGACTGCAGAAAGCTATTCACTTAACCCACATCTTTAATTTCTGTCTATGTTCATGGTGCACATTTTGGTTTTGGAATGTAAGTGAATAACGGAAGTGAAAAGACGTGGATAGGCCAGGATGCTATTTTTTATATGTAACGTTTCGTGTGCAAAAATAGGATTATCAAAAGCTGCCACATTTAAAAAAAGTGGGCACCGTGCTGAAAATTGAAGTGTGGCGTCTGTTAGTTTTACGGTGTGCACACAATGCCATTTTTATTTTATATGTAGCACATTGCCTGTGACATGTGCCAAAAGGGAGGCTTATGGAAGTCGCACAGGAGCCACAAAGAAAAGGCATATTGTAGGTAAGAAGCCCCCCGCTGAAGAGGTAGGCACTGTTTTCTAGAGAGCCTCTCATTGAAAACAAAAATAGAATTGCGAACGCTGCTTCTGCATGCCTCCTCCTGAAAACCATTGCCAACGTAAAAACAAGATCAATGGCACACATACACATAGCCACTCAAAACATGGTCAACGTCGATTGGAAAGGAAACAACTCATTAACAAAAGAGTGTTAACAAACTAAAGAGTGCTAAACTATCTAAAACATGCTGAGTAAATGTTTACATGTAACAAGAGTAGCCCTTATGGGTGGTTCCAAAAGTAGAAAGGGAGGGACTATAAGGAGTAGTTTCTGTCCTGTAACTCCAGTTCTGTAGTAGGGGTATCTCTGTTATAGTCATAATCTAGTGAATAGTCCCGCCCATGTGCGTGGACCCCGGCAATCAAAAATAATCTCTTAAGTTGTCAAAATAATGCAGAAACTGCAAAGACACTTAAGAGAGAATTTAAAGACAAATAATGCAGCCTATATCCACAGGCTACACTGTGTCCAGTACTTCAACTAGAAATTCCACCAAAAACAACACCACAAACAGAACAGCCTGCTAGTTTCTACCATAGAGAAACCTGCCTCCCCCAATCAAAGCCTCAGGAATGATAGAGAGGAAGGTAGGGACAGACAAGCCCCATAGGCTGCCATTATGTGGCTTAAATAGGATACTGTGCCTTTAAGAGAACTTTCCAGACTTCTCCCAGTATCCCAGAATGCACAGCAGGTCCAACTTACTTTCAGTTCTTTTTGAAGGCGTATAAAACGCCAGACCTGTAGCATTGTTTACATGAAGAATTCTCCACCGGGGAGGCGGGAGGGCGCTTATGACTATAACAGAGATACCCCTACTACAGAACTGGAGTTACAGGACAGAAACTACTCCTTCTGTAGTAGGGGATCTCTGTGTATAGTCATAATCTAGTGAATAGAATGGCAAGCCCATCCCCACAACTAAGAGGCGGTGGAGAGTAAATACCTAATGCCACTATTGTGCGAACAAATTCCGCAGCGAAGCCTGTCCAACCTGAGCGTCTGCCCTGGCATCCGTGTCCAGGCAGTAATGCTTAGCAAAGGTATGAACCGACTTCCAAGTGGCTGCCTTGCAGATCTCAGCAATCGGCACGTTACGGAGCAGAGCCGTCGTGGCAGCTTTGCCCCTGGTGGAATGAGCCTTAGGCTTACCTCCTAAGGTCTTATTAGCTTTCTGATAACACAATTGTATGCAGGACACAATCCACCTAGAGATGGACTGCTTAGAGGTCGCAAGACCTGTCCTGACCGATCCATAATTGATAAACAACTGGTCAGACCTACGAATATCTTTGGTTTTATCCAGATAAAATTTCAACACCCTCCTGACATCCAGAGAATGGAGAGACCTCTCCGCTGGGGATGAAGGGTTCTGAAAAAACGTAGGTAAAGTTATAGTCTGGTTGACATGAAAGTCAGAAATAACCTTGGGAAGAAATTTAGGGTGAGTACGCATAACAACCTTAGCAGCATGAAATACAGTATAAGGTTCATTACAACACAACGCCTGAATTTCACTCACCCTGCGGGCCGATGTAATGGCCACGAGGAACGCCGCCTTCCAGGACAGGTGCTGCAACGAAGCCTTATGAATAGGTTCAAAAGGTTCCTTCATCAATCTGGAGAGCACCACATTCAATTCCCATGAAGGCGAGGGAAGCCTGACAGGAGGGAATACTTTCTTCAATCCTTCCAGAAAATCTTTGATCACGGGGATCTGGAAAAAGGAAGTCTGTGAAGGGCATTTCCTGTAGGCAGTCAATGCAGCCAGATGGACCTTAATGGAATGCACATTAAGGCCAGACTGCGCCAAATGCAAAAGGTAAGGAAGGATGACATCCTCCTTACAGGTCGTAGGATCATGGTTCTTAGTTGGCACCAGATACAAAACCTCTTCCACTTGTAAGCATATGAAGTCCTAGTGGAGGGTCTCTTGGATTCCTTCAGAATGTCCATGCAATCATCGGGCAGATTAAGATGGCCATACTGCACTATCTCAGGAGCCATGCCGCCAAACTCAAAGACGAGAGGTTGGGGTGTAACATCCGTCCCCCGAACTTCGTGAGAAGGTCCGGCCTGCACGGCAACCGAATGTGAGGAAGGAGAGACCGGTGAAGTAGGTCCGTGAACCACCACTGCCTGGGCCACTCCGGGGCGATGAGTATCATCCGAGCTCTGGACCGGGCCAGCTTGATGAGCACCGCCGGAATCAGGGGAATGGGAGGAAAGGCGTACAGAAAGTTGTTCGTCCAGTCGATCCATAACGCATTCCCCAGCGTCCCTTTCTGGAAGTACCTGGAGGCGAAGTCTCTGCACTTGCTGTTTTCGGCGGTGGCGAACAAATCTACGTCTGGAGTTCCCCACCTTGCGAAGACTTCTCCTAGTACTTCGTCGTTTATGACCCATTCGTTGTTTTCCTGAAGCAGTCTGCTCAGTGCGTCTGCCTGAACATTCTGCACACCTGGTAGATGGGTGGCCGTTATCGTCAGTCCTCTGGCCAGGAGCCAGTGCCAGATCGTCTGCGCCTCCTGTGACAGAGTGCGCGATCTCGACCCCCCCTGCTTGTTGAGGTAATATATCGTGGTGGTATTGTCCGTCTGTACAAGCAGAGAGTTGGTCCGGAAGGACGGAAGAAAGGCCTTCAGCGCCAAGTGAACAGCCCTGAGTTCCAGGAAATGGATGTGATACGTGGCCTCCATCGGTGACCACGTGCCTTGAATCTGTAGAGTCCCGGAGTGCGCTCCCCATCCCAGAAGAGACGCATCCGTCACGACAGTCTGCGTGGGAATGTCCTTGTGAAAGGGAACCCCTCTGAGGAGATTCTCCGCCGAACACCACCACTTCAGAGACTGAAGAGCATGCAGCGACAGGCGAATCTTGTCGTCCCAAGATCCTTTCCTCTGATCCCACTGGTCCTCCAAGCACTAAAAACGGTCTCATGTGCAGCCGTGCGTGTGGCGTCAGGAAGATACAAGAGGCCATCGATCCCAGTAGAGAAGACACCGTCCTCACTGTTGTAGATGGAGTCGTTATAAGAGCCTGAGCCTTCCGAAGGAGTGATAATTTCTTGGTCTCCTTGGGCTTTTCCAGGCCCACAGCCGTCAGCGTTTCGGCTTCCGCCTTCATGCGGGCCATTTCATCATCCGCATGCTTCCCGAAGAGGGTCTCACCGGAAAACGGCAGATTGGCCACCCTCTGCTGTGCGTCCGGTTTCAGGGACGTTAGCCGGAGCCATGCGTGGCGCCGTTGGTTGATCCAGTGGCAGAATCCGTGAGCCGCCAACAGGGAAGAGTCCGCAGCCGCGCTGATTATCTGGTTGGCCACCAGCATCCCCTCACTCAGGACTTCCATGAAGTCTTCACGCTGCTCCCGAGGCAAATGCTCCGCAAAGCGCTCGAGGGAGTCCCAGAGGGCGCGGTCGTAATGTCCCAACAGAGCCGTGGCACTCGCCGCTTTCATGGATGTTGCGGAAGTTCCACAGACTTTTCGCCCCGCCGAGTCCATCCACCTAGACTCCTTGTCCGGGGGAACCGTGGAGGTCGGAGTGGTGGCATGCTGCTTGCGGGCCGCCGTGACGATGACGGAGTCAGGCGGAGGCTCCGCTCTCAAAAAGGCCGGATCCGAGTCGGGAGCCCGGTACTTCTTTAGTAATCTGGACGGGGCTGCTCTCGTCACCGCCGGGGTGAGAAACAGAGCCATAGCCGGTTCTTCCAGGCCCGGCACCAAGGGCAGGAGAGGACGAGACATGTGCCTTTGATGTAGAGTCTCGAAAATGACAGACGTCTTCGGAGTAGGCACTGTCAGTGTAATGCCTAGCTTCGCCGCGCCCCTCAACAGGACGTCCTGAAAGGCAACCAGGTCATCTATCGGGGACACTCTGGTGTCCGGCGACCCCGATAGAGTAGGGGAATAGTCCCTGGTCCCAGATGATCTCGTGTGAGAGCGAGATTCGCGCCTCCTATGGCGGTGTCTCGATCTCGTGGAAGATCTGCGCCTAGAGCGAGAACGAGACCTGCCAGCTCGTGGGCGCTCCTTCGGTTTGCGAGGAGGGGTCTTCCGTGGTTCCTCACGGGGTCTCTTCGGATCCTCCCGGGGTTCAGGTTTCGGAGTCCCCTTGGGAGGAGCAGGCAGGGACGGCAGTGAAGTGGACCTCGGCGGAGGAACATTCGGCTGCGGGGTGGGCCCATGCGGAGGGACCGGAGGTGGAGAAGGATCCCCCGAAGGCAGTGGTGGTTTGGGCGGAGGGTCCTCCCTAGGTACGGGTGGAGGAGTAGGAGTCCTGGGCCGAGATGGAGTGTACACTTCCGAGTACACCGAGCCCGGTGACCCTTTAGGGGACGGGTGCGGGGAGCCATCCCCATCCGCAGGCGACCGCTTCCTCTTGCGTCCACTGGAAGCAGCGTGACTCCTGGGGCTAGAGCCCCCTCTGTGTCGTTTTGGAAAGGGTGACCTACTCCTCGACGCTGACCGCTGTCTGCTGGACGCAGAACGACGCTTCTCCGGCGTCGAATGGCGCTTCCTGGACTCCGGCGTCGAACGTCGTCCCCTCGACGTCGACCCTCTCATCCTCGGCGTCGAACGCCGACTCCTCGACGTCAATCTCCTCTTCCGCGACCTCTCACGTCGCCCTCTCGACGTCTACCGCCGCCGTCGTCTCGATGTTCCCGACGTCGAGGAGCCCCTCGACGTCGATCGGCGGTGTCGCCTCGACGGCGATCGACGGTGTCGCCTCGACGACGACCGACGGTGTCGCCTCGACGGCGAGCGTCGGTGCCGCTTCGACGGCGAGCGTCGATACACGTCCCTGCGCCTTCGGCGTCGGTATGAAGACCTAGACGTCGACGAAGACGATGACGTCGACGGCGGCTTCGACGTCGGCTTCTCCGTCGTCGAGCCGTCACGCCGTCTCGACCCGGAGCCCCGGGGAGAAGGGGAGCACGCCGTCGTCATCCCTCTCGACGTCGACGGAGAATGGGATCGTTTGCTGGACTTCCTGCCCCCGGGGAGCCCCCCAGGGGCCTCAGCAGAGGCAGAGGGATCCCTCCCAGGCTGCCCAGACCCACCTGCAGCTCGTAGACGCCTATCCTCCAGGCCAGCCAGCCTGATCTTCAATCTGTCCCTGAGGGTCCGAGCAGAAAGCTGCTGGCAGATAACACACTCCTCAGGGCCATGATCTTCTGGAAGGCACACGATGCAGACATCATGGGGGTCGCTTTTGGCCTTCTTCCTCTCACATGCTGGGCACTGAACAAAAAGGCCAGGCATTTCGGAGCCCCAAAACGCCTAAAAAACAGCACAAAAGGGAGAAGAGAACACCAAGCAGTAACTGCAACACTTTTAAAAGTCAAAAGTGCAAAAACAATTTCAATAAACCCTTGAAAAAGGGAGAGCTCAATGCCAGGGTCCTGTAAGCAGGAGCCGGAAAAAAGAACTGAAAGTAAGTTGGACCTGCTATGCATTCTGGGATACTGGGAGAAGTCTGGAAAGTTCTCTTAAAGGCACAGTATCCTATGCATTCTGGGATACTGGGAGAAGTCTGGAAAGTTCTCTTAAAGGCACAGTATCCTATTTAAGCCACATAATGGCAGCCTATGGGGCTTGTCTGTCCCTACCTTCCTCTCTATCATTCCTGAGGCTTTGATTGGGGGAGGCAGGTTTCTCTATGGTAGAAACTAGCAGGCTGTTCTGTTTGTGGTGTTGTTTTTGGTGGAATTTCTAGTTGAAGTACTGGACAGTGTAGCCTGTGGATATAGGCTGCATTATTTGTCTTTAAATTCTCTCTTAAGTGTCTTTGCAGTTTCTGCATTATTTTGACAACTTAAGAGATTATTTTTGATTGCCGGGGTCCACACACATGGGCGGGACTATTCACTAGATTATGACTATACACAGAGATCCCCTACTACAGAACCAAAGTAACAAATGAAATTTTTTTTTTTGCAAAAGACCGTTAAAGCAGCAGATTAAAAACATGAGCGTAATGCCCATATCCTGACTAGAGCATGTCTCGAAGACAGCGCAAGGACTGCTTATGCAAGACCTAAAAAAAAGCACTGTACCTGAACCACCACACGAGTCAAGAGTATTAAAAAGGGATGTGGAGAGAACAGCTTGTAGAAAAGGGAACAATGCTTAGAACAAATGGTTAAGATAGAAAAAAGCAAACTGACAAGTGAACTGTGGCTAAAAGGAATAATATTTTTGGTCACAAAGCAAACATTTACCTAGCACTCAAAGCAACTACGGCGCATGTGTGGATGTGCTCCTAAAGAAAGGACAGAAAACTACTCCGAGTGAAGTTAGCTACTGCTGAAGTGGGCTGACCTACTGTCTATCTGAATACTGAGGTGGCCAAAGAAAAAGGTCCATGACAATAAATGACAAATGTTTGAAGAGGGCTACAAGAATATTAGTCATATAATTTTAGTGAAATCATAAAGTATTGGTTAACGCCAGCCCTAAAAATAGCGGCATTAACATGTACATAACTGTTCGCTTCATAACCCCACAAAAGCAGAAAGAAACAGTGCCGGATAACACAGCGATTAAATGCATGATGTTTAACGGCAGATGCCCAAGTGAAGCACAGCATAGAGTGCACAGACTTAATTGAGGAAAGAGATATCAAAATGGCCTTTATTACAGAAACGTGGACTGACAAAGCCTCAGGTCCGGACATTAAGGCCACTCCTCCTGGGTTTCTGTCACATCTGAAACAGGCCAGTTAGGAAAAGAGGGGACGTAGCTATAATCTATCACAACTCAATAAAGGCAGATTTTTGCGCAGTCTCAAACTCAGCCTGTGAGGCACTCTCCTTTAGCCTCTCTCTTACTGTTCACCATACTTTTAAGGGTATTTTACTATACAGACCCCCTGGGCCCAGCAGCAACTTCCTAGCCTCTATTGGGAATTTGTTGGAAGCAAGACTGTGCACAAACTCCTTCCCGATCCTGGGTGATGTCAACTATCATCTGGAAGCACTCCTGGAACCGGATGCATTGACTCTCAGACATGAAGAGTGGGGACCTCAGTCAACAAGTTACAGGAATGGAGTGCGGCGGTGGAAGGGGAAGGGAGTCATTGGGCAGGGGTGGAGGCAGAGCGGGAATTGTTATTTTTGCCTCTGCCCTCGTTATTGTTACCCCTGTACCCGCCCCTTTGGTAACCCTTGCCGTAAGTGGATTGTGTGGGGGCATTGTATGAGGCAGAGGCTGTGTCTAGTCAAAGGATTTATATAGCGCACTACATACCCGGAGGGTTTCAAGGCGCTTAGGAAGGGGAGGAGAATTACTTGTCAAATATCCACGTTTTAAGTTGCTTTCTGAATGCTAGGTGGTTCTGGGTAAGGCGAAGGTAAGCGGGGAGAGAGTTCCATGTTTTAGCAGCCAGGTATGAAAAGGATCTGCCTCCCATGGTGGTCTTGTTGATGCGAGGTACAGTGGCGAGGGCTTGGCTGGAAGAACGTAGTTGGCGGGGGGGGTTGTAGAAGGACAGTCGTGAGTTGAGGCATTCTGGACCGATGTCGTAGAGTGATTTGTGTGCGTGGGTAAGCAGTCGGAAAGTGATCCTCTTATTGACTGGAAGCCAGTGGAGGTCTTTAAGGTGACCAGAGATGTGATCGTTGCGTGGGATGTCTAAAATGAGTCTGGCTGAGGCGTTTTGGATTCGTTGGAGTTTCTTCTGGAGTTTTGCGGTAGTACCTGCGTAGAGGGTGTTTCCGTAGTCCAGTCGGCTCGTGACCAGAGCGTGGGTGACTATTTTCCTTGTTTCGGAGGGGATCCTGCGAAATGTTTTCCTGAGCATGCGAAGAATGTTGAAGCAGGAAGAGGATACGGCGTTGACTTGTCTGTTCATTGAGAGTGAAGAATCCAGGATGACGCCTAGGTTCCGTGCGTGGTCAGTCGGGATGGGTGCTTTTCCGAGGGCTTCCGGCCACCAGGAGTCATCCCATGCAGAGGGGGATGTACCTAAGATGAGGACTTCTGTTTTGTCTGAGTTCAGTTTCAGACGGCTTTGTTTCATCCATTCGGCAGGAATGAGGAATATCCTCTGGTGGCTCCTCTATAGGATGAGCGACGAAATGAACGTCTGGGAGCCTGCGACTGCAGGGCTCCCATAGATTTGGCGGTGTCTATCTTTTTTCATTTTTTCAAGAGATACGTCCACATTTGGTCCAAATAGGTGTTGCTCATCGAAAGGTTGATTTAGAATGGCATTTTGTACCTCAGGTTTGAATCCTGATATACGTAGCCAGGCATGTCTGCGTAGCGAGACACTGGTGTTAACTGCTCTAGACGCAGTATCCGCTGCGTCAAGGGTACATCTGATGGAGGTATTTGTAATGTTTTTACCCTATTGGATGAGTTCATGTGCCCTATCCCTGTACTTATCAGGGAGGCGTCTCATTGACTCTAATTCGTCATAATGTGCTCTATCATATCTGGCTAGCAATGCTTGTGTGTTGGCGATACGCCAGATGTTTGCTACTTGAGACACAGTTCTCTTCCCTGATGCGTCTAGTAACTTAGACTCCTTATCTGGTGGGGCAGCATCACCTGATGTTTGCGAGTTAGCTCTCTTGCGTGGGTTGGAAACTACAAGTGAGTCTAGTGGTACTGGTCCCTTAATGTATTCTGGGTCTGAAGGGGCAGCTTTAGATTTCGTCTCTATACGAGGATTAATGATTCTAGTCCTGACTGGGTCTTTAAAGACTTCAGCAGCATGTTTCATTACTCCTTTGAGCATTGGTAAGATGGATGCCGACCTTTGTGCGCTATCAAAGGTATCCATCAGGAAGTCTTCGTCTACAGGGTCTGTATGCATGTCTACCCGGTGATATTGTGCAGCTCTGTGTATTAGTTCGTTAAACCCTATAGTGTCTTCAGGTGGGGAAGGCCGTGAGGGGTAGAAGTCATCCTGAGGGACATTTGGTACATCTGGAGTGGTGTAATCAACCCATGGCTCAGGTGATCCTGTAGGTGTGTCTGGATCAGGCATGTTACCCCCCCCCCCCTCCCCCATATCATCAGAACAATCATCTGTATGAGAGGGTGTAGGGCAATGCTGTGGTATGCGAGATTGTGGTGATGGCATAGATGGAGGAGAAGGGGAAGACGGTCTTAAAGGTGAGGTAGCCATGTCCTTCTTTGCAAGTGGAGCTGGCTTGTCCACTGGTCGCTTCTTTGAGGCCAAAATCAACTGTCCAGTTATTGGGTCCTTAGCCAGAGTCTTTTGGGCAGAGTCCAGAAAATATAAGTCCTCTGCCGGAGGCCGATGTTTTGGTGCTGTGGAAGGTTTCGGCACCGAAACGGCTTGCTTTGGTTTTGTGACAATGTCCTTTGTCGGGGAAGCAGAAGTCTTTCGGCTCCGAATGTTTTTTCGGCTCCGAATGTTTTTTCGTGTCGGGTGTGGTTTTAGGATCCAGTTTCTTTGGATCCGATGCTTTTTCAGTTCCGGCATTTTTTGGGAATCCGAAGCTTTGCTTGGTTCAGACCCGGGTTTCGGTGCCGAAGGAGTCGTGTGTTTCGGCGACAATGGTTTGGGCGTCAGCATAGCCGGTGTCTATGTCTTTTTCGGTGCCGGTAAGTTAGCGCCGGCACCATGGGAAGGCTGACTCTAGCCCATCTCGCCTGAAGGCTTAATTGGCTTCTTTGCCGGACCCGAAGGTGGGGCAGAAGGAGCGGAGTGTGTTCACCCGAGCCAGAGGGTGTAACCTGGGCCTTCTTTGGGTGCGTCGAGGAAGGGTCGGGGTCAACGGTCTTAAAACCCGCTGCGCTGGAGTGACGTCCTCGACATCCGAATCTTCTTCATTTTCGGAACCGCTGTCGACGTCCTGTTCTGAGACGTTGATGCCTTCCTCAAAAGATGCCGTCCGGACTGGAGGATGAAGATCGAGCCATTGTTCTTTCGTACCAGATAAGTCTTTTTGGAGCGAAAAGAGGCACAAGCTGAACAGTCTCTTGCCTCGCGCTCTGGAGAAAGGCAGAGGTTACACACCTCGTGAAGGTCGGTGTGGGGATTCATCGACCCACATTGAGGACACTTTTTAAATGGCGTCCTTTCCATGAGCTGGAGTTGAGGCCTAGTTAGGCCCGAAGGCCGTCTACTATGACCAGAATCGAAGTATTCGACGTTGAAGAAAAGTGTAGAGTGGAGAAGCGTTCAAAACGTATTTTCTGAAAGTTGGTGAGGATTGCACGCCGAAGGAATTCGGTTTTAACACGGAGCGCTGGAAACACATCCGAGCCCGGTGGCGGAAAAAAACAATCTGGGGATGGAGCCGATGACCATGCGCAGTATCATCCAAAGGAGGAGTCACCTATCCCATGACTTCCAAAGACTTTTCTACAAAACAAACTGCAAACATCCAGGCTCAACACTAGGTGGCAATCTATTTATAGTGTGTAATCTGCTTCAAAGTCAACAAGGGCACCCAAACGAGTCAGCACAGGACCTCGGGGAACATAATTTTGAAGCAACAGTGGTCCCATGCAATACAATAGTCTGAAAGTAATGAATATAGACACAATGGCTACTATATTAGTTCCGACATGTCCAGCCGGACAGAGGTCACAATATTTTACTATTTGGAAAAATCAAACACGGGATTCCTTAAACAATTCTTTGTAGTGGGGCACAAGTCTGTACCCTATCACATACAAATTGGCATACTGAAGAAAAAGCACATAAAAACAGAGCAGGGCTTTAAGGCAAAGCTTAGGACTTCTGCGTTATCAATATGACAGAAATTCAAACAACACCATTACAGACATATAACACACAGTATACGTTTCAATGTATATGGTGCTCAGAAAGGTCGACCGAAGAACAACTAGGGGTTGGCTCTAATCAGTATGGCTGAGTCGTAATCATAAGTAACAGAAAGAGGTTGCCAGTACTGATAACAAAGGGTAATTTACATGTGTTACAACACAGCACCTGAAAATACCATTCAAGACCGGGAGCTCGTTAGTAGCTTTTATTATTCTTTTTAACTTTTGTCAGCAAAGAAAAATTGTTTCATAAAATGCTTATTCAAAAAACACAAACAGCTAATACATGCTAGGTACAGACTGTAATTTGGAAATCATTCATCATATCAAACATGTCACAGGCATATAACAATCAACCATTGGAAAATGATGTCACTTGGAAGTACATCACTCTTGCAGACAGCGGTATGGCTAGGGCCCTAGCCATACCGCTGTCTGCAAGAGTGATAAGCTCTTCAAAAAGTTCCTCTGTTGCTTATCACTATTTTGTGTACATTACCTTTTATTTAACAATTAACAAAATATTATGAACATTCTAACTTGACATAGGAATGTACTCTTTGTTTGAATAACTTCCAAGTGACATCATTTTCAAATTGTTTTGCGGACTTTGGCTTTTCTCTCTCCTTTCCCCGTGTTTTGTGCTTGTCATTACACTGTAAATATTGTACGTTTTGCACTTTTTTAGTCTTTGCATTCATTATACCCCTTACCTCCCTTGAATGGTTGATTGTTATAGGCCTGTGAGATGTTTGATATGGTGAATGATTTCCAAATTACAGTCTGTACCTAGCATGTATTAGCGGTTTGTGTTTTTTGAATAAGCATTTTATGAAACAATTTTTCTTTGCTGACAAAAGTTAAAAAGAATAATAAAAGCTACTAACGAGCTCCCGGTCTTGAATGGTATTTTCAGGTGCTGTGTTGTAACACATGTAAATTACCCTTTGTTATCAGAAAGGTCGACTGCGTTTCGATCCCACTATATAATCATGGGGATCATCAGGACATTAATAATGCCTAAACAATAAAGGCCTCCAATGCCGGAGTGCCCGGACTAGGTTCCAGGGCAGGGGGAGAGAGATTGAGAGATTGTAGGGATAGCCTGGCCGCCCAAAATCGGGAGCCTGGTAGGGCGCGTCCGCAGTGTGCTGGATCGAGATTCAGGTTAGAGAAGTAGGTATGGAATCATCGGATTAGTCTGCCTCAGATACGATTTGGAGATCGGAATCTTCCTCTGGGACGCATGGACCTTCAAAGATATCCACCGGTACCTGAGCCAATCTCTGCATATCGTCTCGACGGGCCCTCCGATCTCTAATGGTCTTTTTGGATCGAAAGGATGCGCAGGCTGTACAGCTCGACTCGTCGTGTTCTGGCGATAAGTATAGGTTACACACCTCGTGATGGTCGCTGTGTGGAAATTTAGCTCCACACTCGGGGCATCTCTTGAACGACTTCCTTTCCGTGAGTTGTAGGACTCACGGCGTGAATAGGCCCAACAGCCCGCGTCGACGACCGGAATCGACCTGATTGAAGTCGAGTCAATAGCTATTGATATCAAAAGCTGTTTGGTAAAGTATTTACGCGTCTAACTACTTGAAAGTAGATTTCGAACCGGAGCGGAAAAGTTGCATCCGAACCCCGTGGCAGAAACAAAACAATCTAAGGATGGAGTCTATGCCGATGCGCACTATCGTCCAAGGGAAGAGTCACCTATCTTGTGACTACAAAGACGTCTTCCAAGACGACATGCAATCATCCGAGCCCCACACCAGGTGGCGATATAAGGCTCCGTGTGAGATCTGCCGTTCATATGCCTCGAACCAGTAATTTCCACTGTATTTAAAGCATTTACAAACCTTGAAAAGTACCATTTCCACTTACCTTTATCAGACTTGCTTGGTTCTAGAAAATAAATAAAACTAAATATGGTTATACAAATAACTTGGTCTTAGTTCAGTCTGAGTGTCCTACACTATGGAATCCTCAAGTGGATCTTTTTCGTTGTGATGTCTATACATATAAAATGCAGTCTACTTTTATAAACTGGTGTTGGATTACTTCAGTGTCTTGTCAATTTCGTCAATTTCTTTGGTGGTGTTCAAATGCTTATTGGTTGTTCCTTGTGTAAGCCCGGCTGCTCAGTCACAGCTAACCTGGGTTCAGTTGAAGGCTTGACAAACAAAACTAACTGGTCCTAAAGTGCTGTGTACATATTTCACAGTGAGGTCAGACAACCACACCATATAGTTCACCCCATTTCCTCACCAAGACTGACAGAAGACTTTTACTCCCCTGAAACACATTCCAGAGGTAACTTGAAAATAAGCCTACTACTTTCAAACTTGAATCGCAGACTGCAAGACCCCTTCTACTCAAGAGAATGCACAAGATAGGTCACTGCACTCCCACTCTAAATGGGCAAGAGCCTCTCGAGAATTTAACAAAGAAACTTCCCTGCTAAACCGAGCCCCACTAATCGTGTTGTAAAACCCCCTTGAGATTACCTTCACCAAAGAGCTAGGAATACATATTACAGAAAAAGGGCTATACAAAAATTACATATCTCCATGTGAACTCACATGATTGGTCCAATGGAGCTTAAGCGTAGCTGACCTAGAAACATGAAGACAGGGTGGGCATAGCTTTTTCAAACCATGTAGTAGACTACAAATTCAAAATGATGTTCGTGTATTGGCACATAGCTTGGTTTAGGGTTTCACAGAAGTCAGAGGTTACTGCTACAGGCAGGTAAAATCAATTACATTTAAATCAAAGGTCAAGAAAACCCCAGAGGTGCCTAGTAACTGCAAGACCAGAGTGCCAACAGAAGTGTTTCTAGCTCCGACACAAGGTACAATGTTGTAACGTAACCCGGAGGCCTATGGTAAATATTATCCTCTATGGACGGGTCTAAATGGAAGTTCTGAATCAGAGTTTAAAAGACAAAAGGAAAGTATACTAGGCAGAAAAAAAAGAGTACACTATTTGCATAAGATCTCCAGGCAGAAAGTCTGAAATTACAGACTTCAGTTTTTAAAATCTCAGGAATGAAGACTGCCCATCCAATAAAACTCAATGAAACAAAAAAAATCATCCAAACGAGTATCCTGAAAAAAGGAGCCCCACAGGTACTTAATGGAAGCATCCAACAGAGTAACAGACTATTCAGTCAAAACAGCAGCAGGTGTGAGTGTGATTAAGTCGAGTCACAGAGTTCATATTCCCATAGTCTGAGCTTTGAGTTGTGTGCAGAGGATGGCTAGGGTGCAAGTTCAACACATCCTTCTAATAAGGGTTAGCAAGGCCTATAGGAAACCACAAGTCACGATTTTCCAGGTGTGTGTGTATGTGTGTGTGTATGTGTGTATGTGTATATATATATATATATATATATATATATATATATATATATATATATATATATATACACACACATATATATATATATATACACATATATATACACATATATATACATGCACCAATGACAGGCCCCCGAATGTACACTAGCATTATGGAAACTAGCTTGGACAAGAGGTCTTGAAACGACGATGCCTTCTGAATTGCTACATTTAGGAAGATTCATTTGGTTCCAGAACAGGTAAGCAATTTCCAGTAGATCAGGCATGACTCCAAATCAGGCTCTCTCAGGCCGAAGCATAGAAAGCAAAAGCAACTAGCCTTCAGGAATACAGGAGAGGGGTGGTAAGGGGTAACTGGGAGGGAGCAGACTCATCCCTCCCTGCCTGAAGGCGATGGAGCTGCTCAACAAGCTAGTGTTAGTTTCTCTTTATCACACAGTGCACCACTATAGCTGTATGGCTCTTTCAAAATTTAGCAGGAGTGCTAAACACCCGATTGACATAGTTAGGTTTGTCATTTCAATCCTCGCAACACCCAGCAGTCAAACATTCAAGACATCACTTTGCAGAGTTTTTTGGGAAAGCCTACCAAGTTTTTATAGCTGTGTCTAAGCTTTTCCAACACTTAAACAGTCAAAACCTGAAAAAGTACATATAGTGACAGCTCACCTTTATCTGGGAATATTCAGGCTCAAACTGCTCTGTCCAAAGATCTTGTTCATAGTAAAAAAGTCCATCATTAATAGCCTTTGCAAATTCCGAGCTCAATTTGGCGCGGGAAGTATGATTGCCTGTTCTATCACCACCAGGATGTTTGCGCATGTATGGAGGCGTCTGAGTAACAATCAGGATCTTGTTCACATCGCGATCATCAATTTCATAGTCTGAGTCCTCATCTGACCAGTCTGTGAAAGTGTTCCTGCGACCATCAATTTGCGCCATTTCCTCATCAAACATAAAGTCCAATTCCTCTGGCTCTTCTTGATCCTTCACAGTTTTTTGCAGCTGGGGTGGAGAATTCACCTCCTCTGGCTTCTACAAGAAAAGAAAGCAGTATACTTGTCAGCAGATGATTGTGACCCACAACATTAAATCAATGCAAAACAAGCTTACGAACAAGTCCCATTAAATACAAGCACAGTGCACACCGCAAACAACTGGCACGCTACGATAAATTGTTTGTGGACTTGGGAATAAACTTAGTCCACACAGTTCTTTGCTTTGCACAGTTAATCAGTGGCAGAACCAGACACCGCTTCTAAAGTCTGTTAATACAAAACATAGTGCAATCAAGTAGCTTGCAAGTGTCGCTGCACCCCATCCTTCTTCACACTTGCAGGTATTTCCACCTGCCAATCCATTTCACACAGAAGGGTGCTGTCCAATTAATTTCATGTAGATGGGTGGACAGCAGAATGCTGGAAACATGAGCCCACATCGGGGCTAGAAGTCAAAAGAGGTGCAGGTTTCTACTAATTTTACAATGCAACCAGCATATTACGGACTACTGCAAATAATCCTAGGCCAACCAGCTCAATGACTTTAGCAAAGTGGCCAAATTGTGCATCACTGTGTCTATGATTACAGAACACAGGTGAGGCTCGGGTAGACTTTCGATGATGGCAAGACAGATTCACATCTCTGATGGGGGCCGCGTCCAAGAATCTGAGATTACATAATGGGTGGCAATTGCAATCAAGCTATTTTGCTGAGACTAGCACAAGGCTTTTCACAGAAGTCCTACTTCAGACTGTTACTAGGCAGTAATCTTGTTGAGCGCCGTCACTCACCAGAGTGGTCTAAAACACCAATATTTTTACTTTACAATTAGATAACCAAGTGCTCAGGAACTGGTTCTTCCAAGGATTTACACACCAACTATTCTGTCAAAGTGGATAGTATTTGCATAGCATTAAAAGTAAACAATCCTCTTGACATTGCTCGTGTATTTTCAAGAAAATGGATCAGGGTAGTCAGAGTACCCTATTAAAATGCATTACAGGCAGTTCTTGGGGGCTATGCCCATTATCGGCTATGCTATAAATGCAAGGAAGACAGATGAAAACATGATTGTAGGAAAGCTGGCTCTGTATATAACATACCAAAGTGAGGTCTAGTGGGCATAGAGTCCAGTGGATCCCCAAAGGCTTACAGAGGTAGAAGTAGAGAATATCGGACTCCCTATTTTTGGTAGTAAGGGCGAGCAGTAAGGCTTTCCTAGAGGTAGTGTTAGGCATGTATTGTTAATGCTCAGGCAAGAAATGTCACACACAGACTGAACCCAGGCCAATTATTTCTATAAACATATTTCTTGGTTTTATTTTATTGATAGAACCAAGCAGGACTTGGTACAGGTTAATATGATGGTACTTTTTCAAGACAGCCATTCACAGCCGTATCAGCAACCGGAGCCACTGGCTGGCGGCTGCGGCCTTTATCCCAGAGCGAAACACAAGAGGAGGTTCAGCGCAATCTGCCATTGCTCGGCATGGGGACTGCCCCCTGTGAGAAGTTGGCCTGATATGCAGTGCTCACTATTCTAGTGATCACCATGTATCAGTCCAAACAACCCTTATTGATGATTGGTTGTAAGTCAACCGTAGACCAGCTATCCTAGTAGCGTGGACAAGAGCAGTCTTTAGGCTAGACTCTAGAGGGCGTGTTAAGCCAGCTGTTATACCATCACATATACCCCTTGAACACCAAGTGAAAGGACACCACACAAGTGTTATGAAAATAAACAGTGTATTTATTTAGATCACAACAGCCCTGTACTCTTTATGAGGACAGGGTACTAAGCACACAACAAAACTCTTACGAAAATACTTGAAGTTGCACAATTTACACAAATGCCCGAGGGGCACGAAAAACCATGTACTATGAAAGTGGAATGCGAAATTACTAGCAGGTAAGTACTAATCTCATAGGGTTTGGAATCGCTAGGACTGGACTACTGAACCTTCAGATTACTAGTAGGAGGCCTAGGGGACTCGGGTGCAGAGTGTGCACTTTCACGCAGGATGCGGGACAAAGTCTATGGATACTAGTAAATGCAAAAGTTAGTGTTCTCAGGCGAACCCGACTAGGTAGAGCTGAAACGAAAAAGGATCTGGACTCTTGGATAGTGAGGCTATGCTGGGGCACCGAAATGCCAAAGTTACCTAGCCCAGGGGCTGCGCCTGCATAGGTCTGGAAAGACGTCAGGAATCCTCGTTGCAGTCTATGGAGCCTGAAAGAAGAAGTTGCTGGCAGGCGACCAGTGTTGAAGTTCGAAGTGATCCAAGCCTGGATCGAAGATGGAAGACACCTGTAAGCAGAGGGGACCAAGTTCTGAATCACTAGCCAGTGATTAGATGGGCACCAGGATGGCACCGGATGGAGTCACCTCGACCAGGTGAGTGGGCGACGCTGGGCTCTGCAGTCTCACGGACCAGGAGGCGTTGTCGGCGACCAGGATGGAGGTGCGAGCTGTCCCACGATGGTTGCTGCTGTCGACGTCGCTGGACCCAGGATTGGGGCAACAAGTCTTGGCAAATTCAAGCCCACGCGGTGGACTCAAAATGGCGTCTGGAGTGGACCAGGAGGGTCCGGGGTGCTCCTCTTTTGGAGGGGAGCAAGGGCCAGTCTGGAGCACCCAGACCAGCGGAGTTGATGTCGTCGTTCGTCGTCGGGAAGGCCACAAGCCAGCGGGCTAGTAGCCAGACAACGCGGTGAGCAGCAAAGAGCAGAAGGGCCCCACGCAGATCTGGTGGATGCTGGAGGGCTGAACTTCGGTGCTGGAGCTGCTCAGGGTTGGGGCTTCTCGGACCCCAAAGCACTCACTCGAGGATCCCTCGGCGGTCGTGCTGGGCAAGCGTCGTGCAGTCTTGAAGATGGCCGGTCCCTCGAGGTCTCGTCGGTCCCTCGAGGTCTCGTCGCACCCACGGGTCTCAGCTGAGCTGACGATGTGGGTAGAGGTCAGAGGTGCCAGGGAAGCCGGTTCTCGTCGAGCTGGGCAGTCTTGATCCGGAGGAGAGACTTACAGCAGACCGCGATGCTTGGATGGTGCCTGCGGATGCAGGGTGATTACTCCTTAGCCACAAGGGAGAAATCTTGAGAAGAAGTCGAGAGTTCCTTCCGTAGAAAGTAGTTTCAGGATTCAAAGATGATCTAATTTGGAAGGGGCCAGCTCCTATCTTTATACTAGGAAAAGGGGCTGGCACGCGACTAGGTCCTGCCCATGGGTGGGACCAGGAAGGGGGGTGGTTACACCCCTCTCCCATGCCGGACTTTCCCCAGCTCAGGGGCTGGTGTGCCCCTGGAACTGGTTCTAGCCGGCAGATGCATAGTGAGCACCGGGGTGCCACTTGCAGTCACCTTCCTCTAAAGCCCTGCCTACCCAGGATACACAAAACCCTGTCTGGGATGGTGCTAGCACCGTCCCTGACAGGAAACCCTTTGTCCAAGCCTCCCTCACTGGAAGGACTCCCAGCAGCAGGAGGTCAGACTTGTGTCTGTGGTGGCAGCATCCATTTTGTGATGCTGAGGCTCGAGTTAACTTTAACCGGGGTTCACAGTTACATAAATGTCGTGTCCCTCTAGAAGGGTGGAATGCTAACCCCGTCGCCAGAATTGGTGAGGGGTTAGTATTCCAATTCGTATGACACCTTACTAGACATGTTTTGACAAAGCGATACCAGAGTTGGCATTTAACCGCAAGGATTATAATGCACTTAAGAGTATATGGTATGCATTATCATGGAACAGCTATTAGGACTTGGTTCCGCAAGCTGCAAACGGGCTCAGCTCATGCCAGAGCACCATGTCACACGATTCCAAGCACTCTGCCTTCAGGATTGTCAAGGCCTGCCATAGGAGTGACTGATAGGAATCTGTGTGTCCATTTTAGGGTTAGATATAGGTATACTATATCTAAAGCATAGGGTGATTACACCACCTTGCCCCAGCTGTCGTGCAGCCAGTTGTGTCAGATTTAGATGGCCAGCCAGGGGTGGCATAAGGATTAGTTACTTACCTGTAATCCTAGTTCTCTTCCAGGGGTATACTCATTAAAGTCATAAGCACTGAATTATCTCCGCCCATGAGCGGGGACCCGGAACACATAAACAATATACATATATATGTGTAAATATAACCAAAAGTACAAAGTACTAAGTAATTATACACATATACATGTATAATAACATAATATGCAGCCTAACCTTAACACATAGGCTAATCAAACCACAACCTTACACGTTCTGAAGCATGAAAATATGCTGTATATAAATGCAATAAACAGGCATGAGCCTAAAATGCATTTCATAGCCATGAAAAACCTTTTATTTTCATCAAAGAACCTGTAGTAAACAGTTATTAGCCTAAAAGGGCTGCATATGAAAAAATGTCTGTGTACAGAAAATCAGACTGGCACCCTGCCTTTAAGGCCCCAGAGAATCTGCACACTTTGCCTTTAAGGCTTCCAGGAGAACTCTGTTCCCATCATGCCCCACAGGTGACAGTTAGGTCAGTTCTTTTGTACGGTACAGTAAACTTTAGCAGGAATCTGCACTTAAACATATTGAAAACTTTAAACCTTAATGCTACTGCTCGCCCGGGGAGGCGGGAGGGTGCTTATGACTTTAATGAGTATACCCCTGGAAGAGAACTAGGATTACAGGTAAGTAACTAATCCTTCTCTTCCAGGGGATACTCATTAATAGTCATAAGCACTGAATAGAGTAGCAAGCTCATACCCACAGAAGCGGGCGAACAGATAAAAGCATAGTCATACTTTAAAATCACAGTGTTTAACTAGTATTAGCAAACAAATTTCTGAGTGATGCTTGTCCCACTTGTGCATCAGTCTGAGCATCAGAATCTAAACAGTAATGGCGTGTAAACGTATGCACTGAACGCCAAGTAGCTGCTTTACATATCTCTGACATAGCCACATTTCTAAGGAGAGCTGTGGTAGAAGCTTTTCCCCTCGTAGAATGAGCCCTAGGTCTACCTGGTAAAGACTTGTGGGCTAGCTGATAAGCCAGTAAGATGCATGACACTATCCACCTAGAAATGGATCTCTTGGACGCTGCCAAACCAGTATTTATAGGACCATAGTTCACAAACAGACGGTCCGTCTGTCTCGAAGACTTAGTCTTATCTAAGTAAAATTTCAAAACCCTTTTTAGATCTAATGAATGCAAAGTCCGTTCTGCCGGACTTGAAGGGTTCGGAAAGAAAGTAGGCAATGTTATGGATTGGTTAATATGAAAATCCGACACCACCTTAGGTAGGAAAGCAGGATGAGTCCTGAGCACCACTCTGTTTCCATGAAAAACTGTGTATGGTTCATTGCAACACAAAGCCTGGATTTCGCTCACTCTACGAGCAGAAGTGATGGCCACCAGGAACGCTACTTTCCACGTCAGGTGTTGCAAAGAAGCTTTATGTATCGGCTCAAATGGGGGACCCATTAATTTAGTCAATACCATATTAAGCTCCCAAGGTGGAGACGGAGACCTGACTGGAGGATAAACTTTTCTTAATCCCTCTAGAAAATCCTTCACCACAGGCATTCGAAAGAAAGATATCTGTGTTGGCGATTTTCTATAAGCAGTTATTGCAGCAAGATGGACTTTGATGGAATTAAACTGCAAACCAGATTCAGCAAGGTAAAGAAGATAAGGCAAGACCACCTGCTCTTGACCATGAATAGGGTCCAGACCCTTACTCTGACACCAAAGGTAAAAGCGTTTCCACTTAAATCCGTAGGATTGTCTCGTAGAAGGCCGCTTTGCTTCCTTAAGGATGTTCATACACTCCGGATTCAGCTGTAAGTGCCCGTACTGGATGACTTCAGGAGCCATGCTGCCAAGCGCAGGGAGGGCAGATTGGGATGAAACACTCGCCCCTTCTGCTTGGACAGAAGATCCGGGCGACACGGCAATCTCCTGTGCGGTGTTATTGACAACTGGAGGAGATCTGGGAACCACCACTGGCATGGCCACTCTGGGCAAATCAGTATCATTCTGGAGTGAGTCTTGTACAGCCGATTGATCACTGCTGGTATCAACGGTGTCGGTGGGAAGGCGTACAGCAAATTTTGATACCAATCTATCAAAAGGGCATTCCCTTGGGACCCTTTCTGGTAGAACCTGGACGCGAAGACGGGGCATTTTGCGTTTGCCGCGTCTGCGAACAGATCTATGTCTGGTGTTCCCCAATCCTGGAAAATGCTGTGCGCGACGTCTTCGTTGAGAACCCAGTCGTGCGCTTCGACGAAGTCTCTGCTGAGGTCGTCCGCCTGTGTGTTGAGACTCCCCGGCAGGTGAATTGCTGTTATGGACAGGTCTCGCGCCAGTAACCAATGCCAGATGGTCTGGGCTTCTATGGAAAGAGTCCTGGATCTGGTACCCCCCTGTTTGTTTAAGTAATACATTGTAGTTGTATTGTCCGTTTGTACCAGGAGGGACCGAGTCTGTAGCGATGGCGCCAGGGACTTGAGAGCAAGATGGACCGCTCTGAGCTCGAGAAGATTGATGTGATATCCTTTCTCGAAGTCTGACCATTGCCCTTGTACCTGCAGAGGGCCCATATGCGCTCCCCAGCCTTGGAGAGAAGCATCTGTTATCAGAGTCTGCTTTGGTGGGTCCTGATGAAAAGGGACTCCCTTCATCACGTGTACCTTCTTCATCCACCACCGGATGGAATCTTTTGCAGACTGTTGGAGATAAATCCGGTCCTCCCAGCATCCCGTCCTCTGTTGCCATTGATCTTCCAGACACTGTTGTAGAGGACGCATCTGCAAACGTGCGTTTGGCACGATGAAAATGCACGATGCCATTGAGCCTAGGAGAGAGGACACTTGCCGAACTGTCGGACGTGCAGTTTGAAGGAGAAGCAGACACTTCGCTCTGATGGATGACCACCTCTCCTCCGAAGGACACACGTTTTCTACTTCTGTATCCAGCTGAGCACCCAGGTAGTGGATTTTCTGGGTGGGATTCATTATCGACTTCTTGTAGTTGACTTGCAGACCCAATTTGTACATGAGCTGAAGACAAATCGAAAGATGTTCTTCTAGAAGCGATGGGGATGAACTCTTCAGAAGCCAGTCGTCTAAGTACGGATATATGAATATCCGACTCTTCCGAAGACAAGCCGCCACTACAGCCATACATTTTGAAAATGTTCTGGGGGCTGATCTCAGGCCAAAAGGGAGCACTGCGTACTGATAATGACGAGCCGCCACTTGAAACCTGAGAAATTTGCGATGTTTTCTGGATACCTGAATATGAAAATACGCGTCCTTTAGATCGATGGAGCACATCCAATCCCCTTGGTGTAATTGAGGGAAGATCTGGTGAAGAGCCAGCATTCGGAATCTCTCCTTCCGAATGAATTTGTTCAGTCGCCTCAAATCCAGAATGCGTCTGAACTCTGTGACTGGACCTTTTTTCTGCACAAGAAAGAATCGAGAGTACAGGCCTTGACCTCTCTGCTGGAAAGGGACTGGTTCTATGGCCTTCTTCTTCAGGAGAACACTCGCCTCCTGTTGCAAGCGCTTTATATTCCACTGCACCATCTTTAGAGGGCGCATGCCACTGGGTGCCTTCTTGAACCTCAAAAGGTACCCGTTCTGAACGACATCCAACACCCATCTGTCCTTCGTGATCTGTTTCCACTCGTCCAGATAACGCACAATACTTCCTCCAACCGGAGTGGGACACGGTTGTAGAGGAAGCATCCGTTCATTGTTTCTGAGGCTGCTTGGCAGCTGATGACTGCTGCCTATTTCCATTGCCTCTGCCTCGTCCAGGCCGCCTCTGCTGGAATTGCGATCTTTGTTGATTTTGGCCTTGATTTTGCGAAGACCAATTCGTTTGTTGACTCCTTTGCTGAAAAGATCTCTTGTCATAGGGACGAAAAGTACCCCGACGTTTAAATTCTTTTTTTTTCTCAAGGCCTACAGCCTTAAGGGTGTCCAACTCCACCTTCATCTTAGACATCTCGTCATCTGCATGGGATCCAAACAGAGTTGATCCATTAAAAGGTAAATTGACCATTTTCCTCTGTGCCTCCGGCTTCAGTCCCGTAAGGCGAAGCCAGGCTGTACGTCTTGCGCAAACACCGTGTGCATAGCCATGAGCCGACAAGTCCGCAGCATCAGCCGCCGCGCTAATGCTCTGGTTAGCCACCAAACCACCTTCCTCCACTATTTCCAGGAAGTCCTTCTGATCCTCTTTAGGGAGTTTATCTGCAAAACGAGCCACTGAGTCCCAGAGCAGACGGTCATAGCGGCCCAATAGAGCAGACGCACTGGCCACTCGCATGACCGATCCTGAGGTATTGCACATTCTTCGCCCCAGGGAATCCATACTCTTACTGTCCTTTTCAGGTGGAGCAGAAGAGGTAGATGCTGCCGAATGCGCCTTTCTGACTGCCGCTACAATCAGGGAGTCTGGTGGTGGGTCAGACCGCAAAAACATTGGGTCTTCCTCTGGAGCCTTGTATTTTTTCGCAATCCTAGAAGGACCTGAGCCCACCGTGGCCGGAGTTAGAAATGTCCTCATTGCTGGTTCAATCAATCCGGGCACTAACGGTAGGAGAGGCCTGCCAGTCGTCTTGTGATGTAAGGTTTCAAAGATGACTGAGGTTGCTATCTGGGGAACTGCCATTTTGATGCTGAATTTACTCGCTCCACGACATAACACATCATTAAATGTGCCTAGATCGTCTACTGGAGACACCCTGGAAGGAGGAGTAGAAGATATAGTCGGAGAATAGTCCCTATACGAAGATCTTGACGAGGACGAAGATGATGTAGAAGATGGAGTAGGAGTTCTACGTCTTCTTTGAGGAGTTGCCGATCGTTGCCTCCTACGCTCCCTTGAACGAGATTTCTCTCTCACTAAGGATCTTGAGCGTGATCTTCTATGCAGTTCCGTCCGAGGGACTGGAGTTCTCTCCCCCATTATCGGACGCATCTTCCAGTGCCTTAAACTTTCCAACCACCTCGGTGACAAGTTAATAGGCCGCTCTGTATGCTCAGGTGAAGCTTCAGGTGACACCTGCACAATATTCAGCTCTGCGGAGGACTTCGAAGCTCTCGACGCTGCACTGTGTTCAGAGACCAATGAACCAGACGGGGTCCGCTGTCTGGGCACCAACTGTCTGTCATCTGGCACCTGCCCTGAGGACGAGCCCGAATGAGCCACCACAGAAGAGTCCTGGTGCACTATCCCTTGCCCCGCTGCAGATCCGTTGTCTTGTTGATCATGCGGGGAACCTTCCACTCCAGGTTCGGGACTTATTTCTGACCTCGACAAAGACCTAATTGAGGTCCGAGAGGCTGGTCTTGATAGTCTCGACTCCGACCTATGCACAGGTGGGGGAGACCTAGACAATCCATGCTTCGAGCCCGAAGCATGCTTCGACGTCGACTTACGTCGCGATGGAGACCTTGACCTTCTCTTTTTAGGTCTCGACGTCGAATCCCTCGACGTCATCTCTCGACGTCGATCTTTTCCTCGACGACGTATGTCTCCCTCTCGACGTCGACCTATGACTCTTCCTCGACGTCGACCCTTTATCCTTCGACGTTGATTTATCCTTCGACGTCGAACCCTTTTCCTTCGACGGCGAACCTTTTTCCTTCGACGTCGACACACGATCCTTCGACGTCGGACATCTCCTGTCCCTCGACGTCGACCTCATACGATCCTTCGACGTCGAGCGTTGCACTCCCGACGAACAAGTTACTTACCTTCGGTAACGATATATCTGTAAGAAACATTAGTTAGTGTTAGATTCCTTACCTTAGAATATCCCCAGGCGTCAGTCTGGATCCGGAAACTTTTGCGTAGCAGTACCCCTGCGCGTCGGTAGGCGTCGTCTGCAGGCGTCCCCTGCGGCTCCGCGTCCGTCGTCGGCGTCGTGCGCCGTGATGACGTCGCTGGAGTACATAGACGCCGCCTCCGCGCGCTGACGTCAGTTCTTTGCACACAGCATTTCCGCGCCAGGAGACGCAGAGCCATGAGAGAACCAACACTGGTGCCATGTAAAAACTAGGGCCCTGAAAGGGATGACCTTAACCCTAGGTATCAGTTCGCAGAACGGGGAGGATGGGTGGGTTCGGTAAGGAATCTAACACTAACTAATGTTTCTTACAGATATATCGTTACCGAAGGTAAGTAACTTGTTCATCTGAAAGAAACACGTTAGTGTTAGATTCCTTACCTTAGAATACATACCCCAGCAATACCAACCCCGGTGGTGGGTCTGCGAACCAATACAAACTACACCAGAAAGTCCTGGAGGACAGAACGGCCAAAGAAGCCATCCCTCCGGACTTGGCTGTCCAGGCAGTAGTGCCTCGCAAAGGTGTGCAGCGAGGCCCACGTAGCCGCTTGGCAAATGTCCTGCAAGGGGACTCCCCGGCCCAGGGCAGTGGTAGCCGCCGTGGCCCGAGTGGAATGGGCCCTCAGCCCAACAGGAGGCTCCTTCCGAGCCAAAGAGTAGCACGCTTTGATGCAGAGGACGACCCATCGAGAGATGGTTCGTTTACAGACCGCCCGTCCCTTCTTCGCACCCACGTAGCCAACAAACAGTTGGTCATCCACCCGGAACTGGCGTGTGCGATCCATGTAAAATGAAAGCGCACGTTTTGGGTCCAGACGATGGAGCCGCTCTTCATCCTTTGAAGGATGCGGAGGCGGGAAGAAGGAAGGGAGGGTGATGGACTGCCCGATGTGAAAGGCCGAAACAACCTTGGGCAGGAAAGAAGGTCTAGTCCTCAGAACCACCTTATCAGGATGAATGGACAGGAAAGGAGGTTGGACAGAAAGAGCCTGGAGCTCACTCACTCTCCTGGCAGAGGTGATGGCAACCAGGAAAGCCGTCTTTAAAGTCAGGAGACGGAGAGGACAAGAATGAAGGGGCTCAAAGGGAGCACACATTAGAAAGGTTAGAACCAGGTTCAAATCCCACTGAGGCATCACAAACGGAACAGGTGGAAACATGTGAGTGATGCCTTTCAAGAATCGAGTTACAATCGGGGATTTGAACAAAGAAGGCTGATCAGGAAGCCTCAAAAAGGCTGAAAGGGCAGAAAGGTAGCCCTTGATAGTGCCCAGAGCAGAGCCCTGCTGGGCAAGAGAAAGAAGAAACAGAAGAACCTCCGAAAGAGGGGCAGAAAGAGGATCCACAGCCTTTGCTGTGCACCATGCCACAAATCTGTTCCACCGACAGGCGTATACCGACTTAGTGGAGGGACGCCTGGCTGCCAGAATAACATCACAGACTTCAGGAGGCAAGTCAAATGGCCTCAACTGCCGCCGCTCAATCTCCAAGCATGGAGGTGGAGACTGGACAGGTTCGGGTGGAAGACCGTCCCCTGCTGCTGCGACAGAAGGTCCTCCTGAAGGGGCAGGCGGATCGGGGGACCGACTGACATGCTGAGTAGCTCGGGATACCAGTATCTTCGAGCCCAGTCCGGAGCCACAAGGATAACTTGGGCCCGGTCGCGCCTGATCTTCTTCAGCACTCTGGGCAGAAGTGGTATAGGCGGAAAGGCGTATAACAGACCGCAACTCCACTCGCGCCGAAAGGCGTCGCCGTGCGAGTGCCGTCTTGGAAACTCCAACGCGCAGAACTGATGACATTGCGCGTTCTCTTCGGTGGCGAATAGATCTAACCAAGGCTCTCCCCATTGCAGAAAGATGCCTTGCGCCACGTCCGAGTTCAGACGCCATTCGTGATCCATCGAGCACCGACGGCTGAGTTCGTCCGCCCTGGCGTTCAGAGAACCTGCCAGGTGTTGAACCGTCAGAGTCACGCCCTGACGTTCCAGCCATTGCCAGAGGCGCAGAGCCTCCTGGCAAAGGGTCCACGACCCCACACCGCCCTGTTTGTTGCAGTACCACATGGCGGTGGTGTTGTCGGTGAACACCTGCACCACACTCCCGTTGACAAAGGGGAGGAATGCCTTCAGTGCCAGACGAATCGCCCGCAGCTCCAATAGGTTGATATGGAGCCGGGACTCCGCCGGAGACCAGATGCCTCTGATCTCTGCCTCTCCCAAGTGGCCACCCCAGCCCTGGAGGGACGCGTCCGTCACGACAACGTGCTCCGGCTGGGGAAGGGAGAGGGACTTGCCCCTGACCCAGTCGCGGTCCGTAAGCCACCACTGCAGTAGTCTCGCAGTGCCCTCCGAGATCAAGACGTGGTCGGACAAGTTGCCCTGATGCTGGGCCCACTGAAACTTCAGGTCCCACTGCAGAGCCCGCATCCGCCACCGAGCGTGATGCACCAGAAGGATGCAGGAAGCCATCAGTCCCAGCAGCCGCAGCGTCAACCTGACCGAAACCCGGGATAGCGGCTGAAAGATGGGAATCAAAGCCTGAATATCCCGAACCCGCCGTTCCGGAGGATAAACCCGAAACTGCGCCGAGTCCAGAACCGCTCCGATGAAAAGGAGCTTTTGAGAGGGACACAGGTGTGATTTCGGCACATTGATGGAGAACCCCAGGTCGTGCAAGAGGTCTGCCGTCATCTGAAGGTGGTGGACGACTGTCTGGGGCGAGCCCGCCTTCAACAACCAGTCGTCTAGGTAGGGGAAGACTGAAACCCCCAACCTGCGCAGATGGGCTGCGACCACCGCCATCACCTTTGTGAACACCCGTGGGGCGCTGGTAAGGCCGAAGGGGAGCACGATAAACTGAAAATGCTCCTGGCCTACCGTGAACCGCAGGTAACGCCGGTGGGCCGGCAGGACGGGGATGTGAAAATAGGCGTCCTGCAAGTCCAACGCTACCATCCAGTCTTGTGGGTCTAGAGCAGCCAAGACCTGAGCTAACGTCAACATCTTGAACTTCTCCTTCCGGAGGAAGCCGTTGACGTTCCTTAGATCCAAGATAGGACGTAGGCCCCCCTTGTCCTTCTTGGGCACCAGAAAGTAGTGGGAATAACAACCACGCCCTACTTCTGGTCCAGGAACGCGCTCGATGGCCCCCTTGGCCAAGAGGGCCGTAACTTCCTCCTGCAGAAGTGTCAAGTGGTCCCCCGACACACGGTGGTTCTGCGGTGGCATGGCTGGAGGAGAGGTCTCGAAGGGGAGGGAGTAGCCCCTTCGGACGATTTGCAGCACCCACCTGTCCGAAGTGATCGTGCGCCAGTGAGCGTGGTGATGGCGAACCCTGCCACCCACTGGCGTCACATGGGGCCGAAAGCACGGACTAGGAGGATTTTGGGGTAGATGCTGCGGGGGAGGGTGTGGTCTGACCCCGCCGTTGTCCCCGACCGCCACCACGGCGGTTTCCACGGCCGCCACCGCGTTGGAAAGATTGTTGCGGCGCGTGGCTGGCAGCACGTGTGGGGGCGCCCCTTCCTTGGCCACGAAAGGGACGAAACGAACCCGGTTGCTGACGCTGGGTCGAGAGACCCAAGGACTTGGCCGTGACCCTGGAGTCCTTGAAGCGTTCCAGCGCGTGGTCCGCTTTGTCACCGAACAGGTGACAGCCATCAAACGGCATGTCCATCAGGGTATTCTGGACATCAGCCGAAAAATTGGCGGATCTCAGCCAGGCGTGGCGACGAATCGCCACTGTCGTAGACATAGCTCTGCCCAGCGAGTCGGTCGTATCAAGACCACACCGAATTGAATATTTCGCTGCATCTCGGCCTTCAGCCACAGCTTGACCGAGCTTTGCCCGCACCTCCATGGGGCATTCTGGCAGCAGCTCCGCGACCGTATCCCACACAGAGTGGGTGTAGCGGCCCAAGAGGCAGGCGGTGTTGCAAGACCGCAGGCCCAAACTAATGGACGAGAAGACCTTTTTGCCAAACTGGTCATACCTCTTGGATTCCCGGTCGGGCGGGGCCGACGGGAATGCGGACTGGGAGGTCGAGGCCTGGATCACCAGACTCTCAGGAGTGGGGTGGGTAGACAGGTACTTGGGGTCGTCCGGACAAGGACGGTGGCGCCTGGCCACGTTCCGATCAACAGGCGCACCTGAAGCGGGCCTGGACCACGTGCCCAACAGAACGTCAGACAAGGCTTCATTAAACGGCAGCAGTGGCTCCAGTGGGCATGACTGCGGTTTGAAGACCTCGGTGAGGATGTTAGGCCTCACGGCCGCGACGGGGAGCTCAAGGTGTAAGGCCTTGGCAGCCCTCATCAGCACCACAGAATAGGCAGCTCCCTCCACCGATGCCACGGTTGGAGGAGAGATCAAACCAGGGTTAGGAGAGTCGTCCAAACCACTGGCATCCCCCAAGTCACCTGTCCAGTCCGGGTCATACTGGCACTCGCGAGCCAGAGGGTCCTCGGACCCCTCCCAACCTTCACCGTACTCCTCATCCTCTCCGTATTCGGAGTCAATGATGAAGACCGGCTCCTCGGGGTTCATGGGCCCCATCGGCGCCGGGACCGGCGTCGTGCGACGCCCGTCCGGCGCCGCGTCCGGCGTCGGAGAAGGTAAGGGGACGGCGCCGCCCGGAGCCGGCGTCGGAACCCCACCGCCGGCCGGAACCGGCAGTGGAGAACTGGCGCCGCGCGGGGGCGGCGTCGGGGGTAACCCCGATGGCAACGGCGCCGGGGAGGCCGGAAGACCAGCCGGCGCCGATCCCGAAGGCCCCTGCGGCGCCGGGGTCGGAGCCGTCGGCGGCGCCGGGGCCGGAGCACCCGACGGCGCCGAGGCAGGGACACCCGAACCGCTAGGGCCCCCAGACGGTAGCACTGGGCCCGAAGGCGCCGTAGGCCCCGTCGGAGAAGCGAGCGCCCTCATGGCCATGAGGAACGCCTCGATCTCCTCAGGCGTCGCGCCATGCCCAGGGACCGGAGGGTATGAGGCAGGCCGCGCCGGCGACTCTCGCGGAGCCGCGGGGTTGGGGTCACCCGAGCCCCCGGCCGCATCGCGCGAGCGTCGGGGGAAGTCGGGGGTACGATGACGACGCCCCGACTTCTTGTGCTTCTTACCTGAGGAGGATGACGAGTGGTGTCGACTTCCGGAGCGCCCGGCGCGGCTCCGCGACCGCTCCCTCGAACGCTCTCTCGACCTCCGGCCGGACCGGGACCGCTCCCGGTCCCGACGTGGGGCCGACACCCGGAGCTCCAGCAGCTTGCGGGACCGCTCCCGCCTAGCCTTGTTGGTAAGGGCCCGGCAGTCGACGCAGGAGTCCACGTCGTGGTCAGGGCCCAGACACCGGAGGCAGAGGCGGTGATGGTCTGTGACCGACATCGTGCGCTCACAGTCATCGCAATTCTTAAAACAATTGAAAAACTTGGTCAAAGACCGGAGTACTGCTCTTCAGATCTGCGTCCACTGGCGCGGAAAAAAGAAGAACTGACGTCAGCGCGCGGAGGCGGCGTCTATGTACTCCAGCGACGTCATCACGGCGCACGACGCCGACGACGGACGCGGAGCCGCAGGGGACGCCTGCAGACGACGCCTACCGACGCGCAGGGGTACTGCTACGCAAAAGTTTCCGGATCCAGACTGACGCCTGGGGATATTCTAAGGTAAGGAATCTAACACTAACGTGTTTCTTTCAGATGTCGTCCTCACTGCAATCGACACCAAATGCCTCGACGTCGACAAGGATTTCGACGGCGACTGCCTCACCGGCGATGTCCTCGACGTCGATGGAGCTCTCTTCGACGTCGGCGGTGATCTTCTCGACGTCGAGCCCACCTTTTTTGACGGTGACGCTCCCTGGAGTCGATGCTTCTTAGTTCTACCTTCAGGAGACGCTGATCTTCGACGTTTGGGCTGAGAAGAAGGCCTGGCAGATGATAATAGGCCTTTAAAACTCTTCTCACCACGGTTTTCTCTCTCCAGAAGGCCCAGCAACCTCATTTTCTCTCTTTCCTTTAAAGTTCTATTTGAAAGATTGAGGCAGTGATAACATTCTTCCACCTTATGAGAAGCTGGAAGACACACCACACAAACAGAGTGTGGGTCAGTTTTCGACATCTTCTTCCCACAGGAAGGACATTTGTAAAATAAAGGTGGCATTCTGACTAAAAAACACCAAAGCTTAGTCAGGAAAGGGTAACAACCCACCACCAAATATATATTTTGTCAAGAAAAGGCAAGAAAAACCAATTTCTGACAGAAAATACTTCAAAAGAGCAGAGCTCAAGTTCCAGGTTCCTCACAGAACAAGCCGGAAAAAAGAACTGACCTAACTGTCACCTGTGGGGCATGATGGGAACAGAGTTCTCCTAGAAGCCTTAAAGGCAAAGTGTGCAGATTCTCTGGGGCCTTAAAGGCAGGGTGCCAGTCTGATTTTCTGTACACAGACATTTTTTCATATGCAGCCCTTTTAGGCTAATAACTGTTTACTACAGGTTCTTTGATGAAAATAAAAGGTTTTTCATGGCTATGAAATGCATTTTAGGCTCATGCCTGTTTATTGCATTTATATACAGCATATTTTCATGCTTCAGAACGTGTAAGGTTGTGGTTTGATTAGCCTATGTGTTAAGGTTAGGCTGCATATTATGTTATTATACATGTATATGTGTATAATTACTTAGTACTTTGTACTTTTGGTTATATTTACACATATATATGTATATTGTTTATGTGTTCCGGGTCCCCGCTCATGGGCGGAGATAATTCAGTGCTTATGACTATTAATGAGTATCCCCTGGAAGAGAATACATGCTGCAGCCCCTGGTAGGCCCTGGGTACACCTATGCCCTGAGTTACATGGTCTGATAAGGTGGCCCAGTACCAATTGGTTATGTACCCAAGGTACAGGGAATCCATTTTACAGAGAGAGCAGTAGGCCTGGGGTCCTGATTGACAGGGTCCCAGGCCAAATAAGTCGGAAAACCAGCAAAACACCAGTTAAAAAGTTGGGGGCAACCATAGTCAGGTATCCACCTTCCTACACCCCCCATAGTGAGGTCGTCAACTCACGCCGGAGCAGAGACCCCCTGCGAGACCCCTGAGATGACGCAGGCGGGGGACCACAGAGGGAAAGCGTGCCGTGGGCAACGGCAATGAATAAGATAAGAAGCTACATAAAAGCGCTCGCGACATAATCAGAACCACAGAGGACCAGTGCTCTAGCACTAGGAGCACAAAGGAGCCAGGGTACAAGGTCCACAAAGGAGATGCCGTGAAAAGGTGCGGCTCTCACGCAAGCCCACAACGCAGCTGGGAAAGCCGGTGGGCCCAAGGGCAGAGGAGTGCATGGGCCTGGGGACAGGCAAAGGACCCAGGAAGACACAGTGAGCCGTTGCTGCATTGTGGGGGCTTATGTTGCCCAAACCCCCCCCCCACTCCCTGTGCAGCCATAGTCAGGAAGACTACAGAGTAGCTGAGGCTGGAAAGCCCGCAAGGCACCTGGACCAGGACTTTGGGAAGGTGCTGCCCAGATACAGTACAGAAGTTAGTGGTCTAGCCCCACATTACGGTGGACTCGGCCCGGCCCTACAGGGGTCCTGCTTGAGGAACGTGGAAACACAAGAGAGCATTTTGGTCTCTCCCCCTCCCCTCCCCAGCATTGTGTAGCTGGCTTACTGGTGTCTTCCCAGGTTCCCAGGCGCATTAGCAACTCAGAGCACAGTCACCTCCTGCCACAAAGCAGCCAGGTGGCAAAGCCTTAAGGAACTTTCTCAGAAGTGAGCCACAGAGCTGCACGAAATGGACTCCGGGTGTCCACCCCCCTTACGCTCAGATGGCGTCCGCCAGTACCAAAAAGTCTGGGGAAGAGTAGTGCAGGTGTTCATGGACAACACCACCACCATGTGATACTGCAACAAACAGGGCGGGTGGTGTTGGGGACCCTATGTCAAGAGGCCCTCCGCTGCCTCAGGGTCATCCTGACCTAAAACCTGGATAGAGGCTGAAAGATCGGAATCATTTTTATGATTTCATTTTTTTTTTTAAAAAGACTTTATTCTTGTTTCCATATTTCTTACAAGTGCTTCACTCATAGGATCATAGAAAGTACATCATATATGCGCAACTCAACATACAGTTACAAGTCCGCCATGCCACATCTCCGTGTCCCATCAAATCGTTAAGGCCAAGTGTTCCTTCTCCATAGAGGGAGTAGGCCATCAAACACATAAGACAAATCCCATCTAGCTGACAGCCAAGCCCAGAGAGGCTGAGCTATGGCGTACCAAGGTAGCATAAGTACTATCAGCATCTACGCACCCTACCAGAGAACCAAGAAAAGAACACCCCTCCCCCCGCAACTCATACCACCCACCCAAGCCCCACCTCCCTCCTCCCCTCAGACATGTCGCCCTCCATAACAGCACTCTCGCTACACAATAAGTATGTCCCATGGTTCGTTGGATTCCCTATGGTATTGACCCAAGTCGCACTTAGATGGGTGCACGCACATTGGCCCTTTACCCATCTACCCTTGCTCCCCTTCAGCCCAAGATTGTGCTTTCATGCATCACAAGGGTGATACGAACTTTCAACAAGGTCAGTCTTCATCATCCAGCGGATTCTTAAGATCTACCATCGCCACCCAAGCTCTTGCCGCCTCCCGTAGTTTGTCATTATCAGCTCTCTGAGCCAGCTGGAGCCGAAGGGTTCCCTCACAGTGAATTCCCGTAGCCAGCGAGTCACACCGGGGCCTGTGACCGCCTTCCAATGGCTGGTAATTTCACGCTTGGCTATTACTAGCCCCAGATCAAGGATTTTGCTAGTGGTTTTGTTGCGGGTAGTATGGGGGAACCAATGCAACAGGCACACCCCTGGTGTAGTTTGCAATTCCCTATCCGTCACCTCTGTCAGGTTGGTCATGACCTCCCCCAGTATCCCTGGAGTAATGGACAATCCCAGAACATATGCATGAACGCTGTGTCTTCCAGTCTGCACCGCGGGCAGGCCGTGTGGGACACAAAGAATTCATTGATTTTGCAAGGCCTGAGGTACGCCCGGTGAAACACATAGAATTGTATACGTTGGAATCTCGCGTTACGAGAGCATTTCCACGCTCGTTACTGCAGCATTTCCCAGGGTTTTGCCTCTATAGACATACCCGGATCAGCCTCCCATTTCATGCGCAGTCCCTCCAAAGTAAAAGATCGGAATCATAGCACGAATATCCCGGACTCACTGTTCGGGAGGATAGACCGGAAACTGTGCCGTGCCCAGAACCACTCTGATGAAGAGGAGCTTTTGAGAGGAAGTCAGATGCGACTTTGGCACGTTGATGGAGAACCCCAGCGAATGCTGGAGGTCGGCCGTAGCCTGGAAGTGGGAGACAACGGCCTGGGGCAAGCCAGTCTTCAACAGCCATTCGTCGAGATAGGGGAGAACTGGAACACCTGATCTGCGTAGATGTGCTGCAACCACCGCCATCACTTTTGTGAACACCCGAGGAGCACGGGTACGGCCAAATGGGAGCACAGTAAACTGAAAGTACTCGTGGCCTACCGTGAACTGTAGGTAACGCCGGTGGGCCGGCAGGACAGGGATGTGAAAGCATGCGTCCTGCAAGTCCAATGCTACCATCCAGTCTCCAGGGTCGAGGGCAGCAAGGAGCTAACGTCCACATCCGGAGGAAGAGGTTGACGTCCTTGAGATCCAAGATAGAACGGAGGCCTTTGCCCTTCTTGGGCACCAGAAAGTAGTGGGAATAGCAACCAAGACCTACTTCTGGGACAGGAACTCGCTCAATGGCACCCTTGGTCAAGAGTACCGAAACTTCCTGTTGGAGAAGGGCCAGATGATACTCCGATATGCAATGGTACTGAGGTTACATGGATGAAAGGGTAGTATCAAAGGTGAGGGAGTAGCCCCTTCGAACTATTTGCAAAATCCACTGGTGAGACGTGATGGTGCGCAGTGGGGGAGGTGATGGCAAATCCTGCCACCTACTAGCGATTGGAGCGCCTGAAAGGTCGGACTATGAGGGTTTAGAGGCTGCTGCAGAGGGGGCTGTGGTAGACTGGCCCGCCTGCTGGCCCTGAGAACCACAGCGTTCGCTGCCGGGCACCCCTTCCGTAGCCACGAAGGGGGCGAAAAGCAAACTGCGCTGGACGGGTAGTGGAGAGTCCTTAAAGCACTCTATAGAGTACGGCCCGGGCCTCTTCCGGGCACTGAGGTAGCACTATCCCACAATGAGTGGGTGTAACAGCCCAACAGACATGCAGTGTTTACTGACCTCAGTCCCAAGCACCCTTTGGAGGTGGAGGCTTGGACCACCAAGATCTCCGGGGTGGGGCGTTGAGAGATGAAAATGGGGTCACCTGGGGCCGGGCTGTGGCGTCCAGCAATCATCCTATCCACAGGAACCCCTCTGTTGGGCCTGGACCAGGTGCCCAAAAGGATGTCTGTCAGGGGTTCATTAAACGGCAGCCGGGCCCCCAAAGAGCTCGCCGGCAGCTGAAACACCTGTCAGGAGGTAAATCAACTGCCAACATAAGTAGCTCAAAGTGGAGTGCTTCGGCCGCCCTACGCAACACCACAGCGTAAGACGCTCCTCCTCCGTAGCCACAGTATGAGGAGACATACCAAGGTCTGGTGAGGCATCCGGTCCATCGGCTTCCCCAGAGTTCATCTCCAGTCCGGTTCATAACGCAACTGGTCAGTCAAAGGGTCTCCAGACCGCTCCCAGTCCTCCTCACCTTCCTCGGGCTGTCAATCTTGTCTCAAAGAGCCAGGGTAGAATAGGTGGACAAAAGTACCTGTCGGCGCCTGATACGGCATCGGTAGACACCGGTCCAGCTCCGTAGAGCCTCTGCTTATGGGAGTCCCAGTCTTTAAGAGGGTCAAGGCAGGCAGGTCCTCTGGGTGTCCCAAGGTTGCTGTCCGCAAGTGTCGCCGCGATTAAGAAGGAGCAGGTTCCAGGATCGACAGGCCGATATGGCTGGGGCCAAGTCAGTGGGTGTCGTCCTGTTGTGAGCAGCTGTACGGCGGGTTTTCTTGATTATCTTTCTTCTTTTCTTATCGGGATCTGCCGAAGGAAGGTTCAGGGAGCCCCTAAATACTGAATTTAGAGGCATTGCAGGTAGGGCAAGGGCAGGGACCAGTAGGTCTCGGTCCTGGGGTGGGTACACCCCCTAGCCTGCTCTCCGGTGGGAGGGGGGCCGGAACCTAGCTGTGATTGGGCAGGGTTTCCCATCTTCAAGATGGCCGGAGCCCGGGGTTGTGCTTCACCTCGCCTCCCCCAACTGACTAGTGGGGTTGGCACAGGCGGGCACACCCCCCTTCCGGATGTAGGGTTTCCCAGACAGTCTTCCCGCCAGAGTGGGGGTCAGAACTGGTGGGGGTCAGAGTGGGGGTCAGAACTGGTGGTGGTCAGTTGCTGGGTACAGCAAATGGTCTGGAGAAGCTCACAGAGGCGGCATGCCTTTCAAGCTTCCTCCTGCCCATCCTGGGGGAGGAGACCTAGCACCTCGCCCAAGATGTGCATTGTTGCAGGACCGGGAGAGCGAGGGGCTCTCCACCCAGGGGTCCAGCAACAATCTGCTGTGTGGCAGCCACTCAGTCCAGACGTGGATTGTAGGTTAGGTTTCAGGGGGCATCTCTAAGATGCCCTCTGCTGCATTTTACATTAAACCTCACACTGGCATCAGTGCAGGTTTAATGTGCTGAGCAGTTTGATACCAAACTACTCAGTCTTCAGTGAAGCCATCATGGTGCTGTGCTGGGAGGTTGTAATGACGACCTCCCAGCACCATATACTCTTAGATGGCAGCACTGCACTTAGTACCCAGGAATGGGGCGGTAGACGGGAGACGAGAGGAGACGTCTCCTTACACCGAACACACAGGTAGATGTGGAAGGATTCAAAGATCGAAAAGGAAAATAAGAAACAACAAAGGCTTTGGATTGACACCACCATATGATTTGAGGGATCATATGAACAAAGAACAAGACATTCCCCAGCCCCTCCGGTGCAACGCAAAACAGCGCAGTTCAAGACTGTCACTTGTGGAACAAAGCGCCCAGCTGTACAGTTAAAGAAAAGAGTTGTGCCCAGTGATAAAAAGCGAAACAACATAGTATCACACAGAATAATACAAAGCCCTGAAGATGGTTTGGACACTTATGGTCCAAACTTGAAACGCGTCGGCTACCCCAACAAGAGCGAATCACAACAACTAAAGTGTTTTCAGGATAATAGTGATACATGTCTTTATTTGCTCTTTGAATGTAGTAATTGCATTCTTGTTTATGTAAAGAAATTTGATCAGTGAATTGACTAAATTCTGCAATCGAATGTTGGATGCAATGTTTATATTTATTGTTTGATAACTTTGTGAATATGTTTTCTTGTCAATTGTTTATTTAATATGTTTTGTTGGTAATTGTTTGTTTAGTGTTTTCTCTTTCTGCCATTTAAAAATTGAAAGAATATGATTAAAAGGTATAAATAAATATACCGGACCGGATTTAAATAAGGGTTTATTTGGTCCTCAATTTAAAAATAATTGGAGAGGGGGCAATTTTTTGCGACTACAATTATATAGGACCCAGTCCCCCTTCAGCCCCACCAAGGGTCTACCCCCTTTTTGTGCCCTGGTAGAATTGGCACATAGCCCCACCGGAGGAGACCTTTTTAGCCAAAGAATAAAAAGCCTTTATGCACAGAACGACCCACCTAGAGATGGTTCGCTTGTGCACGGTTCAACCTTTCTTAGCGCCCACGTAGCCAACAAAGAGCTGGACATCCACCCGGAACTGTTGTGTGTGTTTAAGGTAAAAGGAGAGCACACTTTATGGGTCCAGACAGTGGAGCCTCACTTCCTCTTTAGAGGGAGGTGGAAAGAAGGTGGACAAATTGATGGTCTGTCCGATGTGTAAGGCAGTAACAACCTTTGGCAGAAAAGATGGACGAGTTCTTAGAATAACTTTGTCCAGATGGACAGAGAAAAAGGGCTTTAGAAGAAAGAGCCTGGAGCTCACTCACTCTTCTAGCAGAGGTGATGGAAACCCGGAAAGCAGTCTTTAAAGTGAGAAGACTAAGAGGACAGTTGTGAAGTGGCTCAAAAGGAGCACACATCAGATAAAACAGAACTAGGTCCAAGTCACACTGAGGCATTAGGAAAGGTACAGGAGGGAAAAGATGATTAATGCCTTTTAAAAATCCATTTACAACGGAGGACTTGAAAAGAGAAGGCCGTAAGAAGGCTAAAATGGCTGAGATATAGCCCTTGATAGTGTCCAGAGCAGAGCCATGCTGGGCCAAAGAGAGGAGAAATAGGACCTGTGAAAGAGGAGCAGAAAGGGGATCAACAGACTTTGCTGTGCACCATGCCAAACATTTATTCCACCTGCAGGCGTATACAGTTTTAGTGGAGGGGCGCCTGGCTGGCAAGATAACATACAGAATTCAGGAGGAAGGCCGAAAGAAGTCAACTGCCGCCGCTTAATCTCCATGCAAGGAGGAGGCTGGACAGGTTCAGGTTGAGAACCCTCCCATGCTGCTGTGACAGAAGATCCTCCCGAAGAGGCAGGCGGAGCGGTGAATGTATCGCCATGCTTAGTAGCTTGGGATACCATACTCTTCAAGCCCAGTCCAGAGCTCAATGCTGCAGAAGGTTGATATGGAGCCGGGACTCCGCCGGAGACCAGAGGCCTCTGATCTCCACCTCTCCCATGTGGCCGCCCCATCCCAGAAGGGACGCGTCCATCACAAGTGTGTTCTGGTTAGGGAATGGAGAGGGATCGGTCACTGACCCAATCGCGATTTGTGAGCCACCACTGCAATGGTCGTGCAGTGCCTCTGGAAATCTGTATGTGATCAGACAGACTGTCCTGATGCTGTGCCCACTTGAACTTCAGGTCCCACTGCAGAGCCCTCAAATGCCATCTGGCATGATCCACTAGCAGGGTGCAGGAGGCCATCAGGCCCAGTAGCCAGGGGGTCATCCTGACCGAAACCCGGGTTAGAGGCTGAAAGATCTGAATCAGCCGAATAACCCAAACTCGCTGTTCGGGAGGATAAACCTGAAACTGCGCCCAGTTCAGAACCGCTCCGATGAAGAGGAGCTTCTGTGAGGGAATCAAGTGCGAATTCGGCAAGTTGATGGAAAACCCCAGCAAATGCAGGAGGTCAGCTGTAGTCTGGAGGTGGGAGATGACTGCCTGGGGCGAGCCTGCCTTTAACACCCAGTCGTTGAGATAGAGAGACTGAAACCCCCAATCTGCGCAGATGAGCAGCGACCACCGACACCACCTTCATTAACACCCGAGGGGCGCTGGTAAGGCCAAAGGGGAGCATGGTGAACTGAAAGTGCTCGTGGCCTAAGGTAAACCACAGGTAACGCCGATGGGCCAGCAGGCTGGGGATATGAAAATAAGCGACCTGCAAGTCCAACGCTACCATCAGTCTTGCGGGTCTAGGGCAGACAAGACCTGAGCAAGTGTGAGCATCTTGAACTTCTCTTTCCGGAGGAGGCGATTGAAGTTCCGAAGGTTCAAGATAGGACGCAAGCCCTAGTCCTTCTTTGGAACTAGAGTGTAGTGTGAGTAGCAACCACGTCCTACTTCTGGCGTCGGAACGCGCTCGATAGCCCCCTTGGTCAAGAGGGCCGCAACTTCCTGCTGGAGAAATGCCAAGTGATCCCACGACATGCGGTGGTACTGAGGAGGCATGGCTGGAGGGGTGGTCGACGGGGAGGGAGTAGCCCCTTTGGACAATTTGCAGCACCCACTTATCCGAGATGATGTTGCGCCACTGCAGGGGAGATGGGAATCCTGCCGCCCACTGGCATTTGCTGGGCCTGAAACTTCGGACTAGGAAGGCTTTTTGCAGTGGATGCTGCAGGGGTGGAGGTGGACTAACCCGCTCGTTGGCCCCCTGAACCGCCTCAACGGTTCCCACGTCCGCACTGTTGCGGTGACCTGTGGCTCTGCGAACGTGGTGGGGCATCCCTTCCGTGGCCATGAAAGGAGCGAAAAGCAGAAGGCGGTGGAGGCAGAGTGGTCAACAGGCCCCAGGACTTGGCTGTAGACCGGGAGATGAAAACAACTTCTTTCCAAGCTGCTCCAGCTTCTTGGATTCCGGAGGGGCGGAAAGGAAAGCGCTCTGGGAAGTAGAGGCTTGGACAACCAAGCTCTCAGGGGTGGGGTGTTGGGAGAGTAAGAGGGGGTGGCCTGGAGCTGGGCGATGGTGTCTGACCACGTTCCTGTCCACAGGAACCCCTGTGTTGGGCCTGGGCCAGGTGCCCAAAAGAACGTCAGACAGTGCTTCATTAAAGGGCAGCAATGGCTCCGAAGAGGTTGCCGCCAGCTGAAGCACTTCTGTCAAGAGATTAGTCACCGTAGGGAGTACAAGGTGAAGGGTCTCTGCTGCCAAATGCAACACCACTGCGTAACTGGCTCGCTCCTCCGTAGCCACGGTAGGAAAAGACAGCATTCCAAGCTCAGGTGATGTGTCAAGACCACTTGCATCCCCCAAATCCTCTGCCCAGACCGATCATAAGCACACTCCTGTGCTAAAGGGTCCTCAGACCCCTCCCAGTCCTTCCCTTCCTCCGAAGTCTGTGGAACGGGCTGAAAATATGGAGGACGGACATAGGGCAAAAAGGGCCCCATCGGCGTCTGAATTGACGTAGGGCAGCACCAATCCAGCACAGTGTCCTGTTCTGAACCTGGGGATGTCGTCCCGTGGAGCGGGCGACGTAGGTGGTTGTGCCGGGGAGGTCGATGCTGGTGGAGGTGTTATTAGATCAACCGGCATCGACCGGGGTCCGATTCCAAGGGGTCATCCGGAGCCGCCAGTGATGAAAGAACAGGACCCCAGTCAGGCCAATGGGGCCCGTAGGCACGCCGGCTGGGCCAAACTGCCCAAAGAGTTGGGCATGGCAGCAAGATACTCTTGCACCTGAGCAGGCGTTTCCGACGGACCAGGAAAAGGTGGGTAGGCCAGCGGCAACGTTGCAGGCTCCGCTGGAGACACAGGGGCGGCACCACCCTTAGACGCGTCGTGCGACAGGAAGTCGAAGAGCGACGATGCTTCTTCGACTTCTTTTTGGAATGCTTCGACTTACCTGACCCAGAGTGTGAAGACTTAGATTCAGAAGAATGATGGCGAGTGCTCCGCGACCTGTCCCTCGACCTCACCGACATCATGCGGTGACAGCCCCTACAGTCCTTGAAGCCGGGCATCCCTACAACACCAGGAGTCGATCGACTCAAAAAAATTAGACAAAAGGCTTCGAAAAACTCAGTCGAAAAGTGACTGGGGGTACTAGCTCTTCCCGGATCAGCACTTGCTGGCGCGGAAAAAGAAAGAACTGACGTCAGCGCACGTGGGTGCGTCTAAGACCTGCAAGATGGCCGCCTGGTAGGAGCTCTACGTTAGAGCTCCGAGTGCTTGGGATTCCAGTTTTTGGATTTAATCCCCGTTAGCACCCAGCATGTCGAGGAACGGAACTGGACCTTAAACAACATAAGTAACAGGAACATTTTGCATCAAGTAACTGGATTATTTGCGGTGCCCTTACCTGGCTGGCGATGGCTGGAGTTTTCTGAGTATTCCCTCATCTTCACGGAGCTGTGATCGTAGGAGAGGACCGAGTCGACCCCGCCTTCTCCGGACACCTGGCTGCCCCTGGCCATCGGCGGAGCTTGGGACGGAGCCTGCTGGGGCGCTGCCTGGAGCCTTAGTGGGGCCCCTGATCGCCTCGTCGGAGGCTGGGACCGAGCTGATCTGGCCATCAGAGGCGTCCGGTACGCCTGAGGGAACTGCCACCGGTACCGGCTGCAGGGGTCGGATTGTTGGTCTGGACTACTACTGCGGGATCGGAAAGATATCTGCGGGGTTTGGAAGGACGACGGAGCGGGAGGCGATCGGAGGTGGGGCACCGCCACCGGAGCTGTCGGAGCGGTGCCCTGAGGCGGGCGGAAGCCGGAGGGACGTCGACTGACAGGAGCTTGTCCCGTCTGCGCCGAGTGCTGGAGGCGATCGGAGGTGTGGCGCCGCCGCCCAGGGAGCTGCCGGAGTGGAGCCCTGAGGTGGGCGGGATGAGTGGGGACAACGGTTGTCAGGAGCTTGCCCTTTCCGCGCCGGGAGCTGGAGGTGACGGCGCCGCCCGGGGGCAGGGGGGGGGGATAATGCCTGAGTGAGCTCTGAGGCGGACGGAAAAAACACAGGGGAATTGCAGGGAAGGGGGAACAGTCAATCGGGAAACACACAACAACGCCTATCGAGGCGGTAGGGGTTGCAGCAACCTGCCAGAAGTCGATGCACACTGCAGCTGTATACACTGACTAGACCATCGATAAATAACTTTGCTATCAACATCAACGCACTTGCTGAGCAGAATTCACAAAAAAGGTATTTATTTAGCCCACTCGCCTGTACACATTTTTGAAAAACCTCCTTTGTTCAAAATGGCTGGGGTCATAAAACTGTAGTAATAAATCCCCTCCTGTACCTCCGTTGCTCACGAGGCTCCTCAAATTAACTCCCCCACACAAGAACTCCATAACAGAGATGAGACTCCCTCCCAGCAAGCCAGGAACTGGGCTTGCTCAAATAGAAACTGAAACTGCACTTCCCTGTTCTCAAAGCACCAACAGAGGACTACCGTCTCTATCTTCCCTATTGGGCGGCCATTTTAGACTGGTCTCTCTCTCTCTTTGGCGGCCATCATGGACTAGTCATTCTCACTATCTGGCCATTCCCTAAGACCTGGCCTTTTTTAGATAGCACACTTTACATAGCTCTGTATTTAAACCCTAGTGTGATTAAGTGTCTGCCTTTTATTGCAGTACTATATCTCTACTTGTATTTTGTAAATTTTTTTGTAACCTGCACACATCTCACTCTTCTTCACTGGTAATGTACCGATCGCTACCTCAAATTTTTCTGGCTGCTCACTAGTATCATTATTGCTTCATGCAGCTTTTTAGTTGCACCGGTATTTTGTTTCAGTATATCATCAGTATTATTCTTTTACTTGTTTACTGTACATTTTTGTAAGCTGCACCTATTTCACTTTTATTCCGGGAATGCACCGATTGATACCACATATATTTTTATACATTGTGTAAAAGCTGTACCGTTTGCTACCTCATATTTTTGTATATTTTTGTACATTGTGTAAGCTGCACCCATTTCACGGTTTATTTTTGGATTGCACAGATTGCTACCTCTATACTTTGGTTATTTTTGTTACTCATGTTTTCACTTGTGTTCCATGTAACTTACTGTTTGCACTGTTCTTTGCACTTGTGTATCACTATCGTTCACCCTCCCATACCCACCTATACCGCCACACCCACCTATACCGCCATCCCAACATGGAGCCCATCGGCAAGCACACACATAAAATCAACTACCCATCCACACTCACCAAAAAAGCCGCTAAACGCATTAAACACAATATCTTGAGGTCCCACGCTGAAACCCCCTTTGTCGACACCTACTTCTCACCGGTCAAAGGATCCCTGAACATCGATATCTTCCACACCACTAGCAGAGCTCAATGGAGAAAAACGTTCCTCACTGTCTCCACCACCAGGAAATCCGCTCATGGCTTAACTCTCCATAACACCATCCCAACTCTTCCTAGGCAGAACCACCATTACTATCTACAATAACGGGATTGTCCTAATTCAATCCACAGACAGGAACCTGGAACTACTAGACAACCTGTTCCCCACTTTCAAAGAGCACCTCTCCAACCATCGGACTTCCACTCACATCCCCTCCAGTAATATCACCCCTGACTTCACAGCCCCCAACCTCAACCCTTCTAACCTAGGTCAGCACCAGAACGAAACGCACCTCACCTCCTCCTCCATCACACTAGTCATTCACCCACCTGCTGTAACCACCCCACACTCCTCAATCACAGACACAAATCTCTCCCCCCTCATACACCAGCCGCCCCCCACCTCCATCCCTGGGACGCCCACTCATACCACTCCCACTCCTCTCCCCCCTGACATCACAGCCCCCACCCACAACCCCTTTAACCTAGTTCAGCACCAGAACGACACGCATAACGACAAATCCCACCCTTTATCCCCCCATTCTCAGCCCTCACTACCACCCTCTAACTAACCACGCAGAGCACACCACATCTATTAACTTAACTCCCCCTCCCCACAACAGGACCATCACCAATCCCATTTCCTCTCCCACTCTCAGCCCCCACTACCCTACCTGCTCCCCCATCACCACTAACCTACACTCAACCTCCACCCGGCTCTCTCCGCCTGCCACCACCACCCTCATCTACACCACCAACCTCCTCCCTACTTCATCCACACCCATCCCTCCAAAACCCTCCATCCTCTCTAACACCAACCTGTACACCGACACCACGGAGCCCTGTTCGAACACCAACCCACCCCCCCCCCACCCGCACGCTCATTCTCAGGTTAGTCACGCACCCTTGATGCCCATCCCCAACACCAAGGCTTATCCCACGCTGGACAAGATCATGTCCATCCTCCTCCAGCTCAAAGACATTCACACCATCAAGGAAGACATGCACATCATCAAAGAAGAAAACAAGTTACTTACCTGTAACTTTGGTTCCCCAGTATTGGTAACTTTCATAGATTCCCATGCTTTGTATCATTCCCCGTCGTCGGAATGGGAGCCTCGGTAAATAGAAAATACCATAGTAGTAAGCACAAAGTGAAAAAATAGGCCTAGGCCTCATCTCATTTTGTAGCTTATCCACCTCTTTTTGTAAAAGAGACCAAACTTCTGCAGTAGCCAATCAGAGCAGCCTTACCTCATAGAACCTTCCTGAGAGAAGCTCAGAGCCTCAGATTTTCGTAGCCGTTGTGAACAGCTATCTTGCATATCAATAAGACTGAGCTTTCCCAGGGGAGGCGGGTGGGCGCATGGGAATCTATGAAAGTTACCAATACTGGGGAACCAAAGTTACAGGTAAGTAGCTTGTTTTCTTGCCCCAGTATTGGAACTTTCATAGATTCCCATGCTTTGTATCAGAGTAACCAGCAGTAAACAGGAGAACATATTTTGCAATCTGTGACCCTGAAAATGTCACACATTTCTGATGAGAAAACTAGATACATCTTAGAATCATAAAGCATGACAATAACACAGTAATACAAAATATGCAAACAGGAAGGCGGGATAGAAAGGAAAGCTCACCGACTTATTGGAAAAGGTTCCTCAAAACCGCCTGTCCCACTGCCGCATCCTCTTTCACAGAAGAATCCAAGCAGTAGTGGCGAGTGAAGGTGTGGACACTGCTCCATGTCGCTGCTCTACATATGTCCTTGATAGGGACGCCTGCGAATAGAGCTGTCGATGAAGCTATTGATCTTGTAGAGTGGAGCACGCACTGCTCGCTGTAGTGGTTTCCCAGCCGCCTGGTGGCAAAAATGTATAGCACTGGAAATCCAGCGGGAAATACAAGCTTTAGAAACTGGGTACCCCTTGCAAGGAGCACTGAAAGAAACAAAAAGCTGTGAAGATTTTCTGAACGGTGTTGTCCGTTCCAGGTAGAATTTCAGGCATCTGTGAATGTCCAAAGAGTGCAAAGTTCTTTCCGCGGGTGTGGAAGGCTGTGGAAAGAACGGTTTCAAGACCACTGGCTCATTTAGGTGGAATTCTGAGGGCACCTTTGGGATAAATTTAGGATTTGTCCTTAGGATAAGAACATTATTCCTGAATTGTAGAAAGGGCTCCTCAATCGTGAAAGCTTGGAGCTCACTAACTCTTCTAGCCGATGTCAGGGCCAAGAGAAGAGCCAATTTCCACGAGAGAAATTTAAGGTCAGATTTATGAACAGGCTCAAAAGGGGCTTTCATGAGATATGACAAGACTAGATTCAAATGCCAGGCCGGTGGCGGCGGCCGGACTGGAGGAAAGACCCTGAATAAACCCTTCAGAAATTGTTTGATAATTCTTGCTGACCATAGGGAAGGACCTGAAGATGAACGTCTGAATCTAGAAATGGCCGCTAAATGCACTTTCACAGAAGATGGAGCCAATCCAGATTTGGCCAGAGAAAGTATGTAAGGCAAGAGCTGGTGCGGAGCAGAAGTATATGGGTGCAAACCTTCCCTCTGACACCAAACACAGAATCTCTTCCACTTAGCCCGATAGGTTTTGTTGGTACTAGGCGCCCGGGCCTGGGCCAAAATGTCTCTACATTCCCCTGAGAGATTTAAACCTTGGAATTCTCGGAACTCAGGAGCCACGCTGTCAATCGCAGAGACTGCAAGTCCGGATGTAGAACCTGTCCGTGAGACATTGTTAACAGTGTTGGAACAGGATGCAGGAGAACTGGCTGGTCCTGGGAGAGGAGGAGAAGTTCCGAGTACCAGAACTGTCTGGGCCACGCTGGAGCGATCAGAATCATCCAGCACGGTTCCACCTTGAGCTTGCTGATCAACCTCGGGATTAGCGGAATGGGAGGAAAGGCGTAAACAAAGGCGCCGGACCAAGCAATCAAAAGCGCATTCCCCAAGGATTCCCGATGGGGAACCCTGCTTGTGAAGGACTGGCATTTGGCGTTCTGGGGAGTTGCAAACAGGTCGATGGATGGTGTTCCCCATCGTGCAAAGAGCTCCTCCAGAATGGTCTGATCCAGTTCCCACTCGTGAGAGACAGTCCTTTGGCGACTCAAAGCGTCTGCCCTGACATTGAGTGTCCCCGCTAGATGTTCCGCTGAGAGGGAGATCTTGTTCTGGATCACCCAATTCCACAGTGTCTGGGCTTCCTTGGAGAGGGTGGAGGATCTTGTTCCGCCCTGTTTGTTTATGTAGTGCATGGCTGTGGTGTTGTCCGTACGAACCAGCACTGCACGGTTGCGTATCCTCGGAAGAAAAGCCTGTAAAGCTAGACGGACAGCGAGAAGCTCCAGAAGGTTGATGTGGAACTTGACCTGGACTGGACTCCAATGGCCGCTGACCTTCAACTCTTGGAGGACCGCTCCCCATCCGTCCATGGAAGCATCCGTTGTCAAAACAATGGGAGATGGTGGAAGTTGGAACGATAAACCCCTGGAAAGATTGACCTTCAGAGACCACCAGCCGCTTGCCTTCCTCATTTCCGGGGTAACGACAATCCTGTCGAAGGATCCAGTGACCTGACGCCATTGCTTGTCCAATTGTTCCTGCAGTGGACGCATTCTGAGCCTGCAGTGTGGAACTAATGGTATGCAGGATGAAATCGATCCTAGAAGTGATTTGTACCTGCGAACTGTTAGTGTCTTTCGAGATTGAAGAAGGCGGGCTGAACAAATCAGTTTGCTTTGGCGCTCCTCCGATGGAAAAGCTAGGCAACTCTGTGTTTAGGATTGCCCCTAAGAACCTCGCTGTCCTGGAGGGGCATAGAACAGATTTTTCTTTGTTGAGTCGAAGACCTAGTTGCTCGAAGAGTTCTCTGCATGATTTGACTGCCTTGGACGCCTCTAGGGCAGATGGAGCTTTTAGCAGCCAATCGTCCAGATATGGAAAAACTTGTATAGCTTGTCTCCTGAGAAAGGCTGCTACTGGAGCCAGAATCTTTGTGAAGATCCGCGGAGCGGACCGGAGACCAAACGGCAGTACTTTGAATTGAAAGTGGCTCTTGCCCACTGTAAATCGTAGATATTGCCTGTGAGCTGGATGAATAGGAACGTGGAAGTAAGCGTCTTCCAAATCGAGGGTTGCCATGTAGTCCCCTGGATTGAGAAGGCGGAGGATGTCCTGAAGAGTGACCATCCTGAAGGACAACTTTACGAGATAAGTGTTGAGCTGCCGTAGATCTAAAATTGGACGCCACCTGTCCCTTGTCTTCCGAACCAGGAAGAACCTGGAATAGAACCCTTTCCCCTTCTGAGAAAGGGGTACAGGCTCTACCGCCCCCTTGATGAAGAGTTGATGGGCTTCGAGATGTAGGAGTTTGAGATGTTTGGGAGGAAAGGCGTCTGGCACTCTTGTTGGAGGAAGGTCTTGAAACTCCAACGTGTGTCCTTCCTTGACTATCTGTAGGACCCACTGATCCGATGTAATGATCATCCAGTTGTGTAGGCAATGGGCAATCCTGCCCCCCACTGGTGTTAATGAGGGAACAGGAGCAGCGGAAAGAGCCACCTGGCCGCTATTGTTTCCTGGTGTGGTCTCTCCTTTGCTGCCCTTGACGTCCTTTAGGCTGCTGGCGAGAGAAAGAACCCCTCTTAGAGTACTGAGGTTTATATGTCTGGCTAGATTGTGAGCCAGAAGAGTAGCGACTCTGATTTCCTCCTCGATAAGAGGTGAATCCTCTACCTCTTGCTCCCCTGAAGGGTACCTTGCGATACTGCAATGATCCTAAGGACTTGGCTGTATCGGTGTCCTTTATGCCCTGCAGGGCGTCATCGACGTGCTTGCCAAACAGCATTTCTCAGTCGTATGGAAGGTCCAAGATTTTATTCTGCACCTCCTGCCTGAACCAGGTGGCTTTTAACCACCCTTGGCGTCGCAGAACAGCCGAACCAGCAAGTGCTCGAAATGCGGTGGTCGCTATATCCATTGCAACATCAATGACCTCCGAAGAGGCCCGCTCCCCCTCAAGCAAAATCTTCTTCGCTTCTTCCTTAGATGAATCTTGCAATTCCTCCACAAATGGAGCAAGGTCGCACCACATTTGGCGATCATAACGTCCCAGAATTGCTAAAGCATTGGCTGCTCTAACCAGAAGACTGGCCATAGCTGAAAATCTTTTGCCTACATTGTCTAGGCGCCTGCCCTCCTTATCTGGTGGTGTAGTTAGTGGCGTGGATGGATTTTTTGATTTGCTTTGGGCGGCTTGAGAAATAACAGAGTCCGGTCTTGGTTGGCCAAGCAGACATGCCGGACTGCCATCTGGTGCCTTGTACTTTTTCTCTAGTCTTGGTAGCACCGGGAGGACTGTGGCCGGGTTATGCATAGCCTTCAAGCCCTCAGACCAGACATGCTCAATAATTGGTATGGACCGTACTGATTTTTTGAACGGTTCCTTAAAGTCATATAAGAAACATTCTGATTGAACCGTGGTCACTGGGTGACCAAATCTTTTGGAAGCCCGTTCCATCAGGTTGTGGAAACCTCCAACGTCCGCTGGAGGCGAGGAAGCGTTGTCTGGATCTGTGATGTCTGGATCCCTTGGGTCAGTCGGATTCCAATCCGCCTGTCGATCCTGATCAGGATCCACTTGTTGGTCCGCATCAGAAGAAGCAGTGTCATCATCAGTATCATGCACCTGCACCACCTCCTGCAGGCGCTCTTCCGGCGCAGTGGTTCGCTCTTTTGGAGGCAAAGAGTGGTCTGCCACAGGTTGCAACGATTGAGGCGGAGGTGTCGTAGGACGCGCTTGTTGAGATTCCTGAGGAGTAGGGAACCGTTTCCGGTAGTCCTGCAACATAAGTTGTAGATCCGCAATCAGACTGGACGGCATCGCCACCATCCCTTCTTGCACCTGACGCGGAGGTTGCTGCAAAGGTATCTGCCTGGCAGGAGCGCGCTCCTCCTCATAGTAATGTTCCGCAACATAGTGCTGGTGTTCCATCTCTCCTTCCTCAGAACTAACATCCTGAACCTTAACCTGTAGGTCAGATGGACTATATGCTTGTCCAAAGTCACTATAAGTCTCTTCATCAGAGTCGTCATCCAACAGAAGATTAGGTGGAAATTTCTGAACCTGTCGCGGAGACGTCATCTCTGGCGTTATTAGCTTCTTCTTGCGTGAAAAAACTATTTTTTCTGATGATTCTGTCGACGACAGCAACTCTCTATGGGACTGCGTCGACGGTGGAAGCGCCGACGAAGATACTGATCTCGTCGTCGAGGATTGCGTCGTCGACGAAGAGAAACTCATCGTCGACGATGGCAGGAGCGTCGACGGGGTCGTCGACGAACTCGTCGTCAGTAACATGGTAACCGGCGTCGTCGACACCGTCGTCGCCACCGCCAACTTTGCGGTCATCATCGTCGACGTGGAGATTGTGATCTTCGTCGACGACGAGCAGGATTCAAGAGCTTTGAAAACTGTCGACGGTGCAGGCGTCGTCGACGCAGCCGCCGACGAGCCCGTCGACGAGGCAACTTTAACAGAGCTGTCCTTTTTTACAGTCGTCGTCGACGTACCTGAGATTTTAATCGTCGACGACCTCTGTTTCTTGTCCGAACTGGTCTCCTGAACTGAAGTTGAAGGCTTCTTGACCCCTTTATCCTTATCAGAGTGAGGTGAAGAGATAGTTGTAGACTTTTTCACCTTTTTTGAGGATTGTGATTCCTCAGGCTTACCCTGCCTCTCCTTTTCACCGTGGTGAGGAGATTAGGGAAGCAGGCCTGTCAGACCTATCAGAGGTCCCTGGTAAGGCCTTGTGAAGGGACTCGCCTGAAGTACAAGGGGAAGACCTACCCCTCTTCTGAGACTTCTTAGAGGACACCATAGACGAGGAGCCCTCACTGTCCGAAGACACAATGTCCTTACGGTCCTTCATCTTCTGAAGCCATGTGAGGAGACATCCTTCCCTGCCCCTCGAAGGTCTTCGCTGAGAAGGTCCTGCAAATGGGGCAGCCTGTAGGTTTGTGGTCCGGATACAGGCAGTATATACAATCCACATGTTTGTCATCGACAAACAACCTCTTTTTGGAGCAGGTGGCACAGGCTCTAAAAAGGGCGTTTTTCTCCTTGTCAGACATGACGAAAAGAAATCCAAGTTGTAGAAAAAAGTAGTCAGAAAAACTGAAGAAATGAGCAGAGCTCACTGGAGACTCCCTTGCACAACGTGCGGTAGAAAATCTGAGGCTCTGAGCTTCTCTCAGGAAGGTTCTATGAGGTGAGGCTGCTCTGATTGGCTACTGCAGAAGTTTGGTCTCTTTTACAAAAAGAGGTGGATAATCTACAAAATGAGATGAGGCCTAGGCCTATTTTTTCACTTTGTGCTTACTACTATGGTATTTTCTATTTACCGAGGCTCCCATTCCGACGACGGGGAATGATACAAAGCATGGGAATCTATGAAAGTTCCAATACTGGGGCAACTACTCTGCACACTCCCCAGACACCCCTCACTCACCACCAACCCCCCTACCAACTTGCCCCCCACCCTTCCGGATGACTCTCCCACTCTGCACCCCCCACACTGGACCGCGATCCCTATCCACAATCGCAACAACCGCCCCCGTCACTCACGCAACCCTCTTTCTGACCTCGACACACTCACCGTCCTCCGCTTCTACAACCCAGCTCCCCTAAAAAAAAAAAAACGCCACACACCTCTCCATTCCCACGATACATTCAAATCCTCGTAGACCCCCCACACTAAACAGAATCTCCGTCCCTAATAACCTTAGAAAAGTCCCCCTCTCATAGTACCCTCTACTTCCCTTGACACACCGAGTCTCAAATGCACTCTCCTCAACTGCAGATCGGCCTCTAGACACTCCTCCGCCATCGCTGATCTCATCCTAACATCGGACCTAATCATTTTAACTGAAACCTGGCTAACTGAATCTTCTACACCTATAATGGACATTCTGGTTTCCTTAAACTACCACATCATCAGACTTGACAGGTCTGGCAAGATAGGTGGTGGAATCGCATGCATATACATGAACAACCTTTCTGCTCTGAAAGTCACCGCACCTTCCCTACCCTCCCCTCCCCATCCTCCTGTGAATACATCTTCCTCGATATTATCAGTGAGGGAAAACCGATATGCTCTCTTCACAGCATTTACCACCCACCCAGGGACAACCTCACCTTCGCCCAACAAATCATGGATATGATCTTAACCAATTCCAGGCGACAGCTCACCCAAATATACCTTGGTGACTTCAACCTCCACTGGAACGATCACAATGATGCGGTGGTAAATAGTCTTAAAAATGTCCTCAATGCCCTTGACCTCAAACAATTATGCAACAGCCCGACCTACGAGAAAGGCTCTATCCTCGACCTTATCTCCAAAGAGGACGCTATCCAACTTGAATCTATCCAACCCTGTGACTGGTCAGATCATCATATTGTCACTTTCTTCATCAATGAAAAGGTCAAATTCAACACAGTGCATTCCTCCAAGCCTAAAGTCTGGAAAAGAGACCTGAAAAAACTCAACCCAAACTCCCTACCCCCTAGCAGCTGCGACCTCCTACGCCCTCCTACCGGCGCCACGGACTTCCAATCCCTGACTGACCACTATCTCTTCGCCATGACTTCAATAATTAATGAGGCTGCACACTTGCAGCTAAAAAGTGCCTCTGCTAAAATCTCCAATCCGTGGTACGACAGGAGTCTGAATGAGGATAGACGAGCCATGCGAATGGCAGAGCGCACTTGGAGATCAGCTCCCTCTGCACTGCACCTAAAAACCCTGAAGGAAAAGAGAAACGCCTACATCAGGAAAATAAAGCGCTCAAAATCAGACTTCTTCAGCCTCCAGCTCGACCAAGCAAAAAAACGCCCGAGAAAACTGTTTGAGCTAATCAGAACTCAATCCAAGGAACAACCCCAACCACTCAGCACTAGGCGCGAAGCACCCTCCTGTGAAGACTTCACTGCTTTCTTTATCCAAAAAACTGACAACATAAAGAGTGATCTCATTGACGCAAGCCTTTACTCCAAACCCCACTGCATAGCACCCAATGATCCAAAAAACAATGCTACATGGTCATCCTTTGACACATACTCTGAAGAGGAAATTGGCAAAATGCTCAGCACCTTGAAACCTTCCAATCACCTCACAGACCCCCTCCCTGCTAACGCTGTCAAAGACTTCACCCCTTTGCTCCTTCCACTCTGGACTAAAATTATCAACAGCTCACTTCAATAAGGAACCATCCCTGACTCCCTCAAAGTTGGACAAGTCACACCTTTACTGAAGAAACCTACAGCCGACCCATCTGATCTAAACAATTACCGTCCCATTACCAATATTCCCACTCTCGCCAAACTCCTGGAAAAATGCGCACAACTACAATTGACTAAACACACTGATCAGTTTGATCTCCTCAATCCTCAATCAATCAGGCTTCCTAACAGGACACAGTACAGAAACTGCTATGACTCACATAATAGACGATGCCCTTCAAATCCTAGATCAAAATGATACCTGCCTCCTCATCCTTCTGGATCTCTCTTCAGCATTCGACACCGTCAAACATGAGAATTTACTCAGACTTGTAAACACAAGAATGGGTCTATCTGGGACCGTTCTCAAGTGGTTCACTTCCTTCCTTCACAACAGGTCGCAGAAATTCAAGAGCAACAACCTGATGTCCTCGCCAATACCGGTATCGTTAGGCGTCCCCCAAGGATCCTACCTATCCCCAACTTTGTTCAACCTAGTTATGGAACCTCTCACCACCTTGCTACAAGCATCCAATGTACTCTTTCACATGTACGCCGTTGACACCCAACTATATCTCAAATTACAATCCCCCAAAGACATTTTACTCCTGAACTCAACGATCAGAAGCACCCAATCCTGGCTTGCCGATAATCATCTCAAACTCAATGCTCTGAAAACAGAGTTCCTTCTGATCTCACCTCCAGCGAAGATCTCTACCACTCAACTTTGGCTTAAACACCTAACTGCACTCAATGTCCAACCCACCATCGTGGACTCAGCAAAATCTTTAGGCATAACACTCGAAACCAATCTCAACATGCAGCAACATATCAGCAAGGCAACGAAGGGAGCAAACTATCAAATCAATACCCTGAGGAGACTTAAACCCTTCCTCCCAGCCAAAGACTTCCAAATTGCAGTACAAGCACTAGTCATTCCTCCACTAGAATACGGCAGCACCGCTCTCTGCGGTCTCCCTCTAACTACTACTGCACCCCTAAGAGCTTCTCTAAACGCTGCAGCGAGACTCATCACTGGGTCAAAAAAACTCGCATCTCCCCGCTGACTTGAAATCTCTGAACTGGCTGCCTTTTGAAGCCAGAATACATCTGAAAATCGCCTGCATGACACATAAGGCTGTACACCTCAGCTCACCCGGATACCTCACCCAGAAACTGACAATCTCTGGCGGCTCTAGAAACACTAGAGGCACAAACAATCTTCTGCTAAAACCTCGAAGATTCCGGAAGGAAAAAAACTTATAAACGCTCCTTCTCAGGAATGGCACCCAGGATCTGGAACTCACTCCCTCCTGAAACCAGGCTCATGTCATCCATAACACTCTTTAAGAAAGAAGTAAAAGCTATCCTCATGGCTAAATACACTTGAGCTATTGACGTCAAGTAAAGACGTCGGTTTTTAAAGTAGCTGCACCGATCTGTATTATCTGGTCGATCCCTTCAATTATTTGTATTACTTGTGTTGATTTACCCGTCGGTCTATGCTTTCACTTTTTTGTACCACTTGCATTATTGACGTAACTGTTCTACTATGCTCCCTCCTATGCCTACCCCACCCCACTTATTACCTACTATTACGCCATATCTAATGGCCTGTTATGTATGCTCTGTAAAGCGCTCTGATATCTGCAAGGATCTGGTTCGCGCTATATAAAAGTTTCAAAATAAAAATAAATAAATAACTCCAGCGACGTCATCCCGGAGCAAAAGATGCACGCGGAGCCGCACGACGACACCTACCGACACGCAGGGGTATTGCTGACGAAAACTTTCCGGATCCAGTCTGACGCCTGGGGGTAATTCTATGGTAAGGAATCTATCACTATGTGGTTCTTTCAGATTCTGGGCATCACTTGTTAGTCGAAGATCAGGCAGTGCCGGTCCCTCCTTATTGAAGATTCCTTTCATGAAGAAACTGTATCGGCCCCAGAACCTCTATCTCTCGCCCATCACAAAGGTAACTATGGATAGTTGGGATTGGTGTAGCAAATGTTATGGACTGTCATCCTTCCCCTCCCCGCTGTCCCCCTTATTTGATAACCTGGATTTCTCTCCCAGGACTATCCCATGTGCATTTAGGTCCTGGCGACAGACTAAATGTCGCTCCATGGGACACATGACCGATGAAGAGGGGGTAATGCTCTGACTTTAATCTCCAGGACACAGAGCACATGCATTACCTGCAACTTCGCCACTGGCTTCTGTACCCAGACAACAAATCTGCATCGTAAGGGCACCGCTCGGCCTATGAAAAATGGCTGATTACAAAAATATCAGACGAGAACAATTTCTGAACTGTACGTCTTTTTACTCCAGCCCACAAGGACCATTCACAAACCTAATGATCTACATTGGGAAAAACATCGGGAGACAACTGATCGAAGCAGAATGGAGAGCCAATCACACAGCTAGCCACACTGCCCTTACTGAAAACATTCACTAAAATAGTGACATATTAGTACCTCACCCCGAGAGATTGCATGGAATAGACCAATCCAAAACAGGGAATTGCTGGAGAAGCTGCAGTGAGGTGGGCTCTCTGACATCCTGTGGTAACGTCCGCAGATCCAAACATACTGGACACTAATACTGGACGATATTGATAGTCACCTAGAAGCGCAGCTCCCCAGATTCCCTCCTTACATACTTTTAGGCCTCCCTAATCCTGTCACTTACCCACTGAAATCACTGCGGGGCTTCCAAATTGGGCTTGCTCTGGGGGCAGCAACAAAACATTTTTTCTCACTGGGGCATGAAACGCACCATCCTACCTTGGTTGGTTTCACCGCCTATGGTACATCCATGTATGTATGAGTTTTCCTACCGGCAATTATGACAACCACACATTTCCCTTTTGTCCCAAGAATTTTGTGAACTCATGTTCCCTAAATATCTTTGTGTTCGGCAGATCAGCGAACCTTCTGCGTCCTCCGATCAGGGACAGACGCATGATATCAGATGAAAACTGTTGAACAAGCTTTGCAATGTAACTAAGCATGGGTGGAAAATCCGTTCCGCTCGCGGATTTTCGGTAAATTCGCAATCCGCGAGATTTGCGAATTTCCCGCAAAATCCGCGAACGGAAATCCGCGAACAGGGATTGGGTCAAAAGTTCAAGCTGACTTTTGTAACTTTTAGAATGGCGCCAGCAAGCTGCCAGAGCCATTCTAAAATAGTTACAAAAGTCAGCTTCAACAGGAAGCTCTAGATAAAGTAAAGGAGGTGCTGCTCAAATTCAGTTACACAATCATTAATCACCCCCAAACTTGGGGTGATTAATGATTGTGTAACTTAATTTGACCTTCAACTGGAGCACCTGCTTTACTTTATCTATTAGTGCTTCCTGTTAAAGCTATTTCTAGCTATTTTAGAATGGCGCTGGCAGCTTGCCGGCGCCATTTTAAGTGGGGCTGAGGGCAGAAGGGCACAAAAGTGGGACAGAGGGCAGAGGGGGACAAGGGGACAAAAAATGAGTGGGGCAGAGGGCAGAAAGGCAAAGAAACAAGTGGTACAGAGGGCAGATGGGCATAAAAAACAAGAGGGTGGCAGTGATTAAGCAGGCAAAAAAAACCTGCGAAATTGCAAAGCGCCTCGCGAACACGCAAAACGCCTCGCGAACACCCGCGAACACGCAAAATGCAAATGCTACTTACCAGTATGCATCTGTTCTTGGCATGTAGGGCTGCTGACATTCATATCTGTGCATAGATCGCCGCCTAGTGTTGGGTCCGGATGATTGCACATTGTTGTCCTGGAAGAGTCTTCGAAGTATCACGAGATAGGTGGCTCCTCCCCTGGACTACAGTGCGCATGGGCATCGCCTCCATCCCCAGATTGTTTTTAGCCATTGGCCGAGATGGAGTGAACTATGTGAGTGATGCCCATGCTATGAGCATATATATGAATACTGAAGCTGCTACAGGCGCCGGGGAGGAGGGTGGGTGATATGAATGTATGAATGATATGAATGTCAGCAGCCCTACATGCCAAGAACAGATGCATACTGGTAAGTAGCATTTGCAGTTCGAGGCATGTGGGCTGCTGAATTCATATCTGTGCATAGAATACATAGCAGTCCTCCTATTATTGGCGGCCGCCCGTGCCAGCTGCAGCAGTTTGAAAAAGTGTTTTGAGAACAGCCTGACCAACAGCTGCCTGCTGTTTAGAGTGCACGTCTACACAGTAATGTTTAGTAAAAGTATGTGTGGTAGACCATGTGGCTGCTCTACAAATATCTTCTAAGGGAATGTTCCCAAGGAAAGCCATAGAGGCCCCCAACTTTCTGGTGGAGTGGGCTCTTGGTGGAATTGTGAGAGTGTGTTTAGCGTTAGCGTAACAGATCTGAATACATTTCACGATCCACCTAGCGATACCAGCTTTGGAAATAGCGTTACCCTTGTGGTGTGATGCAAAGGCAACGAAGAGTTGCTTGGTCTTTCGAAATTCCTTCGTCCTGTCAATGTAGTACATTAGGGCTCTTTTAACGTCAAGGGTGTGGAGCATCCGCTCCGCCAGCGACTCAGGGTTTTGAAAAAACACTGGCAACTCAATTGTCTGGTTTATGTGGAATTGAGATACAACCTTGGGTAGAAATTTAGGGTTAGTGCGAAGCACCACCCTGTTAGCATGTACTTGGAAAAAAGGTTCTTGGATGGTGAGGGCCTGTAACTCACTAACTCTCCGTAGAGATGTAATTGCTACTAAGAAAGCCACCTTCCAAGTCAGAAACTGAAGCTCACAAGAGTGCAGTGGCTCAAAGGGAGGACCCATCAGCCTTGTAAGAACCACATTGAGGTTCCATTTTGGGGCTGGTGGTGTCTGTGGAGGAATGACACTTTTGAGTCCTTCCAGAAATGCCTTGATAGCAGGAACTTTGAAAAGTGATAGGTGTTGCCTATTCTGGAGGTATGCGGCCATTGCAGACAGGTGAATGCGGATGGAAGAATACGCCAAATTGCATTGGTACAGGTGGAACAGGTAACAAATGATGTTCTGAATGGAAGCATCCAGCGGGTCAATGTCGTGGTTCGCACAATAAATGAAAAACCTCTTCCATTTAGCCGCATAACATGCTCTAGTAGTGGGCTTTCTAGCCTCCCGAATGATGTCCATGCAATCAGGGGGAAGATTGAGGTAGCCAAACTCTAGGACCTCAGGAGCCAGATCGCCAGGTTGAGCTGTTGCGGATCTGGGTGCTGAATGTCGCCATGGCTCTGCGTCAGAAGGCTGGGTGTGAGATGAAGCCTTTGATGCGGTACCACGGAAAGTTCCAGAAACGTGGTGTACCATGGTTGGTGAGCCCACGTTGGAGCAACCAGGATGAGAGTCATCGAGTGCTGCCTGAGCTTGCGTGCCACCAGCGGTATCAGAGGTGCTAGGGGAAAAGCGTACGCAAATCTGCCTGACCAGTTCATCCGCATCGCATTGCCCTGCGATTGCGGGTGTGGGACCCTGGCGGCGAAGCTTTGGCATTTTGCGTTCTCCTTTGTGGCGAACAGGTCTATCTCTGGATGACCCCACCTTTGGAAGTACGGTTGGAGTACTGATGGATGTATCTCCCACTCGTGCATTTGGTGGCTGTGCCTGCTGAGCAGGTCCGCCATCTGATTGTCCTTGCCTGGGAGATGCTCCGCCATGAGGAAGATGTTCCTCTGAATGGCCCACTTCCACATGCTCTGAGCCAGATGAGACCGCTGCGGAGAGTGTGTGCCTCCCTGCTTCTGAATGTAGTACATGGCCGTCATGTTGTCCGTCCGGATCAACACGACCTTGTTGCACAGATGTACTTTGAATGCCTTCAAGGCCATGAAGTTTGCCATCAGTTCCAATACATTGATGTGCATCTTCCTTTGCTGTAGCGTCCATAGTCCCTGCACTGTGTAGTGGAGTACATGCGCTCCCCATCCCAGGAGAGAAGCGTCCGTTGTCAGGATAATCTGTGGCACTGGCTCTTGAAATGGTCGGCCCTTGCAAAGGTTTTGTGGATTCCACCAATGCAGAGAGTTGTACGCCCGACCGCTCACCAACACTAGGTCTGTTAGTTGCCCATGAGCCTGAGTCCACTGACGTGCTAGGCACTCCTGGAGCGGACGCATGTGTAACCTCGCGTGCGGGACAATGGCGATGCAGGAGGCCATCATGCCTATCAACTGCATGAACACCTTCGCCGGAAGCGAGTGCTGAGGTCTGAAACGTTGGATCAGCGTCTGAATACTGGCGATTCTCACTGAATTTGGCTGCGCAGTGGCTGCCAGAGTGTCTATCGTCGCGCCCAGATACTGCCGAATATGGGCGGGTTGAAGATGGGATTTTGGGTAATTCATTGAGAATCCCAGATCGTGCAGGAGACGAATAGTGTGGGACACGTGGTCGGCGCACTGTTGTTCTGACTTTGCCTGAATGAGCCAGTCGTCCAGATAGGGATAGACGTGGACGTTCTGGCGTCTTAGATGCGCCGCCACAGTCGCCAGGCACTTTGTAAAAACCTGTGGTGCTGTGGTGACCCCGAAAGGCAGAACCCTGAACTGGTAGTGCTGGTCTTGAATAGTGAATCTGAGGTACTTCCTGTGTGAAGGATGCAGGGGAATGTGAAAGTATGCATCCTTGAGATCCAGAGTAGCCAGGAAGTCCCCCTGCCGAAGCAGGGGGAGAACCTGCTGCAACGTGAGCATATGGAAGTGTTCTGACAGAATGTACCAGTTGAGGGGCCTGAGGTCCAGGATTGGCCTGAGCAATCCGTCCTTTTTGGAGATTAGAAAGTACAGAGAGTAAACTCCTGTTCCCCTTTCTTGCAGAGGCACAAGCTCTATTGCCCCTTTTTGCAGCATGACTTTGACCTCCTGCTGCAACAAGTGCAAGTGCTCGCCGGACATAGGACGGTTTCTTGGAGGTATGTTTGGCGGAGTGGAAGTAAGTTCCAGACAGTAACCGTATTGGATGAGAGACTTGACCCACCTGTCCGTGGTGATGGATTTCCACGCGGGCAGGAACTGCTGGAGTCTTCCCCCGACCGGTGTTGTGTGGTCGGGGGGCAGTGACAAGGCGTCACTGTTTGTTGGTGGTGGAGGACCTGGAGCTGTTGTTTCCACGTCCTCTGCCTTTGACGTTGTTGCCCCTGTAGCCACCTCTACCCTTGTTGGTGTATGAAGTCTGGGTGTTGCTTTTATAGTACTGCGTGGATTGTGATGCCTGACCCCTTGAGGTGCCTCTGTTAGTGGAGCGGCGAAAGGAACCACCCCGAAACTGCTGGGACTGTAGGGCCCCCATAGACTTAGCAGTGTCCGTGTCTTTCTTCATTTTTTCAAGGGTTGCATCCACTTCAGGGCAAAACAGGTGGTCTGGATTAACAGTTTGATTTAAAATGGTTGTCTGAATGTCTGGTTTAAAACCTGATATTCTAAGCCATGCATGCCTACGCAGTAACACGCTAGTGTTTATAGCCCTGGAGGCGGTATCGGCCACGTCCAGTGCGCACTTAATGGAAGCATTGGATATTAGCTTCCCCTTCTGAATTAACATTTCAGCTCCCTCTTTGTACTGATCAGGTAAGTGCTGCAGAAGTGTTTCTAGGGTGTCATAGTGCGCCCTATCGTAGCGTGCAAGTAGGGCTTGCGTGTTTGAAATGCGCCAAATATTAGCTGCCTGTGCAGCAATACGTTTTCCTGAGGCTTCAAAGATTTTTGATTCTTTGTCTGGGGGAGGAGCATCACCCGTAGTCTGCGAGTTTGCCCGCTTGCGTGCGTTGGATACCACCAAAGAGTCCAGCGGCAAGTGTCCCTTGATGTACGTTGGATCAGTGGGCGCTGCGTTGTATTTTTTGTCAATACGAGGATTGATGACTCGCGCCCGGGTGGGCTCCCTGAAAACCTCAGGCGCGTGCTTCAGCACTCCCTTGAGCATAGGCAATGTTTTGACAGTCTTTTCAGCCACCGAAAAAGTGTCAAACAGAAAATCGACATCCACTGGGTCCGCATGGAGGTCTACATCATGATTGGCCGCAGCTCTCTCAATTAGAGCATTGAAGGCCGCAGAGTCCTCTGTTGGAGAAGTTTTTGCTGCAAAAAACTGCGGTTCGTGTCCTGGCTGAGGGTCCTCAGGGTCGCCTCCAGCAGACCATGGTTCATTGACCTCCTCCGGATCGGAGTACGCTGGATAATTGTACTCCTCCTCCTCATCTCCGTCACCCTCCCCAGCGTTAGAGTGAGTTGGTGAGAGTTCTAGGTTTTGTGGAGATGCAGGCTCCATAGGGGCAGAAGTACCCGCAGAGTCCAGCTTCTTCTTGAGTGGAATACGAAAATGTTCCAATACTGGCTCCGGGGTGATTTTCCTTTTAAGGAGAGAGAGTTTGCCCGTGCTGGCGTCGATGACAACCTCTCGACGCTCCTCCTCCACGAGTGGCTGGAGCCGAGACTTCGGCACCACCAATGACGCTTTAGGCGTCGGCACCAGCTTCAAGGGCACCCCGGCCCCCTGTTTTGGGGCGAAAGCCTTCGGCGTCGTCTTCGGCGGCAGCGTGAAGTGGATCGGCGTCTGCGCCTTTGCCGGCTTTTGTGGAGGCTTCGGCACCACATCCTTCGGTTCGGGAGCCAATGTTTCCTTCCGAATCCGTTGAAGGGACTCTGTGACCTTCTTGGTAAAGGACGGCGAGGGCTGGACCGGCTCGAGCGATTCTTTCGAGTCCGGAGTCGGGTCGGCGATCAAAGGCACTGTCTTCGGAGCCGACACCTCACCACCCTTGGCCTTGTCGACCGGATTCGGCGCTGCAAGAGCTTTGGGGTCGTCTTGACGCTTCCTCGATGCTTTTTTCGGGTCATCGACCTTCTTAGCGTCGACGCGGCTCTTCAGAGCGTCGACCATCTTCGGCGCCGACGCAGCCGCGTCGGGCGTCTTCGCCTTCGGCTTCGACACCGGGGTCTTCGGGTCGGCCATCTTGGCGTGGCTCCTGATCTCGGCGGCCATTTTGGACTTTTTAGGCGCTGAGGCCTCTGGAGCCTTTGGTCCCACCATTGCGACTTTCACTTTCGATACCGGTGGTGCGGACCCCGATGGACCCAACACTAGGCGGCGATCTATGCACAGATATGAATTTAGAAGCCCACATGCCTCGAACCTGCAGTTATCCAGCATAGGTATCTTTCATAGATTCACATGCCTGAATCATTCCCCGTCAGGATAAAGTAATGTCTCATTAGAGTAATAAGGCCAAAAGGCTTCACCTTAGTAACATATCCATGTCCTTTTGTAAAAAGGACAAAACTTTGGAGTAGAGCCAATCAGATATCACCACCCTCTGGAACCTTCCTGGAAGGAGCTCTAGTCCCTCAGATTTTCGTAAGCACAGTGCTAAGTAGTTTTATCACTGAGACCCAGGAGAGCCCTTCCAGGGGAGGTGGGTGGGTTGCATGTGAATCCATGAAAGATACCAATACTGGATAACTGCAGTTACAGGTAAGTAACATTCCTTATCCAGTATTACAGTATCTTTCATAGATACACATTCCTGAATCAGAGTAGTAAGCAATGAGAAGCACATTTCGAATGCTACAGTATATATGAATTCACCTAACATATCAACATGAAAATGAAACTACCAAAATGCAATGAAATAGAATAGTAAGAAACACAATAAAGGAATGTGTGTATAGAAGAAAGGATGGTGGGATGAAGGGCTCACCTCTAATGAAATAGATAACGGAGCACCGCTTGTCCCATTGCAGCATCTTTTACAAGTTCCGTATCCAGGCAGTAATGCTTGGTAACGAATATGCTACTTACCAGTATGCATCTGTTCTTGGCATGAAGGGCTGCTGACATTCATATCCGTGCATAGATCGCCGCCTAGTGTTGGGTCCGGATGATCGCACATTGTTGTCCTGGAATAGTCTTCGAAGTATCACGAGATAGGTGGCTCCTGCCCTGGACTACAGTGCGCATGGGGATCGACTCCATCCTCAGATTGTTTTTAGACATTGCGGCAAAGATGGAGTTTAACTCAGTGAGTGATGACCATGCTAAGAGTATTAGTGAGTGCTGCAGCCGCTACAGGCGCCGTGGAGGAGGGCGGGCGATATGAATGTCAGCAGCCCTACATGCCAAGAACAGATGCATACTGGTAAGTAGCATATTCGGTTCGAGGCATGTGGGCTGCTGAATTCATATCTGTGCATAGAATACATAGCAGTCCCTCCATTAGCGGCGGCCGCCTGTGCCAGCTGCAGCAGTTTGGAAAAGTGTTTTTAGAACAGCCTGCCCTACAGCTGCCTGCTGTTTCGAGTGAACATCTACACAGTCGTGTTTTGTAAATGTGTGTGTGTGGCAGACCATGTGGCTGCTCTACATATGTCCTCTAAAGGAATATTTCCAAGGAAAGCCATGGAGGCCCCCAACTTCCGGGAGGAGTGGGCCCGCAGGGGGTATCGGTAGAGTGCGCTAAGCTTTCCGATAGCGGATCTGAATACACTTAACGATCCACCTGGCTATACCAGCCTTGGAAATGGGATTGCCTTTGTGTTGTGGCAAAAAGGCAACAAATAGTTGTTTCGTCTTCCGAAAATCTTTAGTCCTATCAATGTAGTACATCAAGGCTCTCTTGACGTCAAGCGTATGGAGCATTCTCTCCGCAACTGACTCAGGATTTTGGGAGAACACAGGCAGTTCTATAGTCTGGTTGATATGGAACTGTGAAACCACCTTAGGAAGGAACTTAGGGTTAGTGCGAAGCACCACCCTGTTGGAATGATTCTGTATGAATGGCTCTTGGATAGTTAGTGCCTGGAGTTCACTAACGCGTCGTAGTGACGTAATCGCTATCAGGAAAGCCACTTTCCGTGTTAATAACTGAATCTCGCATGAATGCAGTGGCTCAAAAGGTGGACCCATCAGTCTTGTGAGGACCACATTCAGATTCCATTCAGGAGCTGGTGGGGTCTGGGGGAGAATGACTAGTTTGAGTCCTTCCAGAAAAGCTTTGATGGCAGGCACTCTGAAAAGGGAGAGATGCTGCCGGTTGTGGAGATAAGCAGCTATTGCGGATAAATGTATACGAATGGAAGCATAGGCCAGATTACATTTGTATAGATGTAAAAGATAACAGATGAGGTTTTGAGTAGAAGCGTCCAGCGGGTTGAGGTTGTGGTCTGCACAATAAATGACAAACCGCTTCCATTTCGCCGCATAGCATGCTCTTGTTGTAGGCCTCCTCGCCTCCCGGATGTCCATACAGTCAGGAGGCAAGTCGAGGTAGCCAAACTCTAAGAACTCAGGAGCCAGATCGCCAGGTTGAGCTGTTGCGGATCTGGATGCTGAATGTCGCCATGGCTCTGCGTCAAAAACCTGGGTGTGAGGCGCAGCCTTTGATGCGGTACCACGGATAGTTCCAGAAACGTGGTGTACCATGGTTGGCGTGCCCACGTTGGAGCAACCAGGATGAGAGTCATCGAGTGCTGCCTCAGTTTGCGTGACACCAGCGGTATTAGAGGTGCTGGGGGAGAAGCGTACGCAAAGATGCCTGACCAGTTTATCCATATTGCATTGCCCTGTGGGTGTGGAAACCTGGCGGCAAAGCTTCGGCATTTACCTTTGTGGCGAACAGGTCTATCTCTGGATGACCCCACCGTTGGAAGTAGGGGTGGAGTACTGATGGATGTATCTCCCACTCGTGCATTTGGTGGCTGTACCTGCTGAGCAGGTCTGCCATCTGATTGTCCTTGCCCAGGAGGTGTTCCGCCATGAGGAAGATGTTCCTTTGAATGGCCCACTTCCACATGCTCTGAGCCAGATGAGACAACTGTGGAGAGTGTGTACCTCCCTGCTTCTGAATGTAGTACATGGCCGTCATGTTGTCCGTCCGGATCAACACGACCTTGTTGCACATTTGTACTTTGAATGCTTTCATCGCCATGAAGATAGCTATCAGTTCTAGAACGTTGATGTGCATCTTCCTCTGCTGCGTTGTCCATAGTCCCTGCACCGTGTAGTGGACAACATGAGCCCCCCAACCCTGGAGAGATGTGTCCCGGTGGCACAGGCTCCTGGAACGGTCGTCCCTTGCAAAGGTTGTGTGGATTCCACCAATGCAGATGTCTTTCAACTGTCCGTGAGCCTGATTCCACTGACGTGCTAAGCACTCCTGAAGCGGACGCATATGTAGTCTCGCGTGCGGGACTATGAAAATGCAGGAGGCCATCATGCCTATCAACTGCATGAACACTCTGGCCTGAAGCGTGTTGAGGTCTGAATTTTTGTATCAGCGATTGAATGCTGCTGATCCTCATTGAATTTGGCTGTGCTTTGGCTGCCAGAGTGTCTATGGTCGCACCCAGATACTGCCGTATATGGGCGGGTTGCAGGTGGGACTTCGGGTAATTCAGTGAGAACCCCAGATCGTGAAGAAGGTGAAGAAGGTGAATGGTGTGGGACATGTGGGCGGCGCACTGCTGGGCCGACTTTGCCTGGATAAGCCAGTCGTCCAGATAAGGGTAGACGTGAATGTTCTGTCTCCGTAAGTGTGCCGCCACCGTCGCCAGGCACTTTCTAAACACCCTGGCTGCCGTGGTCACTCCGAAAGGTAGGACCTTGAATTGGTAATGTTGATTTTGGATGGTGAACCTGAGGTATTTTCTGTGTGACGGGTGTAGCGGAATATGAAAGTACGCATCCTTCAGATCTGAGGTTGCGAGAAAATCTCCCTGACTGAGCAACGGTAGGACTTGCTGCAGTGTTAGCATGTGAAAGTGCTCTGATAGAAAGTACTGATAGAGGGGTCTGAGGTCCAGTATGGGTCTGAGGGACCGTCCTTTTTTGGGGATCAAGAAGCACAGAGAGTAAACTCCTGTGCCCCTTTCTTCCACAGACACGAGCTCAATTGCTCCTTTTTGCATGATGAGCACCTCCTGCTGCAATAAGTGCAAATCCTCTGTGGACATAGGATGGTGTATTGGGGGTATGTTGGGTGGAGTGGATGTTAACTCCAGACAATAACCGTACTGGATAAGCTTTGTGACCCACCTGTCTGTGGTGATGGACTTCCAGACTGGCAGGAACTGTTGGAGTCTCCACCCGACCGGAGTGGTATGGTCGGGGGGCAGTGACAAGGCGTCACTGTTTGTTAGTGGCGGACGACCTGGAACTCTTGTTTCCACGACCTCTACCCGTGGCGCTGTTTCCACGATAGCCACCTCTACTTTGTTTGGCATAGGTGGTTTGCGCGCCACCTTTATTGTACTGTGTCTGCTGGGACAGCTGGCCTCTGGAAACACCTCTAATGCTTGAGCGACGAAAAGAACCACCCCTGAACTGCTGGGACTGTAGAGCCCCCATAGACTTCGCAGTCTGTGTCCTTCTTGATCTTCTCCAAGGTGATGTCTACCTCTGGACCAAATAAATGATCAGGGTTTACTGGCTGATTGAGAATGGTGGTCTGTATCTCTGGCTTGAACCAGGAAATTCTAAGCCAGGCATGTCGCCTCAACATGACACTTGTGTTAACGGCTCTGGCCGCGGTGTCTGCTGCGTCCAGTGCACATTTAATAGAAGCATTTGATACGAGCTTTCCTTCCTGTATGAGCATCTCAGCTGCCTCCTTATATTCATCTGGCAGGTGCTGCAACAGGGTCTCCAGTGTGTCATAATGGGCCCTGTCATACCTGGCTAAGAGTGCCCGAGTGTTTGAAATGCGCCAGTTGTTGGCCGCTTGAGCCGCAACCCTTTTCCCTGATGCCTCTAGCACCTTAGATTCCTTATCTGGGGGAGGAGCATCACCCGTTATTTGTGAATTAGCCTTCTTCCGGGCATTAGAAACAACAAGAGAGTCCAACGGCAACTGTCCCTTGATGTACGTAGGGTCCCCAGGCGCCGATTTGTACTTCTTTTCAATCCTGGGGTTTATCCCCCTGGCTCTTTTAGGCGCCTTAAATATTTCCCCAGCATGTTTCAAGACACCTTTCAACATAGGCAGAGTCTTGACAGTCCTCTCTGAGGTGGAAAAGGTGTCAAACAGAAAGTCTACTTCAATTGGGTCAGCATGGAGCTTGACGTCATGATTCTTGGCTGCCCTTTCAATAAGGGCATTAAACGCTGCCGAATCCTCAGTAGGCGATGTCGTTACAGTATACACATGAGTGTCTGGGGCAGTGGGTGGATCCCCCCCAGGGTCAGCAGCATCTGCCCAAGGCTCAGTAGAATCTTCTGGATCAGTGTCCACAGGATAACTGTATTCGTCATTGTCACCTTCCCCAGTTTCCACATCTAAATAAGTGGGTGAGACATGACCACATGGAGATACATGTTCTACAAGAACAGGTGTTGTAGTAGAATCCTTTTTCAGTGGGATTTTATACAACTCCATTGGCTGTTCAGGGGCGATCTTTCGCTTATAAATAGAAAGTCTGCCTGTATCGGCATCGATAAATTGTTCCTGTTGCTCTTCAAGTGAGGGCTGTTGATGCTTTGTGGTTGGGACCACAGTCGTGGGCTTCGGCCCCGTGGACACCTTCTTGGGCACCTAGACGGCCGTTTTAGGGACGAAGGCCTTCGGCACCACTTTCGGTGGCAGCGTGAAGTGGATGGGCGTCGACGTCTTTTGAGGCTTATCGGCAGGCTTCGATGGCAGAGGATCCTTCGGTCAGACAGCCGAAGCCTTGTCCTGAATGCGCTTCAGGGATTCCGTCACCTGCTTCGAGAAGGAGGTGGACGGCTGCGTCGACTCAACAGAATCCTTCGAGGCACCACCAGGCGTGGACTTGGGGGTGGTACTGCTTTTAGCCTTGTCCTGTCGACGTGCAGGCTCGAGAATCTTCTGAACACCGAGTCCTTTGTCAGTGTCGACTGTCTTCGGCACCGATTTTTTCGGGTCGAGGTCCTTGACCTTTGCCTTCGGCGTGCCAGATTTCGGCTCAACGCCCTTTAGCGGCCTCTTCGGGTCGATAACACTTTTATGCTTCGTCGGTGCCGACAGATCCGAGGACTTCGAGCCGACCAAAGCAATGCGCACTTTCGGTTTCGATTTACCCTCAAGTGCTTTAGGTTGCGTAGACACCGAAGCTTTCTTTCAGTTTCGATTTTGCAACTTGCGGCTCCTTAGACATGTCTGAAGGCGGGGCCGTAGAACTTATTGGAAGATCTTGGGTAAGGCCCTGTGGCGATCCCTCGACCTGAGCCTTATGAAGTGTCTTGGCCCCAGTATCAGTTTGTGGGCCTAGCTCCTCGCTCGAACTATCTTCCATGACCCCAAAGGCCCCATCGTCGTCTCCTACCTCGTCAATGACGTCCTCCGCATCGAGCATCTCAACATCAGCATCGTAGCTGGAGTCGACCGCCGATGCGGGATCCAACAGGTTCTCGAATCTCCCGCTCTGCTCCATCATCCCCGGCATCGAAGATGTTCACCGGTTCAGGTGCAGTCTGCTGGGCTTCTTGTGCGCAACGCGCCGATGCAGAATTGTCTTTTTGGATCGGAAACAAGCCATACAGCTGGCTTCATCGTGATCCGGCAGAAGGCACTTGTTGCACACCGGGTGCACGTCGGTGTGGGGATATTTCGAGTTGCACACGGGACATCTCTTGAACGGGCTCCGTTCCACGATGGTTCGTCGATAAGGCCTCTGGCGTCGACCGGGCCTTCAGCGTCGAAAAGCACGCGGCTCTTCTGGATATCCGGCTCAGGAACTGAGCTGGAACAGAACTGGGCACTGATCGCAGACAATACCGACGAAAAAACTAAAGGCCTTTTGGCCAAAAGAAAATTTTATATTGATTCCGACTTGAGTGAACCAATATGCATCCGAACCCAATGGCAGAAAAAAACAATCTGAGGATGGAGTTGATGCCCATGCACACTGTAGTCCAGGGGAGGAGCCACCTATCTCGTGATACTTCGAAGACTCTTCCAGGACAACAATGTGCGATCATCCGGACCCAACACTAGGCGGCGATCTATGCACAGATATGAATTCAGCAGCCCACATGCCTCAAACATGTATGTGCGTCTTCCATGTTGCCACTCTGCAAATGTCTAATGGGCATACCTGCAAAAAGTGCCATTGAGGTAGAAATTGCCCTCATTGAATGGGCTCGTACTTTGGAATGCAGGGGTTGCCCCACTTGCTGGTGACAAAAAGTAATAGCTGCAGAGATCCACCGAGAGATTTTGTTTAGTGAGTGGAAGACCTTTCTAGTCTAGGTTACAGGAAGTCCGTATTCGCAACCCTGATATGTTGCTATCTGCCAAATGGTTACTGCGGGCGAAGATTTCGAGACACAAGCGTTGCTGTCATTTGGCAGATAGCAACTTATCAGGGTTGCGAATACGGACTTCCTGTAACCTATTTAGGGGTTCGCTCAAATAATTTTTTGCGTAATTTTGAAAATATGTGATTCATCTCCTATGATCTTTACCCTGGATCCTGAAAGTTCTACTTTTCCTCACAGATTTATTCGCCTATGCCTTGATGAAGTCTCTGTGCGAGACGAAACACGTGTTGGCGATGCTTAAGCTGGGAGAATCGGTTTTTATGAATTTTGAATAAAGAAGAATTACAAATACACGCTCTCTACAGAGGACCTTCTTTGTCTCTACATTGGACCTTTTGTTTATCCTTATATTTCTTGAACTTTGCGCTGTCTTACAAACCTTGACTGGTGACAATAATTGAAAGAGGAGAAAATAATTTTTTTGTTTGTGTAATACGCTCACAAAATCTTAAATAACTTCTGGTGTGCCGTAATTAGAAACCTCACTCTTCTGCTGTATTATTTCTGGCTGTACATCTGTGCACCGATATAGCACCTCTGGGTAGTAGGTGCCTTGAGGTTCTTTGGCACCCATCATATACTGACTTAACGTTTGATACATAAAGCGTATTTACTTGTTCATAACTTTGAATGTTGCAGACTTTTCCATTTTTTGGACACTACTACCCTCTCTTACTAAGACCACAGAGAAGGGCCTGCAAAGGATCTCCTGAAACAGGATATTGCTTCCAGATGGACTTTAATGGAGGCATGGGCGAGACCAGAATTCGCTAGATGAAGGTAAGGCAGTATTTGTTCTGGAGAGGATAAAAGAGGGTGTATTTTCTTTGACTTGCACCAGATACAGAACCTCTTCCATTTTAAGGAATATGTTTTGTTAGTACTGTCTGCTCGAGCCCGAGCTAGAACTGCTTTACAGTCCGGAGGTATGTCTAGGCCATGGAATTCTCTGAACTCAGGAGCCAAGCTAATAATCTGAGAGATGCTAGATCCAATGTTGGAGTTGTTGGTGGTTTATTGTGAGAAGAGAGGGAAACAGTTTCAACCGGATCGGCGGTTCCAGGGAGAGAAGGTGAAGCTCCGTGGCCAAGCTGGAGCTATCAGAATGAGCGTGCAAGGTTTTGTTTTCAATTTTCTGAGGACCCTGGGAATCAGGGCAATCTGTGGAAAAGCATATGCAAATACATTGCACCATGCGAGCGAAAATGCATTCCCTATAGATCCCTTCTGGGGATGCCAGCTTGCGAAGCGCTGGCATTTGGCGTTCTGCCTGGTAGCGAATAGGTTCAGGAGAGGAGTGCCCCATTGAGAGAATATGCGGTTGAGAGTCCGCTGATTCAATTCCCATTCGTGACACGTCTGCTCAAAGTCGGCCCGAACTTTGTCTGTTCCTGGGACGTACTCTGCCCGAAGAGAAATGTTGTGATGGAGCAACCAGTTCCAGATTTTTTGTGACTCGCGAGAGAGTGTCAGAGCGAGTCCCCCCCCCCCCACCCTGCTTGTTTTGATAGTGCATTGTTGTGGTATTGTCCGTCCGCACAAGCACTAGAGAATTTCTGATCCTTGGCAGGAATGTCAGAAGACCGAGATAGACAGCTTGCAGCTCGATGAGATTTATGTGAAGTTTCCTTTCAGAAAGGGACCACTTTCCGCTGATCTGGAGTTCTTGGAGGAAAGCTCCCCAACCTTCCAGGGACGCATCTGTTGTGATGGTATGTGGAGAAGCTGGAAGCAAGAAAGGCAAGCTTTGAGAAAGGTTCTGAGGGCGAATCCACCAGCTTAGAGCCTCGACATTTGTAGGGTCATCTGTATGACATCGTCGAATGATCCTGTACATTGGACCCATTGAGCTGATAGCGCCTCTTGAAGAGGGCGCATGGAAAGGAGACACTGTGGAACTATTAGAATGCAGGAAGACATACCGAGCAGGGATTTGAAAAGGCGCACTGTAAGACTTTTTGGATCTTACACGATTTGCCAAGGAAAGAAGCTTGTCTCGTTCTAGCGGGGGAAACACTTTCTTCTGGGTCGTGTTGAGGGTAGCACCCAGGAAAGTTATACGCTGGGAAGGCCGGATGCCGGACTTGTCCTGATTGAGAGTGAGCCCCAAGCGATCAAAAAGCTGTAGACAGGCGTCAGAAGACCTGGACGCGCCTTCCAGAGAGGGTGCTTTGACGAGCCAGTCGTACAGATATGGAAAGACATGATGGTGCTGTTGTCTGAGATATGCGGCTACCGGAGAGAAGCATTTTGTAAAAATGTGTGGCTCCGATTTGAGTCTGAACGGTAGGACACGGAATTGGTATTGCGAATCTCAGAAATTTCTTGTGATTCTGGTGGATAGAGATGTGAAAATAGGCATCCTGAAGATCCAGAGACACCATGTAGTAGTCTGTGTTGGGAAGCTGCAGTACTTCCTGGACAGTAACCATACGAAACTACTGTTTTAAGAATTTGAGACTTCAAGTCTAAGATTGGTCTCTTTTTGCGCATCAGTAAAAAAAACAGGAGTAAAATCCCTTCCCCTGTTGACGAGGAGGAACCCCTTCTATAGCTCCTTTCTGGAGCATAAGTGAACGTTCCATGAGTAGAGCACTTAGATTTTTGTGAAGCATAGGTCGGAGAGGGGTTTGGGGAGGAATTTGAATGAACTCTAGTGAATGACCGAATTGAACTAAATGCAGAACCCAATGGTCCGTTGCTATTTGTTTCCAATTGTGCAGGAAATGGGAAATTCTTTCTCAAACTCTCGAGGGTGGAGAGGAAATGGAGACCGGCGGGAGTGAAAAGTCATTGTCGCCGAGCAGTGCCCTTCTGTTGACCACCTTTGCCAAGAAAGGAGGATTTAATATAGGATGACTGATGTTGCTGACGCTGCTGATATTATGGCCGATATTGCCGACTAGAATAGGAAGAACGGTTTTGGTAGTCACCTCTTGTAGAGGATTGACCTCTTCAGCCACGAAAAGGCGGATTCTAGAATTGCAGGGTACCCAAAGCTCTGGCCGGGTCGGTATCCTTTTTTATACCTTGAAGAGCTTTATCAATGTGTGATCCGGAAAAAAGCTGGCCATCGTAGGGCATGTCCAAGACTTTTGTTGGCACTTCTGGTCGGAATGATGTTGCCTTCAGCCAACCCTGGCATTGTAATACAGCTGTGCCAGCTAGTTGGCAAAATCCGGTAGAAGCGATATCCATTGCGCAATCTATTTTTTCTGATGCAGAACATTCTCTTTCAAGCAGGATCGATTTTGCTTCCTCTTTCGAATCATACGGCAAGTCCGCAAGATATGGAGCGATGTCTGCCCACAACTGTCTGTTATAACGCTCTAACAGTGCCAAGGAATTGGATGCTTGCATTGTTAAAGCTAACATTGATGAGAAACGTTTCCCAATATTATCAAGCTTTCGACCTTCCTTGTCTGGAGGAGAGGCTAGTGGGGCAGAAGGATTTTGTGATTTTCTTTGAGCCGCCTGCGTGATGACAGTGCCTGGTTTGGGATGCCCTGTCAGGCAAGCTGGAGCAGTATCTGGAGCAGTATCTGGAGCAGTATCTGGAGCAGTGTATTTCTTATCCAAACGAGGCAATACTCGGGCACCGAGGAAGGGTTATGCATTATTTTCACACCCTGATCCCATATGTATTCTATAATGGGTATAGATCTGACTGATTTCTTAAAAGGGTCCTTAAAATCGTATAGGAAGCAATCTTGCTGGTGTGATGGCTTAGGTATTTTGAAACTTTGCACTGCTCTTTCCGCTATGTTGTGAAATTCCCCAATGTCTTCAGGAGGCAAGTCAGCCTGCGTAGGCAAGGAAGAAGCAGGACAGGGTATGACAGTCGTCCCACTTATCATGAGTAGACTGGGTATTATGAAGTTCCCCTTCTTCATGCGGATCCTCCTCAACGTCTGAGGATGGTGGAGGTGCTGAAATGACAGGCTCCGGTTGCAGATTTAAAGGTGGAAGCTGTGGTCTTGGCGGTGGAAATACAGCTAGAGGTGGAGACTTGGCAGAAGTAGGGAACCTCTGCTTATAGTCCGTAATGAGGAATTGCAAGTCAGAAACCAAAATGCTGGTATGCAAACCATGGGAGGTAGAGGCAGATGGTATTCTTCAGGATAACCCATCTGATCCTCCTGATCTTGTTCCTCATAATCTGAACTGTCCTGATACTTCACGTTAAGTTCAGATGGGCTTGTCGCTGTTCTAAACATACTGCCCTTGTCAGAATCCTCTTAGTCTAAGAGGTGAGCTGGAGGCAATGGTTGGACCCTACTAGGGGAAGTCAGGGCCACCGTAAACGTATGTTTCGTGATTTTGAGATGGATGTACATACTTTTCAGATTGGAATCAGTCGTCGACGAGCCAGTCGACGGTGTAGTCGTTGATAGTGAAGCACCGACTGGTACCATGGTCGACGGAGTTCCCGTCGATGTAGTCAATGGAGATCTTATCGACTGTGTTGTCGAAGCTTTTGTCGACGATGGAATGGATGTCGACGGAACAGTCTTAGAAGCTGTCGTTGACACAGTCAGACTATCGTAGCGTCCACACTTGTTTGGACATCGTAGCGTCGACGGTTGTTTGTACATCGACAATGACTTCTGTATCGTCGACAAGACAGACCTACCGGCTGTCGACGATGGAGTCGTCGACTTAGATAGTGAAGAGGCGACAGAAGTAGAAACAGTCGTCGCCGACTAGGTGACAAGGCAGAAGATGTAGATTTCCTAGTCGTTGAGGCCACCGTCAACGAGGTAGTCAACTGAGTAGAAGGCTTTTCAAAGGTGTGAACAATCGCCTGAGGAGACACCTTTGGTGGTAAAGCCTTTGGATGTACCTAAAGTCTTTTTATGAGTCTTCTTTTGAGGTGGCTGTGACGAAGGGCCTGGTGAAGCGACCCGTGGTCTTTTTTTTTTTAGAGAACTTGGAGGATATGGAAGAGCCCTCACTCTCCTCAGAAGACTCAAGTTGGTCTTTGTCTTTAAGCCTTTGCAGCCAAATCAAGATGCACCTCTCCCGATCTTTGAGGGTCTTTGAAGAAAAGGTACGACATACCTTGCAGTCCTTTGAAGAATGATCCGGGTAAAGGCAGTAGAGACAATCTTTGTGCTGGTCATCCACATGAAGCCTCTTTTTACCACAGGAAGCACAGGGTTTGAAAAGGCCTTTCGTAGGTGTATCTGCCAATGATAACTTGGAAATATGCAAAAAGAAACACTGGAAATCCAGAGATGAGGAAAACTGAGCAGAGCTCAGAGGAGACTCCCTTAGCATGACGTGCGGTAGAAAATCTGAGGAACTACAGCTCCTTCCAGGAAGGTTCCAGAGGGTGGTGATAGCTGGCTGGCTCTTCTCTAGAGTTTCGTCCTTTTTATCAAAGGACATGGATATGTTACTAATGTAAGGCCTTTGGCCTATTACTCTATGTGTCTAATGGGACATTACTTTATGTACCGGGGACACCCATCCGGACGACGGGGAATGATTCAGGCATGTGAATCTATGAAAGATACCCTAATACTGGAAATTCTGAATATAGAAGTTTATTCTCTGTTTTGGAGATATATAGTGATCACCGCTAGGTGTAGTCTTATGGAAGTGAGGCTAACCGTGAGGTTTGTAAATGTAGAAGGTAACAATGTCCCGATGTTTTGCTGTTAACAGGTGAATATCCTTTAAATGGCAATAGTGAGCAAATAGCTTCCACTTTGCTGCACGGCATGCTCTAGTAGTGGGTCTTCTTGCCTCTAAGAACATCCATACACTGTCGAAGTAGATTTAAGTATCCCAAATCTAAGACCTCAGGAGCCAGATTGCAAGATTAAGTTTGGATGTCATACTGTTCCCTGGTTTTGGGTTAGTAGGTCCTGCCAGTTGGGAAAAACCTGGTGTGGAACTACTCAGAGTTCCTGTATTTTTGTGAACCATGGTTTTCTGGCACATGTCGGATCCACTAGGATGAGTGTCAGATGTCTGTTGCAGTTTGCGAATGACAACTCGAAGCTGCGGGAGAGGTGGAAAAGAATATGCAAATAACCCTGACTAATTTATCCTCAGTGCATTGTACTTTGACTGCGGGTGTTGGAACCTTAAGGTGAAGTTTGGGCATTTGGCATTTTCTGCCGTGGGGAGTAGGTCTATCTCTAGGTGACCACATTGTTGGAAGAAATAGGTGGAGGACTTGTGGGTTGAGCTCCAACTCGTGAATTTGTCGACTCTTGCTGAGGAGATCCGCAAAATCGATGTCTGTACTCCGCTAATAGGTGAATGTTGTCCGAGAGCACACCTCCAGATGGTTTGTGCTACATGAGATAGCGGAGGTGACCTGGTGCGCCTGTTTTTGCATATAATACATGGTAGTCATGCTGACTGTTTTGGTGCGAATTGCTTTGCCTGTGAGGTGTGGAAGGAATGCTTACAGTGCTAGATGAACAGACAGCAGCTCTAGGTGATTGATATGGGGATGATTTTGACTGAGTATCCAGTGGTTCAAACACACAGGAGCTTAGAGGGTACAGCTAGTCATAGGTCGCCCTCCACTCATGATACAACAAACAAATACAAGACCTAGACTTTTTGGGCACTTCTAGACCTATCCTTCTGTTGTGAGCATACCAATTTTTTGCAATAATGTTGCAAGAAGCCACTCCTTTATCATTAGCTTGTTGGTATAGTAGGTATAGCTCTGATGGTGCCTTATTTAACAATCGCCCGTTCCAAGAAAATCAATTCAGTTGTGAGACGACATACACTTACACACTTTAGTGTCAACCAATACTACATAAATGACAAAAAAAGTGAGTGAGAGCAAGAAAGCACCTCACGGGCGCACCACCAACGGGAACCTGGCAGGTGCTCACCAGGATTGCCCTGTTGTCATCATTGGTGCTTTCAAGCTCGGAAAAAAATTAAATAGAGTAAAGTGTCCAAAACACACAGAAATTGTGTCAAGAAATTTGCAGTGAAAAAAGAGTAAAGAATCAAACTGATTTACAACATGTAAAAACATCACACAGCAACACAGATATATAACTTAATTCACTCTCTTGTGTTGGGTGTGAGAATCTAAAAATAGTGGTCACTAACTATCAAACCACCACTACTATACTTGCCGACATGTTTCATTGCCATATAAAGATTTTGGCAATTTCTTCAGGGCGTTATATACATTAAAGCCACTGCATATGGACAATTTAGTCTGCACAACCTCTTACGGCCATTTCTACTTGTACCAGCCGGGGGATATATTTCTCATGAAGCTGTGATTGTAGCACTCATAAAATGACCTTCCCCATCAATTTACGTATTGGTGAAAAGCCTCTGGCATGTACTCAGCCCTCTGTGCAGACTAAATTGTCGATATGCAGTGGTTTTAATGTATATAACGCCCTGAAGAAATTGCCAAAATCTTTATAAGGCAATGAAACATGTCGGCAAGTATAGTAGTGGTGGTTGGATAGTTAGTGACCTCACTTACTAATTTTAGATTCTCACACCCAACACAAGAGAGTGAATTAAGTTATATATCTGTGTTGCTGTGTGATGTGTTTTTACATGTTGTAAATCACAGTTTGATTCTTCCCTCTTTTTTCACTGCATATTTCTTGACACAATTTCTTTGTGTGTTTTGGACACTTTACTCTAATTTTTTTCCGAGCTTGAAAGCACCAATGATGACAACAGGGCAATCCTGGTGAGTACCTGCCAGGTTCCCGTTGGTGGTGCGCCCGTGAGGTGCTTTCTCGCTCTCGCTCACTTTTTTTTGTCATTTATGTAGTATTGGTTGACACTAAAGTGTGTAAGTATGTCGTCTCACAACTGAATTGATTTTCATGGAACGGGCGATTGTTAAATAAGGCACCATCCAGAGCTATACCTTCTACCCCAGCAAGCTAATGATAGCGGAGTGGCTTCTTGCAACATTATTGCAAAAAATTGGTATGCTCACAACAGAAGGATAGGTCTAGAAGTGCCCAAAAAGTCTAGGTCTTGTATTTGTTTGTTGAGTATCCAGTGGCCCTGAACAATCAACTCCTGCGAGTGTGGTCCCAAATCTGTGAGCGATGCATGCGTCCAGCGGTTATGGTCCTCTGCGGAACTGGGTCTAGGAGAGGACATCCTTTTAGAAGATTATTGGAATTCCTAGCTTAACGGCTGATCAACACAAGATCTACCAGCTGGCTGTTAGATTGAGACCATTGATGCTCTAAGCATTCTTGGAACGGGTGCATATTGAGTCTGGCATAGCGTACTATTGCTATACATGGTGCCTAGGAGGTACATCACTGTTTGGTTATCTGTTGAGGCTGAAACTGTGGAATAAGTGTTTGAAAGGACGGAATCCTTGCTATATTTGGGTAAACTAGCCTTGCTGGAGAATAGAGGATGGATTTGATGTAAGGTATTTGCAGAGGTTGTAGGTTGAACCCGAGTTCATTGACTGAAACCTAGTCTTAGAATGTTGATAACAGCTGCAATAGTTTGAACTTTTGATGAGCCAGTCTACTGCTAGACATTTGGTGAACACCCTGGGGCTGTAATGACCTCAAATATAAGTGTTTTCAGTTTAATACAAATCTGGGTACTGGGGCACCAAAGCTGCACTACTAGCACTGCAGGGGTAGCCGGGTGCAAATAGGTGTGGGGCGCTCAATGCTTTCCAATGCAGGAGGTCGGTTTTGGAAAGGGACTACAGGCTTGAACCAGGAGGCTGGAAGAAGGCAACCAATGGCTGGGCAATTAAGTTGGATAGTTGGGGGACACCTTTGGCTGGGATCCCGAAAATCAGGGCTCCGAGGATGCTGGGGTCTTGTTTCCTCCGCTGGATCCTCAGGAAGTAGAAACCTCACATTTCTTACTTTCCGTGAGTGACTTATAAGTGATTGTGGACACTAAAAGGTCACTTATACCACATGTAAATCAAGTGGCCGAACAAAGCTTTTACACAGGAAGTCTCCAACAATTTTTAAATACCTAGAGTTCATGCAGAAGTTTCAAGCTTCTCTAACAAACACTCTCTGAACTAAACCAGGCCAATGGGTTTCACCTTTAAGTACCCTATTTAATCAAGTGGGAGCCCCAGAAACCTAAAACTGCATCTGTCACCCTACCAATTGAGGTGGAATGACAATTGGCCTCTGTAGCCAGAGGGGTCACTTCTAAAGGAACATGGACAGCTCACCCAGGAATCGAAGGGACTGGACCACTCCACTAAAAGACCCTAAACTTCCACAAAAAAGCTACCCTGGACTCCGATCAGCACCGAAGACACCGTCTGCATGATGAACTCCATCCACTCCGGATCTCCGACCGACCCCTGCCCTCACCACATCTTCAACAAGGCCGACGCTGTCATCGCACCCCACCTGCGGGACATCATCAACACCTCCTTCGACACCACCACCTTCCCGGAAAGCTGGAAGCACGCCGAACTCAGCGCTCTACTAAAGAAACCAACAGCGGACCCCACCGAACTCAAGAATTACCGCCCCATCTCGCTCCTCCCGTTTCCAGCCAAAGCCATCGAGAAGACCGTCAAACAACTGGCCGCCTTCCTCGAGACGAATGGATCCCTCGACCCCTCACAATCTGGCTTCCGAGCCAACCACAGCACCGAGACCGCCCTCATCGCTGCCACCGATGACATCCGAGCCCTGATGGACAACGGAGAAACAGCGGCCCTCATCCTCCTAGACCTCTCCGCGGCATTCGACACTGTCTGCCACCGCACCCTAGTGCAGCGCCTCAGCAACGTCGGAATCCAGGAGAAGGCACTGGAATGGATCATCTCCTTCCTCGACGGAAGAACACAGAGAGTCCGGCTACCACCGTACAAGTCAGAGGCCACCGAAGTCATCTGCGTCGTCCCTCAAGGATCCTCGCTGAGCCCCACCCTCTTCAACGTCTACATGAGCCCCCTCGCGGCCACCGCACGCCAACACAACCTCAACATCATCTCCTACGCCGACGACACCCAGCTGATCCTCTCCCTGACCAACGACCCCGCCGCCGCCAGAGCCAACCTTCACGAAGGGATGAAAGACGTAGCCGAGTGGATGACGACCAGCCGCCTGAAACTGAAATCAGACAAGACGGAAGTCCTCATCCTGGGCTCCTCGCCCTCCGCCTGGGACGACTCCTGGTGGCCCCCCGCCCTGGGCACCGCACCCAAACCGACAGACCACGCACGCAACCTGGGCTTCATCCTGGACTCCTCCCTCTCCATGACCAGACAAGTCAACGCCGTCTCCTCGTCGTGCTTCAACATCCTGCGCATGCTACGGAAGATCTTCTGGTGGATCCCCACCGAGACCAGGAAGACGGTCACCCAGGCCCTCGTCACCAGCCGACTGGACTACGGCAACACCCTCTACGCCGGAACCACCGCCAAGCTCCAGAAGAGACTCCAGCGGATCCAGAACACCTCAGCCAGACTCATCCTCGACATCCCACGACACAGCCACATCTCCGGACATCTGAGAGACCTGCATTGGCTCCCCGTCAACAAAAGAATCACCTTCCATCTCCTCACCCACGCACACAAAGCCCTACACGATCAAGGCCCGAGCTACCTCAACAACCGCATCAACTTCTACGCTCCCAAACGCCACCTCCGATCAGCCAGTCACGCCCTCGCCGCCGTCCCCCGCATCCGAAGAACGACAACAGGAGGAAGGTCCTTCTCCTACCTGGCCGCCAAGACCTGGAACTCCCTCCCTCCCGACCTGCGCCTGACCCAAGACCACCTCTCCTTCAGGAAGAAGCTCAAGACCTGGCTGTTCGAGCAGTAGCAGCACCCCCACCCCTAGCGCCTTGAGACCCTCCGGGTAAGTAGAGCGCTCTATAAATGTCTGATTGATTGATTGATACCCTATTATCAACTGCCCCTCCATTCAAAAATATATAAACCAATGAATCCTTTCCTGTCCAGATTACCAAACCCAAATTTAATGCCTACACAAATGAGTTCTAGTATTGGAAGTGTTTCAGAAGATACACAGCTTTTTGCTCATTAGTAAAAAAAAAAAAAAAAAAAAAAAAAAACGAACAGGTAAGCAGGCAACGCTCCGCAACATTTCAAGCAAAAATAACAGCGATACAAACATCACCATGTTTGTATAATGTCACTACCTCAAACCCCTCAATCGTCCACTCCTTTGTAGGCTTTACCATACATCTCCCACCCACATTCGTCCGAAAGGACACTCAGGAGCTAATGAACATCAGAGATCACCACTGTGTCACAGGTTTTAGCCATGTGCAAATGCACCAATATAATTACTATTTACCCAGGAAACAATCCCATTCACTATAAAATGTCAATTCCAGTGTCCAGAGGAGATGCAACAGAGGATTAAATAGGAAACCAGTGGCATTTTAACTTTCACAGAAGAGAATCTGCAAAATGAAACCAAAACTTTGACTCTGTAAATAAACAGATGTAGAAAATGTGACTGTGTGCCATAATCTTGTCTGAATCTGGAATTAAAAAATGCATTTGATGATTCTCTCAAACCAGCAATGATGCAAATACTGAGAACTTTCACAATAATAAACAATACCTTAGGTCTGGCTGGGGATGGTCTAGGCCTTTTTTTCACTTCAGTCCATGCTTCAGTGTCCAGATCTGGCAAACTTGCAGAAAGACCTTTTGGCATCGTTTTCAAGTTGCTAACCTCCTCAGGCTTCCTGGTGACAGGACTAGATGTACGTGGTGAACCAGGTAGAGATTCTAAAGTTACGAAATAAGGTGTAGATGAATATACGGCTAACGTTCAATTTGGCTCAAATATGTGAAAAGCCAAGGGGTGTCTAAATACTCACCTGTTTCTTTCTGGAAACTTTGCTTGGGCACAAACTCTGGGCAATTAATGAGTTGTGAAAAGTCAGTCTGGGCAGAATCGGACAAACCAGGACCTGGCAGGGGCCACTTGTCGGGGTGATCCTTCCTTCGAATTTTCAAATCTCTGATTTCAACTACTTTGCTGTCCTTCAAAGCCTAGAGACATTAAGATGATTATTCTGCCTGCAACAGTAGTATATGCAATAAAAGAATGCAATTTTCATGCAAGATTAGCAATAGTAACACTAAATTCCACTCTCTAGTTAAGTCACTTACAACAACCAAACGTCAATAAAAATAATATTTGGGTCATCACATGAAAGACCTGTGTCTGAATTGACAGGCCACAGTGGTATGAATATGGGCTGAAAATATGATGAGAATCACAATTAACAAAGTTAGCTGGATGGGTGCTTGCAGTTTATAACCAGATACTCACAGGAGCAAAATAGCCTGCAGCACTAATACAAACTTGCCACTTAAATCATACATAATTGCAATCCCCAACCACAACTTGAAACCCATACCTAAGCAAAAGCCACACCAAAAAAGGCTTAGAGATGGTGGTATCAGACATCACCTTGAGAATGAGCCCCATGTCGGTGGTAAGGGCTTGAACCCTGTGAAAACTGGCTATCAGGCTCATGGGCAGGAACCCTTCAGTGTCCATCTTACGCCGAAGGAAAAAATCCCGTTGAAGATTGTCCTCACTGAAGTAGTACTCACTGGTAAGAGAAACAACTGAAATTAACAAATGAATCTATTCACAATAAATAAAATCCTACAATTTAATAAAAACAGATCCAGTAACAAGTCTAAACACTAAACTATTAACTACAAGGTTTTCATGCAACATTTCGGGCCAACTGAAGCATATGTGCAGAGAAAATGGCATTTAGGTACATATAGGAGGGGAAATGGGAGATAAAAAAAGGTAAATTCAGGCTGCACACCAATACAAAAAACATAGGAAAAAAGTCAAAATAGAGGCAAGTGAAAAGAAAGATTAAGAGAAAATCTACAAAATGCAAATCATTCAAATAGACTAAAACACAGGATCTAAGCTTAGGGTATCTCGAACGTCCGGCGCTATCAAAGCAACTATGCAGCGTTATCAAGATGAAAATTCAAATATCGCAGGTGGAAGACAAGAGAATCTCATTGTACGATATTCTGTGGAACTGAAATGTTCATGTGACAGTGGGATTTGAGATCATAACTACAACCATAACAAGTAGGACATCAGTAAAGAGCTGTCCCTGGCAATGGCAATTAGCCAGTGGCAGATCAAATGGACCTAGTGATCAGGAAAAAGGGGCAGAGTGTGCAGGACAGGGTTAAAGTTAGATAGGATGAGTCAGGTCAGAGAATCTTTAAAGTATTAATAACATTTTTAAATGAATCTTCGATTGAGGATTGGTCTAAATTCTCCCGGCTACTCGTTTTCTAATCCTTTGCTTTTTGAACTTTCATGGGCTCACATTGCTCTTCATAATGTGGGGCCTTTTCCAAGTTAAAATTCTGCTGCCAGGAAGTGGGACTAAAATCATCTAAAAGCATTGGTTCATTCACAGAGGAGATTGAGACCATTGTTAAAGCGGTTTAATGCAAGGTCCCTAAAAATCTCGGGCAAACGCCAATGGCAACCTCAGACTGAAACTTCGGCTCATTTGATAAATGGGTAGAGCAGGACAAACTGCTGTTAAAAGGCTCACAATGTGTGCTATTTGAAAGACTAAAACATTGAAATTACTCCAGCAACTTTGGAACTTTGTCATTAAAACAATCCTCCTTTCACAAAGTGTGGTATTCCCAGATTCTTTCTGCTAGTACCAGAAAATAGGCCACAGCAAAGACAGAGGCGAATATTTCTACAACTCGCCTAAAACTAGGTCTTCACCGCCTCAGTGTTTATGTCTTTTTACTATTTAGAAAACACCCAATTCCAGACTTCCACAATTTTAACCCCTTCCATGCTGATGACGGCCCCCATCCGTCATGCATTACAGTGCTCGTGTGCTGATGACGGCTGGGGGCCGTCATAAAGCCATTGATTCTTTAAAAGCCTAGCACACGAGGAAAATCGGCCCAGCATGGAAGGGGTTAAGGGAAACTGCTTAGGATCATGACTGGACACTGCATTTCCTAGGCATATCTTTAAATACCAAAGAACCGGATGCCACTTAAAATTCTAGTTCTGTGCCGTGGTTATATTCACTAAATTTATAAGAATAGTTGCTTACCTGTAATCTGTGGTTCTCCAGTATTGGTGTCTTTCATAGATTCACATGCCTGAATCATTCCCCGTCGTCGGAGTGGGAATCCCACGGTACATAAAAAAGCAGTAATATGCCATAATTACATTGGAAAAAACACTAATTCCCAACCAGGAAGTAAAGTAGCCCAAGCTACCATAGAAATAACGTCCACCTTAGTGACTATCCTAGCCATTATGTATTGTCCAAAGTCCAGCCAATCAGGCGCCAGCACCCACCAGAACGTTCTCCCCAGAGGCTCAGGCTCTCAGATTTTCTCGCAGGAGTGTAGGTAAAACCCCTATAGTCTAAAAGCCTCTGAGGGGAGGTGGGCCGGTTGCATGTGAATCTATGAAAGACACCAATACTGGAGAACCACAGATTACAGGTAAGTAACTATTGTTCTTCTCCAGTATTAGGGGTGTCTTTCATAGATTCACATGCCTGAATCAGAGTAGATAGCAGTACATATCCTTGCTGGGCAGACGCCAATGAAGCCAAGCTTGTCATCAAGTAACGCATACAACAATGCAAAAAGAAAATACACATCGTATAAGCATAACATAATGCAATCATGAAAATGTGTGAACAGAACATAAGCGTCTGACAGCAGAAACAAGGAGGTGGGAAAAACAGAGGCTCACCTTAGTGAAACAGATTCCGTAGAACAGCTCGACCCACAGAAGTATCAGCCTCGCTGATTGATTCTAGAGAGTAATGTCTGGTAAAGGTATGGCGACTAGCCCAAGTAGCCGCTTTGCAAATCTGCTGAAGAGGGACTCCAGCAAATAAGGCCGTAGATGAAGAGACCGCTCTTGTAGAGTGCGCTCTGGGCGCTGACAGTAAAGGTCTCCCAACCTGTGCATGGCAAAAGGCAATGGCAGCAGAGATCCATCTTGAAATAGGCTGTTTTGAAACTGCCTGCCCCTTACGAATTGCACCGTAGGTAATGAACAACTGGTCAGAAGTGCGTAGAGTAGATGTTCTTTGTAGGTAGAATTTAAGACATCTTTTAATGTCAAGCTAGTGTAACGCTCTTTCCGCAGGTGTTTGCAGGTCTGGAAAGAATGAAGGACTTAAGAATAGGTTCGTTGAGATGGAAATCCGAAGGTACTTTCGGAATGTATTTTGGATTTGTGCGAAGTATCAGAGTCACTTGTGAATTGCAGGAAAGGATGGTGCACAGTGAAAGCTTGGATATTACTAACCCTCCTGGAGGATGTTAAAGCCAAGAGCAGTGATACTTTCCACGAAAGGTACTTCAAGTCGGACTTGTGGATGGGCTCGAATGGGTGACGCATGAGTTGAGCTAAGACCACATTTAGATGCCACGAAGGAGGCGGACGGCGTACAGGAAGGAACATTCTAAAGAGGCCTCTGAAGAATTGTTAGATAATCCTAGCTGAGTACAGAGAATTGGTCCCATCCTGTCGATATCTGGATATTGCAGCCAGAAACACCTTTAAGGTAGCATGAGACAGACCTGTTCGTGCTAACTGCAGGAAAAAAGGAAGAATTTCTTCAGGTTTTGCTGAAAAAGGGTGAACCCCTGCGAAACGGCACCAGATTCAGAAGCGCTTCCATTTCAGACTGAGTCATGATGGTAGCAGGCGCTCTAGCCTTGGACGGTGTTCAGGAGCCAGGCCGCTAATCTCAGAGATGCTGGGTCCGGATGGAAGACTTGTCCTTCCTGAATGCTGAGCAAGTTCGGGATTGGATGTAGCTGAATTGGCTTGCACTCCGACAGTAGGAGGAGCTCTGTAAACCAATATTGGCGCGGCCATCTGGGCGCAATCAGGATAAGTCGGCAAGGTTCCTTCTTCATCTTCCGCAGAACCTTGGGGACAAGTGGAATCGGTGGGAAAGCGTACACAAAAGTCAGAGACCAATTGATGGAGAACGAATTCCCAAGAGAGTTCTTGTGGGGATGCCAGCTTGCGAAGCTTTGGCATTTGCTGTTGGTCCTTGTCGCAAATAGATCTAGGTCCGGCCAACCCCACTGATGAAATATGTGTTCCACTGTCTCCTGGTGAAGCTCCCATTCATGGGTGGTGACCGTTGTTCTGCTGAGCGCGTCCGCGAGGACGTTTTCTGTCCCCGGAACATGCACTGCTTGCAGATTTACATTGTGGTGAAGAGCCCATGTCCATAAATCCTGCGCCTCTTGAGACAGGAGAAGAGATAGTGTTCCTCCCTGTTTGTTGACGTAGTGCATGCTTGTTGTGTTGTCTGTTCGTATCAACACATTGGCATCCTGAATGATGGCACAAAACGCCTTGAGTGCAAGAAAAATGGCTCTCAGTTCCAAACGGTTGATGTGCCACCGTTTTTGCTGCGCCGTCCATTTGCCGCAGATCGTGAGGCCTTGTAGATGAGCCCTCAGACCGCATCTGTAGGGATGGTTAGACTCGGTGCTTCTTGAAGGAACGCGCACCCCTGCCTCAGATGACTCATCTGTGTCCACCAGAGAAGAGACTTCTTCATGAGTGGCGTGATTTGAATGAGGTCCTCGAAAGTGCCCGAAACCTGTTGCCACTGTAAGGTCAGTTCCTCCTGACGCGGCCTCATTCGGAGCCGGCAATTTGGAAGTAATGGAATACAAGCCGATGCCATCCCTAGAAAAGACTTGTACAGTCAGACTGAAGCTGACTTTCTTTGCATCAGATCTTGTGCTAGCCGACTTATTTTTATCTGTCTCTTTTGGGACGAAAGCTCTGAGTTTGAGTGTCTATAGAGTTGCTCCTAAGAAGGCCCTTCTTTGAGAAAATTGCATTTGGGAATTGCTGAAGTTGATTGTCAGGCCTAGAGACTGAAATAGGTGCAGACACTGTTGTAGGTGCTGATGAACGGTTTCGTGAGAACTGGCCTTTATAAGGCAGTCGTCTAGGTATGGGAAAATTTGTATTCCCTCCAGCCGGAGGTGCGCAGCCACTGGAGCTAAAACTTTCGTAAATACTCTTGGAGCTGACCGTAAACCAAAGTGAAGGACTTTGAATTGGTAGTCCCTGCCAGCCACCCTGAAGCGAAGGAATTTCCTGTGGCGAGGTAGAATGGGGATGTGGAAATATGCATCCTGGAGATCTACGGTGACCATGCAATCCCCTGCTGCTAGAAGATGTAATATTTCCTGAAGCGACAACATCCGGAATGTCAACTTCTTTAGATATTTGTTCAGAGCACTAAGATAGAGGATCGGGCGCCACTCCCCGTTCTTCTTTACCAGGAAGAACCTGGAGTAAAACCCCATTCCTCTCACCTTCAGTGGAACGCTCTCGATCGCTCCTTTTTGGATCATCACCTTGATTTGGGCAAACTGCTCTTTCAAGTGAGCTGGAGGTGGTCCTTTTGGCGGAACATTTGGAGGGAATTTATCGAATTCTAGGGCATGGCCCCTGGCCACAATATCCAGGACCCATTTGTCTGTTATTGACTGCCAGCTGGAGTAAAAGTTTGATATTCTTCCACCAAGTTTTTTGTGAGGGTGGAGAAATGGTGGTGGCAGGTGAAAAGACTCATTGATGCTTGTCTTTGCCGCGGTAGTTTGTCTTACCCCTGTTCTGGGTGTAGGTTGATCTTTTCTCCCCATAAGACTGGTAGCGCTACGTCTGATAGCGCTGGTTACTTTGTCTGTATGTGGATTGTTGTCGGTATCCACCTCTATTGGAGGACGTCCCTCGTCCCCTCGCTCCTCGAAAGGGCGGCTTGCGGAATTGCAGGGTGCCCAAGGATTTTGCTGTTTCAGTATCCTTTTTATTTGTAAAGCTTCCTCTACTTTGGGACCAAATAAATATTCGCCATCGAATGGCATGTCTAAAACTCTGTTTTGGACTTCTTGCCTGACAGCAGCTCCTGCTAACTGTCGAAATCCTGTAGATGCGACATCTATAGCTGAATCGATAATCTCTTCAGAGATTCTTTGGCCTTCTTGAAGAATTTGAAGTGCTTCAGTTTTGGATTGCTCAGGGAGGAGATCGATAAATGGTGCGATGTCAGACCACATTTGGCGACCGTACCGCCCCAAAATGGCCAATGCATTGGCAGCACGAACAGTTGTTGCAGCCATGGTGGAAACACGCTTTCCGATTGAGTCTAGGCGTCTGCCAGCCCTGTCCGGCGGTGCCGTAACTGCAGAGGATGGATTTCTGGCCCTCTTCTGGGCAGCCTGGACAATTACTGAGTCAAGTTTTGGATGTCCGATCAGACATGCAGGCGATTTTTCAGGAGCTTTATAATTTTTATCTATGCGTGGCAAGACCGGAGGAATGGAGGCCGGCGTTGACATTACCTTAATCCCTTCTTGCCAGATAAAATCAATGATGGGTATTGTTTCTATCTGTCTGGGCTGATCCTTGAAATCGTACAAGAAACAGTCTTGCTCCGTCTGTTCCATCTGTATATGAAAGCGTTTGGTTGCACGCTCCATCAGTAAGTGAAAACTAGCCACATCCACCTGAGGGGAGGCAGACGTAGTCTGAGATGTTAAAAGAAATTGCACTTGATAGTCATCCCACTCCGACAAATCTTCCACTTCTCCTTCTTCCCTTTGGTCTTCATCCTCCGAAGACTGTGGAGCTCCTTCTTGAGTAGGTTGCGATTGTGAAGACGGACGCACCGGTGGACCCATGGGTGGAGGTGCTTCAGAAGTTGGAGTTGTCGGCCCAGAACCTGCTGACTCTTGATGGTGGGAACCTCCTATAGTAATCGTCTAACATATATTGTAAGTTGGATAGCAAAGCCATAGGCACTTGAGCAACAGGGTTATCTTCCGCTGCTCGATATATGAACAGGAGATTGAGAAGCATAATATTCTTCTTCTTGTAGTTTGATATGCAACTCCGATGGGCTTGTTGCTTGTCCAAATGTATTCTGGAATATCTCATCCTCACTTTCAGTGTCCAAAAGTTGGTCTGGCACTTCAGAAGACACCTTTTCAGGTGAAATACGAAGGGGTGAAAACTGCATTGCTGTTTCACGCCTTTGTCCCGATGCTTGTTGTGGTGTTAGAAACACTGTCGACGGAGACCAAACCTGTAGTGCCGTGCATGATAATTGCGGCGTCGGAGGATTCCCTTCCGATGGTTTTGTCGTCGACGGGACACTCTTCGTCGACGGGACACTTCGTCGACTAGCTCGTCGACGATTTCTTTTTCGGCGGCGGTAGGGCCTTCAGAGGAGTCGACGACGAGGCGTCAACGACGGACGTCGACGGTACAGGCCTCACAAAGACAAATATAGTTGGAGACGACGTGGACGATGACAATCATACGAGGTTTAGTACGAGGTTTAGGAGAGGAAAAAGTTACCATCGATGTCACTGTAGTCGTAGCTCTCGTCGACTAGGAGGTTGAAGTGGACATCGCCGTTTGAGGAGATGAGGTCTGTGGTTAATTCCTCTCAGATGACTAAGGAATCTTGATGGTGATTCCCTTTTTAAGGTCAGAAGTGCTCTCCATGCCTTTGCCTGTGGGGACAGCCTTGGATGTTGAAGGCTTATCCAGTCCCTTAGTAGGTGGTTGTTTTTTAGTCACCTTTGCCTTAGGTGATGACATTCCTTCAGGCACAGGCCTCTTCCTAGAGGCTGCAGTTGAACCAGAGGCAATGCTGCCCACCTCAGATGCAGGATTAGAAGAATCCTTTAGTCTTTTCAACCACAGAAGTAAACAACCCTCTCTATTCAGGCATGTGAATCTATGAAAGACACCCATAATACTGGAGAACCAGGAATACCTTTTGTTTAGATGTAGGATTATGGTACTTTTTATCCCTCAAAAAAACCCTAATTAATTGTAAACATTGTACGTCTGAAATAATTTGCATTTTAATCACAGAAGAGAAAAATGTTATTTTGATGTTCTCTGCATACATATCCACCACCATCTGCAGGAAGCTGGCTCTGTATATACTATACCAAAGTGAGGTATAGTGTGCACAGATTTCAGTGGAACCCCAATGGTAGGCAGAGGTAAAGTTAGATAGCACCTTACTCTATTTTCGGTAAGGCTTTATCAATGGACAGTGTTAAGCATTTGTTTTACACACTCAATCAGCAAATGATTTCACACACTCAAAGACTGAACTTCAGACCAATTGTTTTTGTATAAAAATATTCTTTTAGTTATTTTATTTCCTAGAATCAAGCAAGCCTGGAACAGGTAAGTAATAAGTACTTTGCAGTAAATATACAGATTGTAACAGTTTGGATTGCAATTGTAAATGTACTTTGATTTGATTACAGTAGTGTTATTGCTAATGCAATGCTTTTCAGAAGAAAGTACATATACATTGTATAGAATTTGAGTAAAATTACAGGTAAGTTACTTTTAAGATTTTTTTTCTTACAGTGTACTACACTGGGACATTCCCTGTTAACAGGTAAGGAAGAAACAAGTTACTTACCTGTAACTTTAGTTCTCCAGTATTGGTAACTTTCATAGATTCCCATTGCTTGTATCATTCCCCGTCGTCGGAATGGGAGCCTCGGTAATAATAAATATATATATATACACCTAGGTAAATACACCCTAATAGGTGTAAAAAGGTAAAAAATTAGGCCTAGGCCTCATTATCTTTTGTAGCCTATTGGTGTCCTTATGTAAAAAGACCCAAAGTCACCTTATCAACCAATCAGATCAGCCTCACCCTGTGGAACCTTCCTGAGAAAGCTCAGAGCCTCAGATTTTCGTAGCCGTTGCTCTGCCACATAATCGCTTAGCCCTAAAATGAGCTTTCCCAGGGGAGGCGGGTGGGCGCATGGGAATCTATGAAAGTTACCAATACTGGAGAACTAAAGTTACAGGTAAGTAACTTGTTTCTTACTCCAGTATTGGAACTTTCATAGATTCCCATTGCTTGTATCAGAGTAGATAGCAGTTAGCATTCCTCAAACATTTCGTGCACAGTTACAGCATCATTACAAACCAATGATATCACAGATTATAACAACCATAAAGCAGTAACAAAAGCATAAGAAACGAAATGTTTGAAAAAACAGGAGGAGGGAAGAGAGGAAAGCTCACCTCTTATTGGAAGAGATTTCTCAGGACTGCCTGTCCTACAGCCGAATCCTCCTTTGCAGCCGCCTCCAGGCAGTAATGTCTCGTGAAGGAGTGCGTACTGCTCCAGGTGGCTGCTTTGCAAATATCCTTTATGGATACTCCAGCAAACAGCGCGGTTGATGCTGAGATCGACCTTGTGGAATGTGCCTTCACCTGTCCTTGTAAAGGTTTGCCTGCCGCCTGGTGGCAGAACCGGATCGCACTAGTTATCCATCTAGATATCCCTTGTTTTGACAAAGGAAATCCTTTCCTTGGGGCTCCGAAAGCCACAAACAGTTGGGGTGTTTTTCGAAATCCAGCTGTGCGTTGTAGATAGAATTTCAAACATCTCTGAACGTCCAGAGAATGAAGTGTCCTCTCAGCCTGCGTTGAAGGTCGAGGAAAAAAAGATTTCAAAACCACTGGTTCGTTAAGATGAAAGTTTGTCGGTACCTTCGGAATGAACTTGGGGTTCATCCGTAGGATCAATGTATCATTCTTGAACTGCAAGAAGGGTTCTTTGATAGTCAAAGCCTGAAGCTCTCCTACTCTCCTTGCAGAGGTGAGTGCCAAAAGAAGAGCCACTTTCCATGATAGGAACTTCAGGTCCGCTTTATGTACTGGCTCAAATGGCGGTCTCATCAGCTGAGCCAGGACCACATTCAAGTGCCACACCGGAGGTGGGGGCCTAACTGGCGGAAAAACTGTAAACAGTCCTTTCAGGAATTGTTTTATTACTCTTGCTGACAATAGAGAGGGGCCCGATCTTGTTCTCCTATATCTGGAAATAGCTGCCAAGTGGACCTTGATAGAAGCATGAGCCAGACCTGCTTGTGCCAACGATAGAATGTATGGTAAGAGTTGATGCGGAGCTGACGAGAAAGGATGTACTTTTTCTTTCTGACACCACAAATGGAACCTCTTCCATTTCGCTCTATATGTCTTATTAGTGCTAGGGGCTCGTGCCTGTGCCAAGATGGTCCTGCATTCTTCTGGGATGTTCAAATCCTTAAACTCTCTGTATTCAGGAGCCAAGCCGTCAACTGAAGCGAGCTCGGGTTTGGGTGAAGAACCTGGCCGTTGTACATTGATAGAAGTGTCTGTTTGGGTTGCAGATGAATGGGTTGTGTCTCTGATAGAAGAAGCAACTCCGTGTACCAAAACTGGCGTGCCCAGGCAGGCGCTATTAGTATCATCCTGCACCTGTCCATCTTGAGTTTCTTGAGGACTCGAGGAATCAGGGGAAATGGAGGAAAGGCGTAAATAAACGCGCCTGACCAGGACATCGAAAGGGCATTCCCCAGTGACCCTCGATGGTGTTCCCTGCTTGCGTAACACCGGCATTTCTTGTTTCTTGGTGTTGCAAACAGGTCGATCGCTGGGGTCCCCCAACGGAAGAAGATGTCCTTGAGTACTGCGTTCTCCAACTCCCACTCGTGCGAGACTGCTCTCAGGCGGCTTAGTGTATCCGCCTTCGTGTTGCATACTCCTGGAAGGTGTTCTGCCACGAGTGTGATGTTCTGCGATATCGCCCATTCCCACAGTATTTGGGCTTCCTGTGAAAGCAGTGGCGATCTTGTGCCTCCCTGCTTGTTGACGTAATGCATTGCGGTGGTGTTGTCCGTCCGCACCAGGATTGCCGAGTCTGTAATCCTTGGGAGGAAAGCCAACATTGCTAATCGAATAGCTCTTAGTTCCAGAACGTTGATATGTAGGCGACGTTCTTCCGGAGTCCAGTGACCACTGACCTGGAGGTCTTGCATGACCGCTCCCCAACCTTGAAGCGAAGCGTCCGTGGTAATGACGTGAGGAGCCCGTGCAGCCTTGAAACTGAGTCCCACAGTAAGGTGAGATCTTTTCCTCCACCATGAAACCGACCGTTTCATCCGCTGGGTAACCGTCACCCTGTCGTCGAACGAACCTTCCACTTGTCTCCACTGAAGGTCCAGTTCCTCCTGCAAGGGGCGCATTCGCAGTCTGCAGTGCGGAATCAATTGAATACAGGATGAAATCGACCCTAGAAGAGATTTGTACATCCTGACTGTCATCCAACTTCTCTTTTGCAAACGAGTGGCTGACGATATGAGTTTCATCTGTCTCTCTTCCGATGGAAAGGCTTTGCACACCTGAGTATCGAGTATCGCTCCCAAGAACTTCACCGCACCTGCCGGCTGAAGAACTGATTTTTCCTTGTTGAGTTGTAAACCCAGATGAAGAAAGAGGTTCAGGCATGTGCTCACTGCCTTTGATGCCTCTTGTAAGCTTGGGGCCTTCAGCAGCCAGTCGTCTAAGTACGGGAATACTTCCAGCGACTGTCTCCTCAGAAATGCTGCTACCGGTGCCAGCACCTTTGTGAATATCCGAGGAGCGGACTTTAATCCAAATGGGAGCACCATGAACTGGAAGTGACTCTTGCCTACTGTAAAGCGAAGGAAACGTCTGTGAGCTGGATGGATCGGGATATGAAAATAGGCATCTTCCAGGTCTAATGTTGCCATGAAGTCGCCTGGGTTCAAGAGGCGCAATATGTCCTGGAGTGAAATCATCCAAAACGACAGTTTCGTGAGATAGGTGTTGAGCTCCCTCAAGTCCAGGATAGGACGCCACTTTTGCTTTGTTTTGCGGATCAGAAAAAATCTTGAATAGAAACCTTCTCCCCTTTGTGATAGGGGAACACGTTGGATCGCCCCTTTTTGAAGCATTTGTTGAGCTTCCTCTTGTAGAAGGTTTAGATGTTTCGAAGTAGTGGCGTGGGGAGCTCTTGTAGGTGGAAATTCCTGGAATTCTAGAGTATGCCCATTTCGGATGATGTTTAATACCCACTGATCCGATGTAATCTCTTCCCAGCTGCTCAGATGTTGTGATATCTGCCGCCCACTGGAGATCCCAGAAGCGGAGGAACAGTTGGCAGAGTCAGGAGGCCGCTATTGACGCTTGCCAGCATCCTTGCCCTGACGCCCCTGTCGTCCACGAGCGTTCTGGCGAGAGAAAGACTGGGATTGCGACTGCCGCTGATAGTACTGATTGCCGTACTGAGGTCTGTACGACTGCGACTGCTGTGAATATCGCTGCTGCTGAAAACCTCCTCTAGGTGAAGTGAAGCCTCTTCCTCGTGCTCCACGGAACGGTGTCTTCCTATATTGCAGGTTCCCCAGAGCCCTTGCTGTCTGTGTCCTTCTTTATACCCTGCAGGGTCTCATCGACATGTTTCCCAAATAACATGTCCCCGTCAAAGGGCAAGTCCAAAATCCTATTCTGGACCTCTGGCCGGAAGTATGTAGCTCGCAGCCACCCTGGTCGCCGAAGAACCACTGCACTGCCCAGAGCACGGAAAGAGATGGTGGCGATGTCCATCGCGCAGTCAATCATCTCTGAAGAGGAACGTTGTCCTTCTTCCAGAAGTTTCTGTGCTTCCGCTTTCTGATCATCCGCTAGCAGATCCACATAGTGTGCCACATCACTCCACATCTGGCGGTCGTATCTTGCTAGGATCGCCAAGGCATTCGCCACTCTGACCAACAAGCTAGCCATCGACGAAAAATGCTTCCCAGCGTTGTCCAACCTCCTACCCTCCTTGTCTGGCGGAGTCGTGAGGGTGGCCGAAGGATTCCGCGATTTCTTCTGCGCTGCCTGTGATATGACCGAGTCTGGTCTAGGTTGTCCAATCAAACAGGCGGGACTGTCATCAGGAGCTTTATATTTTTTCTCCAAGCGCGGAAGAGTTGGAATGACCGTCGCTGGGGTCTGCATCACTTTCTTCCCTTCCTCCCATATGTGCTCTACAATGGGAATCGAGCGCACGGCCTTACGGTATGCCTCTTTAAAGTCGTACAAGAAACAATCCGTAGATGTTGTAGGCATTGCCAACTTAAACCGCGCTGTGGCTCTTTCCATCAAACTGAAGAAACCTCCTACATCAGCCGGAGGCGAGTCGACCGGGTCTGGCACTGGTGAAGCCGGATCCGGAGCTATATATTGGTTCCATTCACTATCCTGGTCTTGATCCTGGTTCTGCCCCGTTTCATCTTCATCCGAGGTATCCACCTGGACTTGCCGAGGATATTCCCTCTCATGTTCCTCCTGTGCAGGCCGTACTGACTGTGCTGCCACCACCTGCGGTTGAACCTGTGCTTGACCTTCCACTGGTTGCGACCCTTGTCTGCTCCTATACTCCTCCAGCATCGCCCTTAAGTCTGTCAAAAGACTCATAGGCATCGTTACCATGCCCTGCTGTGGTTGGGTTTCTTGGTATGCGACTTGTCTTTGTGGCCGCTGTTCCTTTTGATAATAATACTCCTCATCTAAATCCGAATCATGGTATTTTAGATTCAATTGAGATGGACTGTATGCATCCCCATACATCTCATTCTCCTCTTCTGAGTAGTCATCTTCATCCAACAAAAGGGGTGGAGGTAATGAAGGTACCTTCCTTGGAGAAGTCATATCTGGAGTCATCCTCCTCCTTCTGCTGTTTTCTGTCGCACTTGTCGTCGACGGCGTTGAAAACAACTCCGTTTCCTTATTCTGAATCGTCGTCGGCGGGACCGTCGACGAGAGTCCCTTCACCGTCGACGGCATCGTCGACGGAACCGTCATCGTCGACGGGATCGTCGACGGAGCCGTCATCGTCGACGGAGCTGTCACCGTCGACGGGCTCACCATCGTCGATGGGATCGTCGACGGCATCGTCGACGGGCTCGTCGACGTAGACGGGATCGTCGCCGTCGAGATTGCCACAGTCGACGGAATAGTCATCGTCGACGGGATGGTCTTAGTCGACGTGGTGGTAACCGTCGACGTGGTTATCGCCGTCGACGCCGTCGTCGACGCCGTCGTCGATCCAGTCTTCGTCTACGGAATCGACATCGAGGTCTTCGTCGACGCTCTCGTCGTCGTCCTCGTCGTCGCTGGATGGCTCGTCGATGACTGAGGAGAAAAAATCACCTCAGATGCTTTAGAGTCCTTATTGACCCCTGTAGAAGCCTCTACAGTCGTTTTTTTGACGGACTTGGCTACTTTAACCTGGTGGGAAGGCCCAGCCGAGCTCTCATCCAGTTTAGCCTTTTGCACCTGCAGTGCCTGCCTTTCCCTCTCCTTTACACTCACGTGAGGAGATTCGATAGGCCCTGGCTTGCCAGACCTATCAGAGGTCCCACGCATAGCCTTTGAGGGGGGTTCAGTTGAAATCTCCACAGACGATCCACCCCTCTTCAATGAAGTCTTTGAAGATGATGATCTGGCATCTTCCTCCTCACCAGAAACCACCTCATCCCTCCTTTCCAACTTCCTAAGCCACAGAAGCAGCCGTCCTTCACGATCACAGAGGGTTTTCACAGACATTCTCCTGCATATACTACACCCCTCAACCTTATGGTCTGGGTATAGACAGTATATACAGTCCTTATGTTGATCCTCTGCATAAAGTCGTTTTTTTCCACAAGTGGCACAAGACCTGAAAAGGCTCTTCTTTTCTTTATCAGCCATGACAAAGCTGAAAGAAATCCTTCAAGAAAAACTGTTAAAACAGTACCTCAAGTTGAAGTCAGAGCAGAGCTCTAAGGAGACTCCCTGTCACCAACGAAGCGGTAGAAAATCTGAGGCTCTGAGCTTTCTCAGGAAGGTTCCACAGGGTGAGGCTGATCTGATTGGTTGATAAGGTGACTTTGGGTCTTTTTACATAAGGACACCAATAGGCTACAAAAGATAATGAGGCCTAGGCCTAATTTTTTACCTTTTTACACCTATTAGGGTGTATTTACCTAGGTATATATATATATTTATTATTACCGAGGCTCCCATTCCGACGACGGGGAATGATACAAGCAATGGGAATCTATGAAAGTTCCAATACTGGAGTAAATTGTTTTTGTAAGTTAGTACAATTTCAAAGAATCTTTAGGTTTTCAAACTCAACACTTACCCAGTATGCATCTGTTCTTGGCATATAGAGCTGTAAACTCATATGCTTTGCATAGATCGCCATCTAGTGTTGGGTCCGGATGTTTGCACTTAGTTTTTTTTCGAAGAAGTCTTTCCAGTCATAAGGTAGGGGACTCCTCCTTTCGGTAATAGTGTGCATGGGCATGGACTCCATTGTTAGATTGTTTTCCCACAGAAGGTGACATCTCCTTTTACTATTTTTTTTAACTCCATTATCATGTTCTGCGGGAAAACAATCTAACAATGGAGTCAATGTGCATGCACACTAGTACCGAAAGGAGTCACCTACCTTGTGAATGGAAATACTTCTTCGAAGAAAAACAAAGTACAAACATCCAGACCCAACACTAGATGGCAACCTATGCAAAGCATACAACTCTACAGCTCTATATGCCAAGAACAGATGCATACTGGGTAAGTAGCATTTTCCGTTCAAGGCATATGAGCTGTAGAGGATATGCTTTGCATAGGCTAAAAAGCAGTTATCTCCCAAAGCAGTGGCTAAACTGTAGCTGTTGCAGTGCTTTGAAAAAATATATAAGGAAAACTGCCTGGCCTACTCTAAAATTGTTGCCAAAACATCCACAGAATCGTTTTTTGTGAATGTGTGAAGTGTAGACCACGTTGCAGCTTTGCATTTATCTATGGGTATATTTCCTAGGAATGCCACAGAGGCCGCCAGTTTGAGTTTAGAGTGTGCTTTACGGGGAACTTTTAATGTTAGTTTAGCATTTGCATAGCATATTTGAATGCACTAGAATATCCACCTTGCAATACCGGTCTTTGATATAGTATTGCCTTTGAGTGGCGGAGCAAAAGCAACAAAAAGCTGAAGCAATGCTCTTTTGACATCTAATGTGCCACTGAATTTGGTTGAGGGAGGAACACCGGCAACTCAACAGGTTAATATGAAAAGCAGAAATGACTTTTGAAAGTGATTTAGGATTGGTCTGAAGAACGACTGTTTAAATGCATTTGTAAAAAAGGTTCTTCTATAGTTAATTTGAAGTGAAGAGTCCAAACAGTCTTTGCTTTATAGAAAAGTTGCTCTTTATTTGTGTAGATAACAGGCTGTCCACGCTGTTATCTACACAATTAAAGAGCAACTTTTCTATAAAGCAAAGACTGTTTGGACTCTATTTACACAAAAAAGGATTGAGCCTAAGGACACTAAGATGTAATGCCTAACACACTCATCATTCACTTCAAATACCCTATTTTCTGAAAACTCAAGAGGTCCAGAGTTTTCTTGAGTGTGTTTTCTTTATTAAAATCCTGTGAAAACTGATGTGGACTTGGATTTCTCTGTGGACCACCCCCCTTCTAGAAATCTTCTATAGTGAATGCCTGAAGTTCACCCACTCTTCTGAGTGATGTGATAGCAACTAAAAAAGAAACTTTCCATGTGAAAAATTGCAGTTCGCGTCTGCGCAATGGTTCAAAGGGTGGACCCATTAGTCTGGTGAGAACAATGTTGAGATTCTGCACTGGAGCAGGTGGACCTCTTGGGGGAATAACTCGAGCCCCTTCATAAACACTTTAATGACAGGTATTTTAAAAAGAGATAGATGCTGTCTCTTTTGGAGTTGTGCATCTACAGCAGCTACATGTAAACGTATGGATGTGTATGCTAAATTGGAACGTTGTAGATGTAACAAGTAGCATATAATGTTTTGGACAGAAGAATCAGGCGGGTTGATGTGGTTATTACAGTAAATCAGAAACTGTTTCCACTTTCCAGTTGAATGTAGTACATGGCTGTCATGTTGTCTGTACGAATTAGTACAGTCTTACTCAGTACCTTAGCTTGAAACGCTTTCAAAGCCAGAAAAATCTCTAACAGTTCTAGATGATTTATATGAAGCTGTTTTTGATGGAAGGTCCATATGCCTTAATTTGTGTGGGTTTGGGGAGGTTATATTGTCCCCAACCTGTCAGTGATGAGTCTGCTGTCAGTACTATCTGTGGAACCAGGTCACTGAAGGGCCGCTCTTTCAAAAGGTTTGTGTGTTCCTCCACTGCAGAGAGCAATGGGTGCGGCCATCTACTAACACTAGATCTGATAAGTGACCTTGAGACTGGTTCCACTGACATGCTAAGCATTCCTGTAGGGGACGCATCTGAAGTCTTGCATAGGCAACTATGAAAATGCAAGACGCCATTAAATCCAGTAATTGAATGAACGCTCAACCTGGTAAGGAGTGTTGAGGCTGGAACAGACATCTGGTTTTGAATATTCCAGATCTGGCTGGAGTTGGGTATGCTAGAACTTTGTGTGTCTATAGTAGCTCCTAGATAGTGTTGAGACAGGGATGGTTGGAGATGGGATTTGGTCTGATTTACTGTGACCTAATTGGTGAAGCAGTTGCAGTGTTTTGTGTTTGGCGTAGACAGCAGTTGTGTGAACTGCCTTTTATGAGCCAGTCGTTTAAGTACGGGAAGACGTGAACAGGTCTTCTCAGGAGGGCTGCAACTACTGCCCAAAATTTTGTGAAAACCCTGGGAGCTGTTGTCACTCCGAAGGGAAGGACTTTGAACTGATCATGTTGGCCTCCTACCTGAAACCAGAGGTATTTGCGGTGCGCAGGGTGAATTGGAATATGAAAGTAAGCGTCCCTTAAATCCAGAGTGGATAGAAAGTCGCCTTGCTGAAGGAGAGTAAGTAATGGTTGAGTGTTACCATATGAAAATGGTCCAACAATGTATAGAATTAGTTCTGAGGTCCAATATAGGCCTCAGGGAGCTATCCTTTTTGGGACTTAGAAAGTAAAGTGAGTACACCCCTGTTCCTTGGAATTGTAAAGGAACTGGTTCTATTGCCCATTTTGCAACGGAGAAAGAACATCTTGCTTTAGAAGGGTGAGATGTTCTTGTGACATGAGGTGCAACCTTGGAGGACTAGTCTATGGATTGCGTGTAAGCTCCAGGCAATAAGCAGATTGGATCATTTGTAGAACCCATTTGTCTGATGTGATCATCTTCCAAATGGCTAGAAATTGTAAAAGACGTCCCCCGACAGGAGTGGAATGATCCGGGAAGGGGGGTATGGGAAATCAGTCACTGCTTGTTGTTTGCAGGAGAGGTGCGTGTTGAGTTACATTTTCCCTTCTCTTGCAGTCGTTTTCTCTATATCCTCCTAAAAAATAACCTCTTGAAGAGGGTGACGGATTGTTGCCCCTTTTAAGAGGAGTAAGGATTTTCTATAGATACACTTTTGGAGCAGCCCGTATAGAATGCGCGGAGAAAGGAACCCCTGTTAGAAGGTGATTGTAGGGCTTACATGGATTTAGCAACTTTCGTAACGTTTTCATCTTTTTTAGTGATACTTCGACAGCTGGGCCAAAAAAGATGTTCTATATCAAAAGGTTGATCAAGAACAGAGGCTTGTACTTCAGGCTTGAACCCCGAAATCCTTAGCCAAGCAGGTCTTCAGAGTAGTACACTAGTGTTAACTGCCCGAGCTGCTGTATACGACTGATCTAACACACAACTGATCGAGCTATTATTAATTTACCTTCTTGAATAAGGTCACTGGATTTAGTTTTATGCTCATCCGATAGGAATTCAATGAGCTTTTGTAGTTAGTCATTATGAGCTCTATCATACCTTGCCAACAATGCTTAGACATTGGCAATACGCCAATTATTAACTGCTTGAGGGGCTATTCTTTTTCTTGAAGTATCTAATAATTTGGACTCCTTATCAGGAGAAGGGCGTCCCTGGCTTGAGGGTTAGCTCTGTTTTGAGCATTGGAAACAACCCGAGTCTCTAAGGGTAATTGGCCTTTGATATAAACAGGGTCATTAGGTGCAGCTCTGCAGTTTTAATCCACGTGATGACGCTAGCTCTTAAAGGGTCTTAAATGATATCTTCAGTGTGTTTGAGCATCACCTTTAAAATTGGTTATGTTTGTGTAGCCCTTTGAGATGTACTCAGAGTCTCCAACAAATGATTCTCCTCTAAACTCCCTATTAAGCTCTACTCCATGATATTGTGCGGCCCTATTAAGGAGCTCAATGTACCCAATGTTATCTAGAGGCGAAGGCCTGAATGGATATAGGTCAGGGTCATCATCTGGTTGAGGGACATTCGAATATGCTACTTACCAGTATTATTATTATCAACGAATTTTGTACCGCGCACGGTTACCCAGGGGCATCCCAGCGCTTATAGAGACCTAGAGCAAGCTACTAATAGAGAACGGAAAGAGCTACAATTATTCTGGAAAAAGATAAGTTTTCAGATGTTTCCGGAACCTGAGAAGATTTGGTTCAGAACGTAGTGAGAATGGGAGGGAGTTCCAGGCGCGCGCTGTATGGATAGAGAAACTCCTGCCACCTGAACGGGCTCTCCTAATTCTCTTTATCTGAAGAAGGTGTTTGTTGTCAGATCGTAGAGCTCTTGTGGGCTTATAGGGCCGAATCATGTCCTTCAGAATGGCTGGTCCTTTTCCCTGTATGCTCTTGTGGGCGATGCAGAGGGCCTTGAAGGTAACTCTCTCTCTGACAGGGAGCCAGTGGAGTGCTTTTAAAGCGGGCCTGGCTGACTGCCTGGCCGGAACGTTCCGCAGCAGCCTTGCTGCTGCGTTCTGCACTTGTTGCAGGATCTTGAACGTTGACTCCGGTGCTCCGAGAAAGAGCGCATTACTGTAGTCCAGGCGTGAGATGATTAGACCTTGGACTAACAGCTTCCGGGAGAGTTCTGGCAACAGGGGGAGAACCTTACGGGCCGACCGGAGCATTCCATAACACACGCCAGCGGTCTTCTTGGCGTGTGTCCTAAAGGACAAATCCGGCTCCAGCCAGACCCCCAGGCTCTTAATCTCCTTCTTTGGGTCAGGCGGGGTGCCCATGCAGTTGGGCCAGCTGCTCGGCGAGAGGGCAAAACTTGACTGGCCCAAGATCATCAGCTCAGTTTTTGATCCGTTCAATTTGAGCGATGACCTGGACATCCAATCAAACACCTCTCTCAAGCATGAATGGAGCGTCTCAGGCTGTTTCTCCAGCTGTGTCAGACCCACCACTAGCTGGGTGTCATCCTCATAGCTTATGGTCTTAAAGCCAAACACAGACACCACACCCTCCAGGGGTGCCATATACACGTTAAATAACGTGGGGCTCAGGGATGAGCCCTGGGGCACCCCGCAATGAAGTGGGAGGGGAGGAGATTTTGCGTTTCCTTCCCAGACCTCGAAGGTACGCCCCTCCAGAAAGGAGGCCAACCATTCCAGGGCCACTCCTGTGACACCCGACTCAGCTAGGCGTTGTATCAGCACCCCATGATTGACGGTATCGAAGGCCGCACTAAGGTCCAGGAGGATCACTGCCACTGACCCCCCTGCGTCCAAAGTGCTTCTGGCCTCCTCTACCACTGCTAGCAGAGCCGTGTCAGTTCCATGACCCGGTCGGAATCCCGTCTGGGAGTCCCTCAACCGGCCATTCTCCTCAAGAAAGTTGGATAGCTGACGATTAACCAACCTCTCGGCAACCTTACTAACCCCTGGTAGCAAGGAGATGGGCCTGAAATTGGCCAGGTTCTGCGGGTCCAAGCCAGGCTTCTTCAGAAGCGCTTTAACGACCGCACTACGTGTCTGTTCTTGGCATGTAGGGCTGCTGACATTCAAATATGTGCACAGATCGCCGCCTAGTGTTGGGTCCAGATGATTGCACATTGTTGTCCTGGAAGAGTCTTCGAAGTATCACGAGATAGGTGGCTCCTCCCCTGGACTACAGTGCGCATGGGCATCAACTCCATCCTCAGATTGTTTTTAGCCTTTGTGGCCAAGATGGAGTGAAACTTAGTGAATGATGACTGTAGGAGAGTAGGGTCTGCAATCCTATGGTCACCCCCGATTTTTGCTTTTTGCTTCACTGGTTTACGACTTTCCCTGGCTGTGGACCTGCTAATCAGACCCACAGCCTAGCTGTTCTCTCTCTAAATTGACTAGCATGTACCTTAGGTGCATTTACCAATTGGTACTGGGCCACCTTATCAGTCCCTGTACAGCATACCTTAGGTATCCAGGGCATAGGTGTACCCAGGGGCTGCAGCATGTATTATGCCACCCCTGGCTGGCCATCCAAATCTGACACAACTGGCTGCACGACAGCTGGGGCAAGGTGGTGTAATCACCCTTTGCCTTAGATATAGTATTTCTATATTTAACCCTAAAATGGACACATATACTCCTATCAGTCACTCCTATGGCAGGCCTTAACAATCCTGAAGGCAGAGTGCTTGGAATTATGTGAGATGGTGCTCTGGCATGAGCTGAGCCCGTTTGCAGCTTGCGGAACCAAGTCCTAATAGCTGTTCCATGATAACGCTATACCATATACTCTTAACTGCATTATGAACCTCGCGGTCAAATGCTAACTTTGGCATAGCATTATCAAAACATGTCGAGTAAGGTGTCATACGAATTGGAATACTAACCCCTCGCCAATTCTGGCGACGGGGTTAGCATTCCACCCTTCTACAGGGACACGACATGCATGTAACTGGGAGGCTTGGACAAAGGGTTTCCTGCCTTGGGAGGTGCTAGCACCACCCCAGACAGCATTTTGTGTATTAGGTAGGATAGGGCTCAAAGGAATGAGACATGCCTGGGGCACACAAGGTGCCCTGTGCATACACCGGTCAGAACCAGTTCCTGGGGCACTCCAGCCACAGAGCTGGCACAAGACCGGACAAAGGAAAGGGGGTGTAACCACCCCCCTTCCTGGTCCCACCCAGGGGAGGGACCTAGTCGTAGTGCAGCCCCCTTTAGCTGAATAAAGGTAGGAGTTGGTCCCATTCCAAATCAGATTAATCTTGACAACGTCCTTGAAGAAACTTGACCTTCGACCTCCTGATTCCAGAAGACTGAAGAATCTCCCCTATGGTCAGGGAGTGACCATCCTGCTTCGCAGGCACCATCAAGCTCCTGTGCGGTTTGCTGCAGAGTCCTTCCATCCCGTAATCAGACGACCCAGCTCGACAAGACCCGGACCTCCAGACCTCTCTGACCTCTAGCCACTTCCACAGCACAGCTGGGACCTGTGGGTGCGACGAGCAACGTGGAGACGGCCATCTTGAGAAACCTGCACAGCGCTTCCAGCACGACCGCCGAGGGATCCTCGAGTGAGTGCTTTGGGGTCTGAGAATCCCCCCCACCTACGCAGCTCCTGCACCAAAGACCAGCCCCCCCAGCATCCACGAGATCTGCGTGGGGCCCTTTTGCCTGGTTGTTGCTTGTCCTGTTGTCTGGTCACTTACCGGCTGGTTAGTGACCTCAGACGACGACCCGAAGAAACCAACACTGCTGGTCTGGCCCCCAGACTGGCCCTTGCTTCCCTGTGAACAAGAAGCACCCCGGACCCTCCTGGTCCGCACCAGACGCCATCTTTGTTCCACCGCGTGGCTTACATTAGCCAAGGCCTGTTGTCCAGATCGATGATCCGACACCGCCATCAGCAGCAGACTATGTGCGACAGCTCGTGCCTCCAGCCTGGTCGTGAAGAGCAGCTCCTGGTCCGCGCAGCTACAGAGAGAAGCGACCCTTCCTTCGCCTGACTGCGGCGACAGCACCTGGTTCCAGCACCGTCACTGGCTAGTGACCGAGACTCTGTCCCCTTCCCTTTCAGGACTCCTTCTTCTAAGTTCCACACTTGGAACCACCGGACTCCTGCATCTGGCTGCCTGCCAGCAACTCCTTGTTTCAGGTATCACCGGGATCAACGCAGCAAACCAGACGCAACTTCAGCCCTATGCACCCGCAGCCTGTGGGTTAGGTAACTAAAGCTTCTAGGTGCTGAAGTCCGAGTACACTATCCTAGTGTTCAGGTCCACTGTTTTCCCTCCATCCAGCCGGGTTCGTCCGGAATCCGTAACTTTCTAATCTGTACGATCCATAGACGTTGGTACGCATCCCGCGTGAGAGTTTCCACTCTGCACGTGAGTCCTGTGGGCCTCCTGCTCCTTACTTACCTAGTTTGTAGCGTAGTCCCAGCGATCCTCCAACCTCTGGATCTCCTTACAGTACTTTCCTTACTCGCATTCCATTGTTCTAAGTATATGGTTTGTAGTGCCCCTAAGGAGCACTTGTAAATATTGTGCAAACTCGTATTTCCTTTTGAGTATTGTCATGTGCTAAGCCCTCTGATCTCATAAAGAGTTCAGAGGTGTATGTTAGTTAATAAATATCTGTTTATTTTCATAACAACCTGTGTGGTGTCCTTTCACTTAGGATTCATGGGGTTATGTGTGGTAAAACAGCTGGCTTCACATGCCATTCAGAGTTTAGCCTAAAGACTGCTTTTGTCCACGCTACTAGGATAGCTGGTCTATAAGGTTGACTTACAACCAATCACCATAAGGGTTGTTTGGACAGATACAAGGTGATCACTAGAATTAGTGAGCATCATATATCAGGCCAACTTCTCACAATGACCATGCTAGAAGTATGTGTGAATGCCGCAGCTGCTACAGGCGCCGGGGAGGAGGGCGGGCGATATGAATGTCAGCAGCCCCACATGCCAAGAACAGATGCATACTGGTAAGTAGCATATTTGGTTCGAGGCATGTGGGCTGCTGAATTCATATCTGTGCATAGAATACATAGCAGTCCCTCCATTAACGGCAGCCGCCCGTGCCAGCCACAGCAGTTTGGAAAAGTGTTTTTAGAACAGCCTGCCCTACAGCTGCCTGCTGTTTGGAGGGTATTGAGAGGGGGGGTTTACCCAGTTAAAGATACAGGGACCTGGGATGTCAAATGAGAAATGGGAAGGGGTCCCGGTAATATAAGAGCAATAACCAAGGAGATGAAAATCAAAGAAACATAATTTCAATCCACATTGTTTTATTCACAATGGGGTAGCATATTCAATATGTATATTTCACACAATCATTAATCTGTGGTTATATACAGTGCCCCAAAGGTGGAAGCAGGAAGGGTGGTGTGATAGTGTTGGGAATAGGTGAAGGAAAGGAAAAGGATTCTTAAGTGACAGTAAAATCAGCAATTGAAGCTTATTCTACAAAGTTACAAACTCTGTACCAAAAAACAAGACCGACAGGTTCAAGCGAAATATTTTAAACACAAATCATACTCCAAATGTTCAATATATGAAAACAATGGGGTGTGGAGTTGACGGTGAAGAACAGTCAGTAGTCGACGTTTCGACCCTCATATGTGCAGATATTGTTAATCTTGCTGTGGGGTCTTCATCAGGACCGGAGTGTAGGGGACACGTAACCACGGATGTGGTGTGGACTGGACCCAGAAAGGTGTGGGTTCGGGGTCAATATCAAATAGAAAATCGTAGTGTAACCCAGGCGCTGTTGGTATAATTATCGAGTCATAGGGGTCCCTTGTACCATCAATAGTCTTCAATCCGTGCGCCGTAATGAGGACACGTCCGGCGGGGATCGTGTTCAGTGTCGACCAAGCAGTATAGGCTGTGTTGAAGTATCGGTCATGGAGTGAATCCTAGTTCGATCCCTGCTCGCAGTCGTAATGTGCACATCAACACAGTAATGTTTTGTAAATGTGTGTGTGGTAGACCATGTGGCTGCTCTACATAGGTCTTCCAAAGGAATATTTCCAAGGAAAGCCATGGAGGACCCAAACTTTCGAGTGGAGTGGGCCCGTGGTGAAATAGTGAGAGTGCGCTTGGCTTTCAGATAGCAGATCTGAATACATTTAACGATCCACCTGGCTATACCAGCCTTGGAAATGGGGTTACCTTTGTGTTGTGGCGCAAAGGCAACAAAGAGTTGTTTAGTCTTTCTAAAATCTTTGGTCCTATCAATGTTAATACATTAGGGCCCTTTTGACGTCAAGTGTGTGGAGCATTCTCTCCGCCAGTGACTCTGGAAGAACACAGGTAGCTCTATAGTCTGGTTGATATGGAACTGAGACACTACCTTAGGAAGGAATTTAGGGTTAGTGCGAAGCACCACCCTGTTAGAATGAATTAGAATAAATGGCTCTTGGATAGTTAATGCCTGGAGTTCACTAACTCGTCGTAGCGACGTAATTACTATAAGGAAAGCCACTTTCCATGTCAAGAATTGAAGCTCGCAGGAATGCAGTGGTTCAAAAGGGGGACCCATCAGCCTGGCGAGGACCACATTGAGGTTCCACTCCGTAGCTGGTGGCGTCCGCGGAGGAATGACTCGTTTGAGTCCTTCCAGAAAGGCTTTGATGGCAGGCACCCTGAAAAGTGAAAGGTGCTGTCTGTTTTGGAGGTAAGCAGCCATTGCGGATAAATGTATGCGAATGGAAGCATAGGCCAGATTACATTTGTACAAATGTAAGAGATAAATTATGTTCTGAATAGATGCATCCAGCGGGTTAATGTTGTGGCCTGCACAATAAATGACAAACCGCTTCCACTTCGCCGCATAGCAAACTCTGATGGTGGGCTTCCTTGCCTCCCGGATGATGTCCATACAGTCAGGAGGTAAGTTGAGGTAGCCAAACTCTAAGACCTCAGGAGCCAGATCGCCAGGTTGAGCTGTTGCGGATCTGGATGCTGAACGTCGCCATGGCTCTGCGTCAAAAGCCTGGGTGTGAGGCGCAGCCTTTGATACGGTACCACAGACAGTTCCAGAAACGTGGTGTACCATGGTTGGCGAGCCCATGTTGGAGCAACCAGGATGAGAGTCATTGAGTGCTGCTTCAGCTTGCGTGCCACCAGCGGTATTAGAGGTGCTGGGGGAAAAGCGTACGCAAATTTGCCTGACCAGTTCATCCATATTGCATTGCCTTGCGACTGTGGGTGTGGAAACCTGGCGGCAAAGCTTCGGCATTTTGCTTTCTCCTTTGTTGCGAACAGGTGCATCTCTGGATGACCCCACATTTGGAAGTACGGGTGGAGTACCGATGGATGTATCTCCCACTCGTGCATTTGGTGGCTGCACCTGCTGAGCAGGTCCGCCATCTGATTGTCTTTGCCTGGGAGGTGTTCTGCCATGAGGAAGATGTTTCTCTGAATGGCCCACTTCCACATGCTCTGAGCCAGATGAGAGCTGTGGCGAGTGTGTTCCTCCCTGCTTCTGAATGTAGTACATGGGCGTCATGTTGTCCGTCCGGATCAACACTACCTTGCTGCACAGATGTACTTTGAAGGCTTTTAGTGCCATGAAGATCGCCATCAGTTCCAGAACATTGATGTGCATCTTCCTTTGCTGTGGTGTCCATAGTCCCTGCACAGTGTAATGGAGGACATGAGCTCCCCATCCCTGGAGAGAAGCTTCCGTCGTCAGGATGATCTGTGGCACAGGCTCTTGGAACGGTCGTCCCTTGCAAAAGTTTTGTGGATTCCACCAATGCAGAGAGTTGTATGCCCGACCGCTCACCAACACTAGGTCTTTCAACTGTCCGTGAGCCTGAGTCCACTGACGTGCTAAGCACTCCTGAAGCAGACGCATATGTAGTCTCGCGTGCGGGACTATGGAGATGCAGGAGGCCATCATGCCGATCAACTGCATGAACACTCGCGCTGGAAGCGAATGTCGAGGTCTGAATCTTTGTATCAGCGATTGAATGCTGTTGACCCTCACTGAATTTGGCTGTGCTGTGGCTGCCAGAGTGTTTATCGTCGCACCCAGATACTGTCGTATGTGGGCGGGTTGCAGGTGGGACTTTGGGTAATTCAGTGAGAACCCCAGATCGTGAAGAAGGTGCATGGTGTGGGACATGTGGGCAGCACACTGCTGGGCCGACTTTGCCTGGATGAGCCAGTCGTCCAGATAAGGGTAGACGTGAATGTTTCGCCAGGCACTTCGTAAACACCCTGGGTGCCGTGGTGACCCCGAAAGGCAAAACCTTGAACTGGTAATGTTGGTTTTGGATGGTGAACCGGAGGTATTTTTTGTGTGACTGGTGCAGCGGAATGTGAAAATACGCATCCTTTAGATCTAAAGTAGCGAGAAAATCCCCCTGACTGAGCAACGGGAGTACTTGCTGCAGGGTCAGCATGTGAAAGTGCTCCGATAGAATGTACTGTTTGAGGGGTCTGAGGTCCAGTATGGGTCTGAGGGACCCGTCCTTTTTTGGTATCAAGAAGTACAGTGAGTAAACTCCTGTGCCTCTTTCTTCCACAGGCACGAGCTCGATTGCCCCTTTTTGCAGCATAACGATGACCTCCTGCTGCAATAAGTGCAAGTGCTCGTTGGACATAGGACGGTGTCTTGGGGGCATGTTGGCTGGAGTGGATGTTAACTCCAGACAATAACCGTACTGTATGAGCTGTGTGACCCACCAGTCTGGTGATGGATTTCCAGACTGGCAGGAACTGTTGAAGTCTTCCCCCCGACCGGTGTTGCGTTGTGGGGGGCAGTGACAAGGCATCACTGTTTGTTGGTGGCAGAGGATCTGGAGTTGTTGTTTCCACGACACCTGCCTTTGGCGTGGTTTCCACGATATCCACCTCGACTTTGTTTGGTGTATGTGGACTGCGTGTTGTCTTTATAGTACTGCGTGGTTTGGGAGAGCTGGCCTCTGGAAACACCTCTAGTGCTTGAGCGACGAAAAGAACCACCCCTGAATTGCTGGGACTGCAAGGCCCCCATGGACTTCGCAGTTTGTGTCCTTCTTTATCTTTTCCAAGGTGGTGTCCACCTCTGGGCCAAACAGATCAGGGTTTACTGTCCGATTAAGAATGGTGATCTGTATCTCTGGCTTAAATCCTGAGATTCTAAGCCAGGCATGTCGTCTCAGCATGACACTAGTGTTGACAGCTCTGGCCGCAGTGTCAGCCGCGTCCAGTGCACATTTAATAGAAGCATTGGATATTAGCTTCCCCTCTTGGATAAGCATCTCAGCTGCCTCTTTGTATTAGTCTGGCAGATGCTGCAACAGGGTCTCCAGTGTGTCATAGTGTGCCCTGTCATACCTCGCTAGAAGTGCTTGTGTATTTGAAATGCGCCGGATATTGGTCGCTTGAGACTGCCACCCTTTCCCCTGATGCCTCAAACACCTTTGATTCTTTATCTGGGGGAGGAGCATCACCCGTTGTTTGAGAATTAGCCCGCTGGTTTATACTTCTTCTCAATCCTAGGGTTTATCACCCTGGCTCTGGTAGGCTCTTTAAAGATCTCCCCAGCATGTTTTAAGACACCCTTCAACATAGGCAGAGTCTTGACAGTTCTCTCAGACGGAAAAGGTGTCAAAAATAAAGTCCACTTCAATGGGGTCAGCATGGAGCTGGACGTCATGATTTTTAGCCGCCCGTTCAATGAGGGCATTAAACGCTGCTGAATCCTCAGTAGGTGACGTTTTTACAGCATAGAGTTGTGTGTCTGGGGCAGTGAGGATCACCTGGGTCAGCACCAGCTGCCCAGGGTTCATTGGTATCTTCAGGGTCTGTGTAGACCGGATAGCTGTGCTCATCCTCATCATCACCTTCCCCAGCGTCCACGTCAGAGTAAGTGGGCGAGACATGGCCATGTGGAGAAAGTAGTTCCACAAGAACAGGAGTTTAAGTGGAATCCTTTTTCTTCAAAGGAATTTTATAGGACTCCATTGGCTGTTCCGGGGCAATTCTTCGTTTATGGAGGGAAAGTCTGCCCGTTCCGGCATCGATAAAGTGTTCTCGTTCTTCCAACGAAGATTGTCGATGCTTTAAGGTTGGGACCACTGTTGTCGACTTCGGCACCGAGGGCACCTTCTCGGGCACGCCGGCGCCCATCCTAGGGGTAAAAGCCTTTGGCGCCACTTTCGGCGGCAATGTGAAGTGAATGGGCGTCGACGCCTTGTGAGGTTTCTCGACCGGCTTCGAAGGTGGAGTATCTTTCGGGCCGACAGTCGAGGCCTTCTCCTTGATGCGCTTTAGGGAGTCCGCCACCTGCTTGGAGAAAGAGGCGGACGGCCGCGCCGAGTCGACGGGATCCTTTCGAGGCACCACTAGATGTGGACTCGAGGGTTGCGCCGCTCTTAGCCTTGTCTTGTTGACGCGGAGTCTCGAGAACCTTCGGATCACCGAGTCCTTTGTTGGTGTCGACCATCTTCGGCGCCGATTTACTCGGCTCGACCACCTTGACCTTTGTCTTCGGCGTGGCAGACTTCGACTCGACGCCCTTGACCTGTGTCTTCGGATCGACAACACCCTTCTGCTTAGTCGGTGCTGACGGCTCCGAGGCCTTCGATCCGACCAAAGTAATGCGCACTTTCGGTGTCGAGGGGGGCACCAGTGCTTTCGCTTGTGTCGAGACCGTTGGTTTCACTTTCGGTTTTGCAGGGTGCGGCTCAATAGTAATGTCCGTAGCCGAGCCCAAAGGCGGGGCCTTAGAACCCATTGTAAGATCTTGGGTAAGGCCTAGTGGCGATCCCTCGACCTGAGCCTTTTGAAGCGTTACGGCCCCAATGTCAGTTTGAGTTAGCTCTTCGCAGGAGCTATCTTCCATGGCCCCAAAGGCCCCGTCGTCGTCACCTACCTAGTCGACGACTTCTTCGGCTTCGAACATTTCAGCGGCCGCGTCGTAGTTATAGTCGACCTCCGACGCGGGATTCAACAGGTTTTCACCAACTTCCCGGTCAGCTCCCTCGTCATCCCCGGCATCGAAGATGTCCACAGGTGCCGGTGCAGTCTGCTGGGCCTCCTGGCACGCAGCGCGTCGATGCTTAAGCGTCTTCTTGGATCTGAAACGGGAACAAGCCATGCAACTGGCTTCATCATGATCCGGCGACAGACACTTGTTGCACACCGGGTGGACGTCGATGTGGGGATACTTGGAGTTGCACACAGGACATCTCTTGAACGGACTCCGTTCCATGATGATCAGTCGATAGGGTCTGTGGCGTCAACTGGGCCTTCCGCGTCGAAAATACGCGGTTCTCTGGAATCCGGCTCGGAACCGAGCTGGAAGTATCAGGCACCGAACGCAAGACTATACCGACGAAGAAAACTAAAGACCTTTTGGCCTTAAGAAAGTTTTTTTATCGATTCTGACTAGAGTGAACCAATATACATCCGAACCCAATGGCGGAAAAAAACAATCTGAGGATGGAGTCAATGCCCATGCGCACTGTGGTCCAGGGGAGGAGCCACCTATCTCGTGATACTTCGAAGACTTCCAGGACAACAATGTGCGATCATCCGGACTCAACACTAGGCGGCGATCTATGCACAGATATGAATTCAGCAGCCCACATGCCTCGAACAATAATGATCCCATGGATTATGATCCTATGGTGTATCCTGTGGTGCATAGTCATCTATATCCCCATCCCCTGTATCCTGTGGTGATGGTGTAGGGGAACGTATAGGTGTAAAAAGTAAGTCTTCCTGAATGGATGAAGGTGAAATAGAAGGAGGAGGAGGGTTAGTGTGCACATTTTTCTTCTTTAAAGGAATGTGGTAGTCCTCTGGTAATCCCATCTTCCACTTTTCAGGAAGTTTGGCATGAATATGCCCAGTTTCGTGATTAATAAAATTCCTTTTGTTTCGGATCCAAAGGTGGATGTTCGGTCCAAGACTCTTTAGTGGCATTACTTTTGTTCGATGCCGGATTTGGCGTTGAAAGTTTTGCCTCCGAAGTTTTCACCTCCGAAGATTTAGGTTTACACAACTGTGGCACGGAAACAAGAAGGTGTTTCGTTTTAGACGCCAAATGTTTCGGGTCGGCACAGGCGTGGGGACTGTTAGAGCCCGAGCCGGAAGGCGGTTTATAAGTTGGCGCAGAGCCTGAAGGTAGGGTGCTTGAAACCTTTTCTGGGTGCAAACCTTTGCCCAAAAAAAGAGGATGGACCTGAGCCTTTTTCTTATAAAGGAAATAATATGGGAACAAAGTCTCTTTACTCCCGATCCGTTGTCCTGGTGAGGTCTTCAGTATCGGAGACAGTTTCAGATACAGGGACGTGCTCCTCTTCCATTTCGGCTTCCTGCGCTTACGATTCTTCGTGTTCGGACTATTCTCTGAGGAGGTCCAGTGCAAAGCCACTTTGTTAGTACATTTTGTGACGTCGAGCCACATGATCACCGAGGGTCGACCGACACGTCGCAGTCTCTCGTTGTGTTCCGGGGATAGGCAAAGGTTGCACACTTCGGGCAAGTCGGTGCACGGAAACTTAGAGCGACACCCTGGACATAACTTGAATGTAGTCCGTTCCAACGCTGCTACCGATCCCGACGAGGGTAGCCCAACAGCCTCCCACAAATGTTCTGATCGAAGGTTCGAGAGCAAATGATACGCTGAGAATGGGAAACAAGATTGATAAACAATACAGTCAAGGGTTTTGGATTGCGTATGGCAGAAGGGGGGCCCGAAGAAACTGTGCGAACCAAAGCACAACAAATCACGCCCGAACCGGATGGCAGAAAAGGAAAATGCTACTTCCCAGTATGCATCTGTTCTTGGCATGTAGAGCTGCAGAGTTGTACACTTAGCATTAGATTGCCACCTGGTGTTGGGCTCGGATGACTGCATGTTGTCGTCTTGGAAGATGTCTTTGTAGTCACGAGATAGGTGACTCCTCCCTTGGACGATAGTGCGCATGGGCATCGGCTTCATCCTTAGATTGTTTATCGCCATGATGGGAAATGATGGAGTTAGTAGAAGTAAAGAAAAGGATGTCCATGCATGTGCATCTAAGTAAGATAAAACTGAAATGGATTCAGGTCCCAGGGAGGCGGGAGGGCGTGTACAACTCTGCAGCTCTACATGCCAAGAACAGATGCATACTGGTAAGTAGTATTTTCTGTTCGAGGCATACGAGCTGCAGATTTTACACTTAGCATTGATTGTGCAGCAGTGTCTCCCCTAGCGGTGGTCACCTGTATCCGTTGCAGTACTTTGAAACAGAGTTTTAAGGCCAGCTTGGCCTACTGCAGCTTGCTGCTTGGCTTGAACATCAACACAGTAGTGTTTAGTGAAGGTGTGTGTTGTAGACCATGTTACCGCCTTGCATATGTCCTCTAGGGGTATGTTTCCTAAGAAAGCCATAGAGGCTCCTAGTTTGCGTGTGGAGTGCACTCTAGTAGGAACTGTTAATGTACATTTTGCTTTTTGATAGCATATTTGTATACATTTTACAATCCACCTTGCAATTCCACCTTTAGTGATGGGGTTGCCATTATGAGGTGGAGAGAAAGACCCAAACAGTTGTTTTGTTTTTCGAAATGACAGTTCTATCTACATAGTAGTGAAGAGCTCTTAACATCTAGTGTGTGTAAAGCCCTTTTAGCTACAGAGTCGGGGTTTTGGAAAAACACCGGTAACTCCAGATTGGTTTAAATGAAAAGGAGTAATGACTTTTGGAAGTAATTTTGGATTAGTTCTTAGAACCACTTTATTACAATGTATTTGTAAAAATGGTTCTTGTATTGTGAAAGCTTGTATCATACTCTAAGAGGTAATAGCAATAAGGAAAGCTGTTTTCCACATGAGGAATTGCAGCTCATCCGTTCAATTGCTGCGTCTACTTCTGGTATAAACAGTTGGTTTTGATTAAATGGTTGATTTAAAATGGTAGTTTGCACTTCCTGTTTAAACTCTGAAATGCGTAGCCACGCATGTCTCTTAAGTACGACACTAGTATTTACAGCTCTAGACGCAGTGTCTGCTACATCTAGTGCGCACTTGATTGAGGCATTAGAAATTAGCTTGCCTTCTTGTATAAGGTCGTTTGCCTGTGCCTTATATTGATCAGGTAGATGGTCTAATAGTTTCTCTAACTGATCATAATGCGCCCTATCATATCGTGAGAGGAGGGCTTGTGTATTAGCTATATGCCATATGTTGGGAGCTTGCGCAGCTATTCTTTTGCCTGAAGCATCTATTACCTTGGATTCTTTGTCAGGTGGGGGTGCCTCACCTGAAGTTTGTGAGTTTGCCCTTTTCCTAGCATTTGACTCAACTAGTGAATCTGATGGCAGTTGTCCTTTAATGTAGGCTGATTCTGCAGGTGCAGGCCTATATTTTTTTATCAATTCTAGGGTTTAGGATCCTAGTACGTACAGGGTCTTTAAATATCTCAGGATCATGTTTGATGACCCCTTTAATCATGGGAAGAATTTGAACAGACCTTTGAGATTGTTCAAATGTGTCTAAGAGAAAGTCTTCCTCTGCCTCATCAGAATGCATAGTGACCCCATGGTAAATGGCAGCTCTGTTCAACAGGTGACCAAACCCAATGTTATCTTCTGGGGGAGAAGGTTTTGATGGGTAGGACTGTGGGTCAGGAATATCTGGCACATCCTGTGGGTTTGAGTACTCCCAGTCTGTATCATCTACAGGGTATGGGAAAGGCTCATCTAGGTCTATCCCTCTACCTAAACTATACTCATCATAATTTTGAGGTGAGTGGAAGGATAAAAGAGGAGAATGTGAAGGAGATACCAGTGGTGAGTTGTTAAGATGAACAGGTGATGAAGGAGAAGGAAGTACAGGAGGAGAAGGAAGTACAGAAGGAGAAGGAAGTACAGGAGAAGAAGGAAGTACAGGAGAAGAAGGGTGAATAGGAGATGTGGCAGAGTCCTTGTCAGGAACTACAGGTGTGGGTGTTGCATCTGCCTTCCTCTTCTTGTGTGGTGTAGTGGATACATGACCTGTCTTTGGGTCAGTGTAGATCTTTTGCAGAGGATCTGGTTGGTAAAGGTCTTCTTGTGTAACCTTTGTCGGCGCTGATTTTTTCGGTTCCCGACGAGGTTGCTGTCTGTCTTTAGCCTTAGGAGGTGTTACAATGTCCTTTGGCGTAGTTGGACACCGAAGGTGTTGTTTTCGGTGTTGTAGGCTGTTTCAAGGGCTTGGTCGCATCGGAATCAGGCCTTGTCAGTTTCGGTACCGAAGACGATGGCTACGGAGTGGAAGCTGGTCTCGTCTGCTTCAAGGCGTCAGACGCTGGCTTCGTACCCTTCTCTTTAGAAGTCGACGATTTTGGAGTTGAGACTGTGAGAAGGTGGCCTGATATGCAGTGCTCACTATTCTAGTGAACACTATGTATCAGTCCAGCAACCCTTATTGATGATTGGTTGTAAGTCAACCTTATAGACCAGCTATCCTAGTAGCGTGGATACGAGCAGTCTAAGGCTAAAGACTCGAGAGGGCGTGTTAAGCCAGCTGTTTACCACACATATACCCCTTGAACACCAAGTGAAAGGACACCACACAAGTGTTATGAAAATAAACAGTTATTTATTAAGTATCACAACAGCCCTGTACTCTTTATGAGGACAGGGTACTAAGCACAAACCAAAACTCTTACAAAAATACTTAAGTTAGCACAGTATATACAAATGCCCGAGGGGCACGGGAAACCATATACTTGAAATGTGGAATGCGAAATTACTAGCAGGTAAGTACAGTACTAATAGCCTTTGGAATCGCTAGGACTTGACTATAGAATCGTTAGATTACTTCTAGGAGACCCAGGGGACTCGGGTGCAGTGTGTGCACTCTCACGCGAGATGCGGGACAAAGTCTATGGTAGCTAGAATTTGCAAAGTTAGTGTTCTCGGGCGAACCCGACCTGGTAGGGAGAAAACGAAAGTAGATTCTGACCCTTGGATAGTGAGGCTATGCTGGGGCACCGAAATGCCGAAGTTACCTAGCCCAGGGGCTGCAGCTGCATAGGACTCAAAAGACGTCGGGAATCCTCGTTGCCGGACCAGGAGCCTGGAAGGAAGAAGTTGCTGGCAGGCGACCAGTGAAGAAAGTTCGGTGGATCCAAGCCTGGATCGATGGAAGATGACACCTGAAAGCAGAGGGGACCAAGTTCGTGACTACTAGCCAGTAGTCAGTGGGCACCAGGAGGGCACCGGATGGTAGCCACCTCGACAAGGTGAGTGGGTGACGCTGTGCTCGGAGATCTCACGGACCAGGAGGCGTTGTCGGCGACCAGGATGGAGGATCGAGCTGTCCCACGAAGATAGAAGCTGTCGGCGTCGCTGGACCCAGGATTGGGCAACAAAGCCTTGGCAAATTCAAGCCCACGCGGTGGACCTAAAATGGCGTCTGGAGTGGACCAGGAGGGTCCGGGGTGCCTCTCTTGAAGAAGGAAGCAAGGGCCAGCCTGGAGCAACCAGACCAGCAGCAGTGATGTCGTCGGGCGTCGTTCAGAAGGCCACAAGCCAGCCGGCTAGTAGCCAAACAACGCGGTGCACAGCAAACAGCAGAAGGGCCCCACGCAGATCGTGGAGATGCAGGGAGGCTGACCTTGGGTGCTGGAGCTGCGCAGGGTCGGGGCTTCTCGGACCCCAAAGCACTCACCAGTGGAGGACACGGTGGGCTTGCAGTAAAGATGTCGTGCAGTCTTGGCGATAGTCGGTCCCTCGAGGTCTCGTCGCACTCACGGTTCTCAGCTTTGCTGTAGAGGTGAGTAGAGGTCAGAGGTGCCAGGGAAGCCGGGTCTCGTCGAGCTGGGTCGTCGGATTCGTGAAGAAGGACTTGCAGCAGACCGCAGTGTTTCTTAGGATGGTGCCCGCTTGATGCAGGGTGAATACTCCTTAGCCACAAGGGAGAATCTTGATGAAGAAATCGTGAAGTCCTTTTGAAGAAAGTCGTATCTTGATTCCAAAGATGATCTAATTTGAACAGGGGGCCCGCTCCCATCTTTATACTAAAAAAAGGGGGCTGACCCGGTGACTAGGTCCTGCCTATGGGTGGGACTAGGAGGGGGGTGGGACTAGGAGGGGGGTGGTTACACCCCTCTGCCATGCCGGACTTCCCCAGGCCAGGGGCTGGTGTGCCCCTGGAACTGGTTCAGACTGGCCTATGCGTAGTGAGCACCGGGGTGCCACTCAGCAGTCACCTTACTGAAAAGCCCTGCCTACCCAGGATACACAAAACCATGTCTGGGATGGTGCTAGCACCGCCCCGGACAGGAAACCCTTTGTCCAAGCCTCCCTCGCTGGAAGGACTCCCAGCAGCAGGAGGTCAGACTCGTGTCTGTGGTGGCAGCATCCATTTTGTGGAGCTGAGGCTTCAGTTAACTTTAACCGGGGTTCACAGTTACATACATGTCGTGTCCCTCTAGAAGGGTGGAATGCTAAACCCGTCGCCAAAATTGGCGAGGGGTTGGGGTTGGGGGGTGGTTCTGGGAGTGTGCCTGGTTGGTTTTAAGGGGGGTCTAGTTGGGATCCATTGGTATGACTGGCTTTAGACGCTGTGTTTTGGGTCTGAAGTACCGTATACCGCGACAGATGCTTCATTGTTCATTGAGGTATTGGGGTGGGGGAGGAGGGTTTTGGGGTGTTTGGTTGTTGGGGGGTCGGGTTGGGACTGGTGGGGTAGCGGGGGTTGGGAATGTGTTCGGTGGGATGCACGTGTTTCGTATGTTGTCGGCGGCTGGTGGGATGGGAGCTTGGGTTGGGTTGCGGGGATTGTGGACACAGACCCATTGGGACAATGGCTGACGCCCCACGACTTGTGCCATCTCCTGCTCTCATGCGTGTACTGAGTTGGAATGTCCGGGGGCTCCTGGACAAGATCAAACGGGGGGCTGTGCTCCGCTGGGCAAAAAGGGACCTGGCTGACGTGCTCCTCCTCCAGGAAACGCACATGATGGGTACGAAGGCTTTGAGCCTACAGCGGTTTGGCTTCCACCAGGTGTTTCACGCAGGGTTTGCCAGGGGCTCGAGGGGGGTGGCCATCCTGGTTCATAAACGACTAGCTTATACCCATGAGCGTCAGTGGCTCGATCCGCAGGGCCGGTTTGTGTTTGTGCAAGGGAAGATTGGTGTGGAGCCTGTAATCCTTGGTAGTGTGTATGCCCCCCCCCGCTGCAGTGGGCCCTTGCGGAGCGACTGTTTACCCTGTGGGCCGAACTTCCCCGTTCTTTGGCGGTAATTGGTGGTGACTGGAACGATGTGTTGGATGTGGCTCTGGACAGGCAGAGGAGGCAGGGGGTCGCGGCTGCGGCCTCGCCTACGAAGCTGAGTGCAATGATTGATGGCCTTGGATGGGTGGATGTGTGGAGACACCTTCACGCAGAGAGACGAGAATACACCTATGTGTCTGCTGTGCATGGCTCCCTTTCACGCTTAGACTGTGTGTTTGTGCCGGGGACCTTCCTCGATAGAGTAAAGGGGGCGGCGATCCGGCCTCGCGGGCTGTCCGACCACTCCCCTGTGGCGGTTCAAATTGACCTTTGCAAGGCGCGCCAACCATTCAGGTGGCGGATGTCTACATGGCACCTGCAGCAACCGGGCTACTCTCGGCATTTGCGCAGTGCGATCGCCCACTATTGGCGGGACAATCTAACGGATGAGGTTGATGCAGTGACAGTGTGGGAGGCCATGAAACCCGCCATGAGGGCTGTCGATATTGCCTGGTGCGCTTCTGCTCGCCGGACCCGACAAGAAAGTATTGCCACTGCGGCGGAGAGTGTGGAAAGGCGGGAGGCACGACACAGGGAGGCGGCCGATGATATGACGCTGCGGCTGCTGTTACAGGCACAACAGTCTTACTCCTCGGTCTTGTTGGATGAGGCCCGCCAGGCGTGGCTGGCTACGCGTAGTAGGGTGTACCAGTGGGGCGACAAGTCCTGCACCATGCTCCACCGGTTGTGTCAGCAGACTTTTCAGCCGATCACTTTACCGGGGCTGGTCGACGGCGCGGGGGTGGCAATAACAGACCCTTCGATCCTTGCTGCGAGCTTCGCGCGCTACTACGAGCGTCAGTATGCCCCTCGTGAGAGCCTCTCCCCCGATGGCATTGAGGCCTACCTCGCGGCGGTCCGCCCGCAAGCGGTACCTGACGAGGTCCGCGATGCCCTGGATCTCCCCCTGACAGCTGAGGAATTGGGTGACGCGCTGGGTCAACTCAATACGGGTAAAGCGCCTGGGCCTAGTGGGTTCCCCAGTGAATTCTACCGGAAATTTCACCTGCAGCTTGGGCCGCATTACAGGCGGGCACTGGAACTGGCTCGGGAGCGGGGTAGCCTCCCCCTGGACTGGCGTCACGCCGAGATTGTGGTGTTTCAAAAGCCGGGCAGACCCCCCGAGCGCCACGAGTCCTACCGACCCATCTCCCTTATTAATTTTGAAGCCAAACTCCTGGCCAAGGCGCTTGCGAATCGCCTGCTTCCCCACATATCGGCCCTTGTCCACCCGGATCAGGCGGGATTCATGCCGCACCGGGCGACGCGACACAACATTCGGCGGGCGCAGGCGGCGATTGACGCGATCGGGACGACTGGGGACCAAGCGGCGCTGTTGTTAGCTGACATAGATAGTGCCTTTGACTCGGTCAGCTGGACCTACCTCCTTACCCTCCTACCACTACTGAACCTGGGTCCGGTTTTTGTCTCCTATGTAAAGCTACTCTATACCGACATCACCGCTTCTGTGCGCGTCTCTGGGGCGATTTCCGCGCGATTCCCCGTGGCCAGGGGCACTCGTCAGGGGTGCCCCCTCTCCCCGTACCTCTTCGCGCTGGCCATGGAGCCTATGGCCGCCCGAGTGCGCCAGGACGCGCTCTATCGGGGCTTTGTGTGGGGGTCGGGCCACTCGGACCGCATTGCCCTATTTGCGGACGACGTGCTCTTCTTCATGACCGACTTACACCGTACAGGACCTCGTGTTCTCGACATTATGCGGGAGTTCGGCCGGACGTCGGGGCTCTTTCTTAACCCTCGTAAGTCAACCCTGTGGATTCTGGGGGGTGCCTCGGTGAGTTGCCAGTGGGCTGCGTCTCTTCAGGTGGCGGTCGACGGCATGAAGTACCTGGGCGTTTACCTCTCGGCCTCGCCTGCTGTGGCATGGGACCGTAACATCCAGCCGGTGTGGGACAGGGTCCAGGTTGACGTTAAGACCTGGACGCGTATGCCCCTCAATATCTATGGCCGGTCGGCTATTTTCAAAATGGTGGCCTTGCCTCGGCTCCTCTACCAACTACAGAATCACCCGTATAAAATAGACCCGCAGTGGTTCCGTGGTGTCAACTCGTTGCTGGGCAGATTTCTGTGGGCCGGGGGTGCCTCTAGGGTGGCACTGCGTACCTGCTTCCTTTCTACCTACTGTGGCGGCTTGGCGTCCGCGGACCTGCTATCGTATTACCAGGCCTCCCACCTTCTAGTGCTCAACGAGTGGTGGTATGGGGATCGTGGCGATCCGGCCTATGCACTGGAACACTCCTTGATGGGTGGTGCCACTCTCCACACTCTGCTGTACTCGGCCAGGCAGAGGAGGGCCCTGCCAAGGGTCACCCAAGTGGTCTTCGCGATCTGGCGGCAGGCTCTGCGCCGCATGGGGTGGTGGGGCAGGCTGACGGCCGAGACGCCGCTGTGGCATAACGGTCTACTACCAGAGCTGGCCTCCTTGTCCGGGTTCGGCGGCTGGGACGCGATCGGGATTTCGTCCCTCGGTAATGTTCTCGACGGAACCACGCTTAAGTCCTTCCAGGACCTTAGCTCCGAGTATAACTTGTCCAGGACCCAATTCTTTCGCTATCTTCAGTTCCGACATGCCCTTGGCCCCAGCCTAGTGGGGTTGGAACAGCTCCCCGACTTTAGTCCTATTGAGGCTAAATTGTTTATGGGCGACCTGGGCGACAAGAAAGTCTCTCAGATCTACCGCTCCCTGGTCGTCAACTGCTCCCCCTCCCTCTCGACTCTGAAGGCCTCCTGGGAGAATGATGTTGGCCCCTTGGATGATGACGATTGGCGGGAGGCCCTCGAATCCCCTCGGAGTGCAGCTATAGCCGTCCGTCTTCGGTTCATTCAATTTAAATACCTCCATAGGGCCTATTATACTAGGGAGCGGCTGTGGCGTGCGGGCCTCATAGCTGCCCCTGAATGTTTGAGGTGTGGTGCCGAGAGGGGGACACTTTTCCATACCGTGTGGTCCTGTGAGCGGCTGACCCGATTCTGGGCGGGTGTGTGGGACTGCCTGTCGGAAGTGCTGGGGTGGGATGTTCCCCGTACCCCCAGGCTGGGTCTCCTTCATATTCTGGAAAATGTTGGGGGTAACATTTACAAGCGCCACCTACTGCTGTTGGGACTAGTGGTGGCTAAGCGTGACCTGGCCCAAGCGTGGAAGTGCGAACGTGCCCCCCCCCTGAGTGCGTGGAAGGCAGGTTTAGATTATCTGATGGGGTTAGAATTACCCGTGTTTGAGGCCAGGGGGTGCCCCCGGAAGCACTATAAGATCTGGAAGCGGTGGGCAGACTACAGGGGCCTGGACCTCGATCCCCCAGCTGACATTGATGATTTGCTGGCCCTTGATGTGGACCCCGGGCCCTAGGCTATTAGCCAACTCTGACATTGCTTCCGTCTCCTGTTGCTGACTAGCGATCACGTGCACTGGGTTAGGGTGGGATAAGGGGTGGGTAGTTGGAAGGGGTGTTGGGGGATGCTGTTGGGGATGGGTGGGCTGGGGGGTTTGGGGTGTGCCCCCTTTTGTTTCCGTAAAACTCTGAGTTCACTATCATGCCTTTCTCTGTCTGTATTGTTGACAGTCCCCTCCTGACTGTGGAGGGCTGTCCTGAATCTCGATTGAACTCTTAATAAACACGGTTTTGAAAAAAAAAAAATTGGCGAGGGGTTAGTATTCCAATTCGTATGACACCTTACTCGACATGTTTTGATAAAGCAATACCAAAGTTAGCATTTAACCGCGAGGATTATAATGCACTTAAGAGTATATGGTATGCGATATCATGGAACAGCTATTAGGACTTGGTTCCGCAAGCTGCAGACAGGCTCAGCTCATGCCAGAGCACCATCTCACACGATTCCAAGCACTCTGCCTTCAGGATTGTTAAGGCCTGCCATAGGAGTGACTGATAGGAATCTGTGTGTCCATTTTAGGGTTAGATATTGGTATACTATATCTACAGCAAAGGGTGATTACACGACTTTGCCCCAGCTGTCATGCAGCCAGTTGTGTCAAATTTAGGAGGCCAGCCAGGGGTGGCATAATACATGCTGCAGCCCCTGGCAGCCCTGGGTACACCCATGCCCTGAGTTACAGGGTCTGATAGGGTGGCCCAGTACCAATTGGAAATGTACCTAGGGTACATGGAATCCATTTTAAAGAGAGCGCAGTAGGCCTGGGGTCCTGATTGGCAGGATCCCAGGTCGACTATGTCAAAAACCAGCTAAAACACAGGGCAGAAAGTTGGGGGCAACCATAGTCAGGAGGTACCTTCCTACAGAGACCTTTTGGTTTTGGTGCAGAGGGAGCTTGTGGGATCGGCAATTGCGGCTTGCTCCGTACCGGAAGGCTTAATTATTTTCTTCGGAGCCGGGCTCGATGGTGGGTCTGTCGAAGTGGTTTTTCGGTCGCGACTGGGCCCCGGAGGTAGAGTGTTGACCGTTGCCTTCGATCTGTGTGTGGGGCAGGGTCAGTAGTACTCACGCGCTGACCCGATGGTATGGAGTCATAAGTTACACTTTAGAAGGTGTAATAGATATCCTATGAGGTGTTGAATAGGCACGTCTAAAGGATTAATTTGGTTGTTTTGGCAGTATATGACAAACCGTTTCCACTTAGCAGCATAACATGCTCTAGTAGTAGGGGGTCTAGCTTCTTTGATAACCAAACTATGACCTCAAGAGCCAGATCGCTAGGTTGAGCCAAGCTGGATCCCGGTGTCTGATTTCTCCATGGTTCTGTGTTAATAGGCTTGGGGATAGGTTTAGTTTTTGGTGTGGCACAACAGACATTTGCAAAAGCGTGATGTACCACTGTTGTCTGGCCCAAGCTGGAGCGACTAGGATGAGCGTCAGGTAATTTATGTTGCTGTAGTTTGCGTACCACTAACGGAAGTAGTGGGAGAGGAGGAAAAGCGTACACAAATAGTTCCGACCAATTCATCCATATCGCATTGCCTTTGGACAATGGGTGCGGGTATCTGGCGACAAAGTTTGGCCATTTTGCGTTTTCGTGGGTGGCAAAGAGGTCTATTTGAGGTTGTCACCACGTTTGAAAGAACGGAAGAACTTGTGGATGAAGTTCCCATTCGTGGATCTGCTGTGTTAGTCGACTTAGCAGATCTGCCATAGTATTTTGTACTCCTGGGACGTGTTAGGCTAACAGGAAGATCTTTAGTGGTATAGCCCATCTCCATATCTGCTGTGCTCTCAGAGCTGCAGAGAGTGTGTCACCCCCTTGTTTGTTTACGTAGTACATAGCTGTCATATTGTCTTTGCGGACTAAGACAGCTTTGCCTGACACTTGAGTTTGAAACGCTTTTAGGGCTAGAAACACAGGTGGTTGATCTGGAGTAGCTTTTGTTGCGGTGTCCACCTGCCTTGCATTGTGTGATGCAGTAGATGAGCTCTCCAGCCAGAGAGCGATGCGTCCGCTATCATGACTATTTGAGGCACTGTCTCTAGAAACGGTCGCCCTTTGGAAAGGTTTTTGGTGTTCCACCATTGCTGAGAACGATAAGTCTGACCGTCTACCAACCCTAGGTCTGTTAATTGACCTTGAGCCTGGTTCAATTGGCGTGCTAGGCACTCTTGAAGTGGACGCATTTGTAGTCTTCGTGAGGTACTACAGATATGCAAGATGCCATCATTCCAATGAGCTGCATGAACACTCGAGCTGGTAGCGAGTGTTGCGGTTTGAATTTTGTTAGGAGAGTTTGTACACTTGTTATCCTGGCTGGAGAGGGATAAGCTAGTGTTAGTTGGGTGTTTATTGTAGCGCCGAGATACTGAGGAATATGCGAGGATTGTAGATGCGATATGGTGTGATTTACTGTGAATCCCAAATCGTGAAGCAGTTGAGTAGTAGAGTGAGTTTTGCACACACTGGCTGTATGAGCTGGCTTTTATGAGCCAGTCGTATAGATATGGGAAGACATGAATATGTTGTCCTAAGTGTGCTGCTACTACTGCTAAGCATTTGGTAAACACCCTTGGTGCTGTTGTAACTACGAATGGGAGCACTTTGAACTGGTAGTGCTCCCTGTCTAGCACAAATCAGAGATTTTTTCTGTTCGCTGTGTGGATGGGAATTGGAAGTAGGCGTCCTTGAGATCTAGAGTGACAAGGAAGTCGTTTAGTACCAGAAGTGGAAGGACTTGTTGGAGTGTGACCATGTGAAAATGGTCCGACTATGTAAATGTTTAGAGGCCTGAGGTCTAGGATAGGTCTTAGAGATCAGTCCTTCTTTGGTATTAGGAAATATAGGGAGAATAATCCTTTGTTTTTCTGATACTCTGGAACATCTATTGCATTTTTCTGCAGGAGTGATATTACCTCCTGTCTGAGCAATGTTAAATGTTCTTGTGACATTGGACGCTGCTTGGGTGGTATGTTTGGGGGGGTAGATGTTAGTTCCAGACAGTAACCTGATTGAATTATTTGGAGCACCCACCTGTCTGATGTGATGCTTTCCCAGGCTGGCAGGTATTGTTGAAGTCTTCCCCCAACAGGAGTGGAATGGGACGGGGGAAGGGAGTCATTGGGCAGGGGTAGAGGCATAGCGGGAGTTGTTATTTTTACCTCTGCCTTTGTTATTGTTACCCCTGTAACCACCCCTTTGGTAGCCTTTGCTGTAAGTGGACTTTGTAGGGGTTTTGTATGAGGTAGAAGCTGTGTCTGACTAGTATCCCCTGGTGGAACCTTTATAGGATGAGCGACGAAATGAACGTCTGGGAGTCTGAGACTGCAGGGCTCCCATAGATTTGGCGGTGTCTGTATCCTTTCATTTTTTCAAGTGATACATCCACGTTAGGTACAAATAGATGTTGCCATCAAAGGGTTGATTAAGAATGGCACTTTGTACCTCAGGTTTGAATCCGGATATACGTAGCGAGGCGTGTCTGCGTAGTAAATTGTTGATGTTAACAGCCCTAGCAGCAGTATCTGCTGCATCGAGTGTACACAGAATAGGTGTTTGTGATGTTTTTCCCTTCTTGGATAAGCTTAGTAGCTCTATCCTTGTACCAGTCAGGGAGGTGTTTCATTAATGACTAACTCATCATAATGTGCCCTGTCGTATCTGGCTAATAATGCCTGTGTATTTGCGATACGCCACATGTTTGCTGCTTGAGACACTGTTCTCTTACCTGATGTGTCAAGTAGCTTAGACTCCTTATCTGGTGGTGGAGCATCACCAGATGTTTGCGAGTTTGCTCTCTTGCGTACATTTGAAAATACAAGTGAGTTTAGTGGTACTGGACCTTTAATATATGCTGGGTCTGAGGGGGCAGCTTTATATTTTCTCTATACGAGGGTAAATAACCAGAGTTCTGACTGGGTCTTTGAAGACTTCAGGAGCATGCTTAATCAATCCTTTAAGCATTGGTAAAATAGATGAGGACCTTTGTGCATTATCAAAGGTATCCATTAGGTAGTCTTCTTCTACAGGGTCTGTATGTATGTCCACCCCATGATACTGTGCAGCCCTGCGGATTAATTCATTAAACCCTATGGTGGGGAAGGTCTTGAGGGGTACAAGTCATCCTGAGGGACATCTGGGGTGGTATAATCATCCCACGGGTCAGGTGATCTTGTAGGAGTGGCTGGATCAGGTATATGACCCCATAAACCCCCCCCCCCCCCATATCATCACAGCTATCATCCCGGTTGTCATCGTGTGGTATGATAGAGGATGCTGGGGTATGCTGTGGTATGGGAGGATGTGGTGATGGTACAGGTGGAAGGGGAAGGCAGTCTTAAGGGAGAGGTAGCCATGTCCTATGAATGCGGGGCTGGAGCTGGTGTGTCCAGTGGTCGCTTCTTTAAAGCCAAAATTAACTGTCCAGTTATTGGATCTTTAGCTTGAGTCTTTTGAGCAGGGTCTGGATAAGGTAAATCCTCTGCAGGAGGTTCTTTAGATGCAAGTAAGGTTTCGGCATTGAAGCGGCTTGTTTTGGTTTCTTGACAATGTCTTTAACCGGGGAAGCAGGAGTCGGTCGGCTCCGATGCTTTTTTTGGCTCCAAGGATTTTTTCGGTTCCGGTATGGTTTTTGGATCCGATGGTCTTTTCAGATCTGGTAGTTTTTTCGAATCCGAAGCGTGTTGGCTTGGTTCCGACCTGGGTTTCGGTGCCGAGGTAGTGGAGGCAGGCTTCGGTGTTGATTGTTTAGATGTAGACGTGGAAGCTGATGGGTGTGCGTCAGCACCATGGGGAGGTCGGCTCGAGCCAGAGTCGCCTGAAGGCTTCGATAGCTTAACCGGGCCCGAAGGTGGGGCAGTAGAAGCAGTGTCTCGATGTGCACCCTAGGGTGAGGGTGTGACAGGATCCTTTTTTGGGTGGGTCAAGGAAGGGTTGGGGTCGACTGTCTTACTTACGACCCATTGAGCTGGAGTAACTTCGACATCTTCTGCCTCTGAGTTGCTCTCGGCACCATGTTCTGGGACGTCGACGTCCTCCTCGAAGCTGTCATCTGGAATCGGAGCTGAAGATCGAGCCATTGTCCTCGTGGCTCTTCGGTCCCGGGTCGTCTTTTTGGAGCAGAAAGAGGCACAGGCGGAACAGTCTTTAGCCTTGTGCTCCGGGGAGAGGCAGAGGTTACACACCTCATGTGGGTCGGTGTGGGGAAACTTCGACCCACATTGAGGACACTTTTTAAAATGGCGTCCTTTCAATGAGCTGGAGTCTAGGCCTAGTTAGGCCCGAAGGCCATCAACGACGACCGGAATCGAAGTTCTCAATGTGGAGAAGTAGCGTTGACAGGAAAAAGCGTTCGGGACTAGATTCTAGAAGCCGCGCCGAAGGAAACCGGTTCCAACACGGAGCGCTGTAAATGCATCCGAGCCCGGTGGCGGAAAAAAATTATCTGGGGATGGAGCTGATGCCCATGTGCAGTATCATCGAAAGGAGGAGAGGCCTATCTCGTGACTTCCAAAGACTTTTCTACAACAAAACAAACTGCAAACATCCGGGCCCAACACTAGGTGGCCATCTACGCACAGTGTGTAATCTGAGGTCATATGCTTCAAACATACAAGTTACTAGTAAACCCGCTCTGGATTACTTTTGCAGTTCAGTACTGGGCTACAGGGTACACTACTGGCTCCTCTCCTGATCACAGGTCAGTATTCCAGAATTTGGTTGATTTTATATTAATATTTTACGATTTCAAAAGTAGACAGATTTTTCGAGTCAAACCGGTCAATGTTATTCAATGGCAGGTAATTGAGTTACCTGTTTCCTGGCGAGTACTAGAGTTGTGAAGTTGTGGTTCTAGGCATAAACTCAGGGGGCCCCTAGTGTCAGGTAGGTACCGTTGGTTCACCCTCAGCGGCGCAGGGGTGGCCGGGTGCAGAGGTAGTTGGGCCCAATGTTATCCAATGGGGGACAGGGGGCATTCGGTTGGTGGCTGCTGGCTAGCAGGCCACGCGGCTATGGGAGCTGGGCTCCTGGTCACTTGCTTAGGACAAAGGGGGAAGCAGGATAGGACAACGGTGGCACAGCCAGCAGTACTCGGGCGGCTGGGTGCAGGGTGCTTTTGAGCAGTCGGGCACTCAATGTTATCCAAAGGAAACGGTAAAAAGGGAACAAAGGCTGCAGGCTCGGGGTGGGTACCCCCCCCAGGGGCGACCAGCACATCGAGAGGTTTGTTGGGATCTTGGAGCACAGGTAGGTACCCCAAAGGGAGGCACAGGGGGCGGTAGGGCCCCGGGTGCAGGGGTGTCTTTGGGTGTCAGAAAAGTTTACCCTCAGCTGGTCGCGGTTGGGGGGGGGGCCCTGGTTCTGAGTCTGCAGGCGTCGTCTGGTTCGTCGAGGAGGGTCTGTGGGCACTGGGCTTGGGGTCCCAATCGACGGGGGGACGTTATGTGTCTTGGATCACTCTGGCACGGCCGGTGCAGAGTGGGCTGGTCCAGAGCATCCTGGCTGGCACCAGCAGGGTTGTTGGAGCAGAGCCTCTGCTGATGGGAGTCCCAGGCTTTAAGAGGGTCAAGGTATGCAGGTCCTCTGGGTGTCCCAAAATTGCTGACCACAGGAGTCGTCTGGCTTTTGGCAGGAGCAAGTTCCAGGATCTTCCTCTTAGTCTTCCTTCTTTTCGGGATCTGATGAAGGAAGGTTCAGGGAGCCCCTAAATACTGAATTTAAGGGTGTTACAGGTAGGGCAAGAGCAGGGACCAATAGGTCCCTGTCCTGGGGTGGGTACACCCCCTAGCCTGCTCCTCTCCTGTGGGAGGGGGGCAGGACGCCTAGCTGTATCGGGCAGGGCACCCCATCTTCAAGATGGCCGGAGCCGGGTTAGTGCTTCACCTAGTCTCCCCAACCTAAGGAACGGGGTTGGCACAGGCTGGCACCCCCCCTTCCTGACGTTTTTCCCGCCAATCTTCCCGCCAGAGTGGGGGTCAGAGAAGGGGGCCAGTTGCTGGGGTCAGCAAATGGTCTGGAGAAGCTCAAAGAGGCGGCATGCCTTTGAAGCTTCCCCCTGCCCATCCTGGGGGAGGAGACCTAGCACCTCACCCAGGATGTGAATTGTTGCAGGCCCAGGAGAGCAGGGCTCTCCACCTAGGGGTCCAGCAACATGTCTGCTGTGTGGCAGCCTCTGCAGCCACTCAGCCCAGACGTGGATTGTAGATTAGGTTTTCAGGGGGCATCTCTAAGATGCCCTCTGGTGCATTTTACATTAAATCCCACACTGGCATCAGTGCAGGTTTAATGTGCTGAGAAGTTTGGTACCAAACTTGTCAGTCTTCGGTGTAGCCATTATGGTGCTGTGGAGTTCGTAATGACAACTTCCCAGCACCATATACTCTTAATGGCATCACTGCACTTAGTGCCCAGGAATGGCCCTGGGTACTGTAGGGGCACAGGGCTCATGCACCTGTGCCCAAACCTCTGGCATAGAGCACCCAGCTAGAGGGGTGACTGAAGTATGCCAGGGCATTGAGTTCTGTGGGCATGGCACACAGAGATGTGTGCCATGTCGACTGTTTAGTTCTGTACTTAGACACTCAGCCTGCAAAGGCACTGTGTGGGTGTCAGGGTACAGGGCCCCTGAGGGTGGCACAATAAGTGCTGCAGTCCTCAGGGGTCTTCTCTGGTCACCATGCCCTGGGTACCTTGGGTACCATTTACTAGGGGCCGATAGGTGGCCAGAGATGCCAATTGGGTTTTAGTTTCAACACAGTTTTTAGGGAAGGAACACAGCCCTGGGTACCTGGTTGGCAGGAGCCCAGGGCACACTCAGTAAATGCACAGCAGCTGTTCAGCAAAAAGTGGGGGCATACCAATGCAAGAAAGATGGCACTTTCTCACAGCACCTTCTTACACGCATCATAGAAACTGAAGTAATGCAGTTGAGATCACATGATCAAACTTCCAAATCAGTTAAACTTATCAGGTTTGGTGTGAGTTTTTGTGCTGGAGCCAGTAGCACCATGCTAGAGGGCAGGTCTGATCCCAGGTGAAGGTAGAGTGGCGTTGTCAATGCTTGGTAAGAAGACAGGACTGACGGGCTGCCACCTCTGATCCTTGGGGAACCAAAGCACACCAGGGGGTGCCGGAGGTGGCAGCTACAGCCTCCTTCAGTGAATGTATGCTGAGGGAGAACATTGTCAAGTAGAAGAGCTTTGTGGAATTTGCATCGCAAGGGGCTACGAGGCCTAGGCGTACCTGGGTCGTCGCATTACTGGGTGATAGGAGCAGCAGCACCATGGAAAACTGATTTGATTTCTTGCGTTTCTCTGCTCTACTTGAACTTTTGGATCTCGATGGGGAGCAATCTCTGGCTTGGGAGAGGGAAGGCAAATGAGCCCTTGACTGGGACCATTCCTACAACTTCTTCCCGCATTACAGTTCATTTTAGCACAGCAGGAGCATTACTGTTGTGTGTGGAGCAGAGGCACCAGAAGCAGATTTTGAGTTTGTCACATACATCTTTCTTTGACTATCACAAGTTTTAAACCTGTTTGGGATCCCACATCTGCTCACAGTAATTTTGATGGAAAAAATCTTCCTAATGGAAAATTCTGCTCACTTAGGATCCATTTGAAGACGCAGAAAGAAAGGAACTAATGTTAGTGCAAAGATGGTGGTTTTATTGTGGCCCACTGTCACATCAGGAACAGACTGATTGAATTTGAAATTAAAGGTTTTGAATCCATTCTGGCTCCAGGGGGTAGTCACAAAGTGAGAAATCTGCTGTGAGGAGTGTCTATAAAAACAGCCCATGATTATAAACTTTCAACCATATAATCGAAAGGCTCTCATTCTTGGGGTAAAGGGAGACATTTTATCAGCCAACTTGTCAGATTTAATTGATTAGTTACTTTTCAACAATTAAAGCACAACATGACATCACTTCCACAGCAAAGTTCAATTATATAAAGCGGAGTCTTGATTCTTTGATGCCAGGACACCGACTGGAGTTCTGCCCATTCACTATGTCATTTCTAAAGGCTGAAAAAGTAAATGATTGCCATATATAACTTTAAAAATACATTAGATGACATCCCAAGACACTAACTCCTGCATATCTAGATTGGGACCTTGCAAGTGCAATGAAGGTTATGTTGAACTATCCTATTTGTGAATACAGAAATAAACATGTACAAATAAATGATACGCTTAAGGGGGTGTTTTAGCCATTTTTTTGGGCCAACTTGTCATAGATGAGAAGCCCCCAAAAGCTGGTCTTATGGTTTAGCCGATTTTCTCCATTTAAAACTTGTGGGATGATTTACTTAAAGGTCAGTAAAATATGTGGCACCCGTTTCATTACGTCAGAAGATCCTATTATCTTTGGCCTGAATTGTAATACTGAAACCTCAGCTCAAAATAGTCACCCTTTCCTCACTAGGGAATTGTTTTTGACTTTAAAACACTCTTCATTAGAGTAAACTGCCTTTTGTCATGCTTCCAATTAGGTTTTTTATACGTAATAAATTGATTTACTTTGACAGTATTTATAATAAGTTTGTTTCCATGTAAATGCCTAATAAAATAAAAGTCACCACAGGTGGTTACTAATGTGAAACCTTGAATGCATGTCCCTTTTCTGGAGGGAAAATGTTATCAGAGGTCAAAAATAAAAATCTGTTTTAGCAGGTGCTGATCAAGTTTAAAACACTTCAACCCAACATTACGTTGGGTTGAAGTGTTCTAAACGACATTAATAGCACTACAGTGCTATAAATGTATTTGGATATGGGACTACTTATCTAGCTAGTTATATACAAGATACACTGTCCACAAAGATATATCAAGTGTTTCTTGATCAAACAATAGACTATCAATGTAAAATGGCCAACGTAGTCCTATCAGAAAACACCATTTAAAGACTATATGGGGTTGTTTTGGCAATTACGTAACAGGCTGACTAGACGATGCTCTTCCACCCATACATGTCTGAAAACAATCAAAGAGATGAAAAGTGCGTTGTGTAGATTTAATCTTTCCACTGTGAGTCAAAAAACACTTACATCTGTCGTTTAATGTAGTCTTTTAGAAGCTCCTGATCCACACTGTATAGTTCAGAGCTGCTCACATTGTCGTAATAATATGTGATATTACTAGCATACTTTCCACTGCGTGATCCATCCGAACTGTCAAATTTTCGATATGCATACTGGTAGTCAAAGTGTGCTGTAAATAAAAAAAAACATTATGAACTACTTGGATGGTCTATGCCAATCGATAAGAGTATTTTTTTTTTATTTACAAAGTTTTCAATAGCGCAAACTTGTTCCAGAAGGATATCAGAGCGCTTTACAATTATAGGGAAAGGTAACAAATCAAAAAAATGAGTCAAACATAGGAAGTATAACAGGCATTGAATCAAATACTGCACACAACAGCTCATTTATAAAAACCTGAGTTAACGAGGAGTGGGCTATATGATGGAGCATAGTGATATAAGGGGAGTAAGTGAAATAATCATATACAGGACCAAAACCACACTAATCTATACTACTATTATAAAGAGAGAACTTGCACCTTTTGGCCAGGTAAACTCGGGAACCACAGCGCCAATCCACACACCCGATACATCTATGAAAATGTCAGGGTGTGTAGATGGAAATAGGCTATATACATTTTTTTTTAAAAAGTAAATTTAAAAAATTTAGTTTGTAAACAAAGTAGTCCCCTGAAAGTAGCGCCGGCCGGGACCTAGCGCTGGCCGCTACGCGACGTGCGTGATGACGAAGGAGGAGGGCGGTGCAGTGACGAGCGGCTGTGCAGTGAGGAGCGGCGGCATAGGTAAGGAAAGGGAAAGTGACACTGTGATGCAAATGCAGATGTCGGAGCGCGAGTGAGTCGGGCGGGAGGGGGGCGCGAGTGAGTCGGGGCGGGAGGGGGGCGCGAGTGAGTCGGGGCGGGAGGGGGGCGCGAGTGAGTCGGGGCGGGAGGGGGTGTACTGCCCCCAGCCCCTTTCTGCCCCAGGCAACGCTGGGGAGGGCTGCTAGTAATCTATACATGAGTCAATGGGGCATCTAATAGGCATTGGATCAAGTGATGAACATCTACACCTGCGTGAACGAAGAATGGGCAAGACTATGTACCATATTGACTTAAGAGGAGTACACATGCCTTGTAGCCCTTGCTGTTGTGGCCTCTCAGCAGGCAAAGGTTGCACAACTGGAGGATTTAACTGAGCAAACTTGTGGTGGCACTCCAGGCAGAACCTAAGCTACGCATTCTCCAACCTGTGCCTGTCTGCCCAGGTGCCCCACCTACTACAGTGTTTCTTGGTGGATCCCTAGGTGAATATCCTCATTCGGCTACAATGGTGTTTTGAGTGAAACTTCAAATTGTCTTCGACAAAACAGCAGAAAATAATCTGAAGATTGCAACCAAGAACAGGGACTTCTGGGGTAGGCACATGACGTTAAAAAAAAAATGGAGAAGGCATCAAATGCTGGCAACAGTCGACGCCCAACAAGAAAAACAAAATATACAAGAGAAAATCTACAAACTGAGTGTTCCGGACCCAACCATTAGATTGCAGAATAATGCACAGCATGTGAATCCAGAAAGATTCACACTGCAAAAACTACCTGCTGCACTTACAGATTAAAAATATGCAAAATGCCGAACAGAAACTTGCCTATTAATTCAGGCCTTGAATTGCCAGTTTCTGGAGACCAACAGTTCTTCAAAGTAACTCATACTTTTTATCCAATAAAAAATAGTCGTAATACCAGATTTAAATCTGGGAGGAGGGAGCAGGGGCAGTTGGAGATCTTTGAAAGTGATGTGGCTGGAGTTCATTTTTTCAAAACTTGCCAAACTCACTTCCTCTCACTGTTACTCATACAAATATACTCCTCCTCACTGCTTCTCAATCTAACTTACTAAAACACATTAACTGAAACTGGGCCCTGGTGCAAATACAGCTACTGCACCATTGACAGGCTCCCTCACAACCTCCAATCAATCACTCGTTCTAACACTCCTTCACTCACTAATTCATACACTCTCAAACTCAGATTCTCACTCACTTTCACTCACTGATACTATCATTCAATCCTATTCACTCCTACAAACACATGCACAAAGAACTAACTTTTTGGCTAACCTTGCTTGCTTGCAAGCCGGTAAACCCAATCCTAGCAGCGGGGAAGGAATCTGGTGCGTGGAGGGAATCATGGCTTGCTGATGCCAGTGCCAAGGAGTCAGATGGAGAAGCAAGGGCAGGCTTGAAATGGGGAAGACCCACCTTAATCCCTCCCCCAGCTTCTTGATCACACAGAAACACCTGTAAGAAAGTGCCCCTTTTTGCATGGTTACCCCCTAATGTTTTGCCAGATACCAGCTTGGCTCAGTGTGCTCTGGATCCCTGACAATCAAGTTTCCAGGGTCTGTGTTCTTTCCCCAAACTTCGTTTCCACAATTGGCATAACTCTGGGCCACATACACGTCCCTTGTAAAAGGTGCCCCTGGTACCAGGGGCCTTGTGGCTGCAGCAGGTATTATGCCACCCTCAAAGACCACTCACCTTAACACACATTGCAGGACGCTGGCTCTGTATATACTATAACAAAGTGATGTATACTGTGCACAGAGTCCAGTGGTACCCCTAAGGTAGGCAGAGATAAAGTTAGATAGCACCTTACTCTCTTATTTGGGGTAGTGTGGGCGAGCAGTAAGGCTCTCTCAGAGGGTAGTGTTAAGCCTTTGTTATACACACTCAATCAGCAATTGTGTCACACATTCAAAAGACTGAACTCAGACCAATTTTATTTTAATAAAAATATTCTTTAAATTATTTAATTTCCTAGAAACAAGCAAGCCTGGAACAGGTAAGTGGTTTATACTTTGCAGTAATACAGTTCGAATTGCAGTAATACAGTTTGAATTGTGGTTGTACATATACTTTGGTTTGATTACAGTAGAACTACTAGTAATGCAATGCTTTGAAATATTGTACATATACTTTGGATTGGCTTTTCAATAGGATGTCAAGTAGATTACTTTACAGATTGCTTTTCTTACACAGTGTAACATACATGGATACTACACTGGAACATTTCCTGTAAACATGTAAGTAAAATAGCTCTTGTTATTTGGTTACAGTTTTAAAGACTTTTATAGCTTTTCCAATGCCACACTTAGAAACTTTTTCACACAAACACAGTCAATGTTATCCTGTGGGAGGAAATGGTGTTATCGGTTAACAGCTAAATACTTTGTTGTGGGAGTTGGGTCTCTATGATTAGACTCCAGGGTACCTCAAGGTTAAAAACGCCCTCTTGTTACACCCTCAGCGGCACTAGGGTGGTTGGCTGCAGAGTGCTGAGGCCCAATGTAATCCAATGTGGGATAGTGGGCCTCCGGTTGATGGCTGCTTACGAGGCCACAAGGATGTGGGAGCAAAGCTCCTGGACCTATGCTCAAGGCAAATGGGGGTTCAAGATGGCACCAAAGGTACACCCTAAGCAGTACTAGGGTGGCCAGGTGCAGGTTTGCCGTCAGGTGCCTTGTTACTTTCAAAGGGGGGGTCTCTGGTTTGCAAACACACTGCAGGACCTGGGACAAAGGTCTTCTGGGTGCGACCACCACTTGAAGTAAATTGGGATGCTGGGGGTTGGTTAGACACAGTCAGTTGGAGCATCCAAGGATGTGGGGTGTCGGGTGCAGGGGTGTCTTTTAGGGTCGGATCTTCTTACCAGCTTATGGTCACAGATGGGGGGACCTTCCGGATTGAGGCTGCAGGCATCTGCTGAAGGATTGAGGCAGATATCTGGTCTGGCTCGCCGGGTAGACCTCCTCGTGGTGGTGTGCCACTCGAACTCAGGCTGTGGGTGCAGACTAGCGTATTTCGCCGGAGGGGGAGGCAGTTGGTGAACAAATCCGGTATTCACAGGAGACAGTCTTCTTTGGAAGGAAGGGCAGGTCCTCAGGGTTCTTGAGGTTGCTGGCTGCAGGACACACTGGGGTTTTGCTTCTGCAAGTTCGAGGTGGGCACAGGCTGGTAAGGCTGGGATCAAGTCAATAGGTGTCGTCCTCTTAGCTTCGGCACAGCTGTTCGATCCTTTTCTACTTGCAGTTTCTTGTCTGAGAAGGCACGGTTCAGGGTGCCCCTAAATACTAGATATGCCTCACTCTGGTTGGCTGCCCCCCCCCCCCTCCCATCTGCAAGATGGCAGGGACTGAGTTATGCTTCACCTTGCCTCCCTCACCGGATGGAAATAGGTTGGCAGAGGTGGGCACACCTCCCTTCCTCACTTGGTGTTCCCGCCGGTTCTCCCGCCCAAAGTGGGGGCCAGAACTGGTGGGGAGCAGTTGCTGGAAGCAGCAAAAGGCCTGGGGAAGCTCACAAAGGCTTCGAGGACCCTGCCCATCATGGGGGATGAGACTTTGCACCGCGTCCCAGGATGTGCATTGTTTCAGGACCGAGAACAGCAGGCTCTCGACCCTGGGGTCCAGAAACATGGCTAAGGTGTGGAAGACCAGGAGCCGTTCGAGAGCTGACCCACATCAAAAGTCGAGAGTTGAGGGGTCGGTGTCCATCAGGAAAACCAACAAGACATGAGCCCTACTTCCAAATACATAATGACAGAATCGTCATTAGAACTGATCCACAATGTACGCCAAAGGTGGTTTCAAAATTCCACGTAAAAAAAAGCAATACAAATCCAAGTTTTTGCCAAAACCCAAAGACACAAGCAGAAAGAGCATTGCACACCCTGGACGCCAGAAGGACTACTACATAGAAAGAACTAAGGACAGCAGAACGACATAAGTTATTTTTATCATTTGCGGACAGTTATGACAAAAGGTCTTACAACATATATTCACAAACCAACTCTCATCTTCCACCCAGCCAACACAAGACTAGCAAACCACTACAAAGTCTATGCACAGAATAGTGAATCCAGAAAACATTCACGCTGCAAAACTGATAGTTTACCGGTTGGTGTATTTTTACAGTTTGAAGAATTTTCTGTATTCACTAGCGAACCCACCCACCTCTGCCAGAGCGATGAGACAGGAGGCAGAAATAAAGGAAACCGGAATGAACAATGGAATAATAATAATTTAAGATGGCGACCAAAGGTGGGAACTTCCGGAGGAAGCATGTAGATGTCACAAAGACACAAAATGTTATGTCGCCGCCCACCAGGCCACGGGGGAAAAAAAAAATATATAAATGCTACAATTCCTGACCCAACCACAGGATGGCGGAATAATGCACAGCATAGAGAATCCACAAAATTCTTCAAGCTGCAAAACTACACCGACAGGTAAACTATACGTTTCCAACCCAGAGACCCTTTTAGTATACCTACAGCAGCAGTATACATAAAGTATATAAAAATAAATGCTACAATTCCTGACCCAACCACAGGATGGCGGAATAATGCACAGCATAGAGAATCCACAAAATTCTTCAAGCTGCAAAACTACACCGACAGGTAAACTATACGTTTCCAATCCAGAGACCCTTTTAGTATACCTACAGCAGCAGTATACTCAATGCAATTATTTGCACCTTACATTCAATTCCTGGTTTTGAAGGGGCTATCCACTGGGTCCATTTGAAGAGCACCGGGCCCATCAGGAAGAGAACACGCCCTGCAGAATGGACACATTCACAGTCAGCTTGACCCTCCAGCATCCACTTTGCCTCGTAGTGTTGGGCTTAAATGTTAAGTTGGTTTTGCTCAAATTAGAAGTTTCAATTTCAAAGTGACTCATGATCCCTCCCTAAAATCAGCAATAAACTAGGACAATAATCCACCTTAATGCTTTTTTTCCTGGAGTCTGCTTTGCATGTACTTTTTGCAGCTCCAGGACCATTAGGCTACAGAAGGCAATAAATCTGGGTCTGCAATCAATTCCCACAAGAGACAGTGACCATTAAATGTGTTGAAATTGGACCGGAAGATATCGAAGGCAGTTTGTGTGAGACTGACCCTTAGATAGGGTTATGGAGGAAACACTAGGTTTGCCCAACATTTAACAGCAAGGTCCCATGGTAAGAGCAACATATGGTCCACAAGTAATCGGACTGTTGGGCTGTCTAGGTCTTCAAAAACAATGACCATTAGGTACAGAAAAAAACATTAAGCTTTCCTTGCGCCATTGAGACAGTCATGAGGAACGTTGAGGAAACTCCTTCATTAGGCGAAAAAGGAGGCCCCTCCAGTATATACGGAGGCCAAGGTGAGCAGAGTCTCATAGCACTTACCAGAGGACTCGGACTTTAGAGATGATCCATCTCCAGGGAACTAACTCCGTGAAGCACACACCCTGAACACAGACAGCACTCTAGGGTCTCACTATCCACTCCAGCTGAGTATCATCCCTCCAGTAGTGATTTTTACGGTGTTAAACAGGCAAAAGTAGACTCTACCTCCTGTCAAGAAAAATTGATTATTCGCTGTGAGAAAGCGCCCTCTTTCTTGCATGGTGTGTCCCCACGTTATGCTGAATTACTGATCTTTGAGTGTGCCCTGGGTTCCTGCTAATCAGGTACCCAGGGCTTATGTTCCTTCCCTAAAATTACATTGAAGCCTAAACCCAATTGGCATCTCTGGCCACATGTAAGTCCTTGGTAAATGGCACAACAGCTAACCAGGGCACTGTGACCAGAGAAGACCACTAAGGGCTGCAGCACTTATTGTGCCACCCTTAGAAGCCCTGTACCCAGACACTCACACAATGCCTTTGCAGGCTGCGTATCTTGGTGCAGAACAAAGTGAAGAGTCGACATGGACACATCCCTGTGTACCCTCCTGTTCCTTTCGTGATGCCCCAGGGGCACTTGAACCTGGTTCTAACTTACTTGATGTGCGCTCCCTTTGATCCGCTTCATAACTGTCCTCTCCGTCTTCTTACCCTTAAGACTGCTTTCCTGGTTGCTATCACCTCTGCCAGGAGAGTGAGTGAGCTCCAGGCTCTTTCCTCTAAACCTCCTTTCCTTTCTGTCCATCCGGACAAGGTTGTGTTGCGGACAAAACCCTGTTTCCTGCCCAAGGTAGTCACAGCCTTCCACATCGGGCAGTCCATCACCTTACCCACCTTCTTTCCGCCTCCGCATCCCTCGAAAGAAGAAGAGAGGCTCCACCGTCTGGACCCAAAACATGCGCTCTCTTACTATCTGGATCGCACACGCCAGTTCCAGGTGGATGACCAACTCTTTGTTGGTTACATGGGCGCTAAGAAAGGACGGGCGGTGCACAAGCATCTCTCTGTGGATCGTGTTGTGCATCCAAGCGTGTTACTCTTTGGCTAAGAAGGAACCTCCTGTTGGGCTGAGGGCCCACTCCACTCAGGCCACGGCAACTACTGCCCTGGGCCGAGGAGTCCTAACGCAGGACATTTGTGAGGCAGCCACGTGGGCCTGCACACTTTAGCAAGACACTACTGCCTGGACAGCCAAGTCCGGAGGGATGGCTTCTTTGGCCGTTCCGGCCTCCAGGACTTTCTGGTGTGATTATTGGTTCGCAGACCCACCACCGGGGTTGGTATTGATGGGGTATCTATTCTAAGGTAAGGAATCTATCACCAACGTGTCTTTCAGATGCATAAGTTACTACTTGTGTAAGAGACATTAGTTAGTGATAGATTCCTTACCGACCCACCCATCCTCCCCGTTCTGCAAACCGATATCTAGGGTTACGGTCATCCCCTTTCAGGGCCCTAGTTTCATGGCACCAGTGTTGGTTCTATCATGGCTCTGCGTATCTGGTGCGGAAAAGCTGTGTATAAGAACTGAAGTCAGCGCACGAGGCGGCGTATAAGTATTCCGGCGCTAATGCCGCCGGACGCGGAGCTGCGGACGCCTACCGACTCGCAGGGGTATTGCTACGCTAAAGTTTCCGGATCCAGTCTGATGCCTGGGGATATTCTAAGGTAAGGAATCTATCACTAACGTGTCTCAGATTCTAAAGACTGATTACCTACCTGGAAACCGATAAGCTCTTTTTTCTCATAGAATAACATTGAAACTTTTTCTCCCAATAAGTGTTGACTTTTAAAAACTAAAAATATTCCTTAAAAATCAGCCGAATCATCAAAACACATTTTCTCAACTGTTTTCAGGAAATGTCCCAGTGCTGAATGTAGGTATCCAGCACTGAGTAAGAAAAAGTATTGTTAACATAACTTAACTGCCAAGTGAAATTCCTCCCATAGGATAACATTGGCGATTCTATGTGAAAAAGTTTTTAAGTATCAACTTTTGATATTCAATAATATTCTTTAAAAATCGTCTAACTAAAACACATTTACTCACCTGTTTTCAGGAAATGTCCAAGGACTGAATCTAGGATCCAGCCCTCTGTTAGCAAAATTAATCTGAAAAGTATTTAACTGCATTTTACTTAAAAAGCCCATTCATTCAAATGTACTATACCTGCAATGGTTGCAAACTGCATACTTAAAACTGTAACCAAAACCAGTACAAGTTATACTGCAATTTTGAACTGTGTTCATACAAGTAATTTACTACTACAAAGTAATTTTATACTTACCTGTGCCAGGCTTGCTTGGTTCTAGAAAAATAACAGTTTTATAATACAAAATTAATTGGCCTAGAGTTCAGTTTTGAGCGTGTGAATTCATTTGCTGATTGAGTGTGTACATCAAATGCTTAACACTGTCCTCTGATACTGCCTTACTGCTCGACCAAGCTACCACTTTAGAGGGTAAGGTTCTACCTTTAACCTCTGCCAAACATCTGGAGAACCTTGGACTCTATACACACTGTACCTCACTTTGGTGCAGTATATATAGAGCCAGTTTCTTACAGAAGGCATCTGTTGTAATGGTCACTGTTGGAGTAGGTTGTGTGAAAAGTCTACCTTGTTTTATGTTCTTCCTGTTCCACCATGCCATCTCTTGCTGAACTGTGTGACAATCAGTAGATCCTCCCAACTCCCTGTTGACGGACCATTGTTGTTGAATCCATTCCTGCAATGGTCTCGTGTGTAGGCGAATGTTTGGGACTATATGAATGCATGAAGCCATCATCCCTAGCAGTCTGCTCACTGTCAGAACTTGCCCCTCGCGGTATGGATGGGCCTCCTTCAGTATTGATATTCGTTTTGTACTTGAAAACACCTTTCCTATTGTTGGTTGATCTCTGCACCCAAGAATATCTTTACTTGTTCTGGTTCTATTGATTGTTTTTCCCAATGTATTGAGAAACAGAGTTGGCCAATGTCTCTAGAACATTCTGTATGTGCTGCTTGCAAAGATTGTATGCGTTCTCTTACTAACCAGCTGTCTAGGTATGGATAAACGTGTATCCCCTGCCTTCTTAGGTGGGCCATTACTTCTGCCAGGCATTTTGTGAAGACTGTTGGTGCGGACTTCAGTCCGAATGCCAGCACAGTGAATTGGTAGTGTGTTTCGTTGATCACAAATCTGAGTGGGCTCTTGTAACTGCTGTTCATGGGGATGTTCAAGTACGCGTCTTTTAGGTCTATATTTGCCATGTAGTCCTCTACCAGTATAAGCGGTATCACCTATTGTAAGAATGTCATTTTGAATTTATGAGTCTTTATGAATTTGTTCAGGAACCTTAAGTGTAGTATAGGTCTCAATGTTCCATCCACCTTTTTTATCAAAGTACCTTCTCTATGGCCCTTTTGTTTAGACGCTCTTGTGCTTCTTCAAGCAAATGTTCCTTGGTCCTTTGCATTGAGGATTTTTTTGCCAGTTCTATGCAGTATCCGTAACGTTCATGTTTAATATCCATTTGTCGGATGTAGTCTCCTTCTCCTCTTGGAGAAGTTTCCTATTCTGCCTCCCACTGGTGTTACATGTTGGAGAGATTGTTTGTTCTTTGGGACATGATCTTTTACTAGGTCTACTTGTTGCGCACCTGTTAAGAGTGTGTGCAAACTTTACAGTGCAGTCACTTGGAGGTGGGTTGCTGTTGGCCTCTTCCTCGAGTGCGCCCTTGAAAGGATGGCCTTCTGTGTTGATATTGCCAACCTTGTTGTTGTTGACCCTTTTGCTGGCCCTGGTTACCTCCTTGATAACCATGTTGAAAAGTTTAGTGTGAGGCTACTGGCTGGTGGTTACCCCTGCCTGCTGGTTTCCGTGATGGTGTCCCCTACGCATACCTCTGAATTGTAGTAGCCCCATGGACCTTGCAGTTTCATTTTCCTTTTTTAACTGATTTAATGCATCATCCTAAGCTGTTCCAATTAGTTGTTCAGCATTGAACGGGGTATTTAAAATGTTGCTCTGTACCTCTGGTTTGAACCCTCAGATTCTTAGCCAATCGTGTCTTCTCTCCGTCACCCCGACTTGGGACCTGAGGATCTGGGTTCGAGTCTCGGTAACTAAGCCAAAACCTCCTGCGATTCTGGGCAAATCACTTAATCTCCCCTTGCCTAAAATGAATGTGTGTCCTCATGTAATGTAACTTGTGCTATGTAAAGCGCTCAGATACCTGATTCGGTTCGGGTCTAGTTCGCGCTATATAAAACTCTGCAAAAAAATAAAATATATACTTTCCATGGTTTTTTTTCTTCCACCAAGCGGCTTGCCCTTCTTTGGAACGGATATGGCAGATGCTTCAGCAGTTCACCTACTTCCTCCCAGTGCTGGTATGCATGTCCATTGATCAATGCATTTGAATTTGCTATGCGCCACTGAATTGCAGCGCTTCGTTCTCTTTCTTCCATTGAAATTCATTCTCTTCGTCTGGTGGTGGTCCTACTTCCAACTATTGCATATGTAAGTGTTGTCCAACACGGAAACAGTGCACCAATTCTAGACAAAATACAAACGCAAGTGTACAAAAGAGTATTTTGATTGCCATGTGACGCCTCACCAGCTCAGGTACCCCTAGAGTTCGGATTACAACAACAACTACTCCACAAAAGGTACAAAATATGGCTTAATCGTGACCTAGAAATCAACTCGGCACTTTGGGATGCCATGCAAAACTATCCAAAATCACATTACGCAAAGTACCTAAATGCTTCATTGAAAATAACCTAGATGGCAGATCTCTGGCAACAGAAACTACCCTGGACTACCCTGGATATCATTCCAGTTGATTATGAAAAAAGCTGCAAAATCGCATTTACTAATTGACGACAAAGCAATCTGAAGTCTACGTGCGCACGCATGGATGATCTTACAAGCTTATACGTCTGACCCAGCTGCATACCTGGGCCTCACTTTCCCGCCTCATCTGAAAACCAAGTATTTGGAGCTGCGTATGGGAAACTGCCATCCATTGCTGATCAACCGATTTGGAGGACACCCGGCCCAAAAGATTGTAACCTATGAGGAGCATCAGCACAGGAATTAATACATTTGATATTCATTTGCCCGGTGTTCAGGTGCTACCGCCGGGATTTGCTCAGGAGGAAGTTTAATGAAAGATATCCGCACCTGCAGATCAGCAATACTAAAAAATCCTGGACTCTAAGGACCCACAATTAATCTGTCAATTAACTACATTTTTAACCTATTTTGAGAATTTAACTAAAGAATAATATAGGTTACAACTATAATTCAGCAATTCTTGCTGTTTTTTCGTCATTAAAAAGGCATATATTCTATAAATTGAAATCAAATTTGAAATGTGGTATTAATCTTTTATATCTATTTTATAATACCACATGAAGGTAAAATATTTTATGCTTTGGAATGTTGTAATGCTTTTAATTAACTAGACAAAGAATTTCGATTTCAACTTAGTGGGTACATTAGCCCTTTTCCTGGCTGTGGAAGCTATCGGAGTCAGAAGGCATCGTACTAAGCCTTGTACTGAAGCATCTTAACCATCAGTTTCCAAGGAACTCTTCTATTTCACCCCACCTCTTAATACACCTTCGAAGGTGGATATATTATACATTGTGAGATTACCTAGGAGCGAGATGGTGATGTGCAAGACTATGAAAAAGAGCATGAGAGGGAAAATATTATGATTTTTTCCCTTTGTGTTGACTTTTGCAAGCAAATTGGCTGGAACTTTCTATATCAATTTGTAGTTTATCGAATGCATCAACTGCAATTTCTCAGCAGTGCACGTTTAGAAGTCAATGGGTGCCGTTTTTGTAACAAGTGTGTCGACCTAGAGTGCCTGGAATGCCCCAGTAACTGCCAGTATAAGGCATGATGGGATAGGTAATGATGGGATTGGGAATGTTCTTTGATTCTTAAAGGGAGGGTGGTGTTTTTCCTTAAACCTAATACAGTGGCTCTCTTGCTGCGTTTTCTTGCACTTCTGCAGGTTTTTTAGCTATGCTTGTTGAGCAGGTACAGTTTATGATGCATGTAGAATTTGTTCTTTTCTAGTGTTCTTTTGTAGTATTGGAAATGAGTGTGGAAACATTTGAAATTTGGTAATAGGCCTATGGCATTTTGCGTTTGTGTGTAGCGAACAGGTCTATGTGAAGGACTCCCGAACTTTGAAGGTATGGAAGGAGAACGTGAGGGAAGCGTCTGCTGCCAGTACTATTTGTGGAACCGGGTTTATGAAAGGCTGTCCTTTTGACAAATTTTGTGTGTTCCACCACTGCAGAGAGCGAGGAGTACGGACGCTTACAAACACTAGATCGGTTAATAGACCCTGTGACTGGTTCCATTGACTGGCTAAGCATTCTGTAAGTGGACACATGTGCAGCCTGGCATGGGGAACGATTATGATGCAAGATGCCATCATTCCCAGCAGTTGCATATAAACCCGAGCTGGAAGCCAATGATTGGGTTGAAACAGGAGAACTAAAGCCTGAATATTGCGAAATCTGGCTGTGCTGGGAAAGGCCGGAGGTTTTTGAGTATCTAGCGTGGCTCCTAGATTGTCCAGAGTATTGGATGGTTTATCACATTGATTGTGAACCCTAGTTGAGGTAGTAACAAATGTTCTGAAAGTGTGCTGAAGACATTGCTGGTACGTGCTGGCTTTGATGAGCCAGTCGTCCAAAGAGAGTTCTCAGATCTAATATTAGTCTGAGAAAACCATCTTTTTTGGGTATTAGGAAGTAAAAACTACACACCGGACCTGTGATGATGTGGTGGTACGAGCTCTATGGGCCCTTTTAGAAGAGACTCCACCTCTTGTTTGAGGAGGTGAAGGTGATCTGGTGAAAGTTTGAGTGACTTTGGTAGAATGTTAGGAGGAGTGTAGATTAACTCCAGGCAGAAACCAGAACGGTTAGTTTGTAGTACCCAATTGTCTGTTATTAACTGCTAGATTGGCAGAAAATCAAAGTCTCCGTCGGTCAGGTGTTAAGTGGTCGGGCGGAAGTGTAGGCAAGTCACTGTTTTGTACTGAAGGGGAGGTGCATGTGTTTGAACCCCTACCCTTGTCTTAGCTGTTGCCTCTGTAACCGCCTGTGAAGTAACCCGTAGAGTGAGAGGGTAGGGTATTGCACTTGTAGGTGGTCTCCGAGGAGGTATTTTTAGACCCTCCGCAGTAGAAAGCGACGAAATGAACCACTGCTTTGTGTTGACTTTGCGTGCTACTAAGGGTTTCAAAGAAGAAATACTCTTCTAGGGATTCTTTATGTAGCTGCACCGTATGGTAGTTGGCAGCTCGACTCAGAAATTTAATGTAGTCTACACGGTCATCCGGTGGAGAGGGCTTGTTAGGGTCCACGTCGGGATCACTGCCTGTGGGCTAATTGGTGTTGTAATCGTCCCATGGGACGATAACATCCCCTCCCCTTCATCCTGGTTGTCCGGTGTATATGAAGGTGAATGCTCAGGTGAAAATGTTTGAAAATGAGGGGAAGGAGGTGATGGAAGAGAAAGAGGAGGGGGAAGCATTAGTTCCAACAGTTTTCTTCAAAGGAAGAAAACAAGTTACTTACCTGTAACTTTAGTTCCCCAGTATTGGTAACTTTCATAGATTCCCATGCTTTGTATCATTCCCCGTCGTCGGAATGGGAGTCTCGGTAACAAAAATACCATAGCTGTAGGTACAAAAGACAATGGAAAAAGGCCTAGGCCTCATTACCTTTTGTAGCATATCACTCTCTTTGTGTAAAAGAGACCAAACTTTTGGCCTCAGCCAATCAGAAGTGCCTCACCACTTAGAACCTTCCTGAAGGAACCTCAGAGCCTCAGATTTTCGTAGCCGTTGTGTACTGAGACACCATCTGTGCTGTAGGCTGAGCTTTCCCCGGGGAGGCGGGTGGGCGCATGGGAATCTATGAAAGTTACCAATACTGGGGAACTAAAGTTACAGGTAAGTAACTTGTTTTCTTACCCCAGTATTGGAACTTTCATAGATTCCCATGCTTTGTATCAGAGTAGCAAGCAGTAGCAAGATAATCACATTTTGCATCATAAATAATAGCAGTAGACAACATAACATTAGATACAAAATGTGAAAAAATGGAAGGTGGGAAGACAGGAAAGCTCACCATTAGTGGAAGAGGTTCCTCAGGACAGCCTGTCCAACTGCTGCATCTTCCTGCTGCAGAGATTCCAAGCAGTAGTGCTTGGTAAAAGTGTGAACGCTGCTCCAGGTCGCAGCTCTGCAGATGTCCTTAATTTGCACCCCTGCGAAGAGTGCTGTGGAGGAAGCCACAGATCTTGTGGAATGCGCTCGTATCTTTCCAGTCAGAGGCTTACCAGCAGCCCTGTGACAATGTAATATAGCACTTGTGATCCACCTTGAAACACCCTGTTTGGAGAGTGGAAGGCCTTTACTTGGTCCCCCGAAGGCCACAAACAGTTGGGTAGATTTCCGAAAATCCTTAGTACGCTGTAAGTAAAACTTCAAGCATCGCTGTACATCCAGTGAATGCAAGGCTTTTTCCGCCGGTGTGGAAGGCTGAGGAAAAAACGTCTTCAGAATGACCGGTTCATTCAAATGGAAGTCCGAGGGGACCTTTGGCATGAACCTAGGGTTAGTCCTCATGATGACAGTGTTCCTTTTGAATTGAAGGAAAGGTTCCTGAATGGTCAAGGCCTGTAATTCCCCTACACGCCGAGCCGACGTGAGAGCGAGGAGAAGAGCCAATTTCCACGAAAGGTATTTGATGTCAGAACGATGGACTGGTTCAAATGGGCCCTTCATGAGTTGAGAAAGGACCAGATTTAAATGCCACGTTGGTGGAGGTGGTCTCACCGGTGGATAGACCCTGAACAGACCCTTAAGAAACTGTTTGATTATCCTTGAAGACCATAATGAAGGTCCAGATTCCGTCCTCCTGAATCGTGACAAAGCAGCCAAATGAACTTTAATTGATGAGTGGGCCAGACCAGACTTGGCCAAGGACAGTAGGTATGGGAGGACCTGATGAGGTTTGGAATTGAATGGATCAATGTGTTGCTGTTGACACCAACAACAGAATCCTTTCCACTTAAGGCGGTAAGTTTTGTTAGTAGAAGGGGCCCTTGCTTGGGACAAAACCTCCCTAACTTCCTTAGACAATGGCAGGTTCATAAATTCTCGCTGCTCAGGAGCCATGCAGTCAGGTGTAACGACTGAGGGTCTGGATGTAGAATCTGTCCCTCGGACATCGTGAGAAGATCCGGCAGAATTTGGAGAGGTACAGGAGGAGCGATCGATAGCAGATGGAGCTCCGTGAACCAGAACTGTCTCGGCCAAGCCGGGGCTACCAGGATCATCCTGCACGGTTCCATCTTGAATTTCTTGATTAGTCGTGGTATTAGAGGAATGGGAGGAAAAGCGTAGACAAATGTCTTCGACCAGGGTATCAAAAGGGCATTTCCCAGAGAATTTGTCCCATTCGTGGGTGACCGAGGATGACCTGCTCAGTTTGTCGGCGTTTTCGTTGAGGACGCCCGGCAAGTGTTCCGCCATCAGAGACATGTTGTGTTGAATAGCCCAATCCCAAATCTGCTGGGCTTCTTGTGACAATGGGCGTGATCTGGTCCCTCCTTCCTTGTTCACATAGTGCATGGCCGTGGTGTTGTCCGTCCTGATCAGCACTTGTGAACCCTCCAGGAGAGGAAGAAACGATTGCAGAGCCAGACGTATCGCCCTGAGTTCTAACAGGTTGATGTGAAGGCCTTTCTCCTGGGGCGACCAATGCCCACTGACATGAAGTGCCTGCAGCACTGCTCCCCAGCCTTCCAACGACGCATCCGTCGTTATCACTTGTGGAGACGGGTCGCTTGCGAAGGATAGGCCTTGGGACAAGTTGTCTAGGTCTGTCCACCATAGGGCCGCATTCTTCATTTCCGGAGTGATCGCCACTGTGTCGTCGAAGGAACCGTGGACTTGCCGCCATTGATTGTCCAGTTGTTCCTGCAAGGGACGCATCCTTAGTCTGCAATGGGGAACCAGTGGAATGCACGACGATATTACTCCCAGCAGAGACTTGTAGCGGCGAACTGAAAGAGACTTTTTTGATTGCAAGTCTTGGGCCATCGTTTGTAACTTGTGCCTCCTTTCCAGAGTGGGAAAAGCTCGTGAAAGCTTTGAGTCCAAGATGGCTCCCAGAAACCGGGCTCTTCTGGACGGGATCTGGCAAGATTTCTCGTCGTTTAGAGTGAGACCCAGGTTTCGGAATAAATTGGTACACGCTTGAACCGCCTGTAGCGCTGCCTCTCTGGACGGAGCCTTCAGCAGCCAGTCGTCCAGATAGGGGAAGACTTGAAACTTGTGCCTCCGTAGGAAAGCCGCTACTGGAGCCAGCACTTTCGTGAATATCCTCGGGGCTGAACGGAGTCCAAAGGGTAAAACCCTGAATTGGTAATGGCTCTTGGCTACTGTGAATCGCAGAAACCTTCTGTGTGCTGGGTGAATCGGAACATGAAAATAGGCATCTTCGAGATCGAGTGTGGCCATGTAATCTCCTGGGTTGATTAGTTTCAAGATGTCCTGGAGGGACACCATCCTGAAGGATAGAGAGATGAGATAGGTGTTTAGCCCCCTGAGGTCTAAAATGGGACGCCACTTGTCGAGCGTTTTCCTCACCAGGAAGAACCTGGAATAAAATCCCTGGTTTCTCTGATTCGATGGAACTGGCTCTATCGCCCCTTTTCGGAGCATTTGTTGAACCTCGAGCCGAAGGAGACGCTGGTGTTTTGAAGGAGTGGCTGTCGGGGGCTTGGGTGGCGGAACTTGAGTGAACTCTAAGGTATGCCCTTTCCGAATGATGTTGAGCACCCAACGGTCCGATGTTATGAGGGACCAGTTGTGAAGGAATTTGTTGACCCTGCCTCCAACTGCTGATTTCCTGGAGGAGGGTCCAGTAGGAAGAGCCAGGAGGCCGCTATTGGCGCTTGGACGAGTCCCGTCCTCGCGCACCTTGCTTTCCTTTACTGTAAGGCCTGGAGTAGTTGGTAGACTGGCCTTGCCGCTGTTGGTAAGATTGGCGGTGCTGTTGGGAACCGGATCCTGTGTTGGAATACCGTTGGTGTTGGAAGGATCCTCTATACGTACCACCTCTGCCTCTGGCTCCCTTGAAGGGGGACTTCCTGTACTGAAGTGTTCCTAAAGACCTAGCGGTCTCTGTGTCTTTTTTAATATCTTGAAGGGTGTCGTCAATAAGTTTGCCGAATAGAGCTTCACCATCAAAGGGAAGATCCAACACTTTGTTCTGGACCTCTGGTCGGAACCAAGTAGCTTTAAGCCACCCTTGGCGACGGAGCACTGCCGCTCCAGCTAGTGAACGAAATGCCGTAGTAGCAATATCCATTGCACAATCGATTATTTCCATCGATGTCGCTTCCCCCTCTTTCAAAACTTTCTTTGCCTCCGACATTGATTCAGGAGGTAACTGGTCAAGGTACGGGGAGACATCGCACCAAAGTTGACGGTCGTACCTTCCCAGGATGGCTAAGGCATTAGCCGCTCTCACCAGCAAACTCGCCATCGCTGAGAATCTTTTCCCAACATTATCTAGCCTCCGTCCTTCCTTGTCCGGAGGAGTTGTCAGCGGTGCCGAAGGGTTGCGCGATTTCCTCTGCGCTGCCTGCGAGATTACAGAGTCCGGTTTTGGATGACCTTTCAAGGCCGCTGGGGCATCATCGGTTGCTCTATATTTCTTTTCCAGACGCGGTAGTACCGGCACCACCGTCGCCGGGTGTGTCATGGTCTTTAGGCCCTCTTTCCATACATGATCCACAATCGGAATAGATCTGGCATTTTTCTGGAAAGGTTCCTTAAAGTCATATAAGAAGCAATCCGTGGTGACTTTAGGCATCGCCAACTTAAATCTTGCCGCCGCCCTCTCCATTAGCTGATGGAAACCTCCAATATCCGCCGGCGGGGAGTCCGCTGGCTCTGGATTTGGCGATGCGGGATTGTCAATAATGTACTCATCATATTCCGTGTCAGGAATAGAGACGTGATCCGAATGTTGATCCTCATCCGAAGAGTCATCAACATCATGCGATCTTGGTACCCCAAAGGAATCCTGAGGGACGGTTGTTTGAGGCTGCGGAGAGGCTGGAGCCGAGAGCGTAGGTGGCACCACTGACGCCTGAGTCGTGGAAGGCGTAGCAGGTGTTGACGTAGCTGGCAAAGGCCTACTGGCCTTAGACTTATAGTCCTGTAGCATTCTATGAAGATCCTGTAGGAAAGATGTTGGCACTGAAACCATTCCCTGGTCCGAGTGCCGTTGTTGATAGTGACCATGACTATGATCATGCTCCTCGTGGGTGTATTCGCCCTCTGAGTCGGTGTCCTGACATTTGACAAATAGTTGCGAAGGACTATTGGCATAACTGTATGCATCTTGGTCATCTTCCTCTGACTGACCCTCTTGCAAGAGCATTGTTGGAAGCAGAGGGGACACTGCCCTTGGAGAAGTCATCTCCGGTGTAATCCGCGTCACAGAAATGGTGATACGCTTTTCCGTGGCCAAGATCGTGGGTTCCGTCGTCGACGGTTGTACATACGCCGTCGAGATAGGCGTCGTGGACGTTGTCGTCGACGAGACTGTGGACACACCAGCCGTCGTCATGGTCATCGTAGTGGTCGTCGACGCTCTCGTCGACGAGACCATCGTCGACGACATCGTCGTCATTGTCGTCGACGGGACTCTCGTCGTCGACACTGTCGTCGTCGCCTTCGTTGGTACCATCGTCGACGGGTTCTTCGTCGACGGGTTCTTCGTCGACGGGGCCTTCGTCGACGGGACCTTCGTCGACGGGGCCTTCGTCGACGGGGCCTTCGTCGTCGACTGGATCTTGGGCGTCGACGGCTCCTTCGTCGACGGCTCCTTCGTCGACGGCTCCTTCGTCGACACATGTGTAGCCGGTGCCTTCGTCGACGGCGCCTTCTCCGCCGACGACGGTCTCGTCGCCGACGGGACCCCAGTCGATGGCGCCTTAGATGACTTAGTCGACGGGTCTCCCGCTGTCGACGTCTTCGTCGTCGAGGACCTAGAAGTCCTCTCAGAAGACTGGCTTTGAGGCGTTTTGAAGGCTGTGGAAGTCTTCGCGCCAGCAGACTGCGTAGAAGGTCCATCCCTCTCCTTTACACTTCCGTGAGGAGATTTGCTGGGACCTTGGCTCTCAGACTCACTGGGGGTCTTTTTTGAGGCCTTAGAAGATCGACTGACAGAAGAAGAAGGGGAACCCCTACCCCTTTTCACTGACCTTCTAGTAGATGTCATCGATCCAGCATCTTCACTGTCGCTGGAGACAGAATCCTTCCTTGATTTAAGCTTTTGCAGCCATGTCAGGAGCCTACCCTCACGGTCCCGGAGGGTTTTGGCAGAAAAAGAGCGACAGATTGCACATTTATCCACTAGATGGTCAGGATAGAGGCAATAGATGCAGTCCTCATGCTTGTCCTCCATAAACAGCCTTTTCTTGCCACAGGAGGAACAAGGCTTGAAAAGCGCTTTTTTCTTCACAATCTCCGACATACTGGCAAACAGCAACAATCCTGAGAAGAATCCAAAAGATCCTGAAGAAAAAACTGAGAAAAAACCTGATGAAATCCTGTAGAAGTTGTAGAAGTTGAGCAGAGCTCAATGGAGACTCCCTAGCACAACGTGCGGTAGAAAATCTGAGGCTCTGAGGTTCCTTCAGGAAGGTTCTAAGTGGTGAGGCACTTCTGATTGGCTGAGGCCAAAAGTTTGGTCTCTTTTACACAAAGAGAGTGATATGCTACAAAAGGTAATGAGGCCTAGGCCTTTTTCCATTGTCTTTTGTACCTACAGCTATGGTATTTTTGTTACCGAGACTCCCATTCCGACGACGGGGAATGATACAAAGCATGGGAATCTATGAAAGTTCCAATACTGGGGTAATGTGATACTCTTCTTTTACATTAGTCCTTTTTAAAGTCACTTTAGTGGTGATGTGTCCAGTCTGTGGTTGAAAATACAACACTTTCCGTTTCGGATCCAGTTTATCTATCAGAGCATTGAAACTGCTTTTTAGGTGATTTCGGCACATCTGACTGTTTTGGCACCGACCGTTTCGGTGCTAAAATCTTAGGTGTTGGTGTCTTCGGATCCGAAGTGTGTTTCGGTGCAGAGTGGTGTGGGTCATAGCCAGATTTGTGTTTCAACTCCGAAGGTCTCGGCTCGGAGCTTGATTTGGAGTGAGTCTTTTTGGACCTGGAAAGCTCTTTAGTAGGCTTCGGTGCAGCGCCAGAAGGACGGGCATCAGAAGCGGTGTCTCGGTGCAGACCTAGGCCCGGTGGCATGGGTTGGACCGGAGCTTTCATTTTATGTGGAGTTGGATCTTGGTAAAAGGGAGGGATCTGTACTCCCAGTATGTTGTCTATGTAGGATGTCTTCCTCTTAGTCGGAGTCTAGCTCTGAGATGAGGTAGTTCCTCCTCCTTACACAGCTGCTTGCAAAGGATAAAAACAAAAAGGAATATGCTACGTACCAGTATGCATCTGTTCTTGGCATGTAGGGCTGCTGACATTCATATCTGTGCATAGATCGCCGCCTAGTGTTGGGTCCGGATGATTGCACATTGTTGTCCTGGAAGAGTCTTCGAAGTATCACAAGATAGGCGGCTCCTCCCCTGGACTACAGTGAGCATTGGCATCCTTTCCATCCTCAGATTGTTTTTCGCCATTGTGGCAGAGATGGAGTATGATACAGTAAGTGATGTCCATGCTAGAGGTCAAATCTGAGTGCTACAGCTGCGACAGGCACCGGGGAGGAGGGCGGGCGATATGAATGTCAGCAGCCCTACATGCCAAGAACAGATGCATACTGGTAAGTAGCATATTCCGTTCGAGGCATGTGGGCTGCTGAATTCATATCTGTGCATACAATGTATAGCAGTCTCCCCCTTAGCAGTGGTTGCCCGTGCCAGCTGCAGCAGTCTGAAAAAGAGTCTTGAGAACAGCCTGTCCTACAGCTGCTTGCTGTTTGGAGTGTACATCTACGCAGTAGTGTTAGGTAAATGTGTGTGTGGTAGACCATGTGGCTGCTCTACATATTTCTTCTAGAGGAAGGTTTCCATTTCTTCTAGAGGAATGTTTCCTAGGAAAGCCATGGATGCCCCTAGCCTGCGTGTTGAATGCGCTCTTGGGGGAACTGTTAATGTGCGTTTAGCTTTCTGATAACAAATTTGTATGCACTTAACAATCCATCTGGCTAAACCTGATTTAGAAATGGGGTTGCCTTTGTGCTGCGGTGAAAAGGCAACAAACAGTTGCTTAGTTTTTCTAAAATGTTTTGTCCTGTCTATATAGTACAGGAGAGCTCTCTTAACGTCTAGTGTGTGTAGAGCTCTTTCTGCCACTGAATCTGGATTGAGGAAGAACAATGGCAGTTCTATTGTTTGATGTGAAACTGGGATACCACCTTTGGCATAAATTTAGGGTTTGTACGTAGCACTACCCTATTTGTGTGAATTTGGATGAATGGATCCTGAATAGTTAGGGCTTGCAACTCACTAACTCTTCTAAGTGATGTAATCGCCACTAAAAAAGCCACTTTCCACGTTAGGAATTGTATTTCACACAAGTGTAGAAGTTCAAAAGGTGGTCCCATCAGTCTGGTTAGAACCACGTTTAGGTTCCAGACAGATGAAGGTGGGTGTCTAGGAGGAATCACTCGTTTGAGTCCCTCCATGAAAGCTTTAATAGCAGGCACTCTGAAGAGTTAAAGGTGCTGCCTGTTCTGAAGATAAGCTGCCACCGCAGCTAAATGTATACGTATGGAACTGTAGGCTAGATTGCATTTGTGTAAATGTAACAGATAACATGATGTTTTGAGTTGATGCATCTAGTGGATTTATGTCATTATTGTTACAATAAATGACAAATAGTTTCCACTTTGCCGCATAGCATGCTCTGGTGGTAGGTCTTCTTGCCTCCTTGATAATATTCATGCAGTCAGGAGGCAAATTCAGGTAACCAAACTGACTTCAGGAGCCAGATTGCAAGGTTCAACTGTTGCGGATCTGGGTGCTGAATGTCTCCATGGCTCTGCGTTAAAAGACTGGGTGTTAGTTGCAGCCTTTGATGAGGCACCACGGAAAGATCTAGGAACGTGGTGTACCATGGTTGCCTCGCCCACGTTGGAGCAACTAGGATGAGTGTCATTGAGTGTTGTCGCAGTTTGCGTGCCACTAGTGGTATGAGCGGGGCTGGTGGAAAAGTGTACGCAAATCTGCCTGACAAGTTCATCCATATCGCATTGCCCTGAGACTGCGGATGTGGAAACCTGGCGGCGAAGCTTTGGCATTTTGCGTTTTCCCTTGTGGCGAACAGGTCTATCTCTGGGTGACCCCACGCTGGAAATACGGTTGTAGCACTGAGGGATGCATCTCCCACTCGTGCATCTGGTGGCTGTGTCTGCTGAGCAGACCCACCATCTGGTTGTTCCTGCCTGGGAGGTGTCCCGCCATGGGGAATGTGTTTCTGTGAATGGCCCACTTCCACATGCTTTGTGCTAGATGTGACAACTGTGGAGAGTGTTCCTCCCTGCTTCTGTATGTAGTACATGGCAGTCATGTTGTCTGTTCGGATCAACACTACTTTGTAGCACAAATGTACCTTGAAGGCCTTCATTGCCATAAAGACTGCCATCAGTTCCAGCAGGTTGCTCTTGTGGTTTCCTTGAAAATGTCTCCTGCGTGTTTAATGACACCTTTCAACATTGGCAATGTCTTGACTGATTTCTCTGAAGTGGAGAACGTGTCAAATAAGAAGTCTTCTTCAATTGGGTCAGCATGCATCTCCACATCATGATTGTTTGCTGCCCTTTCTATTAATTTGTTAAACGCAGCTGTATCCTCTGTTGGCGAAGTCATGACAGGATAAGAATGAGTGTACGGAATAGTCTGACTCCCCCGGGTCTACAGGGTCTGTCCAGGTTTGAATCTGGTCATCCTGATCAGTGTCCACAGGATAATTAAATTCCTCATTGTAGTTATACCCCACATCCTCATCAGTGCGTGTGGGTGAGTATGCAAAAGTGTCCTGGCCATGGGACCGTACAGTCTCAAAAAGAACAGGTGATGTGGAAGAATCCCTTTTCTTCTTGAGTGGAATTTTATATGTTTCAAGAGGATTTTCTGGCCTGATCTTCCTCTTATAAATAGTTAGTTTGCCAGAGTTTGAGTCGATATGTAACTTTGACTGATCATAGGAGGGCTCTTGGTACACAATGTCCTCTTTTAGAGAATTACTCCTTTTCCCCATTAACGCCTTCTTGGACGTTTCGATCCCCGTTTTTTGTTCGAACGCCTTAGGCCGTGCAGTCGGAGGCAGTCCGAATTTTATCGGTGGCATAGTCTTTGTAGACTGACTGACCTTCGGGGCCGGCGTCGTCATTGGTCCGACCGACTTTGTCTTTTCGCCAATACGTTGTTGGCCTTGCGTCGACTTCGGCGCCTGTTGCGTTGGAGGCGCACTTCTGCCTCGACTCTACGTGCTCCTTCAAGCCGCTCTTGGTCTTCGGCTTGAGGCCTTTGACGAACTGTGACCTGTCGACTCGTTGCTTTGGATCGAGAACCTTCCGAGACTCGAGTCCCTTATTTGTGTTGATGTCAGTCGACGTCGACCTCGTCGGTTCGACGTGCTTGACTTTAGTCATGGACTTCAGTGTACCGATCTTCGATTCAACACACTTCTTTAGTCGAATCCGAGGGATCTGAACTCTTCGATCCGAAGGCTGTCTCCAGCAGTTACGGTTTCGACTCCATGGCTTTTGGTTTCGATTTAACCAGTGACTGGTAATGTTCGACCGATGGCTCTTGTGATATATTCTTAGCCGGGCTGAGACGCGGGGCTATAGAATGTTCGTCATGATCTTGGCTAAGGCCTTCCGGCGATGCCTCGACCTGAGCCCCTGGAAGTCTTTCAGTGTCTGTACTGGGGCCCGTACTCACAGTTGGGCCTGGTTCCTCGCTCGAGTCGTCCTAGACGGCTCCGATGGCTAGTGCGTCGTCCCCTACCTCGTCGACGTTTTCATCCTAGACATTTTCTTCCTAGTCTTCATAATAGTTGGAGTAATGCACCTAACCGGGATCCGATTGCTGTTCTGGATCCTCAGTCTCGAAGACCTCATCGTCTTCTTCATCGAAGATATTTATCGGGTCGGCCGCTGGCTTCGTCATAGTCTGCCTCACTGCGCGTCGAACTCGAAGAGTCTTCTTCGACCTGAATTGAGCACAAGCTAGACAGTTGGCCTCATTGTGCTCCGGAGATAGGCACTTGTTGCACACCGGGTGTGCATCGATGTGTGGGTACTTAGAATTACAAAGGGGTGATCGTTTGAACGGGCTCCGTTCCATCTACGATCGGGCCTCTGGTGTCGAAAAGGCCACGCGGCCCTCTTAGACGTCCTGCTCGAAAAGAACTGGAACAAAGTACTCGGCACCGTTCGAAATGACAATACCGACGACCCTGAAGGCCTTTATGCCTTGTAGAAAAGTTTTTCTATTGATTCCGAACTTGAGTAAAGGAAGTACATCCGAACCCAGTGGCGGAAAAAAACAATCTGAGGATGGAAAGGATGCCCATGCGCACTGTAGTCCAGGGGAGGAGCCACCTATCTCGTGATACTTCGAAGACTCTTCCAGGACAACAATGTGCAATCATCCGGACCCAACACTAGGCGGCGATCTATGCACAGATATGAATTCAGCAGCCCACATGCCTCGAACCTTTAATTCCGACCTACACCCTGTCAGCAGGGGCGTCCCCCAAGGTTCAGTGCTCTCACCACAACTGTTTAACATATACATAGAACGCCTCACCACCATACTTAAAAATGTCAACAACCCTTTCCACCTATATGCAGATGACAGATCTATCTAGAAACCTTCTCCATAGATGACATCCACAGACTAAATGACACTCAAAGAATTCCAACATTGGCTGTCTCTAAATCACGCAAAACTGAATCACTTAAAGCCGAGATCCTCCTCATCTCCAACAAAGAGAACCCACAAATTGCAGAATGGATTAAAGCTATGGATGCTCTCAACTGTAAACTCGCTCTAGCATACTCCCATAAATCATTAGGAATCACCTTAGACCCAAAACTCGACATGGCAAACATTAAAAGCTCTGCAAAGAGTGCCTTCCTCAATCTACAGCTACTCAACAAAATTAAACCATTCATACCAAAGACCTCAAACAAGCCACTCAAGAACTGGTGCTATCCTGACTACTATGGGAATGCATCCCTCACTGGTACAACAAAAGCCCACCTAGCTCCCCTCAAAACAAGTCTCAACGCAGCAGCCAGAATGGTCACTGGAAATAGGAAATACAATCACATTTCACCAGCACTCAGAGAACTAAAATGGCTCCCAGTCGAACTGCGTGCCAGCTTCAGAACTGCCTGCCTCACGCACAATGCCGTACACAAAGGGAAAACCTGACTAACTAGTCATCAAACCCAGGAGGGCTGGTCAGACGAATGAATGAATGAATATGCATTTCTAAAGAGCATGGCTACCAGAAGGTCTCCCAGCACTAGAAGCAAAGTTATCACCGTGCTACAGTCCGGTATCATGGAAACAGAAAAGATTTCAGGAGTTTGCGAAAGGACAGATAGTTTTACTCCAGACAAATGTAGTTAGGAAGCTGGTTACAACATTTGGCTGCGGTATAGGAGAACATGCGTCCACCACTACGAGATCTATCTATCCTGGGAACAAATGGCAAATGTTTATTCCCGAGCGCACAGATCGTTTGGGGTGATATGATCGGAGATGGTAGATCGAGGGATCGGTGGACACTTAGCTGAAAGACTCCTATGGACTATGCACAGTGCCTTAAACCTAATTTGTTCTGCACCCGGAAGCCAATAGAGAGGAGATATGTGGTCTTTCGGATTCCCGATTATGGACCTGCATAAGGAGACGCACTGCACAGTTTTGTACAGTTTGTAGTTTTTGATTGTGGAGCACAGAGAACCAAAATATAGCACATTGGCGTAATCAAGTCTGAAAAGAATTAGGGCTTTAACCAGCAGTCTCCTAGCAATGAAAGGCAGCAAAGGGAGAATTTTCCTGATCATCTTCAGGATCCCATAGCAAGTCCCTGCCACCCTACGTGCTTGCTCCTTCAAGTTTAAGTTATGGCCCAGCCAAACACCAAGGCTTTTAATCTGATCTTTGGGAGGGGGCATGATGCCTAGGCATCTGGGCCAGAGTGAGCTGGCATCCAGGGTGGAGGTTTTGCCACAAAACATAGGAGACCCTTTCCAAACAGTTGGCCAGATAAGTCTCCACATTGTCAGATTGGTTAAGAGACACAAACAACTGGTTGTCATCAGCATAGGTCACAATCTGAAAGCCGAAGGGCTTGACAACCTCGGCAAGGGGGCTTATATATACACATTAAAACGTGTGGGGCTTAGGGAAGAACCCTGAGGCACCCCGCATCTCGGACGTATACTTTCAGAAATAAAGTTATCCTCGAATACTTGGAATGATCTGTCGTCCAGAAAAGACTATCCACTTGAGTGTAGTTCCAGTCACTCCTACCTCTCTAAGTTTCGAGATCAGTAGTTGGTGGTTAACTGTGCCGAAAGCTGCACTAAGGTCAAGCAGGACAATTGCCACAGAGCCGCCAACATCCAGAATTTCTTGGTTTCTTCAACTACAGCCAACAGGGCAGTCTACGTGCCCTGTTGGGTTCTAAAACTGGTTTGTGAGGGAAGCGATAGTTTTTCTCCAGGAAAGCAAAGTTAACATTTTGCACCAATTTTTGAGATCCCTGGCAGGAGCGAAATCGGCCCACAGTTGACAAATACTTCGGAGTCTAAACTCGTTTTTTTGAGGAGGGCTTTGACCATGGCCCGTTTCCAGAGAGAGGGAAGGAATCCAGAGGAGAGTGAGATAAGATCCAGTATGGTTGTAGCAACCGTGTCGGAGACATGACTCAGAATAGTGTAGGGGGGCCACATCACTGGGGGAGCCAGATTTCAGTTAGTTGCGATAGTTTTTTAGGGATTTCATATCCATGGGGGCGTTTGTTTCAAGGAGGAGATCGGGCATTCGTGTTTGCTCCTCCAAGGGGAGGGGGGGTGTAAAAATGCTGCAGTAGAGGGATGCGTTGAATAAATATCTTCACTTTTAAAAAAAAATTACTTTGCCAGATTGTTACACCGTCCTACAATGTCATCAGAAGGCAGAGAAGGAACGTGGGGGTTGAGGAGAGATTTCGCAATCTTCAAGATTGCGCGAGGGGAGTTAGAGGCTGAGATAATCCTTTTTTCATAGTATAGGGATTGAGCACTTCTAATTTCTGCTTTATAGGCTTTGATGGACTCTCTATATTTGGTTTTCTTAACGGAAGAGAAGTCTTTCCTCCAGCTTCTCCCCAGGCGTTTACATTTTTGGTTCAGATCTCTGAGCTTGGGAGAGAACCAGGCTATTCTCTTAGGATCTTTCTTACTGGGCATCCCTTTTTTGGGGTCCAACAGGTCTAAAGAGGAGTCGAGACAATTAAATTTGTTGGTAGCGGTTGTTAAAGAAGGTTATCGGCACCGATCGCAAACAATACCGACGAAACTGAAGGCCTTTTGAAAAGTTTTCTTGATTCCGAACTTGGAGTGCTGGAAAGTACATCCGAACCCAAAGTCAGAAAAAAACAATCTGAGCATGGAGAGGATGCCCATGCGCACTGTAGTCCAAGGGAGGAGCCACCTATCTCGTGATACTTCGAAGACTCTTCCAGGACAACAATGTGCAATCATCCGGACCCAACACTAGGTGGCGATCTATGCACAGATATGAATTCAGCAGCCCACATGCCTCGAACATACAATTTTAAGTTGTGCAAAGTAGCAAGGTTTGTTAAAAGAAAAAGGTAGTCTCTAGATTAGATGCTTTTTGCTGTCATGAACTGAACCACTTATGTTCGGTTATTGTGCTCTGCTTCGCTGCGAGGCTGCGCCATCCCCCCCTTTTGAAGTGTGGCGAACGCGGAAGCCGTCGCAGCTAGACAGCTAACCTGGGTTTAAAGCGCCCACGCTAAAAGAGCCCCTACCAGAGCATTGAACACAGCTCCTTCCCCCAAACAGCGATGTGCAACATTATCAATAAAGAAAATGCTACTAACCAGTATGCATCTGTTCTTGGCACGTAGAGCAGCAGAGTTACACACTGTGCATAGATGGCCACCTAGTGTTGGGCCCGGATGTTTGCAATTTGCTTTTGTTGTAGAAAAGTCTTTAGAAGTCACAGGATAAGTGACTCCTCCTTTGGATCATACTGCGCATGGGCATCGGCTCCATCCCAAGATTAGTTTTTTTTCCGCCACCGGGCTCGGATGTGTTTCCAGCGCTCCCTGTTGGAAACTATTTCCTTCGGCGCGCAATCCTCACCAGCTTCGCAGATATAGTTTCGAACGCGTTTCCAGTCTACGCTACTCTTCAACTTCGAAGTCTTCGATTCCGCTAGTCAACGAAGGCCTTCGGGCCCACCTAGGCCTTAACTTCCAGCTCATGGAAAGGACTCCATTTAAAAAGGGTCCTCAATGTGGCTCGAAGTCTCCCCACAACAACCTACATGAGGTGTGTAACCTTTGCCTCTCTCCGGAGCACGAGGCCAGAGAATATTCAGCTTGTGCCTCCTTCCGCTCCAAAAAGACGATCCGGGACCGAAGAGCTAGGAGAACAATGGCTCGTTCATCAGCTCCGATTCCAGACAACATCTTCCAAGAAGGCGTTGACGTCCCGGAACATCATGGCGTCAACAGCAATTCTGAGGCCGAAGATTCCGATGTCGAGGACATCACTCCAGCACAGCAGGTCGTAAGTAAGACAGTCGACCCTGACCCTTCCTTGACACATTCAAAAAAGGCTTCTGTCACACCCTCACCCTCGGTTGCACACCGGAACACTGCTATCACTGACCCGGCCTCGGGCCCGGCAAAGCAGCTTACTAAGCCTTCTGGCGACTCGGGCTCGAGTCTGTCTGCCCACGGTGCCGGCGCATACCTACCGGCACCGAAAAAGATATAATCAGCTGCTACCCCGACATCGAAACAATCGGCACCGAAGCCTACTGCTAGTCCCTTGGCACCGAAACCCAAATCAGACCCAAGCAAACACGCTTCGGATTCGAAAAAAAATCGGATCCGCAAAAATCCATCAGAACCAAAAAAACAGTCTGATCTCAAAACACCATCGTACCCGAAAAAAGCACCGGAGCCGAAAAAAGACTCTGGCTAAAGACACTACGAAACAACAAGTTTCAAAGCCAAAAGAAGCTTCCGTGCCAAGTGTGTAATCTGCAGCTCATATGCCTCGAACATACAATTTTAAATATAATTTTAAAAGTTGTGCAAGGTAGCAAGGTTTTTAAAAGTCTCTAGGAGATTAGATGCTTTCTGCTGTCATGAACCCAACCGCTTATGTTCGGTTAATGTGCCAGATTGTTGCCCAAAGATGTTCTGAATGGAGCTTGTGTGCAGACTCTGCATGTCTCTACATCGAGCCAGACGGTCGCAAAGTGTTTTCTTGGGGCAGAAAGCCTGACGCGCGTCGCAGTCCTGTGGTCGGGAGACTAACAGGTTACACTTCGTGTGAGAAGGTGTGCGGGTATTTTGCCTGACATACAGGGCAGAATTTGAAGGGAGTTCCTTCCATCAACTGCGGATCGGCCCGACACGGGTAGGCCAGACGGCCTTCCATGAGATTTCCAATCTAAATAGAGTTTTAATAAGTAACTACAATACGCGATAGAATGGGAGACGCAATTATAAACAATACCGTCTAGTGAGTGTCTTGCACATTGAGAGAAACGGAACGAACAGTGTTGAACCATAGTACAGTAATTCACGCCCGAACCCAATGGCAGAAAAATCTAACAATGGAGTTGATGCCCATGCGTACTATCGCCGAAAGGATGAGTCACCTACCTCGTAACCGGAAAAGCCAGTGGACGACAGCAGCGGCAGACACAGTGGACGACAGCAGCGGCAGACACAGTGGACGACAGCAGCGGCAGACACAGTGGACGACAGCAGCGGCAGACACAGTGGACGACAGCAGCGGCAGACACAGTGGACGACAGCAGCGGCAGACACAGTGGACGACAGCAGCGGCAGACACAGTGGACGACAGCAGCGGCAGACACAGTGGACGACAGCAGCGGCAGACACAGTGGACGACAGCAGCGGCAGACACAGTGGACGACAGCAGCGGCAGACACAGTGGACGACAGCAGCGGCAGACACAGTGGACGACAGCAGCGGCAGACACAGTGGACGACAGCAGCGGCAGACACAGTGGACGACAGCAGCGGCAGACACAGTGGACGACAGCAGCGGCAGACACAGTGGACGACAGCAGCGGCAGACACAGTGGACGACAGCAGCGGCAGACACAGTGGACGTCAGCAGCGGCAGACACAGTGGACGACAGCAGCGGCAGACACAGTGGACGTCAGCAGCGGCAGACACAGTGGACGTCAGCAGCGGCAGACAGTGGACGTCAGCAGCGGCAGACAGTGGACGACAGCAGCGGCAGACAGTGGACGACAGCAGCGGCAGACACAGTGGACGACAGCAGCGGCAGACACAGCGGACGACAGCAGCGGCAGACACAGCGGACGACAGCAGCGGCAGACACAGCGGACGACAGCAGCGGCAGACACAGCGGACGACAGCAGCGGCAGACACAGTGGACGACAGCAGCGGAAGACACAGTGGACGACAGCAGCGGAAGACACAGTGGACGACAGCAGCGGCAGACAGTGGACGACAGCTGCGGCAGACACAGTGGACGACAGCAGCGGCAGACACAGTGGACGACAGCAGCGGCAGACACAGTTGACGACAGCAGCGGCAGACACAGTGGACGACAGCAGCGGCAGACCCAGTGGACGACAGCAGCGGCAGACCCAGTGGACGACAGCAGCGGCAGACCCAGTGGACGACAGCAGCGGCAGACCCAGTGGACGACAGCAGCGGCAGACCCAGTGGACGACAGCAGCGGCAGACCCAGTGGACGACAGCAGCGGCAGACCCAGTGGACGACAGCAGCGGCAAACCCAGTGGACGACAGCAGCAAACCCAGTGGACGACAGCAGCAAACCCAGTGGACGACAGCAGCAAACCCAGTGGACGACAGCACCAAACCCAGTGGACGACAGCAGCAAACCCAGTGGACGACAGCAGCAAACCCAGTGGACGACAGCAGCAAACCCAGTGGACGACAGCAGCAAACCCAGTGGACGACAGCAGCAAACCCAGTGGACGACAGCGGCAAACCCAGTGGACGACAGCGGCAAACCCAGTGGACGACAGCGGCAAACCCAGTGGACGACAGCGGCAAACCCAGTGGACGACAGCGGCAAACCCAGTGGACGACAGCGGCAAACCCAGTGGACGACAGCGGCAAACCCAGTGGACGACAGCGGCAAACCCAGTGGACGACAGCGGCAAACCCAGTGGACGACAGCGGCAAACCCAGTGGACGACAGCGGCAAACCCAGTGGACGACAGCGGCAGACCCAGTGGCAGCAAAGGCAGAGAGGCAAAAGTAGAAGATGTCATCGACTGAGCAGACGATGGCATAGGCGTCGACGGAACCAAACTTGAGGAATCAGTCGTCGACTGTACCGCTGTCGACAGTAAGGCCGCTGTCGACGGAGCTTTCGTCGGCGGGGTAGATGACGAAGAAGACTTCATCGATGGAGTGGTCGTCGACTGAGTACTCGTCGACTGGGCCACCGACGAAGCGGTCTTCTTGAGAATTCTCGTCGTGCTGAAATCACAGGAAAAACCTGAAGAAAAGTTGAACTGAGCAGAGCTCAGGGAGACTCCCTTCACACGACGTGCGGTAGAAAATCTGAGGTACTGAGCTCTGAGGAGAAGGTTCTGGAGGACCGTTAGCGCCTGATTGGCTACAGTGTGGTCCAGCATAATGACGGGAATAGGCTACAAGTGTTTTTTTTCCTCTCTCCATGTATTCCTATGTAGGAATGTTGTCTGGGCATTTACTGCCTTTTTTCTAATGTATATTTCATGTGTTATGTTTTTACATATACATATGAGTATATTATTGCTATTTTATTTACTGTGGGACTCCCACTCAGACGACTGGGAATATTCAAGCATGCGAATCTATGAAAGACACCCTAATACTGGAGAATGATCTGTTCATTATGGTCACTGTGGGAGTTGGAAGCATAGAGGATCTCCTTACAGTTACATTCCAATTTTTCACCATTTCACTTCTTTCTGAACCTTTGCAGTGGCAACCACTAGATCCTTCCAGCTCTCCATGGCTTGTGACCATTTGTTGTAGAGCCATTTCTGTATGGGCCGCATGTGTAGTCTTTCCTGCGTATGAGTAGAATGCATCATGCACATCAGCTTCAGATTTACACTCAGTGTAAGTCTAATCCTCCTGGTAGAGGCGAGCATGCTCAGCCATTGCCTTGGTCATCTTAGGCACTGGGCATGCATGTGTTAGAGTTCAATGTCACACCAGGAATACTTTCTCCTCGTCTGGAGGCAGAGCTGATTTCTCGTAGTTTGTTGAATGCAAGCTGTTTTAACGTTGTTAATGTTCACCTAGTCTCAGAGTAGCTGCTACAAGCCACCAAGCATTTTGTGAACACCCTTGGTGCAGATTTTATGCTGAAGAGAAGCACCCTGAACTAGTAGTGTACATTGTCAAACAAATCTGAGGCACTACCTGTGCCTTCAATCAAACCAGACTTGTATAGCGTGGCTAATCACCCGTGAGAATATCCAGGCGCTGAGGATTTTGCTGTGGAGGCTAAGTCTAACAGCCAGGTCTTGCATCCTTCCCCAAATTCCAGAAGGGGGTGAGGTCCAGAGGGGAAAAGGTCATTCCAGGACCTGGCCGCAAGGTAGAAGGAACGGCCTCTGCTGTAGCTTCGACATATGCAAGGGATGGGAAAGAAGTGAAGGATGATGGTCCTTGGTGGTGCAGGGCCTTTTAAGTGTGGATCAGCATCCTGAAGTGACATCTCTTCTGAATGGTGAGCCAGTGAAGATTCCAGATGTGGTGGGTTATGTGGTTCCACTTGGGGAGGTCAAGGATAAGTGTGGCAGCGGAATTCTGTATGGATCTCTAGTCTCTTCAGGTGGCGCAAGGTGATTCCTGCGTAGAGCAAGTTGTGTAGTCCAGCCTGATGGTGACTATTGCTTGGGTGACTGTTCATCTGGTGATGACCAGAGCCATTTGAAGATCTTGGAGAGAGAGAAAGCAGGTGTAGGAGAACATTGATCTACTTTTTCATGGTAAGTTTGTTGTCCAAGATGACACCAGGAGTCGTTCTACAGGGAGGAGTTGTTCCCGAAGATAAGTACTTCTGTTTAGTCTGTGTTTAGTTTCAGGCAGTGGTCTTTCATACAGTTAGCATGAGGGATGAGAATGCAAAAGACCATCCCGATTAGTTGCACGACCATTCGCGCTGGTAGTGAGTGTTGAGGTTGAAATGTTGCTATTAGAGCTTGTATGGGGCTTATCCTGACTGGGTTGGGGTATGCTAGAGCTTTCGAAGGGTCTATTGTAGCCCCTAGATACTGTGTTATGTTGGATGGTTGGAGATGGGATTTGGTATGGTTTACCGTGAATCCCAATGTGTGAAGCAGTTGGACTGTTTTGTGTGTGTTGCACAAAGCTGATGTGTGACTTGGCTTTTATGAGCCAGTCGCCCAGATAAGGGAAGACATGAATGTGCGGTCTCCTTAAGTGGGCTGCAACGACTGAAAAAACAATGGGGTAACCCTGTGTCCATCAGAACCTGGGCATTTGGTGAAGACTCTGGGTGCTGTAGTCCCCCCAAACGGGAGGAATTTGAATCGGTAGTGTCACCACAAATCTGAGGAATTTTCTTGAGCGAGGTAAATGAGAATATGAAAGCAGGCGTCGTTTGAATAGAGAGTGGAGAGAAAGTCGCCTTGTTGAAGTAGTGGGAGCACCTACTGGAGTGTGACCATGTGGAGGTGATCCAACTGAATGTAGAGGTTTAGCGGTCTGATGTCCAATATGGGCCTGAGATCCGTCCTTTTTTTGGAATTAGGAAATAGATGGAGCAAACCCCCGTGCCTTGGTGAGGGAAGGGGACTGGTTCTATTACATGTTTTGGAAATAAAGAGAGAATCTCTTGTTTGAGAAGTGTCAGATGTTCGAGGACATTGGACAAATTGTCTGGGAGGAATGTTTGGGGTTAGAGGTGATTTCCAGGCAGTAACCATACTGGACAATTTGTCTTACCCACATGTCTATTGTGATTGAATTCCAGACATTTAGGAACTTGAGACTTTCTCCGACAGGAGTGGGATGATCGGGGTAAGTGTAGGGAAGTCACTGTTTGGTGGTAGGGGAGGTGTGGTTATTGTTGCGACCTCTTCCTTTACCATAGTTTATGTATAAAGTTTTATATAGCGCGAATGTTGATCCCGAAGGATATCAGAGAGCATTACAATTATAGGGAAAGGTAACAAATCAAAAAATGAGTCAAACATTGGGAGTATAATAGGCATTGAATCAAATAGTGCACACAGAACAGCTCATTTCTTTAAAAAAAAAACTGAGTTAACGAGGAGTGGACTATATGATAGAGCATCTGCGAAAGTATCCTTTGGAGGACATTTGAGTGGGGATCTTGTAGGAGGAAAAGGGATATTCTGAGCCAATGGTCTTGGAGCCAGCTCTGTAAAAGGAACGGCGAAAAAATTCTCTAGGGGAAGGTAATTGTATGCCCCCCATGGACTTAGCTGTTTCTGCATATTTTTTCATCTTTTCTAAAGAAGTGTCAACTGAAGGCCCGAAAAGATGCTCTTGATCAAAGGGCTGATTTAGGATAGCAGATTGCACCTCATGTTTGAATCCAGAGGCCAGGAGACAAGCGGCCTGCGCAACAAAACGCTAGTGTTAATGGCGCGGGATGCGGTATCAGCCATGTCGAGCACACATTTGAGGTGTTGGTTATCAATTTCCCCTCTTAAATAAGGTTGTTGGCCTTTTGTTTGTACTGGTTAGAAAGGTATTGAATGAGCTTTTCAAGCTCCTCATAGTGGGCCCTGTCGTATCTGGCCAGTATAGCTTGGGCATTGGCTACACGCCAAGGATTTGCAGCCTGTGACTCAATCCGTTTACCAGATGCGTCTATTAATTTTGAATCCTTATCAGGGGGGGGGGGGGGGGGGGGGGGGGGGTGTCGCCTGTACTCTGTTAATTTAAGATTTCATGTAAAACGTCTTCCACTAAGGGATTAGAATGTAATTGTATCCCATGACATTGGGCCGCCCCATGTATTATTTGGGTGAACCCAATATTGTCATCTGGTGGTGATTGTCTAGATGGATAGACGTCCGGGTTATTGCGTGGGTCGGAATCTGTGTTGTAGCCATCCCAAGGTTCTACGTCAGTATGATCATCCTCAGTGTGAGAAGTTGGCCTGATATGCAGTGCTCACTATTCTAGTGATCACTATGTATCAGTCTAAACCACCCTTATTGATGATTGGTTGTAAGTCAACCTTATAGACCACCTATCCTAGTAGCATGGATACGAGCAGTCTTCAGGCTAAACTCTAGAGGGCGTGTTAAGCCAGCTGTTATACCATCACATATACCCCTTGAACACCAAGTGAAAGGACACCACACAAGTGTTATGAAAATAAACAGTGTATTTATTTAGATCACAACAGCCCTGTACTCTTTATGAGGACAGGGTACTAAGCACACAACAAAACTCTTACGAAAATACTACGAGTTGCACAATTTACACAAATGCCCGAGGGGCACGAAAAACCATATACTACAAAAGTGGAATGCGAAATTACTAGCAGGTAAGTACTGGACTAATAGGCTTTGGAATCGCTAGGACTACGTTACTGAACCTTCAGATTACTAGTAGGAGGCCTACAGGACTCGGGTGCAGAGTGTGCACTCTCACGCGGGATGCGGGACAAAGTCTATGGAGGCTAGTAAAAGCAAAGTTAGTGTTCTCGGGCGAACCAGACTAGTTAGGCTGAAAACGAAAAAGGATCTGGACCCTTGGATAGTGAGGCTATGCTGGGGCACCGAAATGCCGAAGTTACCTAGCCCAGGGGCTGTGGCTGCATAGATCTGGAAAGACGTCGGGAATCCTCGTTGCAGTCTATGGAGCCTGAAAGAAGAAGTTGCTGGCAGGCGACCAGTGAAGATTGTTCGGTGGATCCAAGCCTGGATCGAAGATGGATGACACCTGTAAGCAGAGGGGACCAAGTTCTGAATCACTAGCCAGTGATTAGATGGGCACCAGGATGGCACCGGATGGAGTCACCTCGACCAGGTGAGTGGGCGACGCTGGGCTCTGCAGTCTCACGGACCAGGAGGCGTTGTCGGCGACCAGGATGGAGGTGCGAGCTGTCCCACGATGGTTGTTGCTGTCGACGTCGCTGGACCCAGGATTGGGGCAACAAGTCTTGGCAAATTCAAGCCCACGCGGTGGACCTAAGATGGCGTCTGGAGTGGACCAGGAGGGTCCGGGGTGCTCCTCTTTTGGAAGGGAGCAAGGGCCAGTCTGGAGCAACCAGACCAGCAGTGTTGTCGTCGTCGGTCGTCGTTGGGAAGGCCACAAGCCAGCGGGCTAGTAGCCAGACAACGCGGTGAGCAGCAAAAAGCAGAAGGGCCCCACGCAGATCTGGTGGATGCTGGAGGGCTGGACTTTGGTGCTGGAGCTGCTCAGGGTTGGGGCTTCTCGGACCCCAAAGCACTCACACGAGGATCCCTCGGCGGTCGTGCTGGATAGAAGTCGTGCAGTTCTGATGATGGCCGGTCCCTCGAGGTCTCGTCGCACCTACGGTTCTCAGCTTAGCTGTAGAGTTAGGTAGAGGTCAGAGGTGCCAGGGAAGCCGGGTCTCGTCGTGCTGGTCAGTCGGATTCCGGAGGAAGGACGTGCAGCAAACCGCAGTTTTCTTGGATGGTGCCTGCGAATGCAGGTTGACTACTCCTTAGCCACAAGGGAGAAATCTTGAGAAGAAGTCGAGAGTTCCTTTCGTAGAAAGTAGTTTCTTGATTCAAAGATGATCTAATTTGGAAGGGTCCCCGCTCCTGCCTTTATCCTAAAGAAAGTGGTGGGTACGCGACTAGGTCCTGCCCGAGGGGTGGGACCAGGAAGGGGGGTGGTTACGCCCCTCTCCCATGCTGGACTTTCCCCAGCTCAGGGGCTGGTGTGCCCCTGGAACTGGTTCTAGCCGGCAGATGCATAGTGAGCACCGGGGTGCCACTTACAGTCACCTTCCTGTAAAGCCCTGCCTACCCAGGATACACAAAACCCTGTCTGGGATGGTGCTAGCACCGCCCCTGACAGGAAACCCTTTGTCCAAGCCTCCCTCGCTGGAAGGACTCCCAGCAGCAGGAGGTCAGACTTGTGTCTGTGGTGGCAGCATCCATTTTGTGATGCTGAGGCTTGAGTTAACTTTAACCGGGGTTCACAGATACATACATGTCGTGTCCCTCTAGAAGGGTGGAATGCTAACCCCGTTGCCAGAATTGGGGAGGGGTTAGTATTCCAATTCGTATGACACCTTACTCGACATGTTTTGATAAAGCGATACCAGAGTTAGCATTTAACCGCGAGGATTATAATGCACTTAAGAGTATATGGTATGCGTTATCATGGAACAGCTATTAGGACTTGGTTCTGTAAGCTGCAAACGGGCTCAGCTCATGCCAGAGCACAATCTCACACGATTCCAAGCACTCTGCCGTCAGGATTGTCAAGGCCTGCCATAGGAGTGACTGATAGGAATACGGGTGTCCATTTTAGGGTTAGATATAGGTATACTATATCTAAAGCAAAGGGTGATTACACCACCTTGCCCCAGCTGTCATGCAGCCAGTTGTGTCAGATTTAGATGGCCAGCCAGGGGTGGCATAATACATGCTGTAGGCCCTGGGTACACCTATGCCCTGAGTTACAGGGTCTGATAAGGTGGCCCAGTACCAATTGGTTAATGCACCTAATGTACACGTGTCAATTTAGTGAGAGAACAGCAAGGCTGTGGGTCTGATTAGCAGGCCCACAGCCAGAGAAGTCGTAAACCAGTGAAGCAAACAGCAAAAATCTGGGGTGATCATAGGATTGCAGACCCTACTCTCCTACATGACCCCCCCCCCCCCCAAACTTTGGGACAATAAACTAACCTTGACCAGGTGAGTCTTCTTGCTCTAAGTGGAAATACCTGGAGAGCCCATCTGCATTGCCATGATCAGTGCCAGGTCTATGCTCCACTGTAAAATCCATCCCCTGTAGGGAAATGGACCACCTAAGCAGTTTGGGGTTTTCACCCTTCATCTGATTTAGCCACAAGAGGGGCTTATGGTCGGTCTGAATCTTGAAATGAGTGCCAAACAAGTATGGCCTCAGTTTCTTTAGGGCCCAAACCACAGCAAAGGCCTCCCTCCCAAAAGCTGACCAATTTTTCTCTCTGGGGGTCAGCCTTCTGCTTATAAAAGCAATGGGCTGGTCATGACCATCAAAATTCAGTTGAGATAGAACAGCTCCCACACCCAACTCCGAAGCATCTGTTTGGACAATGAATGGTTTGGAGTAGTCTGGACTCTTGAGGATAGGTGCTGTGCACATGGCCTGCTTTAGGTCATCGAATGCTTTTTGACAGCCTGCTGTCCACTGAACTTTCTTTGGCATCTTTTTACTTGTCAGTTCATTAAGTGGAGTCACAATTGATCCATAATTCCTGACAAACTTTCTGTAATAACCAGTCAGGCCCAAGAAAGCTCGAACCTGAGTCTGGGTGGTTGGAGGAGCCCAATCCCTGATGGATTATATCTTGCTCTCCAGTGGCTGAACCTGGCCTCCACCTAAAAGGTGGCCCAAGTATACAACCTGTGTCTGCCCTATCTGGCACTTTGTGGCCTTGATAGTGAGACCTGCTGCTTGCAGTGCCTCTAACACTTTCCTCAGGTGGACCAGGTGATCCTCCCGGGTGGAACTAAAGACAGCTATATCATCAAGATATGCTGCATAGAAGTCATCCAGCCCAGTGAGAACTTGATTCACCAGCCTTTGGAAGGTGGCAGGTGCATTTTTCAGACCAAAGGGCATTACCACAAATTGATAATGTCCACCAGGGGTTGAAAATGCTGTCTTGGGCTTGGCATCCTCAGCTAACCTGATTTGCCAATACCCAGCTGTCAGGTCAAATGTACTTAAGTAGTTGGCAGAAGCCAATCTATCTATAAGCTCATCTGCCCTTGGTATTGGGTGGGCATCAGTCTTAGTGACTGCATTGAGACCCCTGTAGTCTACGCAAAACCTCATCTCTTTCTTACCACCCTGGGTGTGAGGCTTTGGCACTAGCACTACTGGACTAGCCCAAGGGCTATCTGAGGGTTCAATGACTCCCAACTCCAACATTTTCTGCACTTCAGTTTTGATGCAGTCTCTAACATGATCAGGCTGCCTGTAGATTTTACTCTTGACTGGCAGGCTGTCACCAGTGTCAACCTCATGGGTACACCAATTGGTTTGACTGGGTGTCAGAGAGAACATATGTCTGAAGGATTGAATAACCTGTTTGCAATCCTTCTGTTGATGGTCAGAGAGGCTGCCACAAAAGACAACACCATCTACTGAACCATCATCAGGATTCTGAGTGAGCAGGTCTGGGAGAGGGTCACTCTCTTCCTCCTGTCCCTCATCTGTGGCCATGAGCAAGCTCATGTCCTTCCTGTCAACATATGCTTTGAGCCTGTTCACATGAAGCACCCTGTGGGGGCTTCTGGGAGTTCCAAGGTCCACCAGGTAGGTGACCTCTCCCTTTTGCTCAAGGATTGTGTGGGGCCCCAGACCATTTGTCTTTGAGTGCTGCTGGGGCCACTGGCTCCAACACCCACACCTTCTGTCCAGGCTGATACACAGTCAGGACAGCCTTTTGGTCATGCCAAGCTTTTTGGAGTTCTTGGCTGGCCTTAAGGTTTTCAGATGCCTTTTCCATATACTCAGTCATCCTGGAGCGGAGGCCAAGTACATAGTCCACTGTGTTGGTTGCAGGCTTTTTGAGAGGTTTCTCCCATCCTTCCTTCACCAAACACAGGGGTCCTCTCACAGGATGCCCATACAGAAGTTCAAAGGGGCTGAAGCCAACCCCCTTCTGTGGGACCTCTCTGTAAGCAAACAAAAGGCAGGGTATCAGGACATCCCATCTACGCCTGAGCTTTTCAGGTAGTCCATGAATCATGCCTTTTAGGGTGCTGTTGAACCTTTCAACAAGCCCATTGCATTGTGGATGATAGGGTGTAGTGAACTTGTAGTTGACACCACATTCCTTCCACATAGTTAAATAGCTTGACATGAAGTTTGCACCTCTGTCAGAGACAACATCCTTAGGGAAGCCCACTCTGGAGAACATTCCAACTAGGGCTCTTGCCACAACAGGTGCTGTAGTGGTCCTAAGGGGAATAGCTTCAGGATACCTGGTGGCATGGTCCACCACCATCAGTAAACTTGTGCCCTGATGCTGTCTGGGGTTCCATTGGACCAACAATGTCAATCCCCACTCTTTTCAAAGGGCACCCCCACCACAGGCATTGGTATAAGGGGGGCCTTTGTTGTGCCACCTGACTTACCACTGGCTTGGCAAGTGACACAGGAGCGACAAAACTCCCTGGTATCTCCATTCATGTGAGGCCAGTGAAAGTGTGAGACAAGCCTGTCCCAAGTCTTTGTCTGGCCTAAGTGTCCTGCTAAGGGAATCTCATGGGCCAAGGTAAGAAGGAAACCTCTCTGAGACAAGGGGATAACCAGCCTCCTGGTTGAACCAGGTTTGGGGTCTCTTGCCTCAGTGTACAGGAGTCCATCATCCCAGTATACCTTGTGGGTACCTGTGGCGTTCCCTGCAGCCTCATCAGCAGCCTGCTGTCTGAGGGGTTCAAGGGAAGGGCAGTCTAATTGTTCTCTGGAGGGTCCCCCTGAGCCCAGGAATTCAACTTGATCAAGTTCAAATTCTTTAGGCTCAGTTTCCCTCAGTTCCTGTAGGTCAGCCTCCTCAGACTTGATCCTCAACCTGGTACAAGGGGGAAGGCAATGCCTTAACCCTACTGCTTTTCTTCTTGGAAGGTGTCTGGTCCATTGTTCCATTGTTCCAGGATCCAGCACCTGTTCAGTGGGGCATCTTCTGGCCTGTGACCTAGTCACAGCAAGCACATGTGCTGGCAAGCCTAACATTTCCATGTGAGTCCTCTGCTCCACTTCTGACCATTGTGATGACTCCAAATCATTGCCCAACAAACAATCCACTGGGAGGTCTGAACTAACTACAACCTTCTTTTGGCCATTTACCCCTCCCCAGGAGAAAGCAACAATCGCCATACTATGACTGGTAGTGACGTTGCTGGCATTGGTCACCAGGAAATCTGTACCTGGCCTGAGTGAGTGTGCCAACTAAGTTGTCATACCCCTCAGAACCCAAGGTTAACCCAACTAATCCCTTGGGAGGTGCACTACCACTGCTGACTGTACTAGGGGGTGCAGTTGCCTTAGGGGCTGCAGTGGCAGGAGTTTGCCCTCCTTTCTTGGTGCACTCACTAAACCAGTGAGTTTTACTGTTACAGTACTGGCACCACCTTTTAGACTGGCCTTCTTGATTATTCTTCTTCTGGGAAGCCTGACCGCCACCCTCTTTGGGTTGTTGGGGACCTGTTGAAGACTTCTGGTCATTTTGTTCACCTTTAGAATCTTTACCCTTCTGGTCTGCTTTCTTCTGACCACCCTGGTTCTGGCCCTGGTTTTGCTTAACTCTTGTTCCGACCCATCTGTCTGCCTTATTTCCCAATTCTTGGGGAGAGGTCAGATCTGAGTCAACAAGATGCTGATGCAACAACTGGTTCTGACAATTGTTTAACATTTGTTCTCTCATGATCAAATTATACAATCCTGTGTAATCAGTAACCTTACTGCCCAGCAACCAGCCCTCCAAAGCCTTAGTGGCACAATCTACAAAATCAGACCAATCCTGAGACTGAGTTTTCTGGGTATCCCTGAACAGCAACCTGTACTGCTCAGTGGTTAGGCCAAACCCATCAATCAGTGTATTCTTCAGGACTTGGTAATTGTTAGCATCCTCAGCTCTAGTAGTGAGGAGCTTATCTCTACCTTTACCTTCAAAGGAGAGCCACAAGATAGCTGCCCACTGACTCTGGGGGACACACTGTACAGTGCAAGCCCTCTCCAAAGCAGTAATCCATTTGTGGATATCATCCCCTTGTTTAAAGGGGGGCACTATCTTACTCAGGTGCCTAGTGTCTAAACTCCTGTTTTCCCTTGGGGGAATGCTGCCACCAGTGGGATTTGTCCCACTCAATTCTTGCTCTCTAGCAAAGGCAAGTCTCTCTTTGGCCAGGGCAAGTTCTTCCCTTTCAATCCTCAGATTGACTTCCCTTTCTTTGGCTTCATATACTCTCCTCTGAGGGGATGTCATCCTCCTCTGAGCAGAGGCCTGAGAGCCATTGGTTCGAATGGATCTGTTAGAGCCTCTTGATAGAGACCTAACTCGTCCATTCCCAATGTTAAGCTGGCCTGAGAGGGGTCCCAGGGGTCTCCTAGTACAATTCTCATGCCTGCTTAAGTTGTCCCTAGTTAGCTGGCTAACTACTTCTGGACCTTTGTCTGCCTCATCCTCAGATGGCTCTAGATCCTCATCCTCCTCTTCACCTTCTGCAGAGAGATGGATACGGTCAGGGTCACCTGTGGTTCCCTCTAGGGGAGGCATGTTCCCATCTGGATTAGAAGGGTCTGGGTTACCAGCCCTCCTGGCATCATAAGTCTCTAAGAAACCAATCAGGAATGGGATTGTGGGGTCAGACCCCTGTTTTAGCTTCCTGGAGGTACACACTTGTCTCATCTCCTGGAAGCTAAGTGCAGCATATCTGGAAGTGACCTGTGGAAGGTCCACTGACACAAGGGGAGACTCAGAGTTTCCTCCTTTGTCTGACATGCTGATTCTAGTGTGGTGTAAGTGATGCACCTACCTACACTATATGTTTGCCTACTGATCCCTTGCCAAGAGTTGTAACCAAGGTGTGCTAAGCCTTGAGGAGCTACAACAGCTGGTTCAGTAGAACTCAGAGTATTCTAAGCTAAGTTATATGTACCTGGAGTACTTATGTGATCTTTCACAAGATATTCTTAGGATACATGTGGTAAAACAACAGCAAGCTCAAATCCCAACCGCTGCTCACCAATGTGAGAAGGTGGCCTGATATGCAGTGCTCACTATTCTAGTGAACACTATGTATCAGTCCAGCAACCCTTATTGATGATTGGTTGTAAGTCAACCTTATAGACCAGCTATCCTAGTAGCGTGGATACGAGCAGTCTTCGGGCTAAATTCTAGAGGGCGTGTTAAGCCAGCTGTTATACCATCACATATACCCCTTGAACACCAAGTGAAAAGATACCACACAAGTGTTATGAAAATAAACAGTGTATTTATTTAGATCACAACAGCCCTGTACTCTTTATGAGGACAGGGTACTAAGCACACAACAAAACTCTTACGAAAATACTTCAAGTTGCACAATTTACACAAATGCCCGAGGGGCACGAAAAACCATATACTATGAAAGTGGAATGCGAAATTACTAGCAGGTAAGTACTGTACTAATAGGCTTTGGAATCGCAAGGACTACGTTACTGAACCTTCAGATTACTAGTAGGAGGCCTAGGGGACTCGGGTGCAGAGTGGGCACTCTCACGCGGGATGAGGGACAAAGTCTATGGGAGCTAGTAAAAGCAAAGTTAGTGTTCTCGGGCGAACCCGATAAGGTAGATCGAAAACGACAGTGGATCCTGACCCTTGGATAGTGAGGCTATGCTGGGGCACCGAAATGCCGAGTTTACCTAGCCCAGGGGCTGCAGCTGCATAGGTCTCAAAAGATGTCAGGAATCCTCGTAGACGAACCAGGAGCCTGAAGAAAGAAGTTGCTGGCAGGCGACCAGTGAAGAGAGTTCGAGTGATCCAAGCCTGGATCAAAGATGGATGACACCTGAAAGCAGAGGGGACCAAGTTCGTGACTACTAGCCAGTAGTCAGGTGGCACCAGGAGGGCACCGGATGGTAGTCACGTCGACCGGTCCCCGGTAGCTTGTCTCCTTTCTGGTGAAGAATTGGCTTGGTAGTTTAGTCTGCCCTGTTCCCATGATTAACTGGGCCAGGGACAGACTGATTTGCATATAGCCAGTTTCTGAGCTGGGATGGTACAGTGAGATAAATAACAGTGATGGATCACGCCCTGATCTTTGGACTGGGTAAGAGTGGTCTGCTTAATTTAGACACTCTGTTCATCACCACCCCCTTTTCTGATTCGCATGAGTTGAGCTAGCACCACGTTCAAATTCCAAGATGGAGGTGGTCATCTAATTGGAGGATACAGCCGAAATAATCCTTTAAAAAAATGCTAGATTATTCTTTAAGAAAACAGTTTGTTCAGTCCTGACGGAATCTGGAAATGGCTGCCAGGAATACCTTTAGGGTCGAATGTGCCAAACCCGATCTAGCCAAATGCAGGAAGAATGGCAAAATGTGTTCTGGTCTAGCATGAATGGGATGCAGATCGGCAGCTTGACACCAGGCACAAAAACACTTCCGCTTGAGCTTGTAAGTCTTAATCGTTGACAGTGCTCTGGCATTAGCGAGCACTTCTTGACAATCTTGAGGGATGTCTAAATTGGCAAACTTATTGTGCTGATGAGCCAGGCTGATAATTTCAACGAAACTGGGTCCGGATGGTACACTTGGCCTTAGTGGATTGTCAGGAGATTCGGTATTCGAGGCAGCTGTATCGGTCTGCACTCTGAGAGGAGGAGCAGCTCGGTGAACCAATATTGTCAGGGCCACCTTGGAGCAATCCGGATTAGACAACATGGCTGTCTCCTCATCTTCCTGATGACCTTGGGAATTAGAGGAATCGGCGGAAAAGCGTGCGCAAATATCAGACACCAGTTCATCGAAAGGGCATCCCCGCATGAGTTCTTGTGGGGAATCCAGCTTGCAAAGCATGGGCATTTCCGGGTTCTGATTCGTCGCAAACAAATCCAGGTCGGAATGACCCCACTCTTGGAATATGTGATCCAGGGTTGGTTGATGTAGCTCCCATTAGTGATTGCCGGCAGCAGACCTGCTGAGGGAATCCGCCAGTACATTGGCAACCCCTGGGACATGGACCGCCGACAGATTGATGTTGTGATCCAGGGCCCAATTCCAAATCTCCTGTGCCTGATGGGATAATCGGGCAGACCTTGTGCCTCACTGTTTCTTCAGGTAGTGCATGCTGGTTGTGTTGTCCGTTCGAATAAGAACTGTAGAGTCCTCATATATTGCCTGAAATTGATTTCAGGGCGAGAAAAATGGCTCGCAACTCTAGGAGGTTTATGTGCCATTTTCTTTGCTGTATGTCCCATTTGCCACTGATTGTCATTCCTTGAAGGTGGGCGCCCCAGCCTTCCAGAGAAGCATCTGTGGTCACGATGAATCTGGGTACTTCTGTTAGGAATGCACATCCCGTCTGCAGGTTGCACTTCTGCATCCACCATTGAAAGGAGTTCCTCATTCGAGGAGTTTTGTTGATCACGTCCTCTAATGATCCTGTTTCCTGTATCCACTGAAGACTGAGTTCCTCTTGTAAGGGCCTCGTTCTTAGGCGGCAGTGGGGGGGTGAGAGGAATACAGTACGAGATCATCCCCAGGAAAGACTTGAATTTGCGAACAGAAGCTTACTTTCTAGTTAGCAATGCAGATGCCATCTTGTGAATCTTCAACTGCCTTTCTTTTGATATGAAGACCTGGGTGACCTTTGTGTCCAGCGTCGCTCCCAAGAAAGATTCTCTGTGATGGAATTAGATGAGACTTTTCGAAATTTACTGAGAAACCTAGATTCTGAAGTAGCGACAGACATCTCTGAACGTGAGTTTTTGCTGTGAGGAAAGAACTGGCCTTGATAAGGCAGTCGTCCAAATATGGATAAATCTGAATTCCTTTTAATCGCAAGTGAGCTGCCACCGGAGCTAGCATCTTTGTAAAGACTCTGGGGGCTGATCGTAGTCCAAAGGGGAGGACTTTGAACTGAAAGTCCCTGACAGCCACTCTGAACCGCAAGAACTTCCGGTGTCTGGGAAAAATGGGGACATGGAAGTATGCGTCCTGAAGGTCGAGTGTTGCCATGTGAGCTCCTTCTGAAATAAACTGGAGGATTTCTTGAAGCGTCAACATTCTGAAGGACAAATTTTTGAGGTATTTGTTGAGGGCACGCAGGTCGAGGATGGGACGCCATTCCCCCGACTTCTTGCGAATTAGGAAAAATCTTGAATAAAATCCTTTTCCTCTCGATGTTTAGGTACCCTCTTGATTGCTCCTTTTCGAATCATAGAATATATTTGGGAAAATAGCTCCTTGAGATGAGCTGGTGGTGGTCCCCTTGGGGGGGAATTTGGAGGGGTTTTGACGAATTCCAGAATGTGACCTCTGGATACTACATCCAGGACCCATCTGTCCGTGGTAATCTTGGACCGAATTTGAGTAATGTAGGGATATTCTTCCTCCAATTTGCTTTCGGTTGGGTGAAAGTGGTGGCAGGATGTTTGTCTCACTTGCTTTTGTTGTTGTTGTCTCTTCCTCGATAAGATGTTTTTCCTCTTGATTGAGAGTAGTTCCTCTGACCATACGTTTGTTGTCGGTATGGTTGGTATCTTTGGTTACTCTGAGTTGTTATAGGAACGCTGCTGTGAGTAACCTCTGCTAGAGAAATTGCCTCTTCCTCTTGCTCCACGAAAGGAAGATTTACGAAACTGGAGAGACCCCAGGGACCGTGCGGTCTCGGTATCCTTTATGGCTTATAAAGCCTTATCCACATGTTGTCCAAAAAGGAATTCCCCATCATAAGCCATGTCCATTATCTTAGACTGGACTTCCAAGCGAAAATATGTAGATTCCAACCATCTGTCTTCTCAAAACAGCTGCACCTGCTAGCTGTCTGAATCCTGTGGCAGCTACGTCCACTGCAGCATCAATAATTTCTGATGACACACATTCTCCCTCTTGCAAAATCTTCTTGGCTTCAGACCTATCCGTCTCTGCAAGCTTTTCAATGTACTGTGATATGTCCAACCACATTTGTCTGTCATACCTCCCAAGTATTGCAAGGGAGTTCGCGACACGGACACTAGTTGCCGCAATAGTGGAGACCTTTTTTCCTATTATGTCGAGACGCCTTCCTTCCCTATCCGGGAGAGCAGGGGCTGGTGTAGACGGATTTTTGGCTCTCCTCTGACCTGCCTGGGCGACCACAGAATCCGTTTTTGCTTGCCCAATAAGGCATGACGGTGAACTGTTAGGCGCCCTATACTTTTTATCTACCCGAGGTAGAACTGCAGGTAGAGAATTTGGCTTAGCCATTACCTTAAGGCCTTCCTTCCAGATAAAATCAATTATAGGAATGGACCAACTTTGTTTTTGCGATAAGTCCTTAAAATCATACAAAAAACACTCATCCTGTTTAGCTTCCATAGTGTTGAGGAACCTCTTTGTTGCCCTTCCCATGATTTGATGGAAGGTTGCGATGTCCTCCGGCGCAGATTCCGCCGTAGGTTGGCTAACTGGAGATGGAGTTTGTGCCTGATACTCATCCCACTCAGACGATACCGACTTGTCGTCTACCTCGCCTTCTTCTCGTTCCTCTTCTTCCGAAGAGTAATCATCCTGCACCGGATGAGATGGCCCTGGTGAAGCGGCTACTGCAGGCCGTATCTCCATAGTTTGTTGCGGAGAAGCTGGTCTTTGAGACCCTAGCGTTGCCGTAGATGTTCTTGGTACCGGCGTAGAGGCGAGAATCACCTGATTCTGATGGTGAAAATCGACGATAATAATCGCTTAGCATATATTGAAGATTATACAACAGGTCTAAGGGCATTTGCGCGGTAGGCGCAGACACAGGAGCCCGACCAGAGGGCTCAAGGAATTTTTCAATTCAATTCAATATATTTATATAGCGCGCTACATACCCAGAGGGTCTCAAGGCGCTTGAGGGGAGGTGGGGAATTACTTCTCGAATATCCAAGTTTTAAGTTGTTTTCTGAATGCTAGGTGGTTTTGAGTGAGGCGAAGGTGCATGGGAAGTGAGTTCCAGGTTTTGGCCGCTAGGTAGGAGAATGATCTTCCTCCCATTGTGGTTTTGTTGACGCGGGGAACAGCAGCGAGGGCTTGGTTGGAAGAGCGCAGTTGGCGGGAGGGGGTGTAGAAGGAGAGACGTGTATTGAGGCATTCGGGTCCAAGTTCATAAAGAGCTTTGTGTGCGTGGGTGAGGAGGCGGAAAGTAATCCTCTTATTGACGGGAAGCCAGTGGAGGTTTTTCAAGTGACCAGAAATGTGTTCTTTACGCGGGATGTCTAATATGAGTCTGGCTGATGCGTTCTGGATGCGTTTTTTCTGAAGTTTTGCGGTGGTACCGGCGTAAAGGGTGTTTCCGTAGTCCAGGCGGCTTGTAACCAATGCGTGGGTGACCGTTTTTCTAGTTTCGGTGGGGATCCAGCGAAATGTTTTTTTGAGCATGCGAAGAATGTTGAAGCAAGATGAAGAGACGGCGTTGACTGGTCTGGTCATCGAGAGTGAGGAGTCCAGGATGATGCCCAGGTTCCGTGCGTGATCCGTCGGGATGGGTGCTTTTCCGAGGGCTTCTGGCCACCAAGAGTCGTCCCAGGCGGAGGGGGAGGTACCTAAGATAAGGACTTCTGTTTTGTCTGAATTCAGTTTCAGACGGCTATGCTTCATCCATTCGGCTACCTCTTTCATTCCTTCATGTAGGTTGGTTTTGGCGATGTTAGGGTCTTTGGTGAGTGAGAGGATCAGTTGGGTGTCGTCAGCGTAGGAGATGATGTTGAGGTTGTGTTGGCGTGCGATGGTCGCGAGGGGGCTCATGTATACGTTGAAGAGGGTGGGGCTGAGTGAAGATCCTTGTGGCACGCCGCAGATGACTTCAGTGGCCTCTGACTTGAATGGTGGGAGGCGTACTCTTTGAGTTCTTCTGGCAAGGAATGAGGTGATCCATTCCAGAGCTTTTCCTTGGATTCCGATGTTTGAGTTGTTGTAGCAGGGTGTCATGACAGACTGTGTTGAAGGCTGCGGAGAGGTCGAGGAGGATAAGGGCGACTGTCTCCATTGTCCAGTAGAGTTCGGATGTCGTCTGTTGCTGCGATGAGTGCGGTCTCTGTACTGTGTTTGGCTCGGAAGCCGGACTGTGAGGAGTCGAGGAATTTGTTGGCTTCAAGGAAGGCGGCGAGTTGGTTGTTGACAGCTTTCTCGATGACTTTGGCCGGGAATGGAAGGAGCGAGATGGGACGGTAGTTTTTGAGTTCGGTGGGGTCAGCTGTGGGTTTTTTCAGAAGGGCGCTGAGTTCGGCGTGTTTCCAGCTTTCTGGAAAGGTGCCGGAGTTGAGGGAGCAGTTGATGACGTCTCGGAGGTGTGGTGCTATGATTGAGTCTGCTTTGTTGAAGATGTGGTGAGGGCAAGGGTCTGTGGGGGATCCTAAGTGGATGGAGTTCATCAGGCGGATGGTGTCATCAGTGGAGATTGGGTTCCAGTTATTTAGGGTGTTCAGGGGTGGTGAGGGACCAGTAGAACGTTGAGTGGGTTGGCTTCCGGGTTGGTAGTCGAAGCTGTTGTGGATGTCTGAGATTTTGTCGTGGAAAAATGAAGCTAAGGAGTCGCAGAGGGTTTGAGATGGAGTGATGTCGTTGGAGTTGGCAGTGGGGTTGGTAAACTCTGACGATGTTGAATAATTCCTTGCTGTTATGGGCGTTTTTGTCGAGTCGGTCTTTGAATGCGGTTTTCTTGGCAGTCCGGATCAATTGGTGGTGTATGCGGGTGGCGTTTTTGAAGGCGTCTCTGGTGTTGGTGTTTGGGTCTTTTTTCCAGGCCTTCTCAAGGGAGCGACAGAGTTTCTTGGATTTCTTAAGATCATCGTTGAACCAGGGTGCGATTTTGTTGCCTAGTTTGATTTGACGTTTTTTCAAAGGTGCTAGGTTGTCGGCGGTGTTGGTTAGCCATTGAGTGAGGTTAATGGCTGCTTGATCAGTGTTCGATGAGTAGGCAGGGGGGTTCTGAAGAAGCGATGTGGAGATCTGGTTGATGTTGATTTTGTTCCAGTTTCTTCGCAGGGTAGGTTGAGGATGGTTGTGGGTTGTGGCCTTATTGTAAACAAAGTGAACGCAGCTGTGGTCCGTCCATTGGAGAACTGTGGTGTGACTGAGGAAATATGTTTGCTGGAGGTGAAGATAGGGTCGAGAGTGTGTCCTGCGTGGTGTGTGGGGGTATTAACGAGTTGTTTGAGTCCGAGGTTGGCGAGATTGTCCATGAGGGTGGTGGTGTTGTTGTCGTTGCTCTTTTCCAGGTGAAAATTGAGGTCTCCCAATAGAATGTAGTCCTCGGAGGAGAGGGCGTGTTGGGTGATAAAATCAGTGAAGTCTTCAGTGAATTGTGCACGGGGTCCTGGTGGCCTGTAGAGGAGGGTGCCTCTGAGTGTGGTCTTGGGGTCGGTGTGGATCTGGAAGTGAAGGTGTTCGGCACTAGTGAGGTTGTCTTCTGAGCTGGTTGAGACACGGATGGTGTTCTTGTGGACGATAGCGATGCCTCCTCCTATTTGCTTGGTGCGGTCTTTTCGGAAGATCTTGTAGCCTTCCGGGATGGCTATGGTGATGTCTGGGGCTGAAGAGACGTTCATCCAAGTTTCTGTTAGAAAGGCGACGTCTGGGGAGATGGTGTCTAGTAGATTCCAAAGGTTGATGGCGTGGCTGTGGACCGATCGGGTGTTGAGTAGGATGCATTTTAGGTGGTTGGCGTCAGATCTATGTTTGGTGTTAGAGGAAGAGGAATTGGTTTTTGTGCTGTCAAACTTGCAGGAGTTGCATGTAAAGGGTCCATGGGTGTGTCCAGGTGCGGCTTGGGCGCAGTTGGGGAGTCGGCCGGGGTTTAGCGCAAGGAGGGAGGAGGAATCATAAGTAATGCGGGTGAGATGGGAATTAAGAGAACCAGGGGGTCTGGCGCTGGGCGCGGTTTAGGCGCGGACGGGCGTAGACGGGCTTACCTTTGGCGCACCTTCGAAGCGCGTGGAAGCTGCGCGTTGGGACATCCGTCTTAAATGGATAGTGGGGGGGGGGGAGGGGGGGCGGAGCGTGGGAGGGTCAGCTGGGAGGGTAGGCGGGCCAAGGGAACACACAACAAACCAGACACCAAATGGAGAATGGAAAGTGAAAACAGAGCTCGGCTAAAACTAATTTCTATTTCCAAGTAATGTACCCAGTAAGGCAGCGTTAGAAATTCACAGAGCAGATGGCAGCAGCAGCCACAATTACGTCAACTTTCTATGTAATGCAGTCAAGCGTTACCAATGTAAGATGTTACCAGTGAAAGCAGTCGGGCGCTAGGTATGAAACTTGCTTTTGAGACACGCGCTAAACTTTTCAAGCAATGTAGTCTGGCGCCAAATAGTCACAACAAGGCAATTAAGCGCTAGGTTTCCTTGCGCTACGTGAATGAATAAAATAAATTGAAATACAATTAAGCGCACTTCAAAAAAGCTACACGCGCGCTATGCTGTGATAAAAATACGATTAGGCGCTATGTCAACAGATGAATTAACAGCGACGATTCTATGGGTAACGATACCAAGCAGTTCGGAAGACGCTTTAACAGCTGGGAAAGCGGGCTGATTTTGTGGTCAGAGAGCGTGAGGGGAGCGACCACTTAGATGGAAGTCCAGGTCCTCCTCATCTTGTTCTTCATCCTGAAACTTGATTAGCAGATCAGATGGGCTTCTGGCTGCACGGAAAGTATCATCCTCATAAGATTCCTCTTCCACGGAATCTAGCAATTTTTCTGGTAGTTTCAATGGAGACAGTTGTCAGAGATGATTCACGCTTTTCCAAGAGTGAAGCTGTGGTCGACGGTGAAGGCAGAAGTATAGGCTTGGATGACCAAACTTGCAGTTCAGTACAGGTTGACGGTGGTACAGTCGATGGTGAAAAACCTGTATCCGATTGAGAAACTAGAATCTTCGTCGACGGTATGGCCGCCGACGGTAACTTTTTCGAGACGATGACTTAGTCGACTGAGGTCTTTCTTCGACAACAAGGAAGTCGTCGACGGAGGAGTCTTCGTCGACGAGGAGGTAGTCTACGGTACCTTAGTCGAAGAGGTCGTCGGGGGCATCTTCGACGACGTCGTCGGCGGTGTCTTCGATGAGGTCGTCGGCGGTAACTTAGTCGACTGGGATGTTGACGGTAGGGCTAACTTCATCGACGCAAGATGTTAGTCGACGACGTAGCACCCGTCAACGGTACCTTCAAGATTCTCATCGAAGGTAGATGGCACTATCTTCGACGAAGAGATAGGTCGAACTTGGACGTGGACCAGCGTCGACTGTGAGGAGGCTGTAGACATCACAATCACTGGTTTTGGTGAGGACCAAGTCACCGTAGATGTTGAAAAGGTGGCCACATGAGGAGATGGCGACGGTGAATCTGTATATGACGCTGAAGTGGTCAAAGGAACAGCCTGAGGTGAAATCTTTTGAGAAGCTGTCTTGGATGTTGTTGATTTCCCAGCTTTCCTTGAGGGCGTACAAGGATCAGTTTTTACAGGTGGAGAAACCTTCTTTGAAGTGGAAGGCACACCAGAATCCTGAGAGGATTGGGCTCTCCTCAACACCTTAGCCCCAGGAGAAGCTAACTCAACCTCAGCTTTCCTCTTCCTAGAGGATACAGAAGACCCCGAGGCGATGCTCCCTACCTCAGAAACTGGGTTATCCTTGTCCTTTATCCTCTGGAGCCACAGGAGAAGACGACCCTCTCGGTCCCTGGGGGGTTTTCTGAGGAAAAGTTCTGCAGATTTTACACTCCTTTGCTCATGATCAGGATACAAACAATATATACATTTTTTGTGAGGATCCTCCTTGAACAGCCTTAGCTTTCCACAGGAATCACAAGCCCTAAAAAGGGATTTTGAAGTAGAAGGTAAAAAACCAACCAAAGTAAGAAGAAATTGAGCAGAGCTCAGGGAGACCCCTTCACACGACATGCAGTAGAAAATCTGAGAGCCTGAGCCTCTGGGGAGAACATTCTGGTGGGTGCTGTCGCTTATTGGCTGCAGTTTGGTCTATATAAAATGAATAGGATAGTCATGTGTGGGAGCTTTTGCTCCTGTAGCGGAGGGCTACCTTACTTCCTGGTTGGCTATTACCAAGGATTTTTGGTTATTACTGGTTTCACATACCGTGGGACTCCGACGACGGGGAATGATTCAGGCATGTGAATCTATGTAAGACACCCCAATACTGGAGAACCAATTTCCTTCAAGCGGTCAAGTTGTATGACAGATTAATCAGTGACAGTGGTTTGACCTCCATAAGGTTGTTGAGTATTCCTCAGGAAAAACATGCTTTTTCCACTCGAACTGTCAAATTACGTTACTTGTAATGGGATGAAAGAGAAGATTTTGCTGGGATTGTGTTGTGTTACATTGATTTGTATAGCACACTCATCACCAGAGAGGGTATCCAAGCATGTATGCAGTTTTGTGGTCCCCAAGGTGCTTGTATCCAGAGCCAGGTAGTCAGCCTCTTCCGGAATTCATTAAGTTAAATAAGAGGCTCCAATGTGTTGAGGGAGTTCGTTTCAGGACTTGGGTGCGATGTAGGAGAATGAGCAACCTCCAGTTTCAATTTTGCACATGAAGGGAATGTGCGAGTGAGGCAAAGCATAGGTGTCAGTTGAGTTGGTGACAGTGTATGCAGCTGTTTGGGTATTCTGGCCATCTGCTGTGTAAGGCTTTGTATGGATGCGCGAGTTTAAAGTTGTTGCGCTTGTGAAAGGGGAGCCAGTGAAGCTTCCTTTTGGGATGTATGATGTTGTTAGATCGTGGGAGATAGATTATGGGTTGTGCAGTGGTGTTCTGGATGGTCTGGAGTTTGTGAAGTTGTTTGGAGATTCAGGCAAAGTGTTGCTGTAATCCAGTCTGCTGGAGATGAGTGCAGCGTGAAGGTCCCTCTGGTGTTCTGAGGCAACCATTTGAAGACACATCGCAGCATACGTAGGATGTAAAAGCAGGAGGTGCACACTGCGTTGACTTGAGCCGACATGTTGAACTTGTGGTCTAGGATGGTCCCTCGATCTCTTGCATGGTGAGTTGGTCCTAGCTCTGAAAGCCATCAGGTGTAGTCCCATGGGCTGGTCTTTTTGCCAAAGACCAATACTCGCGTCTGATCTGTGTTGAGCTGCAGGTAGTTGGTTCGTATGCAGTCTGCTACCATGGTCATGCAGTTGGTGAAGTTGGTTATGGCAGTGGTTGTTTTGCCCATCAGGGAGATGAAGGGTTGGGTGTAACTAAGCTTACAAATTATTCTGTTCCAGTCTTGAAAGTTTGTGCAGAGAGTCTTACTGTTTATAATAACCAAACTGTATCCTGCCTGAACTGCAGTAACAGGGATCCGTGGTCACCACATCGTTCGGTGTATAGATTAATAAAATCCTGTTAGAGCACCATTTACTACAATGGGAAGCATATTTGCAGTCTGGATAGAGTATTTTACAAAACAGGGCTTTTCCTATATCAATGTGACTTCAAATTCAGCAGCAGTAGTTGGGTTCAGACCACAGCTTTCAAATTTTTCACCAAAACCAGAGAAATCGGGAGCAAGACAAATAGTAAAGATGCTCCAAATTGCAAAAATTCTGTGCAGCATTACTGACCTGTTTTGCACTGAAACTTTCAAATACGTAATATGGAAATAAATATTTGCAAAACCCAGGAGTTACCAGAGAGGATTAATCCAGCTCCCTCAAACTAAAGAGAATGCCAATGGTAGTGAAAACATAGCGTCTGGTGCATAAATGCAACACAACCTTAGGGGTCAAATCACCTTCCCAGAAGTGGCAAGCATCTTGATTTTCATTGTGTATTGAAATGAAATTGCATATTATGAAAACACCTAAAAGGGACCTAAACCACCTGTTGCTAAAGGACCCCAGAAAATCGTTATAAACTGCAATGATATGCTTGTGCTAGGGTTTTTATGAACTGGTCTCCTGGAACAAAAAAAAAAACTGCCCCAGATTCCAAGCCAGAATAATATTTGCAAAAACCTGCATAAATATTCCAACTAGGTATTTTGACTGCCTGTTGCATGCACACTTCATCAAGAAATGTAAAAGACAGAAATTACATACAGCGTGGGCCTCCACGGCCACGACCTCTTCCACGTCCTCTGCCACGACTCCGACCCCTGAAACTACCACGCAATGCTCCTTCACTCTTTACACTTGAGGTGTCGTCATGGTCAATCCAGTCCCGATCTTGCTTGTTGTCTGGGAACCATCCTAAAAAATAAAAAATAAACACAAGAAATATTAAGTATAGTGTGCACCTTTAACACTGATGAATGGAAAAGAACTTTCATTACTTTAGATAGCTTTTATTTCACAATTGGCGGAGACAGGTTATGAATCTTACTCAAAGTAGTACCATGGGACATTATTCCTGCAGCACATTCACTGGTATTAATGGGATATCTTTCATAAGCCAATCGCTTAACTTACGAACTCTCAGCTAGAAGCTGTACTAGGTCAACCAATTAATCTGAGATCTTATTTCGTCATTTGAGTAATGTGAAGAGAAGGGGCTGTCCGGAGGGTCATACAACTGAAGGCAGCAGACCTAACACAAAACTACTTAAAATCCTAGGTCTCCATCACAAACATTTTCATTAAATTGACATGAAGCCAACTGCCCAAGCTCAGGTTTCCTGAAACGTTTGAGAAAGCTTTACAAAACTTAACTACCTATGTAGTCAACACCATGTTTTTTAAACCTTCACTACAATGTAACTTTAAAGATACTAAATACAACAAGTAAGCAAACTTATATTAAAAAGAAAAGTTACTTTTGTAGCGTGAATCATTTCTGGATTTACATGCTGTGCATCATTTCACCATCTAATGACTGGAATTAACTGTCTTTTGTGAGTCGCAGTAGACTGCCATTTGGTAGTTTGTCCATCCCCCTGTTACATCAGACTTACACCCAAGAGGATCTTAGGCATGGCTGCTACCTTAAGATTGTTTATTCCGCCTTGGAATCTGGCGGTAGGATGGAGAAGCGCTGAAAAAAAGACCAAAACTTCACTCAGTAACACTGGAGAACTCGAAACAGCAAGAGGGCGAGGAGGTAGGTCCTGGTTTACATTGAGTGACGACTAGACCAGACCAGCATGTGCTTTGAGAATGCAAAACGGTGAAGAGAATGAGCTAGCTCAAGGATGGGAGTCTGATCCCTAAAAAGGCTTGATTGATGTACAAGACGGTTGTGAGAAAGTGGCTCTATATATACTGGACCAGAATAAGGTACAGTGTGTATAGAGTCTACAAACCCCAGAGGTATAACAGCGGTTAAAGCCAGGTGTGAACTTAATCTCCAAATTGGTAGCTTGGTCGAGCAGTAAGGCAGTACTGGAGGACAGTGTGAAGCATTTGCTGTACACACTCAGTCAGCAAAAGGTTTCACACACTCCAGAACTGAAATCTAGGCCAATTGTTTTTCTATTAAAAGATATAGTTGTTTTATTTCTAGAACCAACAGGTGTCAAAATATACTGTTCTCAGTATGAGAGGTCTCAGATCAGTACTTTGCAGAAAGGCAATTAACTTTGTAAAGACAATAGGCACAGGGGTTGCAGTAGGCAACACAATTCTACACACAATTTAGCATTGAGCTCAATGTATTTTCTGATATAAACGCAGTGGATTACTTTGTAGATTACTTTGGCAATTCCAGGACTGGCTCCTAGATTCAGTCCTGGGGTCTAAGCTGAAAAAAGTTTAGCAAAAACGTTTTAGGTATTGCAGTGATTTTTCAGGAAAAAAAACCTATTTTAAAAGTTCAGAACTTTTCAGCAGAAATCTGGCAATGTTATCCAAAGGGAGAAAATTCAGGTTGCAGGTAAAGTACAATCTCATTTCTTTTGTAATCCAGTACTGGGCTCAGCACTGGGTCTCAACTTAAAACAGGTAAGTAATTACGTTTCAGTACTTCGTATGATTTTTAAAGAATATTTCTAGTTTTTAAAAGACCGAAGAAATTTCCTTGAAAACCAAACAATGGATTCCTAAGGAGAAAATACAAGTTACTAGTAAACCCGATAGGGATTACTTTTGCGGTTCAGTACTGGGCTACAAGGTACAGTACTGGCTCCTCACCTGATCACAGGTGAGTACTTTGGAATTCGGATGATTTTATATAAATATTTTAGGTTTTCAAAAGTAAACAGAAGATTTTTCGAGTCAAATCAGTCAATGTTATCCAATGGCAGGTAAGTGAGTTACCGGTTTCCAGGTGAGTACTCGGCTGGCGAGGTTAAGGTTCTGGGCATAGACTCAGGGGTCCCCCAGGGTCAGGTACGTACAGTTGGTTCACCCTCAGCGGGGCAGGGGCAGTCCGGTGCAGAGGTAGTTAAGCCCAATGTTATCCAGTGAGGGGCAGTCGGTCTCCGGTTGCTGGTTAGCAGGCCACGCAGCTGTGGGAGCGGACCTCCTGGTCACTTGCTCAGGGCAAATGGGTAAGTAGAATAGGGTACAGGTTGCACTGCCAGGGGCACTCAGGCGGCTGGGTACAGGGTGCTTTGAGCCTTCGGGCGCTCTATGTTATTCAATGGGAAAGGTTAAAAGGGAACAACGAATGCAGACTAGGGGACGGTGATTCTTCAGGTGCGACCACCGCTTTGAGAGGTAAGTTGGGATCCTGGAGATGAGGTAGGTACCCCAAAGGAAGGCACAGGGGTTCGCAAGGCGCCAGGGTGTCTTTGGGTGTCGGGAAATCTTACCCTCGGCTGGTCGCGGTTGGAGGGGTCCCTGGTTCTGAGGCTGCAGGCGTCGTTTGGTTAGTCGAGGAGGGTCTTTGGGCACTGGACTTCGGGTCCCAGTCTCCGGAGGGACGTCATCTTGGTCTTGGATCACTCGGGCTCGGCGGGTGCAGAGTGGCCTGGTCCGGTGCTTCCTGACTGGCCTGGGTACACCCCCTACCTGCTCCTCTCCTGTGGGAGGGGGGCAGGATCCTAGCTGTGATTGGGCAGGGCTCCCCATCATCAAGATAGAAGGGAGCCAGGGGTCGTGCTTCACTGCGTCTCCCCCACCTGAGTGGGGTTGGCACAGGCTGGCACACCCCCTTCCGGACGTTATTTTTTCCCCGCCAGAGAGGGGGTCAGGACTGGTGGGGGCCAGTTGCTGTGTACAGCAAATGGTCTCACAGAGGCGCCATGCCTTTGAAGATGGGGAGGGGGCATGCCTTTGAAGCTTCCCCCTGCCCATCTGGGGGAGGAGACCTAGCACCTCGCCCAGGATGTGCATTGCTGCATGCACAGGAGAGCAGGAGGGGGCTATACACCCAGGTGTCCAGCAACATGTCTGCTGTGTGGCAGCATCTAAAGCCACTCAGCCCAGACGTGGATTGTAGGTTAGGTTTTCAGGTGGCATCTCTAAGATGCCCTCTGGTGCATTTTACATTAAATCTCACACTGGCATCAGTGCAGGTTTAATGTGCTGAGAAGTTTGGTACTAAACTGGTCAGTCTTCAGTGTAGCCATTGTGGTGCTGCGGAGTTCGTAATGACAACCTCCCAGCACCATATACTCTTAATGGCATCACTGCACATACAGTGCCCACACCTCTGGCATAGGACACCCAGCTAGAGGAGTGACTGAAGTATGCCAGGGCAGTGGGTTCTGTGGGCATGGCACACATGCCATGTTGACTGTTTAGTTCTGTACTTAAGACACTCAGCCTGCAAAGGCAGTTTGTGGGTGTCAGGGTACAGGGCCCATGAGGGTGGCACAATAAGTGCTGCAGTCCTCAGGGGTCTTCTCTGGTCACCATGCCCTGGGTACCTAGGGTACCATTTAGCAGGGGCTGACAGGTGGCCAGAGATGCCAATTGGGTTTTAGTTTCAACACAGCTTTTAGGGAAAGAACACAGTACCTGGTTGGCAGGAACCCAGGGCACACTCAGTCAAAGCAGATCAGCAGTTCAGAAAAAAGTGGGGGCATACCAGTGCAAGAAAGATGGCACTTTCTCATAAGGGAATAGAAAGAAGCCCACCAGAAGCAGGAACCTTACCGCACAGCTGAAAGCCCAGGGAAAAACGCCTCTATGTCAAAAGACTAGACAGTCAAAGGACGGCAAAAACAAAGGATTTAAGCACAAGGACACGGATGGGGTCAGGGCCTTCAAGACATCCTTCGACACAGGGAGCTGATCAAAATAAGGCTAAGGAGAATGAGCCGAAAGCAAAGGAGCTACCAACTGATCCTGTTATTTTTAAAGTTTTGTTCATTTTTAATCCCTTTCCTCCGGTCTCATCTTTGTCAGAGGAGGGTGGGGTCGATAGTGAATCCAGAAAGTCTTCAAGCTGCAAAACTACATTAGGTAAGAAACTATACGTTTTGCAGTGTGAATCTTTCTAGATTGGTGGAAGATTAGCACGGGTTACTGAATATGTGCTGTAAGACCTTTATCCCATGTGCGCTTTTTTGTTCATTTGGATATCCAAGCAGTAGTGTTTAGTGAACGTGTGCACTGAAGATCATGTTCCAACTTGGCAAATGTCTTGAATCGGTGTGTTGGCCAGAAACGCAATTGTTGCTCCTTTCTTCCTTGTTGAGTAAGCATGAGCTGCTCCTTGTAACATTTGCACAGCTTGTTTGTGGCATAGTTGTATGGTTTGTGCAATCCATAGTGCAATGATATTTTTGGTAACTGGTCGTCCCAAAATACTGCTTGCGAAAGAAACAAAGTTGCTTTGTTTTTCTGCACTTCTTTGGCCTTTCTATATAGTGCATCACCCCCCTCCTCACGTCTCATGTGTGCAGCACTCTCTGCGTTTGTAGTTTGTTTTTGGATCGTTTGGTTGATGTGGAACCGAGACACAACCTTTGGCATGAAGTGTGGCTCTGAATGTGCCATGCACCAGTGCATTGCGGCATTCCGTTCAATTTTCCTCCCAACCAGGTCCATCCTTCTGCTTTCTTTGTCTGGGGGTGGCCCAGAAGTAGTTGGCACATTGGCCCTCTTCCTTGCCGTGGCTGCGATGGAGTCTGCTGAGACCGAGCCCTGAATGTAGGGTGGGTCCTTGGAGGAGTGATTATACTTTTTCTCCGTCCTGCAGGTTGCAGACTCCTTGAAAGCCTCTCTCTCCTCTGCCATGATGCTTTCTAGCATGGGCAGGTACTGGCTCCTGGTTTGTGTGGGGAGCAGTGTCTCTAGAAGGAAATCTGCCTTCTGCTTCTCTTCGTCGAGTTTTACTTTGAAAAGTGAAGCTGCATTCCTAATGACTGTTGTAAACCCCAATGTCATCAGGCGGCGAAGGCCTCGAAGAAAATGTGTCTCCGCGCTCTATTCCGTGCCCTCTGTGTCGACGTCTTGCCATTCTCTTTGAATCTCCGAGGATGCAGACCAGAGGAGCGTCCTGCGGTCGTCGTCCCCTTCGGATTCGTAGTAGGAGGCCCCTTCTTCTGGTTCGTAGAACCCCTCGGCGTTCCCAGGCTGTCCTTTGACGTCTTAGTCCTCCTCCTCCGTTATCTCGACAACCTATGGCTTGGGTTTCGTCGGGATCATGAAGTCTTTCATCCTGGCTTCAAATTCTTTCTTCCCCTGCAGGATGTTCTCCATCTCGGCCTCGAGCCGTCTCTTCTTTGTTTTCTATTTCGGCAGTGTGGTCTGTGTCGAATTGTTCGGCCGTTCTTTTCGGCGGATAGGTCGGCGCCGAGCCGACCTTAGGCATCTGAAGGTTTCGGTGCCGAGCTGGTTTTCGGGTCCTTTGTCGCTGCCGAAGTGCTCTTTGGGTCTGTATCCTTCGGCGTCGAACATTCCTTTTCGGGGACTTTTTTCGACGTTTTTTGCGGTTCTCCAGCTGTCGGCGCCAGGGAGTCCTTCTCAGAGGATCCGCTGTGCCTGGGTGTAGCTGCGAACGCCGAAGCTTTTGGCATTTGAGGATTCTCCCTTTTTTCGAGAGTCAGGGTCTCTCGGGGTTTTAGGGGCTGTAGAGTCTCTTACCTTTTTAAAGAGTTTTCGTGTTATCGGTCTCTACGACCGTGTAGCCGTCGTCTTCGCCGGCGGCGTCCTCTTCGTCTGATGAGCCCCAGGTCTCGAAGGGACGGTGGCTAGCCGTTGCCCTGCATGCTGGTGTTGGCTATCCTCTGCTTAGCTCGAACTCGAAGAGTCTTCGGCTTGAAGGCGGAGCAGGCGATGCAGTACTTGCTCTCGTGGTCGACCGATAGGCAAAGGTTGCAAACCGGGTGCTGGTCCTTCTGCGCATACTTGTGGTGGCAGTTACAGCAGAATTTGAAAGGAGTGTTGTCCATCTCTAGCGTTCAGGGGGCCCCCTGAGGGTGCATTCTCTGATGGACGTCGAAGTGCTTGAAGTTCTTCTTCTCCTTCGTCGTCCTCTTCGATGATGTAGTCTCCTGTAGCCTTTCCAATATCTTTTCGTCCAAAATGGGTATTTTTCTTCTTTCTCCAAAAATGTCTGGAGCCCTTTCGGGAACGATCCAGACCCAACTGCGGAAAAAAGAATCTGAAGATTGCGCCCAAGAGTGGGAAGCGTGCCGACGTCACCGGAAATACACCAAGAGGTGGGACGTAGATTCCCACCTGGGCTACGAAAAAACAAAAACAAAGAAAAGACTAAGATTCCGGACCCAACCACCAGACCGCGGAATAATGCACACCATAGTGAATCCAGAAAGATTCACGTTGCAAAACGCAATTGTTGCTCCTTTCTTCCTTGAGTGAGCATGAGCTGCTCCTTGTAACATTTGCACAGCTTGTTTGTGGCATAGTTGTATGGTTTGTGCAATCCATAGTGCAATGGTATTTTTGGTAACTGGTCGTCCCAAAAAACTGCTTGCGAAAGAAGGAAAATGCTACTTACCAGTATGCATCTATTCTTGCCATGTAGAGCTGCAGATTCGTACACTTTTGCAAGAGATTGCCACCTGGTGTTGGGCTCTGATGATTGCAGGTTGTCGTCTTCTTGGAAGAAGTCTTTGTAGTCACAAGATAGGAGACTCCTCCCTTGGACAATACTGCGCATGGTCGACTCCATCCTCAGATTGTTTTTCGCCTTGATGGGAAATGGAGTTTTTAGAAGTAGAGAAAGGATGTCCATGCGTGTGCATCCAAGTAAGATGAGTACTGGAACGGATACAAGTCTCAGGGAGGCGGGAGGGCGTGTACGAATCTGCAGCTCTACATGCCAAGAACAGATGCATACTTGTAAGTAGCATTTTCCGTTCGAGGCATATGAGCTGCAGATCGTACACTTTTGCAACTATTGTGCAGCAGTGTCTCCCCTAGCCGTGGTCGCTTTTATCGGTTGCAGCATAGTGAAATAGTGTTTCAAGGACAGCTTGGCCTACTGCAGCTTGCTGCTTGGCTTGCACATCAACACAATAGTGAAGGTGTGTATTGTAGACCATGTTGCTGCCTTGCATATGTCCTCTAATGGTATATTTCCAAAGAAAGCCATAGAGGCTCATAGTTTGCGAGTAGAGTGCGCTCTAGGAGGAACCGTTAGTGTGCGTTTAGCTTTTGATAGCATATTTGTATACACTTTACAATCCATCTGGCAATTCCTCCTTTAGAGATGGGATTGCCCTTGTGTGGGGGAGAGAAAGATACAAATAGTTGTTTTGTCTTTCCAAAGGATTTAGTCCTGTCTGTGTAGTATAACAGAGCTCTTCTAACTTGTGTGTAAGGCCCTTTCTGCAACAGAGTCCGGTTTTTGGAAAACACTGGTAGCTCTGATTGGTTAAGGTGAAAAGGAGTAATAACTTTTGGCAGGAATTTAGGATTGGGCCTAAGAACCACTTTGTTAGGATGTATCTGGAAAAATAGTTCTTGTATTGTGAATGCTTGTATTTCACTAACTCTTCTGAGAGGGGTGAGGGCAACAAGGAAAGCAGTTTTCCATGTTAGAAATTGCAATTCACACTTGTGTAAAGGCTCGAAAGGGGGTCCCATAAGTCTTGTAAGGACCACGTTTAGGTTCCATACTGGAGCAGGTGGTAACCTAGGTGGGATTATTCGTTTTAATCCTTCCATAAATGCTTTAATTGCAGGTACTCTAAAGAGGGATAGATGTTGCCTATTCTGTAAATAGGCTGCAATTGCTGCCAGATGCAGGCGTATGGATGAATAAGCCAAATTGGACCTGTAGGTGTAGAAGGTAGCAAATAAGATTTTGGATGGAAACATTGAGGATCGATGTGATTATTGTTACATTATATTGCAAATCTTTTCCACTTAGCAGCATAACATGCTCTGGTAGTGGGTCTTCTAGCTTCTTTAATTATGTTCATACAGTCTGGTGGTAGGTTTAAGTAACCAAACTAAGACTTCAGGAGCCAAATTGCCAAATTCAGTTGGCTTGGTTCTCAGTGTCTTATTTCTCCATGGTTCTGTGTTAAGAGGGATGGCGTGAGCCGTAATTTTTGAAGTGGAACCTAGTAATGTGGTGAACCACGGCTGACGTGCCCATGTGGGAGCCACTAGTATTAGTTTGAGAGACTGTTGTCAGAGCTTGCGTACTACTAGTGGAATGAGTGGGAGAGGCGGAAAAGCGTACCAGTTCATCCATATCGCATTCCCCTCCGACCGTGGGTGTGGAAACCTGGCGGCGAAAGGTGGGCATTTTACATTTTCGTGGGTGGCAAACATATCTATCTGTGGATGCCCCCACATTTGGAAGAATGGTTGAAGAGCTTGTGTGTGTATATCTCCCATTCGTGAATCTGTTGTGACTGAAGACTCAACAGATCTGCTATCTGATTGTGAATTCCTGGAAGGTGTTCTAGTGTCAGGTGTATGTTTTGAGGAATGGCCCATCTCCAAATGTTCTGTGCAAGGTGGGATATTTGCAGAGTGTGTCCCCCCCTGTTTTTGTATATAATACATGGCTGTCATATTGTCCGTCCGGATTAGGATAGCTTTGTTTCGTACCTATAACTGAAACGTTTCGAGTGCTAGGAAAATTACTAGCAGCTCTAGATGGTTGAAATGGAACGGTTTTTGTTGGCTGTTCCATTGGCCTTGTGTAGTATAATGCAAGGGATGGGCTCCCCATCCTGTGTGTTCTCCACTTCAGGCCTGAACAACTGGATCTGATTGAAGGGCTGGTTCAAGATGGTAGTCTGTACCTCTGGTTTAAAACCTGAAATGCGTAACCACGCATGACGTCTGAGTATAACACTAGTATTGACTGCTCTGGATGCTGTGTCAGCTACATCTAGTGCACATTTAATTGAGGCATTGGATATTAATTTGCCTTCCTGTAAGAGCTCTGCTGCTTGATCCTTGTATTGATCTGGGAGGTGTTCCATTAGTTTTTCTAACTGGTCGTAGTGAGCCATGTCATAGCGTGAGAGTAAGGCTTGTGTGTTTGCTATGCGCCATATGTTTGTTGCCTGCGCAGCAATCAGTTTCCCTGACGCATCAATAACTTTAGATTCTTTGTCAGGCGGGGGCGTGTCACCAGAAGTCTGGGAATTGGCTCTTTTAGACCCTACCAAAGAATCTAGTGGCAGATGTCCCTTAATATAGACTAGATCAGATGGTGCTGGTCTATACTTTTCTATTTTTGGATTTAACACCCTACATCGTACCGGGTCTTTAAAAATGTCTGGAGCATGTTTAATGACTCCTTTGATCATGGGTAGTATTTGCGTAGACCTTTGTAACTGCTCAAATGTATCCAGTAAAAAATCCTCATCAATGGCATCAGAGTGCATTGGAACCCCATGGTAAAGGGCAGCTCTATTTAATAGAAGATTAAATCCAATACTATCTTCTGGAGGGGAAGGTTTTGTTGGGTAGTACTGAGGACCAGGAATGTCTGGCACATTGTGTGGTGGAAAACCATATATGTAGTCATCCTTAGGATATTCTGGAGGGACATCCTCATCTAAAGGGTATGCATGTGGCTCTGGTACGTCATTCCCCCCACCTAAATCATACTCCTCGTCAGTGTGGTGTGATGATGCAGGAGATTGAACAGGAGAAGCTATAGGTTCAAAATAAGGAGAGAGAGGAAGAAGGTGAAGGAGAGGAAGGGTGCATTGGAGAAGTTGCACAATCCTTCTTGGCAGGAACCACAGGTAGAAGTGGTGTCTCTGCTGGTCTCTTCTTGTAAGGAATGGCTTCCACATGTTCAATTTTTGGATTGATATGGACCTTTCTTTGTTTAGGATCTGGTCTAAACAGTTCTTCCTCCTCTACAATCTTATTCGGCGTCGATTTTTTTCGGTGCAGATAGGGGTTGTTTTGTGTTTTTTGCTTTAGGAGGAGTTATCAAGTCATGTGGCAAATTTTTCAGTGCCAAAGGTGGTTTCGGCTTGGTAGGCTTGTCAGATGGTTTAGGTGTCTCTGTATCAGGCCTTGGAGTCTTTGGTACCGATGTAGGAGATTTCGGCGTGGAAAAAGGTCTTGTTGGCCCTGCGGCGCCGGACTCTGGCTTTCCATCTTTATTTTTGGAACCGGAAGGTTTCGGTGTCGAAGCTTTCGGGTCCGGTACAGTTTTTGGCTTCGGCACCGATGTGTCTTTTGCTTTGGGTGCCGAAGGATCTTTGTCTTTGGGCACCGAAGGGCGTTTTGGCTTCGGTGTCAGAGTTCTTCGGTGTCTAAGGATGTTTTGGTGCCAATGGAGGAGGTGGAATTGGCACATGTGGTTTAGTCCGTGCCGAGGCACCGGACGGCGTAGTCTTTTTCCTCTGAGCCGAGCCCGAAGGCGGGGCGTTTGAGGGTAGATTTCGGTCTCGACTGGGCCCCATGGGCAGAGTGCTGACCTCTTGCTTTGGCTTGGGTAGTGTATGTTGTGCAGGGGCAAGAGTACTCATGGGCTGCCGAGATGGAATAGAGTCGTCTGAGTCCTCAGTCCCTGATATGATCTGGAGATCAGGCGAGTCTTCCTCAGCGACGAGTGGAGCCTCGTCCTCAGATATCTTAGAGTGGATCCTCGTCCCCGGAGACATCTTCTCCGACAATCCCCTCAAAGATGGCCTCCGGTGCTGGCGCTGATCTTATCTCGTGTCGACGGGCCCTCCGATCCTGAATGGTCTTCGATCGGAAGGATGCACAGGCTGTGCAGGACGACCCGTCGTGATGGTCGCTATGAGGGAATTTTGCTCGACATACCAGGCCTCTCTTGAATGGAGTCCTGTCCATGAGGCGTAGGCCGGACGGCGCAGATAGGCCCAACAGCCCGCGTTGACGCACCGGAATGTAGCTGGTGATGTTGAAAAGTCTATTCGATGTCGAAAATGTTTATATAAAGTTTCACGCTTCGAAGTTGCTGAAAAAGTCTTTTCTAGCCGGAGCGAAAAACTTTCATCCGAACTCAGTGGCGGAAAAAATACAATCTGAGGATGGAGTCGACCATGCGCAGTATTGTCCAAGGGAGGAGTCACCTATCTTGTGACTACAAAGACTTCTTTCAAGAAAACAACCTGCAATCATCCGAGCCCAAAACCAGGTGGCGATCTATTGCAAAAGTGTACGACCTGCAGCTCCTGTGCCTCGAACACAAAGTTGCTTTGTTTTTTTGCACTCCTTTGGCCTTTCTATATAGTGCAGCACTCTGTGCCTGTAGTTGGTTTTTGGAAAAAAACTAGGTATTTGGATTGTATGGTTGATGTGGAACCGACACCACCTTTGGCATGAAGTGTGGGTCTGTTCTCATTACAATCCTATCACTGTGTATCTGCAAGTAGGGCTCTTGAAGTATTAGCGCCTGCAATTCACTTACTCTTCGCAGTGATGTGATAGCCACTAAAAGGCAGTATTTAGCGTGAGCATGTGCAGTGTAGCCTTGTGCATTGCTCGAATGGTGCATTCATCAATTGGGGCTGCACTACATTGAGGTTCCATGCTGGTGCTGGATGGAATTTTGTTTGGAGGTGCGATCCACTTTGCTCCTTCTGGAAATCTTTTTACTACTTGGAAGGTGAAGAAACTTTTCCCAGTTTCTCCTCTTGTGTAAGCCACAATCGCCGCCAAGTGTAACCGTAGGGATGTGTAGCGGAGTTCACTTTGCAGTAGATGTGTTAAGTATTTTAGTACTGTTGACTCCATTGTGATCTTTCATTGCAGATCCTCTCTATTGCACCATTCTGAGAATCGTTTCCACTTTGTTACGTAGCATTTCCTTGTGGTAGGCCTTCTTGCCTCCCTGAGCACTGCCATTGTGCTTGTCGGCAGTTTGAGGTGTGCAAACTAGGTGTTCAGGAGCCATGCCGCCAGGCTGAGGCTCTCTGGATCTGGGTGTAGCACCCTTCCGTTCTGCATTGTTAACAGGTCCCTTTGTTTTGGGAATTTGTGTGCTGGTGCCTGCACCATCTCCACTATTTACGAGAACCATGACTGTCTGGCCCACTGAGGTGCTATTAGTATCAGTGACATGGTGCTGATCCTGCATTTCCTGAGTACCCTGTGTATCAATGGTATCTGGGTGAAAGCATATGCAAATGTCTTTGACCAACTTATCCATAGCACGATGGTCTGGATGTCAAGTGTTGGCATTTTTTATTTTGGTGTGTTGCAAATAGGTCTATTTGCGGTGTACCCAACTTCCGGAATACTTTCTTTATTTCCTGTTGATTGATCTCCCATTCGTGGGATGCTAATGTCTGCCTGCTGAGTGTCTGCTTCCACATTGTCCTTCCCTGGGAGATGTATTGCTAGTAGGTCTATTTCTAGTGGAATGGCCCATGTCCATATTTCCTGTGCTAGCCCGGATAGTGCTACTGACTGTGTTCCTCCTGGTTTGTTGATGTAGAACATGGTGGTTGTGTTGTCCGTTTGGATCAACACCCTGTTTCCGTACTGCTCCTTCTGAAAAGCTTTTAAGGCTAGGAAAACATTTTTTAGTTCTAGGTAGTTGATGTGTTTGACCACATCTTGCTGCAACCAGAATCCCCTCACCTTGAGTTTGTTCATGTGAGCTCCTCACCCTAGCTGGGTGGTGTCTGTTGTGATGGTCACTATTGGGAGCTGGCTGTGTGAATGCTTTCCCCTGCAATAGGTTTTCCTTGTTCCACCACGCTATTTTCTGGCACACTGCATGCGACAACCACTAAATCTTCCCAACTCCCTGTTGCCTGGGACCATTGCTGCTGAACCCATTCCTGGAATGGTCTTATGTGGAGTCAAATATTTTGGACTAGGTGAATGCATGACACCATCATTCCCATTAGCTTGCTCACCGTCCTCACTGTCAGAACTTGCCCCTTGCAGCAAAGACATGTTTCCCTCAGTATCGCCACTGTTCTCTTCTTGCTGGGGGAACACTTGGGCCTGTATGGTGTTGATTACTGCCTCTAAGAAGGTCTTGATCTGTTCCGGCTCGGTTGGCTATTTTTCCCAATGGATAGAGAAACCTAGTTGAGTCAGTGTTTGTACGACCTGCTGGATGTGTTTGCAGTGGCTGTACGAACTTGCTTTTACGAGCCAGTCAGTCATCGAGATAGGGGTATACGTGTATTCCTTGCCTTGGTAGGTGTGCTGCGATTGCTGCTGGCACTTTGTAAACACCCTTGGTGCGGATTTAAGCCCGAATGCCAGTACTGTGAACTGGTAGTGAGTTTTGTTGATCACAAACCTTAGTAGACGTTTGTGGTTGATGGGGCTGTTTAAGTACACGTCCTTTAGATCTATAGTTGCCATGTAATCCCCTTGCTGTATTTGTGGTATTACCTCTTGTATGGAATTCATTTTGAATCTTTGAGCCCTCATGAATTTGTTCAAGAACCTTAGATCTAGGATAGGGCTTAGTATTTCGTCCACCCTTGGCAAGAGGAAGTAAGTGGAGTAAACCCCCTTGTTCCTTTGGTTGTGCGGTACTACCTCTATCGCCTTATTGTTGAGCAGTTCCAGCGCTTCTAGTCACAAGAGCGAAAGTTCCTTTGCCATGTGTGCCTTGTTTATTGGTTTCTTTTTGGAGGGTGTTTTTCTAGCTCTATGCAGTATCCGTATTGTATGATTAGTATCCATTTGTCTGTTACTTTCCTCCAATCCTAGATGAAGTCTTTTATTCTGCCTCCTGCTGGTGTTGTGTGTTCGAGGAACTGTTTGTTGTGATATGCCCGGTTTTTGTTTTTGTATGTCTTTTTGCCCACTCAGCGGTGTTGCTAGGGTGGGTGCCGCAGGTGTACCCCTTCTCATCCCTCTGATCTGCAGCGCTCCCATGGATCTTGCCCTGTCTAGTCCTTTTTGAACTGGCTTATATTGTCGTCCACTGGTGTGCCAAACAGCTCTCCATTAAAGGGTGTGTTCAGGATGTTGTTCTGCACCTCTGGCTTGAAGCCTGAAATTCTAAGCCAGGCGTGTCATCTCTCAGTCACTCCGATCATCTGTCTGCTGGTCATGTCCGCAGCATCCAAGGCATATTTTAATCATGTATTCGCCATGTTTTTGCCCTCTTCTACCAGGTGAGGGGCCCTTTGTTGGTACTGGTCTGGTAGATGCTTTAGGAGACGCCTCACTTCCTCCCAGTGCTGGTATACATGCCTGTTGATTAGGGCATTGGAGTTTGCGATGCACCATTGAATTGCTGCACTGTGCTCCACTTTCCTCTCAACTAGGTCCAGCCTTTCACTCATTGTCTGGAGGTGGTCCGGCATTTGAGGGTACATTGGCCCTCTTCGTAGCCGTTGCTGTGATTATGGAATCAGCTGGCACTGACCCCTGGATGTATGCAGGGTCCTTTGTGGAGTGCTTTTACTTTTTCCCCGTTCTTGGGAGTCACTGCTTTGCATACTGCTGGTTCTTTGAAGGCATCCCTTCCCTGATCCAGTACACTAGGGAGCATGGGGCAGGAACTGGCTCCTAGTTTGTGGAGGCAGCAGAGTTTCCAGGAGGAAACATGCCTTGGGCTGCTCCTCCAGTTTTACCCCATAAGTCTGTACAGTCTTTTGGATGACCATATTGTAGATTTCTATGTCGTCTGGGGGTGAAGGCCTCGAAAGGTAGGCGTCTACTCCTTCCAGCAATTCGGCATCAAGGTCTTGCCACTCCAAGTCTTGTGCCTCCGAAGGTGTAGAGTCCCGGTAGGACTGTTGATCCTCGTCGTCTTCGCCCTTGAAATAGATGTCTTCCTCCTGTTCCTTGACCGGTTCAGGTGTTTTTGGCGGTTCAGCGTCCTCGCTTTCGACTTAGAGAGCACCTTTAGGGGGGATGGTGTACTGGTTCATCCTTCTGTCACTCAGTCATTCGCTGCAGGATGCTCGCCATTTCTGCCTTGAGACTTCTTCCTTTCCATCTCTGCGGCCTGTTCAGCGTCGAGAGTATGTGCGCTTCGCTTCGAGGTAGTCGACGCCAAATTAGTTGTTGGCCCTTCTTTCCTCAGCATCTAGGTGTCCCTTTCGAGGACATCCTCCGACAGCCTTGATTCTTCTAAGGCTTTTGCCGCCTGGGAGTCCTTTTCGAAGGATTCACTGGGCTGCTTGTCCTTGGGTGCTGTTGCTTTCACTGAGATTTACGGCGGCAATGCTCCCTTTGAGGACTTTGCTTCACTTCTACGAGTGTCGCTCAGGACTTTGCTTCACCCTTTCGAGTGTCGCTCGAGTGTCTGGGGGTTGATGACTTACCTCCTTTGACGTTTTCTTCGGAACCTCGCCGATTGTGCAGTCCTCTGGTCCCTCGGCGATGTTGTCCTCTTCTCCACTGGTGAGGCCCTAGTCTCAGAGCGATGGAGGTGGCCCTGCCACTGCATGGTGGCTCACCCTTCTCTGCCTCTCATACTGTGAGGGTCTTGGGGGTGAACGCCGAGCACGTGTTGCAGTCATCATTGTGGTGGTCGAGCGGCAGGCAGAGGTTACAGACTGGATGCTGGTCCTTCTGTGCGCATTTATGGCGACACTTGGCGCAAAAGTTGAACAGTGTTTTGTCCATTCCGGCGCTCAGGGAGCCCCCTGCAAGCGCATTCTCCGCTGAAAGTAGAGATCTCAGTCGAAAACGCTTCTCTCGTCGTCCCGGTTACCTGACCCTTAGTCAAAAGTTTGAATGGGAGGTTGCAGGGGGGGGTGGTGACTACAAATCCAGACCCATACACTAGATGGCGGAATAATGATAATGCCCAGCATAGTGAATCCAGAACGATTTACGCTGCAAAACTGTTGATGTACTTTGAGTTTGCCCTGGGTTCCTGCACCGAGGTACAGAGGCCTATGTTCTTTCCCTAAACTGCATGGAGACAAATCACAATTGCCACTCTTTGGCCACATGCAAGTCCCTTGTAAATGGTACCATAGGTACCAAGGGAACGGAGGCCAAGAAAGGCATCCAAGGCTGCAGCACTTGTTGTGCCACCCTTCGAGGTCCTGTACCTTTACACCCACACACTGCTTCTGCATGTTTTGGTGCAGAACAAAGTGAAGAGTCGACATGGCACACATCCCTGTGTGAAATGCCTACAAACCAGCGCCCTGGCATAGGTAAGCCACCCCTCTAACTGGGTGCACTATACCAGTGGTGAGGGTACAGCTGCAAGTAGGAAGCTGGCTCTGTATATACTATAAAAAAATAAGTTATAGCGTGCAAAGTCCAGTGGAACCCCAAAGAGGCAGAGGTCAACGGGAAAAGGTAAACTAAGATAGCACCTTACTCTTTATTTATGGTAGTGTGACAAGCAGTAAGGCTTTATCAGAGAGTAGTGTTAAGCATTTGTTGTACACACTCGGGCAGCAAATTGTATCACACAAAGACTGAACTCAGACCAATTTTTTTGTATCAAAAATATTTAGCTATTTTATTTCTTAGAGCCAAGCCTGGTGCAGGTAAGTGAAATAAATGCTTTGGAAAATCTTATGCAATGTTTTACAATTGAATGCAGGTTCACATGCAGTTGATTGAATTACAGGCAAATCAATGTTTAAAAATTACTTTTGTTACTTTTCAGATTACTATGCACATTACCTTTTTAGATTACTTTTACAAATCAGTGTGATATGCCTAGATATCACAATGAGACATCTCCTAGACACTTAGTACACAGACATTTTTTCAATGTTCAATACAAACCAACTCCACACTTAAAACAATTTAAAGAAAAACAGTCAATGCATTCCTATGGAGAAAAATGAAGTTAACGGTTTGCAGGTAAGGAGTTATTTGGGAGTTGGTATTCTTGAGTTATAACCAAGGTTCCCCCCAGGGTCAAGGATACACTCTGAAAACACCTTCAGACACACTAGAGCGGCGGGTTGCAGAGTGCCGAGGCCCAATGTTATCCAATGGGGAATAGGAGGTCTCTGGTTGGCGGCTGCTCACAAGCAGGCCTCAAGGTCATAGGAGCAAAGCTCATGGTATAAGGCCCAGGTCAAAGGGGGATCAGAGTTAGCCCACAAAGTACACCCGCAGCGGCAGTTGGGCGCAGGGTGCTGTTTTGGCGCAGAGTGCTCTATTTTCAATGGGGATTCTCCGGTTTCAACACTGCAGGCTCATGGACAAAGATCTTCTGGCGGTGACCACTGGTTGGAGAGGTAAGTTAGGATGTCATGGAATGCGGAGATAGTCTGTTTTGCCACCCAAGGCCGTGGGGTGTTGGGTGTAGGGGTGTTGGGTGTAGGGGTGTCTTGTGGCGGGTTTTCGTTACTGGCTCTGGTCGCAGTCAGGGGATCCTTCAGAAAGGGTCTGCAGGCATTGTCGGGAAGCTTGATCCCATGTCAGAATCCTATCTTGGTGTTCCTGCAGATTCTCCCGCCTAAAGTGGGGGTCAGAACTGGTGGGGGCCAGTTGCTGGAAGTGGCAAATGGCTGGGGTAGCTCACAAAGGCGGCAAGGCAAGCCTTTGAGGCTTACCCTTCGTGGACTCTAGCCATCCTGAGGAGGAGGCTTGGCATCTCGTCCCAGAATGTGCATTGTTTAAGACCCACAAAAGCAGCATGCTCTCGACCCAAGGGTCCAGAAACCAGTCTGGTGGTGGCAGCTGGCAAGCAGCCACTTAGCCTGAACATGTGTTGGGTCGTTTTTAAGGGGGCATCTCTAAGATGCCCTCTGAGTACATTTTCCATTAAATCCCACACTGGCATCAGTGTGGGTTAAATGTGTTGCACAAGTTTGATATCAAAGTTTCCAGTTTTCACTTAAGACATTATGGTGCTGTGGAGTTCGTAATGACAGCCCAGCACCATATACTCTTAATGGCATTACTGCACTTAAAATGTCTAAGAATTGGTTTAGACATTGTAAGGGTACTGTGTCCTCTTTTTGCATGGTTTCCTCCACTTTTTGCCAAACTGCTGATTTACTTTAAATGTGCCTTGGGTTCCTGCCAAGTAGGTACTAGGCCTGGGCGGTAAATTCTGTTCCGCTCGCGAAATTTGCGGAATTTGGGTAATTTTGCGTTCTGCGGAGAACCTCAAATTCCCCAAAAATATGCGTTTCGCAGAATTTTTTGCTGGTTTGCATTCTCAAAATGCGTGTTCGCAAGACATTTCTCCCCGAGCACGCAAACAGCGTTTGCAAACAGGAAAAAAGCATTGCGAACAAGCAATTCCGCGTGTTCGCAGAGATTTTTTTACAGTTCCGCAGAACTTTACGTAGCGCGACTACGCAAATTCCGCCCACCCCTGACATGTACCCAGGGTCCATGTTCTTTCCCTAAACTGCATTAAAAACAAAACTCAATTGGGGCACTCTGGCCTCATGTCAGTCCCTTGTAAATGGTACCAAGGGCACTTAGGTCAGGGAACACCTCTAAGGGCTGTAGCACTTCTTGTGCCATCCTTAGAGGCCGCTGAGGGTGCTCTTGGAGTTATCCTTAACCACAGAAACTCAGCCCTCAAGACTGTTTACTTACCTGCAAAACAATAGCCCCCTTTTTCTCCATAGGATTGCATTGACTGTTTTCCGCTAAAAACTTGAAAGGGTGTTAGGTATGGAAACCTAAGAAACTTTAAAAAGTAATCGCAAAGTAAGTGCAAAGTAACTAAAACGAAATTTCAACTCTTACTGAACATGTGACCTACCTGTATCTACATTCAACTATTATCAGAAAAGTATTTTTACTCACCTGCACCAAGTCTGGATTGCTTCTAAAAATAAAATACAACAAAGAAATATTTTTTGGTCAGAGTTCAGTCTGAGTGTGTGAAATTATTCCTTCCCTGAGGGTTTACAATAATGCTAAACATAACCCTCTGATAAATCCTTAGTGCTCGCCGGCACCACAAAGAGTAAGGAATTTTTTTACTTTTACCTCTGTAAGCCTTTGGGGTTCCACTGGACTCTGCACACTATACCTTACTTTGGTATAGTATATACAGAGCCAGCTTCCTACACTCGGGTGGTAATGTTTCAAAGAGAAAGCATGCTTCTGACTGCTCCTCTAACTGCTGAACCCCATATCCCTCTTGATTACGACATTGCATGCAGTGATGTCATCTGGTGGTGATGGTTAAGATTCCACCTCTTCATCTGGTGACTCTGGATAGATGTCTGGTCAGTCACCCACTCCCTCTATCATTTGTGAAAGACCCTCTTTATTTTTCCAGTTTGAAGAATTCCTCTCCCATCTCTCCCTGTAGCTCTGGAGTGATTGTGTTTTCCAGCTCCTCTTGTTACTCTGTTCCAACATGTTCTCTTAGTGGAATGCTGTATAGCTGAACAGGTTCGAAGGAGTTTAAGGGGTTGCCTCCAGTTGTGATCCTTGTCCTTGGACCAGATTGGCTCTTTGGGCTTCATCTAGCCCTCTGTTGTCGGCGATTGACAGCATTGTCCTTTTTGTCTAGTTTGAAAGTTCTGACTCTGTTGTGACCCAACCTTGAGAGTTTATTACCTTGTGTGTGCCCCTCCAGAGGCATCTTCGTTTGACCCTCAATCATCTAGAGTTCCAGTTCTCCTTCTTGGGTCTCCTTTCTTTCCGAGATGTCCTCCTCATTGCTGAACAGTCTGGGTTCTATTAGGGGCCGCAGGTCCCTTTGGGACAACGTCATGTAGTGTGTGCACCTCAGCTTCTATTGTCCCAGGATGGTCTTGGGCAAGTGTTCTGCAACACACCAGACTATCCTCTGAACTACAGTCATTTGAGAAGCAAAGGTTGAAACCCTAATGCGCGTCTTAGCGCACTTGTGGTGGCATTTGCGGCAAAACCTAAAAGGGGGTATGTTCCATGCCAATTTCTCATTCTACGAACACGCGGTCTCAGTCTTTTCACCTCTGTTGCTCTGTCATTTTCGGCATTTTCTTTGCATCTTCCCCTTAACAAGTAGTCATTGATACTCTTCCTGCAATAGTGATTTTCGGTGGAAACGTTTTTTGCTCAATGTAACCTTCAACCCCAGGGTTCACCCTTTGCTTCCAGACCCAAATGCACAAAAAATCTTAAGATGGTCACTGAGTCAAGGGATTTCCAGGGCATACGTCCGATCGGCACAAAAAATCTGAAGATGGTCACGGTGTCAAGGGATTTCCAGGGTATACATCCGATGTTACACAAGGAGGGGTTTAAACTCAAATAGTTAAAACTGCCCACAAACAAGAGGGGTGCGGGGACTAGAGGATGCCAATACAGGACCCAAACAATAGATGGGAGAGTAAGGCACACCATATGAATGCAGAAAAGATCCAGGCTGCCAAAATCTATTTGGTAGTTTCTAGTCCATTATAAATCATCTGTGCTAAAGAGGATCTAAAGTCTTCTGCTGGCAAGATCTTGCAGGCCATGTCTTGAAGTTAATGTGTTTAACTGCCTAGCAAGTAAATGCCATTGAAATAGCACAGTGATAGACTAGCTGAAAAAAGCCTGGATTGTTAGAAACAATTAACTCCACATCTAGATGAGTGGTGAGAAAATAACTACAGAAAAGCACCAGAGGTTAAAAATCTGCATCACTAAAAGCAAAAAGTGGCACAAAGATCCAAAATGTGCATAGGGTAGAGCAAATAAATGACGGTGCAGGCCCAGTCTACCTTTCAGGTTGTCCCTACGCAAAACATATTAGTGTCCTGAGAAATGTTTAGAGTATGATGCCTACTGTCAAAACCAAAGAAATAGAGGGAGGACAAAGAAAATAGAGCGTTGTGGGGAACAATGCCTCAAAAGGCCCACATCTGCAGAGAGCATTGCCAATAAAGATCAGGCATCCAAGGGATGGAATATGCTACTTACCAGTATGCATCTGTTCTTGGCATGTAGGGCTGCTGACATTCATATATGTGCATAGATCGCCGCCTAGTGTTGGGTCGGGATGATTGGACATTTTTGTCCTGGAAGAGTAAGTATCACGAGATAGGTGGCTCATCCTTCGGACTACAGTGCGCATGGGCATCCTCTCCATCCTCAGATTGTTTTTCGCCATTGTGGCAGAGTTGGCGTGTAGTATAGTAAGAGATGGCCATGCAAAGAGGGAGTGCTGCAGCTGCGACAGGCACCGGGGAGGTGGGTGGGCGATATGTCAGCAGCCCTACATGCCAAGAACAGATGCATACCGGTAAGTAGCATGTTCCGTTCGAGGCATGTGGGCTGCTGAATTCATATCTGTGCATAGAATGTGTAGCAGTATCTCCCTTAGCGGTGGCTACCCGAGCTCGGCTCGACCGCTTTAATCTTAGATGTCGACTCGAAGGTCTTTGGCTTCGAAGGCTGTGTTGGGGCCACGGCCTTCGGCTCAACGACCTTTGGCTCAAGTACTTTTGGTTCGACGACTTTTGGTCCGAAGACTGTTGTCGACGAGTTTAGGTTTCGATGGAACCGGTGCCGTATGGCGTGTCTCAGAGAGCTCTTTGAATATGTTATTAGCTGGGCGGTATGGCGGGGCTGTAGAACTAGAATGTTGATCTTGGCTAAGGCCTGCTGGCGATGCCTCGAACTGAGTCTCTGATATCGGTATAGTGTCTATATGGGGCGGTGTACTCACGGTTCGCCCCTCGTCGTCATCTGAGTCGTCTTCCATGGCTACGATGTCTTGATCTTATTCCTCGAGATCGACGATTTGGTCCTCCTCTTCGAGGTAATCATCGGAGTCGTGCTCCGAGTATTGGTCTTAGTCTTGATCCGAGTCTTCGGCGCTAGCTAGTTCCTCATCGTCGAAGATATTATCGGGCTCTGGCGCTGACCGCTGCATTTCTTGCCTCGCCGCCTGTCGATTCCGGACAGTCTTTTTCAACCGGAACTGGACACAGGCCAGGCAACTATCTTCCTTGTGATCTGGAGATAGGCATTTGTTGCACACGGGATGCTTATCTGTGTGCGGGAACTTAGAGTTGCACTGCGGGCAGTATTTGAATGGACTTTGTTCCATCGACGGCCGGTCCACGTGGTGTCGAGAAGGCCTCACGGCCCGATTCGACGACCTTAGTGCAATAGAAGTTTAGAAAGTATATAGGTACCGAGCGCTAAACAATACCGACAGATCCGAAGGCCTTTTGGCAAGAAGTTAGTTAATTCCGAACTTGGAGTGTTGGAATGTACATCCGAACCCAAAGGCGGAAAAAAACCAATCTGAGGATGGAGAGGATGCCCATGTGCACTGTAGTCCGAAGGAGGAGCCACCTATCTTGTGATACTTCGAAGACTCTTCCAGGACAACAATGTGCAAACATCCGGACCCAACACTAGGCGGCGATCTTATAACAGATATGAATTCAGCAGCCCACATGCCTCGAACACAGCACTTACTGTGCAACCTTAGAGGCCCTGTAACTTTGACACACACAGCCATTGCAGGCTGCGTGTTTTGGTGCAGAACAAAGTGAAGAGTCGACATAGTACACATCCCTGTGTGCCATGTCTACAACCCACTCCCCTGGCCTAGGTCTGCCAACCCTCTAGCTGGGTGCCCTATACCAGTGGCGAGGCTACAGGTGCATGAGACCTGTAGCCCTACAGTGTCTAAGCTAATACTTAAACATTGTATGTGCGGTAATGCCATTAAGAGTATATGGTGCTGGGAGTTTGTCATTAGGAACTCCACAGTACCATAATGGCTTTACTTAAAACTGGGAAGTTTGGTTCCCATCCGTTCTGACCCACGCTTTGGGCGGGAGAACAGGCGGGAAAACCAAGTGAGGGAGGAAGTGTGCTCACCTTTGCCAACCACACCCCTCTGGCAGCGGAGGCTAGGTGTAGCACAACTCTCAGTACCCGCCATCCTGAAGAGGGGGGAACCCGGCCAGAGAGGCATACGCCGCCCTCCCATGAGAGGGTGGCATATTAGTGGGGTACCCACCCCAAGGAAGGGACCCATTGGTCCCAACTCTTACTTACCTGTAACGCTTTTAAATCTAGTATTAAGGGGAAACCCTGAACCTTGAAACCTCAGACAAGAACTGAAGCAGTGCTGAAACTAAGGAGGACGTCCACTGACTTGGCCCCAGTCCACCCATCCTGTCCACACCTCGAACCTCCTCCAGCGAAATCCTGGTGTGTCCCGCAGGAAGCAGAATCAAGAGCCCAAAGGACCTGCTCTGCCTTCAAAACTCAAGACTTGTTCTCCCATGTGCACCTGATTTGCTCACCAACAGATTCTGGCCCCAGCCAAAACCGTGAGTCTGCACCACTCTCCAGCAGGCGCCCACGGCCCGAGTTAGAGTGGCCCAACTCCATGAGGAGGTCTCCATGGCCTTTCTGACATCTGGTGATTCCTGACCTGCCTCAAGTATCCAAGCAGAGCCTGCAGCCCCAAAGCTGGTAAGAAAACCTGATGCTTAAAGACAACAGACTGTGTCCCAGCATCCCAAAGTACCTCTCCAACCGGTGGTTGTAGGAAACTGGCTCTATATATACTACACCAAAATGAGGTATAGTGTGTAAAGAGGCCAGGTGACCACAGAGGTAGGTAGAGGTTAGTTACATAGAACCTTACTCTCTATTTCTGGTAGAGTGGTCGAGCAGTAAGGCAGTATCAGAGGACAGTGTTAAGCATTTGATGTAAATACTGTTAAAGTCTCACGCACTCCTCCTTTGTTTTGGTAAGTAAACTTGATTAAAAAGGTGGGTGGTGCGGGTGGATTAATCCTCCTGAGAGAGGATATGGAAATATAGGAATAGCGCTATCCTCTGCGATAGAGGGGCGTCCCCCAAATCACAAACAAAGTTTCTTGAAAGTTTGAAAAATTGAAGTGCTTTCAAAAAATTGTGTTTTGCAATCTGAAATTTTATTCACTAGAATTTATTTTTTTTGATGAATTTTAACTTCTTGTTAATTCCACATCATTAAAACATGATTTTCTTCAATAAATCTCTTGGATTTTGTTAATTTACCCAATGCATTTCGGGCCTTTGCCCTTCATCAGGGGTATTACTACAAAAAACAAAATAACCAATAGTCAATAAAGAAACAAAGATGTAGTATACTGTATAAATGTAAGTTTGAGGTTAGACTGTAAGGAACCTGTTCCTTGACTGACATTGGCTGGTTCCTCGATAAGAGAATACATTCTGTGTGTTTCATGAAGTGAAAATGCTGAAGTCGGTCTGCTGAGCCAGTCTGATTCGACATTGTCCTTCCCTGGTAGGTGTAAGGCTAGCAGGTCTATTTTGAGTGGGATGGACCATCTCCATATTTCCTGTGCTAGGTTGGATAGGGAGACGAATTGTGTTCCTCCCTGTTTGTTGATGTAGAACATCGTTGTTATGTTGTCTGTATCAACACTCTCTGGTTGTACAGTTGTTTCTGGAATGCCTTCAGGGCGAGGAACACGGTCTTCCTTTCCAGGTAGTTGATGTGTCTGACCGCATCTGCTGGAGTCCACAGACCCCTCACCTTGAGCTTGTTCATGTGTGCTCCTCATCCCATCTGGGATGAGTCTGTGGTGATTGTCACCGTTGGGGTTGGTGGTGCTAAAGGCTTCCCTTTTGTTATGTTCTCCCTGTTCCACCACGTTCTCTCCTCCTGCACTGCATGCGTTACAACCACTAGATCTTCCCAACTACCTGTAGCTTCGACCATTGTTGTTGCAGCCACTACTGGAATGGTCTCATGTGGAGCCGTGTATTGGGGACCAGGTGTATGCAGGACGCCATCACCCACATTATCTTGCTCGCTGTCCTCACTGTCAGAGCTCGCCCTTTCTGGGAGTGGCATGTCTCCTTGAGCAGGACTAGTGTTCTCTTGTCGCTGGGGAACACCTTCCGCTGTATGGTGTTGATCTGTGAACCCAGGAAGATCTTCACTTGCTCTGGTTCCATCGAGGATTTCCCCCAGTGTATGGAGAATCCCAGGTCTGTCTTGGTTTGTGACCTGCTGTGCGTGTTCCTTGCATGTCCTGTGTGAACTTGCTTTTATTAGCCAGTCATCGAGGTAAGGGTATACATGAAACCCTTCCCTGCGCAGGTACGCTGCCACGGGCGCCAAACATTTGGTGCAGACCCTTGGTGCAGACTTTAGTCCGAAGGTTAGGGCTGTGAACTGGTAGTGTTCTTTGTTGATGGTAAATCTTAGTAGATGTTTGTGCGGCCTGTTCATGGGAATGTGCAGGTAGGCATCTTTGAGGTCTATGGTGGACATGAAGTCTATCTGAGGAATGACATCTTGTAGGGCTGTCATCTTGAATTTTTGTGTCCCTATATATTTGTTTAGGAGCCTTAGATCCAGGATGGTCTTAGCGTTTCGTCCACTTTTGGTACTAGGAAGTAGTTTGAGTACACTCCCTTGTCCCTTTCTCTGAATGGAACGAATAGTTTACCTGTCGGTGTAGTTTTGCAGCTTGAAGATCTTTCTGGATTCACTATGCTGTGCATATTTCGCTATCTGGTGGTTGGGTGTGGAATCGTAGTCTTTTTTTCTCCTTTTTTCATAGCCCAGGTGGGCGTCGACGTCCCACCATTTGGTGTACCTTCGGTGACGTCAGCATGCTTCCGACGCCATCTTCGGATTCTTTTTTATTTTTTTTATTTGTCCTTGTAGTGAATCCATGGCTATGTTTGTTAAACCTTTCTCCAACGTAATTCTTTTCACGTATCTTGTAAGCTTCAACTTGCTTTCTATTCCATGTGTTTCCACCTTCTCCAGCCTTATCTTTCTGGCGGAGGCGGGTGGGTTCGCTAGTGAATCCAGAAAGATCTTCAAGCTGCAAAACCACACCGACAGGTAATAAACTATTCGTTTTGCAGCATGAATCTTTCTGGGTTCACTATGCTGTGCAAATATTTTGTAGCGGTTTCGTTACTTTTGTGGTGGCCGGGTGGAAGATGAGCGTTGGTTGTTAAAGCACTCTTTTTCCTACTTGTGCTTCCTTTTTCATCTGTACATCCACGCAATAGTGCTTAGTGAACGTGTGCACTGAAGCCCATGTTGCCGCCAGGCATATGTCCTGAATTGGTGTGTTGGCCAGAAAAGCAATTGTTGCTCCTTTCTTTCGAGTCGAGTGGGCCTGTGCCCCTCCTGTTAGCTCCTGGCCCGCTTGCTTGTGGCAGAATTGTATCGTTTGTGCGATCCATCGAGCTATGGTGTTCTACCTCTCTCATTGTTGTTTTGTTCTTAGTTATTGGTCTACCCAGGTAACTGTTTGCGAAGGATACGAAAAACTGTTTTGTCTTCCTATGTTCCTTCGTCGTCCTTAGTCCTTTCAATGTAGTGCATCACTGCCCTTCTTGCGTCTAGAGTGTGGAGCGCCCTCTCAGTGCTTGTTGTGGGGTTCTGGAAGAAGCTAGGAATTTGAATACTCCGATTCATGTGGAACCTTGACACCACCTTTGGCATGAAGTGCGGGTCTGTTCTCATCACCACCCTGTGTATCTGGATGTAGGGTTCCTGCAGTGTTAGTGCCTGTAGTTCGCTCACGCTGCGTAGCGAGGTGATTGCTACCAGGAAGGCCGCTTTGTCAGCATTTGCAGTGATGCCTTGTGGATGGGTTCGAAAGGTGCTTTCATGAGCTGCCAGTACCACATTCAGGTTCCAAGCCGGCGGCTGCATCCTTTTTGGTGGCGCTATACTTTTAGCCCCTTCCAGGAATTTTTTTACTACTCGAGATGTAAAGAAGCTTCTCCCCGTTTCTCCTCTTGTGTATGTCACAATCTCTGCCAGGTGTACCCTCAGCGAGGAGGAGCTTAGCTTTTATTAGGTGCATGAGGTATCTTAGCACCGTTGATTCCCTGGTCAGCTTTCTATGGAGTTTTTTTCTTGCAGCACCATTGAGTGAATCTTTTCCATTTTTCCCCATAGCACTTGCGTGTGCTGGGCCTTATTGCCTCCCGCAGCACCCGCAGGGTGCTCACTGGTAGTTTTAGATGTGCGAACTCTGAGTCCTCAGGAGCCAAGCTGAGAGGCTGAGGCTCTCCGGCTCTGGGTGTAGAACTTCTCCGTTTTCCATGGAGAGTAGGTCTCTTCTTTTTAAGAACTTGTGGGGTGGGCCCTGCGCCATCTCCATTATCTGCGAGTACCAGGTCTGCCTGGCCCATTGTGGTGCCACCAGGATGAGTGTCATGTTGCTCATCATGCCTTTGTTGAGAACCCTGGGGATCAGTTGTATCGGGGGGAAAAGCGTAGGCAAATGTTTTTGACCAGCTTATCCATAGGGCATTAACCTGGGACAGTGCCTCTGGTTGTCTGGATGCAAAGTACTGGCATTTTGCATTCTGGTGTGTTGCAAACAGGTCTATTGTCGGAGTGCCCCACCTCCTGAATAGTCGGTTTCCTGTATGTTGAGTTCCCACTCGTGGGATGCTGAAGTGTGCCTGCTGAGCCAATCTGCTTCTACATTGTCCTTCCCTGGCAGGTGTATGGCTAGCAGGTCTATTTTGAGTGGTATTGCCCATCTCCAGATTTCCTGTGCCAAGCTTGACAGAGGGAATGATTGAGTTCCCCCCTGCTTGTTGATGTAAAACATCGATGTGGTGTTCTGTTTGTATCAGCACCTTTTGGTTGTACAGTTGTTTCTGAAAGGCCTTGAGGGCAAGCAACACTGTTTTCAGTTCTAGATAATTGATGCGTTTGACCGCATCCGCTGGGCTCCACAGACCCCTTACTCTGAGCCTGTTCATGTGTGCGCCCCATCCCTTCTGGGATGAGTCTGTGGTGATGGTCACTGTTGGGTCCGGTGGCGTTTGAGGCTTCCCTATTGTTATCCTCTTTGGTCCACCACTTCATTCCTTCCTGCACCTTGTGCGTTACAACCACTAGATCCTCCCAACTTCCTGTAGCTTGTGACCATTGCTGTTGCAGCCACTCTTGGAGTGGTCTCATCTGCAGGCGTACATTGGGGACCAGTTGTATACATGACGCCATCATTCCCAAGATCTTGCTCCCTGTCCTCACTGTCAGAGCTCGCCCCTTCTGGTAGGGACGTTTCTCCCTCAGTAGGCCGAGTGTCCTCTTTTGGCTGGGTAACACCCTGCATTAGACGGTGTTGATTTGAGCTCCCAGGAAGATCTTTACTTGCTCCGGTTCCATCTAGCATTTTCCCCAGTGTATGGAGAATCCCAGGCTTGCTAGCGTTCTTGTGACCTGTTCTGCATGATCCTTGCATGTCCTGTAAGAACTTGCCTTTACGAGCCAGTCGTCGAGGTAGGGGTACACGTGTATCCCCCTCTCTTCGCAGATGTGCGGCCGCTGCTGCGAGGCATTTGGTGAATACCCTTGGTGCGGACTTTAGACCGAATGCCAGGGTTGTGAATTGGTAGTGATCTTTGTTTACTGTGAATCTTTGCATGTGCTTGTGCTGCCTGTTCATGGGGATGTGCAGGTACGCATCTTTGAGGTCTATGGTGGTCTATAGGGACGTCATCTTGAATTTGAGACTTTACATATTTGTTTAGGAACGAATAGTTTCTTACCTGTCGGTGTAGTTTTGCAGCTTGAAGATCTTTCTGGATTCACTATGCTGTGCATATTCCGCGGTCTTGTGGTTGGATCCGGATTCGTAGTCTTTTCTTTTTTTTGGTTTTTTTTTTGTAGTCCTTGTGGGCGTCGGCGTCACACCTCCTCGGGTGCATTTCCGGTGACGTCGGCATGCTTCCTGCGGTAGCTCCCACTCTTGGGCGCCATCTTCGGATTCTTTTTTCCGTCTTTCTTTCTTTTCCGAAGCAATGGCAATGTTCTATTCAGGTGATAATTTCTTTACCACTTGTCCTTATATTCTCTTACTTCTTCTCCTCCCATTTTCTTTTTTTTTTTTTTTTTTTGACCACCTCTTCTCTCTCCAGCCTCATCTTTCTGGCGGAGGTGGGTGGGTTCGCTAGTGAATCCAGAAAGATCTTCAAGCTGCAAAACTACACCGACAGGTAAGAAACAATTCGTTTTGCAGCGTGAATCTTTCTGGATTCACTATGCTGTGCATCATAGATTTCGTAGCGGTTTCTCATTTCCGTGGCGGCTGGGTGGAAGATGAGCTCTGGTTTCTGAATATATGCTGGAGCACCCTTTGTCCGACTTGTGCTTCTTTGTTCATCTGAACATCCACGCAATAGTGCTTCGTGAATGTGTGCACCGAAGCCCATGTTGCCGCCAGGCATATGTCTTGTATGGGTGTATTGGCCAGGAAGGCTATTGTAGCCCCCTTTTTTCTAGTGGAGTGGGCGCGTGCCCCCTCTGCCAGTTCTTCTCCTGCCCTTTTGTGGCAGAGTTGGATTGTTTGCGCGATCCATCGTGCAATAGTGGTCTTAGTCACTGCCTTGCCCATGTAACTGTTGGCGAACGACACAAAGAACTGTTTCGTTTTCCTGTGTCCTTTTGTCCTTTCAATGTAATGCATGACCGCCCTTCTGGCGTCCAGGGTGTGCAGAGCTCGCTCTGCGCTAGTGGTTGGTTTTTGGAAAAAACTCGGTATCTGTATGGACTGGTTCATGTGGAACTTGGACAACACCTTCGGCATGAAGTGTGGGTCGGTCCTCATCACCACCCTGTCATTGTGTATTTGTAAGTAGGGCTCCTGTAGCGTTAGCGCTTGTAGCTCGCTCACTCTGCGTAAGGACGTAATTGCAACCAGGAAAGCAGTTTTCATAGTTAGCATCTTCAAGGAGGCCTTGTGAAGCGGCTCGAAGGGCTCCTTCATGAGTTCCGTCAGGACCACGTTTAAGTTCCATGCCGGTGGTGGCACCCGCTTGGGTGGTGCAATCCTTTTTGCTCCTTCCAGGAACCTCTTTACAACTTGTGATGTGAAGAAGCGTCTGCCCATCTCACCCCTTGTGTATGCCACTATAGCCGCCAGGTGAACTCTCAAGGAGGACGAGCTGAGGTTTTTCTCCAGTAAGTGTGTCAGGTACTTCAGTACCGTGGAGTCCTTCATTTTATTGTGGAGTCTTTCCCTCCTGCACCACATCGTGAACCTTTTCCACTTTGCGACATAGCACTTCCTTGTGCTGGGCCTTCGTGCCTCCCGAAGGACCCTGAGGGTGCTCTCTGGCAGTTTCAAATGTGCGAACTCTATGTCCTCAGGAGCCATGCTACTAGGCTCATGCTCTCTGGTTCTGGGTGCAGCACCTCTCCGTTCTGCATGGAGAGCAGGCTTTTCTTCTGCTGAATCTGTGGGGTGCACACTGCGCCATCTCCGTGATCTGCGAGTACCATGTCTGCCTCGCCAACTGTGGCGCGACCAGTATCAGGTTCATGGTGCTCGCTCTGCACTTGCTCAGTACTCTGTGTGTCGGTGGTATCGGGGGAAAAGCGTACGCAAATTTCCCGGACCAATCTATCCATAGGGCATTCCCAAGGGACCCTTCTTCGTGTTGTCTGGATGCGAAGTTTCAGCATTTCGCATTCTGCGTGTTGCAAACAGGTCCACTGATGGTGTTCCCCACCTGTTTAACAGCCTCCTTGTCTCCTGAGCATTGAGCTCCCACTCGTGGGATGCCGAGGTCTGTCTGCTCAGCCAGTCTGCCTGAATGTTCTACTTCCCTGGTAGGTGTATGGCTAGCAGGTCTATCTGGAGAGGGATGGCCCACCTCCATATCTCCTGCGCCAGCGTCGAAAGCGTTGTTGACTGTGTTCCACCCTGTTTGTTGATGTAGAACATCGCCGTGGTGTTGTCTGTCTGTAGCAACACCCTCTGCCTGTACAGTCTTGTCTGGAAGGGTTTCAGTGCAAGGAAGATTGTCTTCAATTCGAGGTAATTGATGTGCCTTGTCGCATCGGCTGGCGTCCAAAGACCACTCACTTTGAGTTCCTCCATGTGAGCGCCCCATCCCTTCAGGGATGCGTCCGTGGTGATGGTCACTGTCGGAGTTGGGAGTGTTAGAGGCTGTCCCCTTGTTAAGTTCTCCAAGGTCCACCATGTCATCTCCTTCTGCACTGCGTGCGTCACCACCACAAGATCCTCCCAACTGCCCAAAGCCTGTGACCATTGTTCCTGGAGCCATTCTTGCATGGGTCTCATGTGGAGCCGCACATTCGGCACTAGGTGGATGCACGATGCCATCATCCCCATGATCTTGCTCGCAGTCCTCACTGTCCGAGCTTGTCCCTTCCGGTATAGGCGAGTTTCCTTGACCAGTGCCCTTGCTCTCTTCTCGCTGGGGAACACTTTGCCCTGTAAGGTGTTGATCTCTGCCCCCAGGAAGATCTTCATTTGCTCCGGCTCCATTGATGATTTCTTCCAATGGATGGAGAACCCCAGGTTTATGAGCGCGCTCGTCACTGTATGTGCATGCTCCTTGCACTTCTGGTACGAGTTTGCTTTCACCAGCCAGTCGTCCAGGTAAGGGTATACGTGTATCCCCCGTCTTCGTAAGTGCGCTGCGACTGCCGCGAGGCACTTCGTGAATACCCTTGGTGCTGATTTCAGTCCGAAGGCCAGCGTTGTGAACTGGTAGTGGCCTCCTCCGATTGCGAACCTGAGCATATGCTTGTGCTTCTCGTTCATCGGTATGTGTAAGTAGGCGTCCTTGAGGTCTATCGTGACCATGACGTCTCCGACCTGCAATTGCGGCAGCACCTCCTGCGGGGAGGTCATTTTGAACTTTTGTGTTCTTATGAATTTGTTGAGGAACCTTAGGTCTAGGATGGGTCTCATTTTGTCGTCTACCTTTGGTACTAGGAAGTACGTTGAGTATATTCCCTTGTTCCTTTTCCTGAAGGGAACTCTTTCTATGGCCTGTTTTTGTAGAAGTTCTTGCACTTCTTCCTGAAGCCTCGCCAGCTGTTCTCTTGCTGGTGGCTTCCCCCTTGGTTTTCTGTTTGTTGGCTTTCTCTCCAACTCCAAGCAGTATCCGAATTGGATGATGTTTAGGATCCATTTGTCTGATGTTATTTCTCTCCATTCTTGGAGATAGAACTTTAATCTTCCTCCCACTGGTGTCATGTGGTCGTAGGTCTTTAGATTGTCCTGACCCCTTCGTACGTGGTGCCCCCTGGGATCTTTTCTGTGGTCGGGCACCCGGAGGTGTCTGAAGTCACTTCAGGGTGGGCTGCTGCCCCCCTCTTCTATTCTGGCCACGGCCATTTCTCCCTCGAAAGGACTGACCTCTTGGTTGGTATTGCCAGGACTGCTTCTGGTGACCTTGCTGAGCCTGCGAGTCTGCCTGGTGCGTCTGCTGGAAGGCCTGGTGCGATGTACCTGGCTGGTTTCCACCTCTCCCGCCGGGCCTCCGTGCCGGGGTGCCTCTTCTGTTGCCTCTGAACTGCAATGCCCCCATGGATCTTGCCGTCTCGTTATCTTTTTTGAGTTTGCATAGTTTCTCGTCAACTGTTGCTCCGAAAAGCGTTTCGCCGTTGAACGGTGTGTTCAGGATACTGTGTTGTACCTCGGGTTTGAACCCTGAGATCCTGAGCCAGGCGTGTCTCCTTTCCGTGACACCCATCATCATGAGCCTGTTGGCGGTGTCTGCTCCGTCCAGGGACGTCTTAAGGCAAGAATTTGCCACGTTTTTCCCTTCTTCGAGCAACTTTTCGGCCTTCTGCCTGGCATCCTGGGGTAGGTCCTTCACCAACTGCCCCAGCCCCTCCATGATCTGGTACATGTGCCTGTTTAACAGGGCGTTGGAATTAGCCATGCGCCAGTGGGTCGCGGCATTTCGCTCGATCCTTCGCCCCACCAGATCCATCCTCTTGCTCTCCTTATCCGGTGGTGGGCCCGAGGTAGTGGATACGCTCGCCCTCTTCCTAGCTGTGGCCGTGATAATGGAGTCAGCGGAGACCTCGCCTCGAATGTAGGCCGGGTCCTTCGAGGAGTGTTTGTATTTTTTCTCTGTTCTGGGAGTTACCGCCTTGCATGTTGCGGGCTCTTTGAACGCTTCCTTCCCCTGAGCCAAGACGCTCTCGAGCATTGGCAGGAACTGGCTTCTTGTTTGTGTTGGGAGCAATGTCTCTAGCAGGAAGTCTGCTTTCTGCTTTTCCTCATCGAGCTTTAGCTTGAATGCCGTTGCGGCAGATTGTATCGCCGAGTTGTATGCCCCGATGTCGTCCGGCGGCGAGGGTCTCGAGGGGTATGAGTCGACCGCCTCTTCCGGGCTCTCGGTGTCGACGTCTAGGTAATCCTCCTCGCGTGGGTCAGAGGTGGCCGACTCTGCGTCCAACCTACTGCCCTCTTCGTCCTAATAGTTGTAATCCTCGTAGGGATTCACTTCACCTTCCTGTTAGTCGACCATCTCGTCACTAGGCACATGGTCGTCGACATGTTCTTCTTCCTCTTCGACCAGATCTAGCACGGCGTGCTCTGTCTTGTGTGGAATCGTGAAGGCACTCATCTCGGCGGCGAAATCTTTTCTCAGCTGCAAGAGGCTTGCCATCTCGGCTTCTAGCCGACTTCTTTTCCTTTCCATCTCGGCCGCGTTTTCGGCTTCGGAACGTTCGCCCCTCTCTTCGTCGCCTGGTTCGGCGGTGAGATTTTCGGCGTCGACGGCTTGGACGTCGAACTGGCTTTCGGGTCCTTGGACGGTGCCGAGGCTTTAGGGTCTTTCTCCCTCGACGTCGATCGGTCCCTTTCGGCGACGATCTTCGACGCTTTCTGCTGTTCAACAGCTTTCGGCACCAGGGACTCCTTCTCTGAGGATCCGCTGGGCCTGCTTGTGGTCGCGGACGGCAGATGTCGCTGCGTCGGCGCCTTCGGGCTCTTGGCCTCGTACTTTCTAGACTCAGAGTCTCTCGTGTTCTTGTGGGACGTCGAGTCTCCTACCTTATCAGGCGTCTTCTTGTAATCGGTCTCTACGACCGTGTAGCTGTTGTCTTCGGCGGCAGCGTTGTCGTCCTCCTCTGAGGACATCCCCAGCTCGTACAGCGATGGCGTCGGGGATTTTCCTTCGAGGGTGGCGTGTGCTACCCTCCGTCTCTTCCTCACACGAAGGGTCTTCTGGGCGAAGACGGCGCAGTCCTCGCTTCTGTGTTCTACCGGTAGGCAAAGGTTGCAAACCGGGTGCTGGTCTTTCTGCGCGTACTTGTGTCTGCAGTTCGGGCAGAACTTGGAACGGCGTGTTGTCCATCCTCGTGCGTTCAGGCCTCCCTGACTGTGTGGACGTCGACGATCGTCGAAGTTCTCGGTTTTCACCTTCTTTCCTCTTCGTCAATGTTCTGTGAAGTCTTCTTTAGTCTTCTTCCAATATCTCCTCCAACTTCCACTCTTTTCAGTACTTTCTCCAAAAATGTCTGGAGCCCAACGGGAACGATCCAGACCCGACCGCGGAAAAAAGAATCTGAAGATGGCGCCCAAGAGTGGGAGCTTCCGCAGGAAGCATGCCGACGTCACCGGAAATGCACCCGAGGAGGTGTGACGCCGACAAGAGCTACAAAAAACAACAAAAAAAAAAAAAAAGAGAAAAGACTACGAATCCGGACCCAACCACAAGACCGCGGAATATGCACAGCATAGTGAATCCAGAAAGAATCACGCTGCAAAACCGTAGATCTAGGATGGGCCTTAGGCTTTCGTCCATTTTTGGAACCAGGAAGTAGTTGGAGTACACTCCCCTGTTCCGTTCTTTGAATGGGACCGGTTTGATGGCCTCTTTGAGGAGGAGTTTTTGAGCTTCCTCTTGGAGCAGTTGCAGCTCCCTTCCAGAGTGCTCTCTTTTCTTTGGCTTTCTGTTAGGTGGTCTCTTTTCCAACTCTATGCAGTATCCAAACTGTATTATGTCGAGTATCCACTTGTCTGTGGTTATTTTCCTTCACTCTTGGAGGAAAAATCTCAGCCTGCCTCCTACTGGTGTTACATGTCCTTTTGTGTCTTGTCCGTGTAGCCCTCTCCTCTGCTTTTCCGTGCTTTTCCCTCGGAGGGTTTGAGTAGGTGAGCACCTTTTCATGTGTGAAGTCACTTAGAGGGGGGTTGTTCACCGCCACTCCTTCATTGGCCCCGTCAGTTTCCTCTCCCGCGAAAGGGCTGGCCCCTGTTCTGGTAGTTAGTTTTGCTTCTGCTGGCCCTGGTGACCTTGGTTGTCACCCTGTTGACCCTGGTGGAACGCCTGGTGTGGTTGTCCTTGCTGGTTTCCACCCAGTCCGTTCGGCCTCCGCGTAGGAGTGCCTCTTCTCATCCCCCTGAATTGTAGGGCCCCCATGGACCTTGCCGTCTCGTTGTCTTTCTTCAGTTGGGTGAGTTTCTCATCAACTGGGGCTACAATTGAAAGGGGTGTTCAGGATGTTGTTTTGAACCTCCATCTTGAAGCCTGAGATCCTGAGCCAGGCTTGCCTTCTCTCTGTAAATTCCTATAGCCATCAGCCTGCTGGATGTTTCTGCCCCGTCCAAGGCTCTCTTCAGGCACAAGTTTGCAATGCTTTTCCCCTCTTCCATGAGGTGAGCGACTCTCTGCTGGTGTTCCTCTGGGAGGTGCTTGAGCAGCTGGTTCATCTCGTCCCAATGCTGGTGCCTGTTGAGAAGGGCGTTGGAGTTTGCCATCCTCCAGTGCATTGCTGAGTTTCTCTCAATTTTTCTGCCTGTTAGGTCCATCCTCCTGCTTTCCTTGTCAGGTGGTGGCCCAGATGTTGAGACGTTGGCCCTTCTGGCCGTTGCGGCTATATTTGAGTCTGCTGAAACTGTCCCCTGGATGTAAGGGGGGTCCTGGGAGGAGAACTTGTACTTTTTCTCCGTCCTTGGCGTGACTGACCTGCAGGTAGCTGGTTCTCTGAATGCCTCTTTGCCCTGTGCCATGATACTCTTCAGCATGGGCAGGAAGTGGCTTTTTGTCTGTGCGGGGAGCAAGGTTTCCAGCAGGGAATCTGCCTTAGCCTTCTCCTCCTCCAATTTGACTCCATAAGCTGCTGTAGCCTTCTTGACTACCTCATAGTAGGCGCCAATGTCATCTGGCGGCGTAGGCCTTGAGGGGTATGTCTCCACAGCCTCCTCCGGGTTTTCGGCCTCTATGTCCTGCCAATCCTGGTCCTGAGCTGTCAAGGATCCAGAGTCGTAGCTTGAACGCGGGTCCCCATAATCACCCTCTGTGTAATAGAGGTCCTCCTCTTCTCCCTGCTCTTGAGTTTTCGGCGGCTCTTCGGCGTCTAACTCCTCGTGTTCCATCTCTTCGAGGACCGTTGTGGGCTTCGCAGGGATCCTGTAGTTTTTTATTTTGTCTTCGAAGTCCTTCTTCCTCTGGATGATGTTTTCCATCTCGGCCTTGAGCCGTCTTTTCTTTCTCTCCATCTGTGCGGCCTGCTCAGCGTCGAGCGTTTCGGCCGCCCTCTTAAACGGCCCAGTCGACGTCGAAGCGGCTCTCGGCTCCTTCGAAGTCGAGGATCCCTTTTCGGGACCTTGCTTCGACTACCTTTGCTTTTCGCTGGTCTTTGCCGTCCGGGAGTCCTTCTCGAAGGATCCGCTGGGCTGTTTTTCAGGGACCGCAGCTTCGGTCGTCGAAGATTGACGCCGGTGCTCCCTTCGAGGTTCTAGACTGATTTTCGAGAGTCAGCCTCAGGTTTTCGAGGCCCTGTCGAGGGTTTCGGGGTCGTAGACTTTCCTAACTGGTCTGACAATTTCTTATAGGTCTCTGCGACCTTGGAGACATCTGGACCTTCAGCGATGTTGTCCTAGTCGGTGGAGAGGCCCAGGTCGTACAGTGACGGGGCCGTGCTCTTGCCCTGCATCGTGTGGTGACCTATCCTCTGTTTTTCCCGAATCCTCCGCGTCTTCGGCGTGAAGACTGAGCAGGCGTTGCAGTCCTTGCTCCCGTGGTCGATAGGCAGACAGAGGTTGCAGACCGGGTGCTGGTCTCTCTGCGCGTACTTGTGGTGGCAATTACGGCAGAATTTAAATGGTGTGTTCATTACTGCGCTCAGGGGTACCCCTGTGTGCGCATTCACCGTCGGACATCGAAGATCTAGAGGTTCCTCTCCTCCTTCGTCGTCCCAGCTCTGATGATCTTCTCCTGGTCTTAGTCTTTTCCTGAAGAAATTCGCGTAAATTTCTCCTCAAAAAACTTCTGGAGCTTCACGCGACGATCCAGACCCAACAGCAGAAAAAAGAATCTGAAGATGGCGCCCAAGGGTGGGAGCTTCCGCCGGAAGCATGCAGACGTCACCGAAGGTACACCAAATGGTGTGACGTAGACGCCCACTTGGGCTACGAAAAAAAAAAAAGAGAGAAAAAAAGACTAAGATTCCGGACCCAACCACCAGATAGCGGAATATGCACAGCATAGTGAATCCGGAAAGATTCACGCTGCAAACTGGTTCAATGGCCTCCTTTCAGAGTAATTCTTGAGATTCCTCTAGGAGTAGCGCTAGTTCTTTTCCTGAATGACCCTTCCTTTTTCGTTTTCGGTTTGGTGGTTTCTTTTCCAGTTCTATGCAGTATCCGAACTGTATGATGTAGAGTATCCACTTGTATGTAGTTATCTTCTTCCGCTACTGGAAGAAGTGTCTTAGCCTGCCTCCTACTCGTGTTACATGTTCGTTAATGTTTGGTCCGTGTAACCCCCTCGTGTTGGCCTGCTTGTGCTCCACCCTCGGAGGAGTCGTGTTGGTGGGCACGCTTTGCGTGACGGAGTCACTTTGAGGTGGGTTGTTGGCCCACTCTTCTTGTTTGTCCTCGTCCATTCGGCCTCCCGCGAAAGGACTGGCCCCGAGGCTGGTACTGCCAGGTTTGTTTTTGCTGTCCCTGCTGTGATTGATTGTCGCACTGGTGAGCCTGCTGGAATGCCTGGTGTGACGTTCCCGGCTGGTTTCCTCCCCTTCTGTTTGGTCTTCGTGTCGGGGAACCCCTTCTCATCCCTCTGAAATGTAAGGTCACATGGACCTTGCAGTTTCATTTTCTTTCTTGAGCTGGGTGAGTTTTTCATCCACCGGTGCCCCGAACAGTCTCTCCATTGAAAGGAGTGCTCAGACTGTTCTGTACTTCCGGCTTGAAGACTGCGATCCTGAGCCAGGTATGCCTTTTTTCTGTGATTCCTATCATCATAAGTCTGCTGGATGTGTTAGCCCCATCCAAGGCTGTTTTCAGGCAAGCATTTGCTATATTTTTCCCTTCCTCCACCAGGTGTGATGCTCTTTGTTGGTATTCATCAGGGAGGTGCTTGAGCAGTTGTCTGATCTCGTCCCAATGCTGGTACTGGTGTCTGTTCAGAAAGGCATTGCCGTTTGCCATGCGCCAGTTTACCACTGCATTTCTTTCTATTTTTCTCCCAGTTAGGTCCATCCTTCTACTGTCTGGTGGTGGGCCTGATGTTGTTGGGACGTTTGCCCTCTTCCTGGCTGTTGCCACAATAATGGAGTCCGCCGTGACGGATCCCTGGATGTAGGGAGGATCCTGAGAGGAGTGCTTGTATTTTTTCTCCGTCCTAGGTGTGACAGACCTGCAGGTCGCTGAGTCTTTGAACGCCTCCCTCCCTTGGTCCATGACACTCGGAAGCATGGGGAGTAACTGACTGAGTGGGGAGCAGGGTCTCTAAGAGGAAACATGCCTTCGGTTTTTCCTCCACTAGTTTGACTCCATAATTCGCTGATGCGTTCTTGACCATGTTATAGGCCCCAATGTCATCTGGCGGCGAAGGCCTCAAAGGATAAGTCTCCACGGGCTCCTCTGGGTTTTCAGAGTAGAGGTCCTGCCATTCCAGGTCCTGTGCCATCAAGGATGCAGAGCCGAAACTCATTCGCTGGTCGTCGCCTTCCTCGTACTAAAGTCCCTCTTCCTCTAGGTGTTCCTGGGACTCAGGAGTTTTCGGCTGCCCTTCGGCGTCAAACTCTTCTTCCTCTTCTATTTAGACTATCGTCGTCGGCTTCGACTGAATCGTGAACCTTTTCATTTTCTCGTCGAACTCACTCTTCTTTTGCAGGATGTTCTCCATTTTGGCCTCGATCCTTCTCTTTTTCCTCTGCATCCCGGTGGCATGTTCGGCGTCAAGCGTTTCGGCCGATCTCTGACTTAGTCGTCAAAGCGACCTTCAGAGTCGAGCGGTCCTTTTCGAGGACGTGCTTCGACGACCATGGCTTTTCGCCAGTCTTCGCCACCTGGGAGTCCTTTTTGAAGAATCCGCTGGGCTGTTTGACCTTGGATGAAACTGCGGCAGTCGAGCTGTTTGGGCGCCAGTACTCCCTTCGAGGACTTACCCTGTTTTTCGAGAGTCTGACTCAGGCTTTCGAGAGTCTTGTCAGGGTTTGGGGGCTGACATCTCTCCTACCTCTTTAGATGCCTTATCGGTCTCTACGACCGTGTAGTCATCTGGTCCCTCAGCGATGTTGTCCTCTTCGTTGCTGGAGAGGCCCAGGCCGTGAAGCGAGGGAGGTTGGCCTTTGCCTTGCATGGTGTAGTTGGCGCTCTGTCTCTCTAACCCGGAGTGTCTTCGGGGTGAAGGCAGAGCAGGCGTTGCAATCCTTGGTCTCGTGGTCGACCGGCAAGCAGAGGTTGCAACCGGGTGCTGGTCCTTCTGCGCGTATTTGTGGTGGAAGTTAGGGCAAAATTTAAAAGGTGTTTTGTCCATTGCTGCGCTCAGGGGGTAGTCTGTGTGAGCATTCTCTGTTGGACGTCGAAGATCTCGGAGTTCTCCTCCTTAGTCATGCCAGCTTGGTGATCTCGTTCCTCAGTATCTTCTCCAATCTTGTGTGTAAGATTCATCTTTTTCCTCTTTCCTCCAAAAACTCTGGAGCCTCTCGGTGACGATCCAGACCCAATGGCGGAAAAATGAATCTTAAGATGGCGCCCAAAGGTGGGAGCTTCCTCAGGAAGCGTGCCGACGTCACAGGAAGTACACCAAAAGGTGGGACGTCGATGCCCACCTGGGCTACGAAAAAAAAAAAAAAAAAGAAAGAAAAGACTAAGATTACGGACCCAACCACTAGACCGCAGAACAATGCACAGCATAGTGAATCCAGAAAGATTCACGCTGCAAAATTCAAGTCACAGGTAAAGTAGGTTCTCGTTACTTATGTAATCCAGTGCTGGACTCCTAGGTTCAGCGCTGCGACCTCTACCTAAGGCAGGTAAAGCCATTATGGTTTGGTAGTTGGTATGATTTTTAAGGATTATCAGCTTTTAGGTAAGTACTCGACTGGTAGACTAAGGTTCTGGGCATAAACTAAGGGGTCCCCCAGGGTCGGAAAGGTTCAGTAGTTACACCCTCAGCGGCACAGGGGCAGCCAGGTGCTGAGAGAGTAGGCCCAATGCAATCCAATGGAGGGTAGGGGGCCTTTGGTCGGCGGCTGCAAGCAAGCCACGCGGTTGTGGGAGTTGAGCTCCTGGTCACTTACTCAGGGCAAGTGGGGAAGTAGAGTAGGGTAGTAGTTGCACTTCCAGCGGTACTCTGGCGGCTGGGTGCAGGGTGCTTTTGAGCCGTCGGGCGCTCAATGTTATCCAATAGGAAAGTTAAAAAGTGAAAAAAGGCTGCAGGCTCGTGGCCGGAGATTCTTCAGGTACGACCACCACTTCGAGGTAAGTTGGGATCTTGGAGAAGAGGTAGGTACCCCAAAGGAGGGCACAGGGTGCCGCAGGGCGCCAGGTGTAGGGGTGTCTTGGGGTCGGGAAATCTTACCCTCGGCTGGTTGCGGTTGGAGGGTCACTGGTTCTGAGGCTGCAGGCGTCGTCTGGTTTGTCGAGCAGGGTCTTTGGGCACTGGACTTCGGGTCCCAGTCGCTGGGGGGACGTCTTCGTGGTCTTGGGTCACTCAGGAACAGACCGGGCTTGGCGGGGGCAGAGTGGGCTGGATTTGCGATTCCTGGCTGGCACAAGGGGTATTGCTGTTGGAGCAGAACCACTGCTCTTGGGAGTCCCAGTCTTTTGGAAGGTTCAAGGCAGGCAGGTCCTCCGGGGTGGTCGAGGTTACAGTCCGCAGGAGACGCCGGAGTTTCACAGAAGCAGGTTCAATGATCAACAGGCCTGTAAGGTTCTGGGGCCAAGTCAGTGGGCGTCGTCCTTTTGTTAGCAGCTGTGCAGCAGGTCTTCGTGTTTCTTGGTCTTCTTGTTGCCGCAATAGGGATCTGAGGAAGGAAGGGTCAGGGTGCCCATAAATAAAAAATTTATGGACGTTACAGGTAGGGCAAAGGCAGGAACCAATGGGTCCCTGCCCTGGGGTGGGTACACCCCATAGCCTGCTCCTCTCTTGTGTAAGGGGGGCAGGAGCCGAGCTGTGATTGGGCAGGGCTTCCCATCTTCAAGATGGTCGGAGTCGTGCTTCACCTCGCCTCTCCCACCTGAGGGGTGAGGTTGGCACAGGCTCGCACACCCCCTTTCCTAACTTAGGGTTTCCTGACGTTCTTCCCGCCAGAGTGGGGATCAGAACCGGTGGGGGGCAGTTACTGAGTACAGCAAGTGGCCTGGAGAAGCTCACAAAGGAGGTATGCCTTTGAGGCTTCCCCTGCCCATCTGGGGGAGGAGGCCTGGCACCTCGTCCCAGGATGTGCATTGTTTCAGGCCCCCCCGAGAGCGGCAGATTCTCGACCTAGGGGTCCAGAAACATGTCTGGTGGTGGCAGCCACAGTCAGAACACTGGGTGTTGGTTAGGTTTCAGGGGGCATCTCCAAGATGCCCTCTGTCGTGCATTTTACATTAAATCCCACACTGGCATCAGTGCGGGTTTAATGTGCTGAGAAGTTTGATATCAAACTTCCCAGTCTTCAGTGAAGCCATCATGGTGCTGTGGAATTCGTAATGACTACCTCCCAGCACCATATACTCAATGGCAGCACTGCACTTACAGTGCCCAGGACTGGCCCGGGGTACTGAAGGGGCACCTGGCTCTTGCACCTGTGCCCACACCACTGGCACAGGGCAGCCAGCTAGAGGGGTGACTGATGGATGCCAGGGCAGTGAGCTTGTGGGCTTGGCACACAGGGATGGGTGCTATGTAGACTGTTTAGTTCTGTACTTAGACACTCAGCCTGCAAAGGCAGTGCGTGGGTATCAGGGTACAGGGCCCCTAAGGGTGGCACAATTAGTGCTGCAGCCTTAGGGGCCTTCTCTGGGCACCTTGCCCTGGGTACCTAGAGTACCATTTCCTAGGGGCTGACAAGTGGCCAGAGATGCCAATTGGGTTTTAGTTTCAACACAGTTGTAGGGAAGGGACACAGGCCATGGGCACCTGGCTGGCAGGAGCACAGGGCACAGTCAAAGCACATCAGCAATTCAGCAAAAAGTGTGGGCATACCCATGCAAGAAAGATGGCACTCACAGTCCCTTGTGCCAGTGCTCCTTCCCTAAAACAAAATCCAAATTAGTTCTTCTGCCCCCTATAAGTCCCTAGCAAATGATACCCTGGGTACATACGGCCAGGGAGCTGAAGAAGGTCCTATGGGGACCCTCATTCACTGGGACCATGCCACTGCCCTTGAAGCCTGCATGCCCCTTTCAGGGAGAAAACGACAAAGTCGACATGGCACCCTGCCTGGGTGCCTTGTCAGTTAGCACTGCCTGACAGCATAAGTAAGCTACCCCTCCAGAAGGCCTCACAGCCCTAAGGCAGGATGCACTATACGACAGGTGAGTTCATATCTGCCTGAGCAGATATGCCCCTACAATATTTGGCACAATTTCTTAATAGTGTGCTAGTGAAACTATAGCAAGTACATGGGCTGGGAACTCGAAAACTAGTTACACAGTCTCAGGGTGCGCCCGAATCCCTACCAAACTGGGTGTGATATCTGACCGGCAGTAGGCAACTAGCCACCAACAGACAGGTTTCTGGACCCCCCAGGCAGAGAGCCCCTTCTCTCTGGAACCAGAAACAATGCACATCATGCCTCCTCCCCCAGGATGGGCCAGTGCTCGAAGAGGGGAATGCGACCCCAGCCTCTGCTGCTAGCAGCAGATGGCAGCAACTGGTTTACATCCCCACTTTAGGCAGGAAAACTCGACGTGCTCAATCAAAAGCCACTAAGATGACTTGGGCCTGAACATGGCTGATCTTCAGAACTCTGGGCAGGAGTTGTAGTGGTAGAAAGGCATGCATGAGATCTGTGCTCCATTCTAGTCAGAATGAGTCTTCAAGAGGGCTTTCTAAGGAACTCCAACACACAAAAGTTGTTAACACTACCTGTTCACGGTCGGGGCTGATTAGATCGAGCTAGGGTTCTCCTCATTGCTGGAAGACACCCTATACCACGACCCAGGTGTACATTCCATTGATGACCCTTTAGGTGTGCCAGCTGCCTTTGTCTGCTCTGGTGTTCAAAGATTACAAAAGATGGTTCACAACCAGGGAAATGCCCTAACCTAGACTGTACCAGAGGTGTGGAGCCCCCTGTACAGGAAGTCATCCCAAACTTGTTGCAGTACCACATGGCAGTGGCATGGTCTTAGAGAACTTACACAAGGTTCTTCTTGATAGCTGGCAGGAAGGACTTCAATACCATGAAAATTGCTCGCAACTCCATTAAATTGATGTGAAGGCAGGTTTCCACCAAAGACCCAAGTCCTCCGATCAGAACTTCTTCCAAATTATCTCTTTACCTTAAGTGTGACGAGTCAGTCTCCACCATCAACTCTGGGTGGGGTTCGTCACTGGTTCAATTTCGGACAAATCCTGAGTTGCACATTCTCAATCCATGTGCCCAGCTTCTCTGGGGGTGATTTTCAGTTTCTACCGATGCTGTCCATAGTCTTCAAGCAGTCACTTGGTCAGGAAAAAAAGTGCAAGATCTCTGAGGAATTCAGCGATAGGAAGGAGATATTTAATGAAATCAGGATGGGAACAGTGAGACAGAAAGGGTTGAAGACTATGGCCAACATTAGTAAAAACTGAACTCTTCCGTGAAAATGACCAACAGAGAAGCTGCCCTCAGTCTGAGCACATGCTACATGGGAAGGTCATACAGGGAGTGTAAGAATAGTCCCTGTAGATTCGGTCTCAAGTTCCATCCACAAGGTGTGTAAAGGAACTACCAAAGGACTATAATCCAAAGCATGCGCAGAGTTCAAGCCAAAGATCCTGAAAATAAAGGTGGGCACCGTGAGAGATGATGTAGTCGTAATAGAAACAGACTTTACTCAAGAGCCTCAGCATGTCTTAGTGACAAGGAGGAATAGCCAGGAAACTTAAAGCAGGGAGTGGGGTCAGACAACTAAGCCATCAATGGCAAAAGGCTGGAAAAGATGAAGGTGCTGCTGAGAAGGTGAACTTGAGAAATGTCAACAGGTAAAGACTACAAGTGCACATACTACAAATGGAAGTCTAAGGACTTCGAAAGATGCAATAGAAATAGTCCCCCTCCCCTCACAAAGACAATTTATTTTGCCACTTCGACCTCACACCAAAGTTCCTACAGCATTACCGTGCCATTCATTCCTCCTCTCCCGCATTTCTCGATGAGATTCTTCTCCTTTGGTTTCATTGCGGATAACAGGATGTCTATTCTGCTCATTCTGGCGATTGTTCCGTGCAGCAGTTTTCTCCCGAGAGGCCTCAGATTTTACATCAATCTGCAGGGGCACCCACTTATATTTGTTACCTGAAGGAAGAAACACCTAGAGTTATAAATTATCATGAAGTGTCATTACTGACAGGAGGTCTGCGGAGAATGGTAGAGGATATCAAGATGGGACAGAGTTTGAGGGACACTAAACAAGGGAGAGATCAAGGATAGGGGATTCTTACCATCAGTAAACGCAACAAATAAAATTAGATTTCTTTAAAGATGGCCCTAAAATGTGCCAGTAGTAAATGGGAGCTAAGACTTCAATTCACTTCCATGTTCATGGCTCTATATTAACAAAAGAGGCATTTACAAAACGGCCTTCCTAGAGCACAGACTGACCATCTCTCGAAGGAATTTTCCTCTTCAAAGCTCAAACTCTTCTCTTCGAGCCACCAGCCTATAAGAAACACTTAAACTAAATTACTTTGAGTGCGCCATAATTTTAATCTCCTCCCTTGAGCAAAGCGTTTAAGATTAATATGAAACCTGCAATGCCCAAGCCTGACAGTCCAAAATCAGGTACAAGTTCAAACAGTCCCATTTGGAAGTCTGAGAAATAAAATCTGGATTCTCCATCATATTGCACGGATGTTTTTCATGTACTTTAGTCTTAGTCAAGCTCAACGTTTACTTCTTAGTTCTGAAAATATATAAACTGTTTTGGACATTTGTTTGAAACAGTTCTTTTGTAAACTTTCCTTATATGTTTCCTTTAAAGAATTTTTATTCAGTCTTGACAGTTGTTTATCCTTAATACTGCGTATACCTTGAAAGACATTTTCCTTTCAGTGACTGACTGACTTGGTTCTTGTATAGCGCAACTTTGCCCGAGGGCGTCAAGGCGCTGGGGATGGTAAACAGTCTGATGTGTGAGGGAGAGAGATGATGGCTAATGGTAAGCTTTCCTGAATAGCCAGGTCTTCAAGGCCTTCCGGAAGAGGGGATGCGAAGGTTGATCCCTAAGTTAGACAGGGAGGGTGTTCCACAACCTTGGGACCAGGGCAAAACAGGCCCTCCCACCCCATCTAGCCTTCCAGATTTTAGGAACTGCGAGGAAGTTTTTATTTGCTGATCGAAGATCTCTACCCGGGACATAGAGGGACACAAGGGAGCTAAGATCTTTAGCCTCAAGCCCATGCAAGGCACGATGGGTAAGGCACAGCACCTTAAAGTCAATCCTAGATTGTACAGGGAGCCAATGGAGATGTTTTCTAATGTCTGAGCCTGATGAGCACCTGGGCGCATCAACTACAAACCTTGCGGCCGAGTTCTGCACAATTTAGAGCCGCTGAACCAGTTGCTTGGCAATTCCCAGGTAAAGGACATTGCAATAGTCCAGGCAGGAGGTTATGAGGGCTACCGTGACCTGTTTACGAGCTTCCATTGAAAGGTAGTGAACAATTTTTCTAAGGATCCGTAGGACCCCACAGCAGGTTGAGGCTGTCCTACTGACCTTTTTTCAAAGGAAAGCGAGGAATCGAAAATAACACCCAGGTTCCGAGCTGAATGCGTTGGAGTTGGGCATGCCCCAAGCTCCGATGGCCACCAGTCCGAGGACTAGGTCTCCTGCTTTCCTCCGAAAATGATAATCTCTGTTTTCTCGCCATTCAGTTTGAGGTAGTTTCTTACCATCCACACCGCGACTGCCTTCATACAGATCTTAAAATTCAGGGCAGAGATGTCAGCGTTGTGTGAGATGGAGACCATGATCTGGGTGTCGTGCATTTAACTGTCTTTTGAGGATATATTAATTCAAGAACTAAACTCCTTCCAATCGGAGCATCCAGAAAATAAAGACAAAAGGATCGCAAATACTGAATAACACTCATTAACAGGGGAACTAGCACCAATATAAAGACAAAATATTAACTAACTTACGATCCTCCAATGTTTCCCAAAGTGATAAAGTACCGTCAAGTCAAAGCCTAACAAATACTTGTTAATTAATCTGATGCTTGCCCTTTTCAGTTAGTTTTAAATCAACATTTTATCATTACACCTGCATATAATAGATTTTATCAAACACACTGTAGTATTCTGAGTTGTATATTTATGTTCCTGCATTTCACTGCATCTAGCTGCTCAGCCAGCGTGAGTGTTCCATGTAAGAATGTTGGTGTGATTGACATGTATGGAATGCTTGGGTGTTTGGTTTGAGTGTTGGCAGTTATAGATGGGCTGAGCAGCTAGGAGCTGCTCCTGGTGGGGCTGCTTGTTCCATAGTTATACTTCCTGTTATCCTGCTTATGGCTGAATAAACCTACTTCTATATTCATCTACATCTGCCTCGGCTACATCATTACATGTATGTATGGACTAACATACTACATTATTTTTGGCGACGATCTAGAGACTTTCCTGCGCAAAACATGCCAATCAACAAGAGTTGAGAGTATACTGTAATGAAAGTGGAATAAGCATCTTAAAGCAAAAGAAGGAACCTCTACAAGCACGAAAAGTAGCCCCACCAGTGCCGAACACCAGGCAGCCCTAGTCTAGTCGTGCTGTCAAGTCTTCAAGAAACAAGGTTTCTGCGTCGAAAATCATCACTGAAGCTGCCTATGTCACGCAGAAGAAACATCTATTTTATGTTTAAAGCAACAATCTACATTTACTGTATTTGGAAGCAAGCAGTGTCAGGACAGAACTTGTCTTCGTAACCAAGGTAATTGGTGACTGTCTGCGTAATGAAACTAGTGCGTTGTCAATGACTCTTTTAACTCAAGATGTTGGATGTGTTACCATCTTCATGTGCGTGTTATCATCCGTACTAGCGCTGACTGTGGCAGCAATTTGAACTATGTGCCAGCACTACTACCGCTTCAAGTAATAAGCAATATCTTGTGTTACAATTGACTGCCTTCTTCAGTGGCCGTACTTTCTGTTGCTCAGCGGCAGAAGAGCGTACTTAATTTTGCAGAGGGACGCTTTAAATATCGAGAAACGTGAATGTACCTGTTTTAGTCAGGAGGCTAACTGCTTTCTTGGAGACAGTATTTCCCTTGGTGAGGAGCTCCTTTCCTCTCCTCTGCCTGCTTGATATGGTGAGGCAATCGAACCTTGCAGGAGGGTTCAGTGAAGGGGATGCGTCATGTTTCTTGTAACTGACACGTCAGCATGTTTCCTCAGTGGTACCGCACCGTGAGCCACCCGGAGCTACGTAATGAGCGTGCCGCCATCTTAACCATGGCAACGTAGTCAGTTCTTCGAAACGCAGCGCAAAGGTTGTTGTCAGTCGTTCGTTACGGCACTGAGAGGAAGAGGCTGTGCACACCGATTTTGCACGAGCGGGCATACAATATGTGGTGTTCTTGGGAATCGCGGATCATTTCTGCTGTGTTGTGAGGAGACAAGCTCTTCATTTTGGGGGTAAATGCAGCGAGCTACAGTGCCTGCAGCTCCGGATTCTCCGCTCATTGGGCATGACATCGGCTGCGTTAATCTGTTACCCATATGTTCATCACATGTACATCGTCTGCGTTCATTTGTTTTCTAAGACTTTGGCACTGTTCTTTGCTTCCAGTTCCTTTGGTGAGTTCTCTGCCAGATCATTCGTTTTTCTGTCTACATCTGACATGCTGCAGAGTTCTTGGGAATGTACCTTGGCGAAGTTTCTTCAGGATTGTCATTAAAACATTTTCTAGGGCCTGTTTTTCATCCCGGTGACAGGCACACCTTTGACTGTGGTTATTCAACTAGCATGGTTTTTTTTGTAACTTACACATTAACCAACAAGCATGTTTTTAACTTACAGTATGTTCATTTTAGAAAAGTATAGGAAATGTGTCACTTTTATTTTGTTGGGTTCTCTCACCCTCATGTTTGCATTAGTTACGCTTGTGTCATTTTTTTATGTGGGTTTCTCTCACCTTCATCGTTTAGGGTTCTCTCACCCTCATTTCTGTGCTTAGTTTGGTACATGAGTTCTCTTACTCATGTTTGCGCAAAAGTTTTGTTTAAGGGTTCTCTCACCCTCATTTGTGCATCATTGTATCCCTGTTTTTGGAATGGGTTTGGGTTGTAGTCCCATTTCCCCTCATGGTCTTTTTACCATTAGTTAACCCTCATGTCTGGGTTATAGGGTCAAAGTTTTTCTTAAGACTTTATACCTTCTCGGCGTGGCTTGGACGCCGATCTGGATGGCGGCGTGAGCTCGCAGCTCCGCGCGGAATCTCGCTAATTCTCCTGTTTTCGGTACCCTGGGCGACCCGGAGACGATGCTCCTGCCCTCTGAAGTGTAAGGGGACAGCCGGGCACGGTCGGAGAGTTGAGGGACTGCTGGCCCAGAGGAAACCGGGTCGAGGAGATGACAGAGGTGTTGCCGAGAGTGCGAAGAAAATGGCGGCGAGGAGGTCGGGCGGCCCCGAAATTCAGCTTTGAGCCGAGTTGTCGCCGACTGGCAGGAGATCCTGCAATCGGTTGTTCGAGGCACTAGGATCGGTGGTGCTGTGTCCAGAGACCAGGGGACGCTGACTTGCCTTGCCGGGACCTTGGGGACCCTCGCTGGCCGCCGTCCCGAGACCCATCCTTCCCCCCTCAGGCTTCCGAGGGGGTCAGCTGAACGGAGTTCGTCAAGCTGGTCATTGCTCCCGGGGGCATCGGTGGCGACACTGAACACTGCCCGGTGCCAGGGGGCTAGCATTGAACCACGAGCGCAGACGTCAAACGGGCTCCTGGGCCTGTGACGCAGCACCCTGACATGGTGGCGACCGGAGGGCCGATGGCCGAGGAGCGTGCTGAGGGGGTCCCGGCGACATCAACTCGGCTGGGTGAGATTCCCTCCCCGGAGCTGGACCAGGAACAGCGGCTGAACCGGCGCTTGGATGCCATACGCGCTGCACCAAGACATCGCCCAAGTGGCCACGGGCCTGGGGCTGCTACGAGCGGACCACGCGAAGCTGGCGGACAGGGTCAAGGACCATGACCAACTGTTGTTGGACCTGAAGCCATCGGTGGTGACCGCGGAACACAGGATCACGGATATATTGGCCCGGTTGGACTCGCTGGAGCGACGGGCGGAGGATGCCGAAGGCCGCAATAGACGGAACAACGTGCGGGTCGTAGGCCTGCCGGAAAGGATTGAGGGGGAGGATGCGGTGGCCTATATGGAGAACTGGTTCCGCACTGTGGTGGCGCCGGAGGGGCTTACTCCTTTTTTCACTCTGGAGCGAGCTCACCGGGTACCTGCTCGTCCGCCGGGGCTTGGCCGCCCCCCCCGACCGATGGTGGTGCGGCTCCTCCACTATAAGGATCGGGATCTCCTCATCCAGCGGGCCAAGATGTCGGGCCCATATGAGGTGGAGAACAGCAAGGTCACAATATTCCCGGACTACACCCAAGCGGTCCAGAAGAACAGGGCATCGTTCCTAGCGGTGAAGAAGGAGCTCAGGGAGGAAGGCATCCAGTACTCCTTGCTCTACCCGGCCAAGCTGCGGATTATAATGGATGGCACTACGCACTTTTTTTAGACCCCGGATGAAGTTTGGCAATGGCTGGAGTCGTATAGAGCGGGGACGGACAGGTCGCATAAAAGTAGGCGAGACCAGCCTAAGCCGCCCCGGGTGAGGCAATCACAGCGCATCAGGTCCCGCAACAGGCGCCAGCGGGAGAAACGGGAGGCTCAAATGGCGGCGGAGAAGAGGGACGCACTCGCAGCGACGGCGGCCATCACGGGGTCGCAACAGACTAGTGAACTGGCTGAATCGGACTCAGGCGGGGAAGGCAGCAGGACGGGAGAAGAACTCTCAGAGGCGGACAGCTCGAAGGGGCCGATAGTGACCCCACAGACATCGGATGGCATATTTTGCGGCTGAGACTGTTTTGGGACTTGATCGAGACTTCATGGTAGGGTGGTATCCTGTTGGTGGAGGGCGGGTTGCCGGGTGGGGGGGCTGAGTGCTTAGTAGGGGATGGAGGCGCGGGGCGCGGGCTCCGCTAGCTGGGATCGGCGGTGACTCACCCCCCTTGGGCCCTTAAGGCCGACTGTGGTGGAGACCACAGGGTAAGAGTGCGAGAAGTTGGTTCAAGGTTTGGATGGGGGCTGACATTGGGTTCGTGTGCTCTGTCCTGGGGAGTGGGGTTTGGGGAGTTTTTCTGTTCTGGTATGTTCGGGGGGGGGGGGGGCAACTGCATTGGGGGGGCTGTGAACCTTCGTTATTTGAATCGGACTGCTCGAAGTTGGAATGGGGACATTACCTAATTTGAAATGCCTGACGTGGAATGTCCGGGGGCTGCGAACTATGGTGAAGCGTCACAAAGTCCATGCATTCCTAGTGCGTAGGGGGGTTCAGATCGCTATGCTACAGGAGACTCATCTCACCAAAAAAGAGTGCGCTGCTTTGCAGAAAAGATGGCGGGCCAGGTGTTTGGCACCACTTACTCAGCGTATGCCAGGGGGGTGCTGATCTGGGTGAGGGCGGGGATACCCTTTCAAGTGCTGAATCAAGTGGTGGATCCAGATGGCCGGTTTGTGGCGGTGGAGGGGAGGTTATATGGAAGGGATGTGGTTTTCTGCTGTGTGTATGCGCCGAACACTGATCAAGCTCGATACTTTGATGGCCTCTCGGGGTCCTTGGCCTCTTTCCTGGCGGGCCCGATAGTATTAGGGGGGGACTTCAATTCGATCACGGATGTGGCTCTGGATAGGTCCCATCCCCCCCTGGTGGACTCCCCGGTGCGCAGGTTGGCCGCGCACAGGAAGGACTGGCAGGATAGGTGGGGGTTGCTGGATGTCTGGCGGGAGCGGCACAGGGAAGCCAGGGATTATTCCTTTTATTCTGCTCTCCATGACCTGCATGTCAGGATTGATTCGGTGCTCTGTGGTGGGTCCATAGCCCCATTGATTTCTCATACGGAGTACCTGGCTAGGACCATCTCAGATCATAACCCCCTATTGGTACACATTCAGTGGCAGCGGGAGCGCTCAGTGATACCAACGTGGCGGCTTCGGCCGGGGACGCTTGAGGATTCTGTGTTCAGCGACACGGTCCAGCAAGGCATTGATAGCTATTTCGGAGTGAATGAGGGCACGGCCACGAGTAGATCCACTGAATGGGATGCAATGAAAGTGGTGGTGAGAGGGGTGTGTTTGGGTAGGTTTTCGAATGCTCGCACGACTGTGTTGAATGCACTCATGAAAGCGGAAGAGACTTTGAGGGACTTGGAGCGCCGCAGGCCGGCTAGGCCGGATTTGCAGACTCAGTTATTGGAAGCGAAGGAAGTGGTTGCCACTGAGACAGAACACTTAAGGTGTTACGACTACAGGCAGTATATCATCAGAGCACATGCAGAAAGGGACAAGGTGGGCACCCTCTTGGCCAGACTAGCTAACCCGGAACTTAGGGGCTGCCCGGTCCTCAGCATTAGTAATGCGCGGGGGGAGATGGTGTACTCCCAGGCAGCGGTATTGGAATGTTTTAGGGGGTACTATGAGGAATTGTACCAGAGCCAGCTGGGAGTGGGGGTTCAGGACATTGCGGAATACCTGGGGGAGAGGCAGCTTCCGGTACTGGACGAAGAGGATGCGAAGGAGCTGGGTGGCCCGATCACGCTCACAGAAATACGGGTGGCCATCAAACATATGGCCCGAAATAAAACGCCCGGGGTGGACGGACTGCCGATTGAATTTTACCAACAGTATGTGGACAGCTTGGCTCCCAGGCTTCTGGTGGTGTATACGGAAGCTTTTGAGGCTGGGGAATTGCCTGGGTCCATGCGAGAGGCCTTGATTGTACCGCTCCTAAAGCCTGGCCGGGACGCAACGGATGTAAGGTCCTACCGCCCGCTATCCATGCGGACGGTGGATTATAAGATTCTGAGCCGAATCCTAGCCACCAGGCTGGCCCCACACATGACGGGCTTGGTACACAGGGACCAGGCCGGGTTTATACCCACGAAGAGCACGGCGCAGAATATTCGCCGCCTAGTGGGGATAATTAACGCCATCTTGGACGGGGAGGGAGCTCCGGCGGTCCTGTCCGTGGACATCGAGAAGGCCTTTGATAGTTTAGAATGGTCTTTCCTGGATGGAGTGTTAGAGAGGTTTGGCACGGGCGAGGGGTTCCGCAGGTGGACGAGGGTCTTATATACCTCGGCGACGGCGAGGGTGCGTTTGGGCGGTCTGGTGTCTGCGGCGTACCCGGTGGGCAGGGGCACGCGACAGGGGTGCTCCCTATCCCCCCTATTGTTTGCTCTGGCGATGGAACCTTTGGCGGTCCATGCGAGGTCGGGTGACAGGTACGCGGGGATAGCCAGCGGCGGGCAGTGGCATTATATATCGCTATATGCGGATGACCTGCTCCTGTACCTCGCTGACACGGCGTGGGCATTGGAAGGAGCGATGGAACTGTTGTCGGAGTTTGGCTGGCTATCGGGCCTTAAGGTCAATTGGGCGAAGACTTGTGTGTTTCCGCTGAGAGCGGGATCGCCTGACCCCGGCGGCGATTTGGGCGTGGGCTGGGAGCCATCTTGTTTCACCTATCTGGGAGTCCGCATCTACCACGCGACTGTGGACCTATTGGAGGGCAACATTGGTCGATGTGTCCGGGCACTGAGGGGCAGCTTGTCCTTCTGGTCGACCCTCCCGCTGACGGTTCTGGGTAGGATCGCACTTTTAAAAATGGTGGCGCTCCCCCGCCTCCTTTACTATTTCCGGACGCTGCCTGTCTGGATTCCTCAGGGGGTCTTTAGAGACCTGAGGTCAATGATTATCGGCTTCCTATGGGGGCATGGTCGCCGTAGAGTGGCCCTGAGCACGCTACTTCGCCCCAAGATCGAAGGGGGCATGGCTGTGCCCGATTTCGAGCTGTACTATCTGGCGGCGCAGTTGCAGGTCCTTACGCAGAACGTGGCTAGGGTGTTTCGGGGTCCAGAGGAGGACCGGGATCGGGGGATACAACGCCACGTACTGTCCTATATTATCATGCAACAGAGGCTCGAGTTGCGGGGCCTCACTATGGAGGAACGGACACTCCGGCTGTGCTGGCAGAGGAGCCTTCGGAGAGCGAAGGCGTCGCGGCCTTATGCACCGGAGATCCCGATCGGCATGCTGACGGCCTTGCCACACGGGGGAGATTGGTCCCCTTTGCTGGACTGGGAAGAGGCGGGTCTACAGGTAGTAGGCGACCTATACATAGACGGGGCATTGGCACCGTTCGAAGCGCTCCGGGACCAGTTTGGGCTGCCCGACGGGGGGTTCCTCCTGCACGCGGCGGTGGTGGCTGCCATACAGAAGCACTGGAAAGGGGGGCTCATGGAACCGACAACGACTATGGCGTGCCAGTATGTGGTGATGGCGGCAGGTACGTTCAAAGCTGTGACGTGCCTCCATAATAGGATGCTGAATGAGGGACTGGAACCGCTCCAGGGGCTCAAGACTAAATGGGAGGAGAGTGTGGGCCGGCCCATACCGGACACAGCATGGGGCCACATCCTGCGGCGCACGTGGAAGGGCACGAGAAATGCGCGCTTTCAGCAAGTACATTTCTATGTGCTCCATAGGGCCTACTTAACCCCTGAGAAATTACAGCGGTACTTTCAGGTACCGGATGCCCGATGCCCCCGGTGTTAGTCTCTGGGAGCGGACATGGACCATTTGTTTTGGGGGTGCTCGCACTTGGAGGCCTACTGGGCGGAGGTAGGGGACCTCCTGAACGAAGTGACTGACAGGGAGGTGGAATTCGATATGGCGGCATGCCTGCTGCCCTGGTTCCCGCACACCAAACGCTCCAAGGTGACGAGCAAATTCATGGATCTGGGCCTGATATTGGCGCAAAGGGAAATATCGTGGCATTGGAAGTCCAGGGGGGACCCTCACTGCGTAGATGGAAGAATGAATTGCTGCGGTGGTCTGACTGCGAGAGTGTGCTCCGGATGAAGCAGGCCGTCAAGATGGGGACTGAGAAGGCATTGGATGCGGCGCGTGCATGGGAGTTAGTGGTGCAGGCCTTGCGTGATTCTTTGGTGGAGGATGAGGACGGTGAGAATTAGGCCAGCAGACACCGCGGGGCGAACACAAAAGTATCATAACACGCACTGTAGTGGATCCATCCAACTCGTCGGGACGAGGCATACACCTTAGCAGTTGCCGGGGGGGGGGGGGGGGGGGGGGGGGGGGGGGGCTTTGGGGGGGTTGGTTAATGGGAGTTTGGGGTGGGTCGGAAGCCAATAGATGGTGGCCCGCCAGGGCACCTTGGAATCTAATAGGATGGTGGGGTACTGCATGGAGTGAGGAATGGCTGGGGGGAGCGGCCAGGCACGATAGACTTACAGCACCTGGGGCAGGTCCCAACATGGGCGGTACCACTGATTACCACTAGAATGGCTGATGGGAGCGATGTTGAGGGTGGGGGGGTAAAAGCAGATACGTAAAACGACATATCAACCATGGTCCCTATGGGACGTGCACCGTGATGTTTTCCTATTGAGTGGAGTAATATGCCGCCCGGCCTCCGGGATGCGGGCTGAATGGCTGTGTACGATTTGTGTTTTATTATCGAACGAGGGGATGTCACGAGTGAACTGGCTGACTAATTGTATCCTGTGGTTTATAACTCTGCAATAAAAATATATTTAAAAAAAAAGACTTTATACCTTCTCTGCCTGTGTTGGACACTTTGTTGTACTTAAGTTGCGTGCATGGTCTCGTGTCCAGTGTGTAAGTCGCCCTGTGCATCACATTTTCAGTGTCGTGTGTAAGTCGCCATGTGCTTCACGTTTTCATTTGCGTGTAGTCTTTATTTGGCTCTCTGTCTTGTGTGTAAGCTGGTTGTGCTTCACTTTTTCTATGTGTTGGTTTGACACATTTTGCTGCACCTATTCGTGCCGCATGTGTTTTTGGGTATGTCCTTATAACACCTTCGTTTATGGGTTTACCCCATATTTTTACTGTTCCTCACTTAAGGAGTGAAATTTTGCCACTTTGTGCTGCACCATCTTGTGCCGCGTGTGTTCATAGGTCTGTCCTTTGTACACCTTAGTTTTGGGTTTTAGCCTTTGTTTTCTGAGTTCCTCTTTTGAGGAGTGGCTTTTTGTCTGCCACAGTCTACCTTTGTGAAGATCTTTTCTTCATTCTAGGTCTTACTCACTTGCTTTGTGAGTAAATTTTTTCATTTATCTTCATTTTCAATATTAAAGGAGGAGGCTAGTGTCGGTGCTCGTGTTTACGGTCTCTTTCTTCCTTCTTTATCTTGTTGGTCTGTTTTCCCTCTCGTGGTGTGGTTTCCTCCTCATCCCTGGGTTTACGGATTATTATCATCAATTGTAATTTCATTGTCTATAGTTTTCCTCCTCACTGATAGTTTCATCTTTCTTTTCTTTTTGTGAGGGAGAGGATAATGTAGTATTCTGAGTTGTATATTTATGTTCCTGCATTTCACTGCATCTAGCTGCTCAGCCAGCGTGAGTGTTCCATGTAAGAATGTTGGTGTGATTGACATGTATGGAATGCTTGGGTGTTTGGTTTGAGTGTTGGCAGTTATAGATGGGCTGAGCAGCTAGGAGCTGCTCCTGGTGGGGCTGCTTGTTCCAGAGTTATACTTCCTGTTATCCTGCTTATGGCTGAATAAACCTACTTCTATATTCATCTACATCTGCCTCGGCTACATCATTACATGTATGTATGGACTAACATACTACACACCTTTTTTCTTCTGACCAGATTTCTGATTCTCATCATCGCCATTTTTCTCCTCTCCAGATTCGTCAGATCTTACTCTTTGATTCTCCTTCCCATCTCCTTTCTCCTCCTTCATCTCTTTCCTCATTAATGGTTTCTTCGACACCTGAAGTTTAGCAGAGGGCTGCAGAGATGGGGACAAAAGATGTAATTGATAATTTGGAATAAATTAACGGGACCACAATAGTTTCAATCCTCCAGCCACTAGAGCACATTTAACATCCAGAATCTGTATGCAGCGGCATGGGCATTAATTATATTCATTACTTATTTCCTCACAATGCAGTATTTTTATTCAGTTCCTTTGGTATTGGATCTTCCTCATGGGTCTCAGTATGTCTAAAGTGTAACCAAGGTCCAAAAAGTGCCATAATGAGGCTGTCGATTTGCTTATGTGTGTTTTTAACCCTTTCGATGCTCATGACGAGCTCAGCTCGTCATGATGCACAGTTGAGCTGTGCTGATGACGAGCTGAGCTCGTCATGAATAATGAACATCAAGGATCTCCAGCACAGGAGGGGAAAACACCTAGCAGCCAAGGTGTTAAGACACCAGGGGGGAGGTTTTTTTTATGTGTATTTGTTATGTCACAAAACTGAAAAATTGTTTTAAAAAAAATTATATTCATTACTGCCAAATAAATAAAATGCCCCCTTGCGATTTGTATTCTAGTTTACTGAGAATAAAGATCTTGGGTGGGAACGTTCCTTACCACAATTATGAATAACCTGTTTTACGTGGGCTACATACAACACTTCTGCTCTCTCTAAACACTGTAAACTGACGTTACAATTTATGGTACTTAAGGTAAATTTCGAGACCCAACATGAAAAATAACAAAAATGAGTCACTAAAGGCAAGGTTAGAATATATTATGCAAGTTGTTCAAACGTTTATATAGGAATGAGATATATTAATACCCTCTACTATTGGGGCAAGTGCTCTACAGAAACGCACCGAGCTGTCAGCTCAGTTCGCATTACTGACAGTGGCTCCAGTACAATAACGTGTTAACGTTTGCACAATGTAACAATTGAGTCTATTTTTAACGCTCCCAGAATACTCCAAATTGATATGCAAAGTACCTGTAGTAGCATGAAGGCAAGATTGGAGATTCCTATCAAAATAAAATACACAAAAAATGTGCAACTTATAAATGTTCCTAAACTATTACGCAACTTTAAATGCAATTTATCTGATGCTCCACTAACTAAAATAAGTTTTATGCATTCTAAAATATAAAAGATGAATGGATCGCAAATCTGTACCGAACAATAGAAAAATAAAAAGTCACAAAAGTACACGCAGGGACTTGTGCATTAGTGCAGATTTAGGACTTAGGAATTCACAACAGTTTAAGAAAGCAGGCCTGGAAACTCCTACCAAACGTTTGTTAACATTTTCGAACAAGTGCATACACACGTATAAATCTGGATTAGGTGGAAATCTGCTGAGCACATTGACATCGCTAAAAAGCACTCCCGCCGTTACTTGGAATAAATTCCCATCCTTCTTCAGCGTGCAAAGAGATTGAAGAGGAGCTTCGACAATAACTTTAAACATGTTAATTTGTGGCGTGCACAGGCTCACAAGGAATTCCAACTCTGGAATTACGACCTCCTGACTTCTTCAAAACACTGCATGTAAATTTGTGGAAGGCGGCAAATGGAGCCTGGTTAAACTCCGGATCCCAATAAGATGCCCAACTTGATCAGAGAGGCTATTTTCAGAGATCGGACAGAGGAGCCCAGACCATCTGTCACCTTAATCTACGGCACCAAAAGGGGAGAGTAGATTTGTATCACTTCCTTGACAGAAAAATACAATCACGTGCCATTTTTCGCTTCACTCAACATTTTTCATACCAAGTGTTTCCCGGTATTTTCTTATTAGAAATCTTTCCTTTCATTCCTTAACAACTACCTCTAAGATTCACCTTCAGAGCTTGTCACATAAGCGTTCACAAGATAAAGAAAGCAGAAAATACCAAAACTATGTGTCACACAGACTTTCATCTTGTTAAAGGCAACGGCAAAACAAACATTCAAGTGAATTCTCAAAGCAGAGAGGTAATTTAGGCTGCGAAAAGGGAGGAAGATGTCAGAAGCCTGAAGGACCAAAGACACTGAATTCAATCTTCAAGGCTACTTTGAATCCATGCCTTCCACCTAATGAGTGATGTCGAACAGTTTTCGATGTCCTATCCTATTCTTGGTACCGGGAAAAACAAAGTGCACTTACCTTCTATTCTAGAGGTTGTTCCCAGTTTTCCTCCTCGGGCCAGCATTACCTACCTCTTTCAGTAATGTTTATGCCATCTAACAGTTTCGTTTGCGAGGCAATTCTCAGGTTTCGGTACCGATGACATACATAACACTAGCTGTAATGTAACAAGCAGGGGTAGGCTTGCCACGCGTAATTTTGCGTACTGTAATTACTCGAAATGACAGCAAAAATTGTGAAATTAGACGAGATGCATCTCATTCAAAAATTAACACTGCGTTCAAAACAGTTGCTCTTATTCAGATTTGAAGTTGTGCTAAATTATCCAGTCTGTTTGCGTAAAAAAAAATTAAATGCCACATGTTAATTTACTTGAACTTTATATCTTGCATAAAAATTTCACCATTAAATTGTACGATGTGGCGTAATCTAGGTAATTTAGCATACATTTTATTACACAAAGTACAAAAATTATGTCATTTACTCCAGCGTAATGAGACTTTTGCCTAGGTCTAATTACAAGCAGCCATTAAACTAAGCTGACAATCCCATTGCTGCGTTCCACCTGCATTGTTGACACCTGAAAATTGGATTATATTGGTAATTTGGATGGGTGAAGAGGGCCTCAGCAAAAGTCACACCCGAACTTAGTGTTCATATTGGATTAATGCATTCCCCTTAGCAGGATGTGGTGGCTGCTTCTACTGGCCACAGTAGCTTGACACTGCAGAGGTTTGAAGGATCCATCAACCAGGGCAGATCCCGAAATGCAGACTGAAAGATTCACACCAGAGCCAAAATACTGCCTTATTTTTGCAGCCACTGCCACCACACACACCAGTGGAGGGGTCTTAATTTATCACCAGACGCGAGGCATCAAGATACATAAGGGCATTAGGCCTAGCAGTCAACCGACTCACAAGACCAGGATCCAAGCTAAAGAAAGAGGACTCATCACCCAAATATTCATAATACTCTGAGGATGAAAGTCCTTCATAAGAAGCCCCACCTTGTTATAGATAAGCCTCTGTGTGGTAGTGGGGTGAGACTTCTGGACTTTTACGTTAAAGCCCAGGTCATGGAACAGTTACTGTCTGCTGTAGATGGTCCTGAACCACAAGTCGGACTCAAGTCTTCACCACTCAGTCCAAGTACAGGAGTATATAAACTCCAGACCACTGCAGTGAAGCTGTTAAAACAATCAGCACCTTTGAAGAGAGCTGCTGTCAGTCCAAAAGTGAAAGCATAAACAGATACGTGTAGAGCCCTCCACAGTGAACCTGAAGTGTGGGTGAGAAGAATCGGAAGATGAAAGTAGGCATCCTGTAGTTAAAGGCCACCAGGACCTGGCTCAGAAACCGCATCTTTAATTTGTCCTACCATGAGAAATGGTTCAGGGTAGATTTTAGTACTCAGTCCTTCTTGGAGACAAAGAAAACTAGTTCCAACTTTGCAGCACCGGGTATCCTCTCTGATCAGAAGTAGAGATAATTTTTCTAATGTATTCCACCTGCTTTGCAACATTGCTCCCTTAAAACACTGTTGAAATATTTGCCAAAGATACCAACCTGAATGCTTATTTTCTCCTAAACGTGATGAGTTATCAGAGATTGAACATGGATATCATCTTTCCTAACTTTTTAGGTGGTCGGGTGAAATATTATGTTGAGCAAAGCCTCCTTTAAAGCTATTCTGACCAAAATGCACATTCTGAGTCCTGTTAGTGCAATATTAGTTGAAATGAATAAAACATTTTTACTTTGTAGCTTTGTGGGGGCATGTGGTTGGTACAAGTTGATTGTAAACAGCTTAAAAAATTGGCGTCACCTTTTTGTTGCAATCTGCAGGACAGACCGGCCCAAGGCCCGTCAAACCTGTTAGAAGAATAGCACCTTGGCCCTCCCTTTTACCCTTGCTGATGTCTCATGATGTAATGGGGGTCTCTAAGCAGGTTACCTTGGTTTACGAAGTCTGAGTGGCCCGAAGCTAAAGGATAGTTTCTATTCTTTCTGACTTTATCACATTAGAGTGATCTTGGAAAAGGATGACCTCTCCCAACCTTGTGTTTTTGTTGTGCAGTCATAGGTGTAGACTTGTATTGTTGTCCTGCCTAAGATGATGTAGGTATCACTGATGGGACTCTTCAGTTTATGGACAACCGTTGGTAAAAAGGTATATTTAAAGGTTTATACTGCACATCTGATAAAAAGCTTGACCGACCAAACAGATAATGCGTCCTTTTGGCGTTCTCAAGCGCCTCAAAATGGAATGAACAGAATCAAATCCTGACTGGATAATATGTTTAGACAAATCCATCTGTCACTATCAGCTTCAAAGCTTCATCTTTCTCCTTCCTGTATTATACAGCTTACAATGTTCTCAACCAAAAGCCAGAGCGAACACGTAGACCTGGCTAAAGTCATTGCATCCATTAACTGGCCTCAAAGTCAAAGATCTGGGAAAAACAACCAATTTTTGGTATTGTCTGTTTATTCGACTTCTTGTCAGGTGGCCACTCTAGGCTGACAGCTGTAGAAGTATTTTCTTAAGCCACGCGACTAACAAAGCACAAAATATTGAAAGGGAAGTCCATATAGGTAAGTATAGATTTACTATGCCCAACTCCACATCTTCGTACCTTGAAGGTATAGGTACATATATGTGCAGTTAGGTATAGAACATCTAGACTTGCATGTCGATATTTTTCCATATGTTTTACTCTATTTTTAGTGCCATCGGTATTTTGAGTGATATTTTGTGTGCACCCCAGCTGAATTACGCACAGCAGAAAATCTCACGCGCCGGCGTATTACTCCAGCCGAAGAGCAGCGTTGTAACTGGGTCCAGTAGGATTTTAACTCTGTTGCCCTTTTCAGTGACCCTTTCAGCGATCATTTGCACTGCATTTATCACCCGTCATTGGTTCCAAGTACACTCTTTCGTAGGGAACACGCGGTGTATTTATCTACTACCGAGCATAGTTTGATTACTGTTGAATACATGAGGCTGTTTTCTATTTCCAAATTGTAGTCCGTATTATTTGATGATATCGAATAGTTTAAAGGAACCGTGAGATATCAAAATGTATAGATCTAAGGAACGGATTAGAAAAAAAAAAAGTCCGTTTGGTCTGACTGATTTTTTTAGACCACCCTGCTTTGGATTTTACTAACAAAATATACATAGGAAAGCACCGACAAATACATATTTTGTTGAAGGTTAAACTGTGACAGGTTCTCATAAAGGACTAAAGCAGGGTGCCCCAGGCCTCACGACTAGTCCCTGTCACTGGTTGTGTGCTGAGACCTGACACTTGTGCTGAAAAGTTTCCCCAGAAGTTTGCTTATTTTATTTATTTTGAAAGTTTTATAAAGCGCGAACAAGATCCTAGCGGGTATCAGAGCTCTGTACATACAGTAAATGTTACTTAAACAGAAAACCAAAGCAGATCAGAAACATATGTACAAGGGAAATAATAAAAACAGCCTAGTTAGGTGTAACAAAGGAAATAAAGTGTCTTGAGGGTTGGGGGCACATGTGCGTTTCGTCACAGGACTTCCGTAGGTTCAGTAGCATCATGTGAACTTGGCCATGAGGATGGCTTTAAATTACTTTTTTAAAAAGGTAGTGGATGGGTTGAGTCTGGTTTCTGGTGGTATGGCATTCCAAATTCTGGGTGCCATCCCAGAGAAGGATCTGTTATAAGTTTTTTTTTTCTTAGGGAATTTTTGTGGTTTTAGTAGTAGTTTTGCCGCACTTCTTAGGTGTGCAGACCCGATGAGTCAAAAGAGGCTCGGAAGGCGGGAGTCTGCTGCCCAAGATTATATATACAGCGGCGGCCAGGGAAGGGACAGAAACAACAGACAGATAATCAAAACAAGCACTGGCGTTGCCAATAGGTCTCGCAGTAGGAAAGTTGAAGCTATTACAAATACAAATAACAATGCCTTTTATTTTTGTTTTCATTTTAAAAACATAAAGGGCTTTGTCATTTACAAAACCAATAGCTCCAACTTTCCTGCTGCCTGGGCGAGTGGCGCTGCGTGGGCGATAGTGGGCTTGCGTGGGCGATAGTGGGCTTGCGTGGGCGATAGTGGGCTTGCGTGGGCGATAGTGGGCTTGCGTGGGCGATAGTGGGCTTGCGTGGGCGATAGTGGGCTTGCGTGGGCGATAGTGGGCTTGCGTGGGCGATAGTGGGCTTGCGTGGGCGATAGTGGGCTTGCGTGGGCGATAGTGGGCTTGCGTGCGTGTGGGGTTGCGTGCGTGTGGGGTTGCGTGCGTGTGGGGTTGCGTGCGTGTGGGGTTGCGTGCGTGTGGGGTTGCGTGCGTGTGGGGTTGCGTGCGTGTGGGGTTGCGTGCGTGTGGGGTTGCGTGCGTGTGGGGTTGCGTGCGTGTGGGGTTGCGTCTGCGTGTGGGGTTGCGTCTGCGTGTGGGGTTGCGTCTGCGTGTGGGGTTGCGTCTGCGTGTGGGGTTGCGTCTGCGTGTGGGGTTGCGTCTGCGTGTGGGGTTGCGTGCGTGTGGGGTTGCGTGCGTGTGTGGGGTTGCGTGTGTGTGTGGGGTTGCGTGTGTGTGTGGGGTTGCGTGTGTGTGTGGGGTTGCATGTGTGTGTGGGGTTGCGTGTGTGTGTGTGGGGTTGCGTGTGTGTGTGTGGGGTTGCGTGTGTGGGGGGGGTTGGGTGTGTGGGGGGGGTTGTGTTTGTCGGGGGGTTGTGTGTGTGGGGGGGGTTGTGTTTGTCGGGGGGTTGTGTGTGTGGAGTTGAATTATTATTTACCTTGCACCCAAGCTGCTTCTGTTTACAAGCTTGAAAGCAGCAGTTACATAACTCGAGAGCTGCAGCATGCCCATGGCTCGCCAGTGCATGTTGCAAATGAAACAAAGCATAATGTATTCGGATCGCATTACAAAGAAAGCCGCATGTAAAATCCAGACCCTCTCTTGCCAGTGTATTAAGGCAGCACACAGAGGGAAAGGGGAATATGTTAACCTCCTCTGGGCTCATGGTAGAAAAAAAATAGGAATCAAAAGGCGCGTGTCCCATGACATACAAGCCATTTCGTGTGAAAATGCATCAGCTAAAAAAGCAGGGCGCTGACAGAAACACGAACTTGCCAACAAACACGAGCCTGCCAACCAAATGTAAATATTCTGCGTGCAGTGGAGCGCGAAGAGCAGCACAAACAGCACGAGTCTCTAATGTAAAATAAATACGCTGTGAGTAGTGAAGCGTGAAGGAGACCTCGAGCCTTCAAACTGAAAGGGAAAAGGCGCGAGGATCAAATAGCGACGAATATCCTCAGGCTGGAAACACATTATATGAAATGCTGCTGCTACTAATTAAATATAAAAAGTGTTTAGGGAGTCACGGCTGCCGAGAGTAACAAGGCAATGCTGGGAGGGGGCTGCGCACCAACTAAAGTGCTCTGGTTGCACGGCCTGCGGCCGTGTTAAGTGATCAGCCTTTGAAGTATGTCACGGCGCCCGAGGGGAGAGAGAAGAGAAGGCGAGACCTAAAAAAAAATAAGACGGACAGGCATGCTGTGACGGAGGTGTGGGAGGTCTGGCAGGGAACAGATGGCCTGGCCGTGAAGCAGGGGCGGGGCAGCGCTGGGGAAGCCTGTGGGAGGGTGATTGATGCCTTTGATGTGGGGAGGGAGGAGAGCCTTTTGCGAGCCATGTGCAGGAGAAATGCTGCCGATGCGCGTGGTTGTTCAATCACGTGATTCACGTGAACTTAAAGAAAACCGCGGCTGAAAGCCCGTGGTTTGAGGAGGATTTTGCAGACATGAATTCTCGCTCCGCTCAATGCGCTTGCGCGCATTGATAGGTCGCGAGACCTAAAAAGTATTTTTTATAAAACCCGGGTGCTCACTGCCAGAGAACATTGGCTGCGCGGCTAAGTAGGCCGCGTTCCGCATTTTACAAATAATCTTACTCAAAGCTGCAGAATACTGGCCTTGTTAACATTCACGAAGTTCTTTTTGGTGAACAGTATTTTATTTTCTAGACTAAAACATGTTCGGGTCCCACATAAAGAAAGGTTAATTGTGACAGCAGGACAAAAACTCACCTTGCAAACAGGAACCCTTGAATTAAACAATACAGCATGCCTCGGATTACGAAGCCGAAGAAAGCTGAAAGCTCCGAGTTGACCAGCACAGTGTGTGGGGTGCACGCGTGCTCACCTTGTGTACGCCCTTACAGAAGAAAGCCCCTTTCAAAGCTCGACAAACTCCCTTGACTGTCTCCAGGGAAAAGACTAGCACCATTGCGGACAAACGCAGAAACAATGAAGAAAACCGCATGCACAAAAAAAACAAGTCACGCAGACAACTTTCTCCCCCGCCGCCTCCCTCTACTCTTCCCTCTGTCCGATCACTGCTCAGGCCTCCTCTCTACCACAGAGAGGCTGATGTCACTGAAGTCCTGGAGAGCTGCAGCCAATCCCAGCGCAGCCCTCTGTTGACGCAGCGGGAATGGCTGAAACTTTGAGCCAACCACAGCGCGGCACGAAGGTGACGTAGGTGGAGCAGGCAACGGCGTCCCGGGGTTCGCGGGCTGCTGGCGGTGCTTCGAATGGCAACGTTGAAGCACTCTCACACGGCGGTGAAGTTGGGGGGGGTAAGTTCACACACCATAAGTACCTCGGGCCAGGAGCGGTGATCTTATTACGTACATCGCTTTCTCTGCAGCGCTTCCCAGTTCTAAATACGCAGACTCCACCCCTCCGTGTGTGTGTGTGTGTGTGTGTGTGTGTGTGTGTGTGTGTGTGTGTGTGTGTGTGTGTGTGTGTGCATGCGTGTGTGCCTGCGTGGGTGTATGTGAGTGTGCCTGCGTGGGTGTGTGTGCCTGCGTGGGTGTATGTGAGTGTGCCTGCGTGGGTGTGTGCCTGCGTGGGTGGGTGGGTGGGTGGGTGTGTGTGTGTGTGTGTGTGTGTGTGTGTGTGTGCGCATGTGTGCGCGCATGCGTGAGTGTTGCTGTGTGTGATTGAGAGAAGCTGTGAAACGGAGGCAGGGGATGTGCACGGCGCCGTGCGCGCCCTCGAGGACAAATCTGAGACAGCAGAGGCGCGTGGCCGAACGCTGTCTCAGATTCCCTCGAAAGTGAAAATAGGCCTTTCGCTGACGCTCGACCTAATGAGTAAAAGCTCAACTTACATAGTCCCTTGGTGCAGCAAGATACTCACTTCCACCTCTAGTATTGAGGAGTGAGCATCAGAGCCTATTCTGAAGGTGTATCCTGAAGGGGAGGACAGAAGAGTAGCCAACGCAGATCAGCCTTTTTATATTTTTGGGGAGCTCAGCAACCACTTTTTGCTACAAGGCTGCTCCTTTCCTTAAAGCAAACTTTGGAAGCAACTTTGATAATTAACAGCTCCAAAACTGGTGCCCAGCACATTAGAACTGTAAATGAAACAAAAGAAAGAAAAACAGTGGCTGATGCGTCATTTTGTTATCTCTATGTGGAACAGTGTGCAACAATCATTGGCCAAAACGCGCTATTGGAGCACCTACTGTTTGTTGCTGCCTGCCCGGTTGTTGGTGGGGATCTCAGCCGCTGCATACCTCCTGTGGGGCCCGCTGCATTTTCCCAGCGGCTGAAAGCCGCTATTGCTGCCATCTACATAGCCGCGCTAGGGGGGACCACAAGACCCAGAAGCCCCGGCGGCGTGACTCTCCACGGACCTGCGCCAGGAGGCGCATAAATTCAAACAAGGCCCCACACAGCGCGGGACGCGCTATTGGAGCACCTACTGCTTGTTGCTGCCTGCCCCGTTGTTGGTGGGGATCTCGGCCGCTGCATACCTCCTGCGGGGCCCACTGCATACCTCCTGCGGGGCCCGCTGCATACCTCCTGCTGGGCCCGCTGCATACCTCCTGCTGGGCCCGCTGCATACCTCCTGCGGGGCCCGCTGCATTTTCCCAGAGGCTGAAAGCCGCCATCTACATCGCCGCGCTAGGGGGTCCACAAGACCCAGAAGTCCCAGCGCAGCGCTTCACGGACCTGCGCCAGGAGGCGCATAAATTCAAACAAGGCCCCACGCAGCGTGGGACGCTTACGGGCGTGCCCGGGCCAAGGGCGGGCCCGTCAAAGCCAGGAGAAGGCAGGGCCACCCCCCTTTCATCTCAACATTAGACTTCTGCATCTTGCAAATTTGGTCAGTGACTTTGATTTTGTTCACCTATTGCGGACTATGATATTTTCCCACATCTTAGCATTTTTTGTTTGAATATGAGCACGACCAAGGGCATCCGTAAAGGGGTTAGAGGCCAAGAGGTTGCAGGCACTCTTGATAGCTTCCTTATTAGGGCAGAGTCACTCTTAACCCATGAAATGGAACTTACGCAAAGAAGACTATCACTGGAGACACGTCGAGTCTCAATGGAAGTCCCCACAGGCAGGCCCCTGTTAAACCTATTGAATTTTGCTGAATCTAATTTGGACAGCATCTATCAATCGGCTCTCGGGCCTCCTGAGCCTATAATAGTCACTGTAGAAGATCCACAAATTATAGATATAGATATTACTGCCAAGTCACCATCCCCACCTCAACTTGTAACACGATCAACACGACAAACAGGTTGGGGGCGGTACAGTTTGCCACAACACAGAAAAGGAAGGTGAGGGGTCTACCTCGCACAACCCAACAAACTAGCAAAGCGGCTAAAACAAAAGGCTCTGTTCGAGGCAAGACAGGTCCCTCTGACAAGGTAACTTATTACTTCTATCAGCCCACGTGCTACTAGATGGCAATGCCCCTGAAAGCAGCCCCAAATCGACTTGGAAGATGGCTTATTAGCCAAATTAGAGGGCAAATTAATGGTGTTACTAAACCCATTGTTAAATAAACTTGTAGACATTGACACCCGATTAAACAATATTGAGCAAAAACCCCTTTCTCAATCTAGTCAGCCACCAAATGGAAGCCTAACAGCCCAGGTGGGGTCTAGTACAAGTCTGGCTTCTGTTTTACAACAGCCTTCAATGGCCGATGATAGTACTGTTAGAACAGGTACATACACACAGGCTCTCGCATTACATACTACCAGCACAAACTAATTCCACTCGAGGAGGAGTAATAACTGGGGAAAATTGCAGGGGTTTGAGTGAAGGTGGTCCAACCACTGTTCAAACCGCTCATAGTAAGGGACACCTTAACCACTTCGACGCTATTGACGGAACTGTTCCGTCACGCCCCTCGGGTGGGCTGTGCTCATGACGAAACTGTTCAGTCACGGCCCGCTCGCCGCGCCTGCACGGTGCGGATTTCGCACCTGCGCAGCGAGTTTCATTAAGCGGGCGGGGCCGTGACGGAACGGTTCTGTCACCCGTGCAGGTGAGCCGCGCCCCCCCCGACCGTTAGCGCTGTAGCGGAATAGCCGCCGAAGCGAAGGTGTTGATCTACCCCCAGATTGTACACCCTATATTGTTGTGCTCTCAAATGTTCCACCAATAGCACCCAATTCTGAGGAGCACTGGCCCTCATTAAGAAATAGGGTACTCCACTTTTTGGACACAAAGACGGGGTTGGGTAGCCATTTGTTTCAGGATTTTAAAATGGTTAGAAGGGTCCCCTGGATAGGGAAATCGAACAAAATGAGGGGTGATTGCATACTATTGAATTTTGGGTCCCCAGAATTAGTACAAACCATTTTAGAAAGAGCAGGGACAAGGCATATGGGCAGGGAAGGGATTCATATCCTACCACTGTTTTTTTTCCTATCGTAACCTTCCTCCATTACCTGTGTATAGACGCGATCCCCCAGTTATTGTTGACAATCAGGGGACATGTGAGTTTAATGTGCCAACCTACAACCAGTTTGATAAGGCTTTTTCAAACCTAGATTCACAGGAGTGACTGTCAGATATGTCGGCCAATGTCAATAAACTGAGGGACACATTAGCTATTACACAAACTACCATGACAAAAGAACAGGAAGTCCTGGAACTGAGGAAGACACAGTCAACAACCCCAGCTGACTATCATGCAGAGGGTGGTATTGGATATGTGTTAACTGGCAGTGGGGGAATAACCAAGACCCCTCATAATACTGATAGAAGCAAAAATGATTCTGACTTTAGAATCCTGAGCTGGAATGTTGCTGGCCTTGAGCCAAGATTAGCTGACACAGATTGGCTACGTATAATATCTTACCAAGATGTAATAATGTTTCAGGAAACATGGGCCACACACGATCTGCATATAGAAGGCTTCCATTGTTTCAGTTCAATAGCACCTAGGCCCGAATTTGGCTGTGCAGTTGGGGGCTTATTCATTGGGATTAGTATGGCATCTGGAGGGAGCATTAAGGTAATGACAAACCAAAGGAAATGATGGACGGAGCGTTGACAATACAAGCACTCACCCCCAGTCAACTGATCTGGGTTTAATCCATCACCGTTCTTTAGCCCCCTCTGCCACCCTAGTTCAGACATGGGCAAATCAGTCTGACCCTGTGCCTCATGGGAACAGTCCAGCCCTAACTGCCAAGCCATGCCTTCCCTGGACCGGAAACAAGCTACCGAGGACCGGTTTCTGGCATTACAGCTGTCTTCAGCCCGGCTTGCTTGAATCCAGTGGCAAAGTGAGCAAGGGACTCACGTCTGAGCATACTCTGCCAACTTATGGCGAACAAAGAAAAACCAAAGGAAATGATGGACGGAGTGTTGACAATACAAGCACTCACCCCCAGTCAACTGATCTGGGTTTAATCCATCACCGTTCTTTAGCCTACTCTGCCACCCCAGTTCAGACATGGCCATATGTAAATCAGTCTGACCCTGTGCCTCCTGGGAACAGTCCAGCCCGAACTGCCAAGCCATGCCTTCCCTGGACCGGAAACAAGCTACCGAGGACCGGTTTCTGGCATTAAAGCCGTCTTCAGCCCAGCTTGCTTGAATCCAAGGGACTCATGTCTGAGCATACCCTGCCAACTTATGGCCATTTCTGAACTGGGGTGGCAGAGTGGGTACACGGCATGCAGACCCAGCTGTGCGGAGGGGTTTGGAATTATGCACTTTCCTTAGTGAGCACATCCTTACCAATGTAATGGATTTAAGTTCACCTAGTAAAAGTCAGCAGGCACCAATGTTCGGAGGAAGGGATAGCGCTTCAACTATTGGTTTTATTTTAGTTTCCCCTTGCTCGCAGATAGCCTTTTGGCCGCAGAGGTTTCCGTAACAGATTTTGGAGACCACAACCCCCTGACAGCGGTACTAAGACTAGTATCCCGTCCCGTGCGTGCTATCTCTCAAGGGGCGAGGGATATAACTCCATAGAGAGACAAACTTAGATTAAAGTGGAGGGGGTGGATAGTGGTAAAATAACCGAGACTGTTACAAGGGCATTCAAATTTAATTACCTCATGTCTATCAACCAGAGTCTCTCGCTCAAGTGTAATTAAAGATTTCATCGAACTTTGTTCGGTGATTAGATACCTCCTATCGGTGCCACTTCGCCAGGTTAGGAAAGAACCAAGATGGTTCGACCATAACTGTTCGGAGGCCAACGGGAGTCTGCCTAAGGCTTTAACCGCCAAACCTGGATGCAGGGCAGACATAAGGATAGCTAGGAAAGTGTATAAAACTGCCATAAATGAGCGGAAGGGTACTCTCCTGACTGAACCCTGGGAAGCATTATCCGAATCAGCTGGGGGGGGCAGAATGGCAACTTATTCTGGTCCGCAGTCAGAGACTTGCGCAACATGGGCCAACATTTAACACCCGTCAGCTGTACCATCTCCAGCAGTTCATGGAAGAATCACTTCTCTAAAATCTACGCCACACCACTATATGGCACAGATCACTGCGTGCAGGGTCATTTATGCTGCCTACAGATAACGCTGCTGGAGGTAGAAGAGGCGATTGCACAGAGCCTTGGTAATAAGGCTCCTGGTCCAGACGGGCTGCCCATAGACAAAGTGGAAACCAGAATTTTGGGCCCCAGTCCTTTATGTTTTTAACAGTTTACCCCAAGCACCCATGCCTGAGACCTGGGCTACAAGCATTATTGTTCCAATCTATAAAAAGGGGGATAGATCAGAGCCAATTAACTACAGGCCAATCTCCTTGCTTGATAACACCTTAAAGATTTTGGGTTGTGTTATCTACAATAGGATTTTAGATTGGACAGAGGAAAGTGGCATTTTAGACCCTTGCCAACTGGGCTTTAGAAGCAGGGTCGGCACAATAGAACAGTGTCTGAACCTCAACGTGGTTATCAACAAATACAACACTGCCCGCTCTTCCCCTATTTATTCAGCATTTATGGACCCATCATCTGCTTTTGATTTAGTTAATAGGCACAAACTTTGGTCTATTTTGCTGAATTATGGTTTGGATCAATCCCTGGTACATTTTTTTAGCATTTCTACATACTAATCTTAAGGCACAAGTAAGGATGGGTATGGGAGGGGAGTTATTAGGCCCAATTAAGGTAGGAAGGGGAGTCAAGACAGGGGTGCGCTGTAGCACCCCTGCTTTTTATTATCTATATTAATGGGCTGAGTAACTCCCTGAAACAATCAACCCCAGACGTCCCTATAATTAACGGTAAACCACTGCCTGTACTCCTTTACGCAGATGATGCGGTCCTAATGGGTCACACTCCGAATTCTCTGCGTATTTTGGTTAAAAGCTCTGTAGAGTACATGGACGGGCTGGGCTTACGCGTGTATTTTAAAAAGTCATTTATTATGTCATGTGGACCAGGGAAACGCTAGCTCAATTCTATACTGGTAGGGACCACAGAATAATTTCCACCCATACCTTCCCATATTTGGGGATGGTCTTTGCTGCGAATGGCTTGTGGACTGGGCATTTGGCCCACTCCACGAGCAAATTCTCAAAGGCCATAATTTCTATTTTAAGTCTCCCCCGACCGAAGAAAACATGTGCTATTGAAGCAATTTTAAGGATTTTTAAATTTAAATGCGTCCCAGTAGCCACGTATGGGGCAGAGATATGGGGTTTGGCGAAGAATCGGTGCATCCAGCAGGAAGAAAATCGGTTTTGTAGAAAGCTGCTGGGTGCACCGATTTCTACTTCTAAGTATATTTGCAATAAGGAACTTAAGTTACATTTTATATGTGATTTTATTAGTGCCCGACCAGTGTTATTCTGGCACTCAGTTTGGAGGAATAAATCTGCCACTCTAACAAGAAATTATAAGACTGCCTTAAGTGCGAGAGAGGAATGGACATCCCTTGCTCTCGGGGGTCTATAAAAGTTTGTGCAGTATTGACAAAGGTAGCCTCTTTTTAGACCTAAATAGAGCCGATTCAGGACATAAGAATGACCTGAAGAAAGCACTTTAAGCACTTTATAACACAAAGGGTCAGGGAAGAATCTAAGAAAACTACAGTCCTTAGTTACATGGGCAGGGAATTGTATAGGTACCCACTATTATATCTTACCCTGCCAATGTTAAATTGGGAAAGAAGTCTTATTTCGATTGGGGGCAGGAACTGTAAGATTCTTGTTTAGTTTTCCTCTAGGCTACCGGCCATACCCTGACAATATAAGAGGTCCCTGCGATGGGGTGAGCACACAAACTGATTAGCACTTTTGTAAATATTATTTAAAATATGTAAAATGTTTAACTCCCTTTTAAAAAAAATATAGACCCATTACTTTGGGGGAATCTTATCAACTGCTGCTTTCCTTGGACAATGAAGAAATAATTTTCCGTACTAGCACTTTGAGAACCGCTACACAAGCACGTAAAATGGACAATCCCCGACTTCCCTTTGTTCAGTAATTTGTAAAATTTGCCTGATGTTTATTTTGATCTACCAAATTTTAATAAGGATTTTAAAACATCATTGGAAACCTGTATATGTGCTTTTATGAATTCTTGGAATTCGAATAAAGATTTATGAAAAGAAAAAAAATGATCAATGGCCAAAAGGTCTGATAACACCATTAAATGTTTCATAATTAACTGTCTATAGAACAGTGTCTCTTAACTTACATGGATACCCACTTAAATCATTATTGGAAACCAGTGACCCACACTGAGTCATTACTGGAAGTCAACGATCCGGCCAAGACTATTTACATGATTTCAATCTCAAAACAATACACAAAAATACAGATAAACAAATACACAAATGAGGGAATTTTTTTTTTAATTCACAAACAAATAGAAACAAATCTCAATTTTAATTTACATGGCATGGTAGGAGCTTTTTTAAACTCAATTGAGGCCACCCATTGTCCATATTATATCCTGTTTGATGCACTTTAACTGCTCTCCAAAATCAGTCAGAGGTCATCAACTTAATTTTTAGCCTCCAACTTCAAATTGCTTCACATTTACTGAACATATTAAAATGTTTAATTTTACATTTTGCTTCTTTATTAGATAGACTATCAATCTATTTAATTTTTCAAGCAGTGTGGGGCTCCTCGAGTAGGCTTCACGTACCCTTATGTCTCCCCGAACCACAGGTTTAAAACTGCTGGTCTAGATCCTTTCCAGTTTGATAGCAGGGTTTCTGACAAGTCAGATGCGCAAGTGCCAGCTTTAAAGTAAGTACCCATGAAGCAATGTCCCTAAAACAACCAAACTCCTCACAATACACCAGAATCAGTGCTGAAAACATAGAACGAACTAATGTCCTCACGGGCAACAATATTGTTATACTGTAGTTTGTTAGACACACTAACCTTAATGATCACAAACCATGCACAAGCTTTACAGGGCTTAGCCTCTTCGCTGCTAGGCCTGCTCAACCTCTTTCCAGTTAATGGTAGAAATGGGTATGAAAGCAATACATCTTGGAAAGCTATACATATTAGCAAAGTCGACAATTCTGAATTCAGCAAGGGGTCATTTGTGTAGATCCTTCAAGGTTTCTATAAAGAAACTAACCGTTGAATATAGGCAAATTTAAAATTAGTTGAAAAAACAGCCATTTGTGTCAACATTTTCAGCTGTAACTTCTTCTAATTATGACGGTTGTTTGAAAGCAATGTACTGTTACATCCACTGGACCTTTCTGGTTGTGGGGATATACAGGACTTGTAGGTTCACCAAAAACCCGACGAACCCAGAGCCAAGAACTGAGCAGCTTCTTGCAATGGTTTTTTATTTTATACCAGGTATATAGCAATTAATTTGGGAAAATATATACATGGAAAAATGGGTATGAAAGACACCTATTTATTTCGGAAATTGGATCAAAACAGTTTGAAACAATAGATATTTGCACATTTCCAAAATTGTGAGTACCCACACTAGCATGAGAATTATAGTTCATTTTTCAAAATGACTTATTTTTACACATTGTCTCATTTGGAAGGCAGAAATGCATCGCAAGTCAATAAGTAATAACAGTTGCTCTACAATTCTGTAGTACCTTAAGTCTCCCGATAAAAATGATACCTCACTTGTGTGGGTACGCCTAGCGCCCGTGACATGAAAGAAATGCGTTACCTGTAACTGCAGTTATCCAGTATTGGTGTCTTTCATAGATTCACATGCCTGAATCATTCCCAGTCGTCGAGACGGGAGTCTCCGGTATATATAAAAGCAATGTCCTATAGACATACATAGAGAGAAGTAGGCCTAAGGGTCCCACCTTAGTAGCCTATCCATGTCCTTTTGTAAAAAAAGACCAAACTATAGAAGAGAGTCAATCAGATAACACCTCCCTCTAGAACCTTCCTGTCAGGAGCCTCAGTCTCAGATTTTCGTACGCAGCAAGCTAGGTAGGCGTAGCACAGAGAGATGGGTGAGTCATTCCAGGGGTGGCGGGAGGGTTGCATGTGAATCTATGAAAGACACCAATACTGGATAACTGCAGTAACAGGTAAGTAACGTATTTCTTATCCAGTATTAGGGGTGTCTTTCAAAGATTCAAATGCCTGAATCAGAGTAGCAAGCAATACATTGTGCATATTTCTGGTGGAATAACATGCAAGTCATTCAATAATACATATTATGCAATTATGGATAATCGATACCCATTAACCAGAAACAGTATAATAGAATGTGCATACCAGCAAAGGATGGAGGGATAAAGGAAGGCTTACCTTACTGAAACAGATGGCGTAACACTGCTTGTCCCACAGCCGCATCCTTCATCAGCTCTGTATCCAGGCAGTAGTGCCTGGTAAAGGTATGGGGCGACTTCCAAATTGCCGCTCTGCAGATATCCAGAACTGGCACCCCTGCAAACCGTGCCGCAGAAGTGGACACAGCTCTTGTAGAGTGAGCTCTGACTTTTTCTGGCAATGGCCGTCCAGCTTTGTCATGACAAAATGCAATTGCCGAAGATATCCATCTTGAAATACTTTGTTTTGAAAGTGGCATACCCTTCCGTGGTCTACTGAAGGCTATGAATAGCTGAGTGGACTTCCTGAAATTGTTAGTTTTGTCGATATAAAACTTCAGACACCTCCTAAGGTACAAGGAGTGCAGAGATCTTTCGGCTGCCGTGCTGGGATTAGGGAGAAAAATACTTGAGGATCACTGGCTTATTTAAGTGGAAGTCCGACGGGACTTTAGGAATGAGAGTAGTTTGTCCTGTAACTCCAGTTCTGTAGTAGGGGTATCTCTGTTATAGTCATAATATAGTGAATAGTCCCGCCCATGTGCGTGGACCCCGGCAATCAAAAATAATCTCTTAAGTTGTCAAATCATGCAGAAACTGCAAAGACACTTAAGAGAGAATTTAAAGACAAATAATGCAGCCTATATCCACAGGCTACACTGTCCAAATTCCACCAAATAACACCACACATAATACAGCCAGCCCAGTTTCTACCATAGAGAAACTTGCCTCCACCAGTAAAAGACTCTGGAATGATAGAGAGAAAGGCATGGACAGACAAGCCCCATAGGCTGCCATTATGTGGCTTAAATAGGATACTGTGCCTTTAAGAGAGCTTTCTAGAACTTTCTCCCAGAATGCATAGCAGGTCCCTCTACTTTCAGTTCTTTTTGAAGGCGAAGCACGCCAGACCTGTCGCATTCTTTATATGAAGAAATATCTCCACCGGGGAGGAGGGCGGGCGCTTATGACTATAACAGAGATACCCCTACTACAGAACTGGAGTTACAGGACAGAAACTACTCCTTCTGTAGTAGGGGATCTCTGTATAGTCATAATCTAGTGAATCGAATGGCAAGCCCATCCCCAAAACCCAAGGCGGCGGTGGAGAAAGAAAATAACGCCACTACTGTGCAAACAAATTCCGCAGCGAAGCTTGCCCAACCTGAGCGTCTGCCCTGGCGTCAGTGTCCAGGCAGTAATGCTTAGCAAAGGTATGGACCGACTTCCAAGTGGCTGCCTTGCAGATTTCAGCAATCGGCACGTTACGGAGCAAGGCCGTCGTGGCAGCTTTGCCCCTGGTAGGAGGTAAGCCTAAGGCTCATTCTAAGGTCTTATTAGCCTTTTGGTAACACAATTGTATGCAGGACACAATCCACTTCGAGATGGACTGCTTAGAGGTAGCAAGACCCGTACTGACTGATCCATAATTAATAAACAACTGGTCAGACCTACGAATATCTTTGGTTTTATCCAGATAAAATTTCAACACCCTCCTAACATCCAGTGAATGGAGAGACCTTTCCGCTGGAGACGAAGGGTTCTGAAAAAACGTAGGCAAAGTTATGGTCTGGTTGACATGAAAATCAGAAATAACCTTGGGAAGAAATTTAGGGTGAGTACGCATAACCTTAGCAGCATGAAATACAGTATAAGGTTCAGTACAACACAACGCCTGAATTTCACTCACCCTGCGGACCGATGTAATGGCCACGAGGAACGCCGCCTTCCAGGACAGGTGCTGCAACGAAGCCTTATGAATAGGTTCAAAAGGTTCCTTCATCAATCTGGACAGCACCACATTCAATTCCCATGAAGGCAAAGGAAGCCTGACAGGAGGGAATACTTTCTTCAATCCTTCCAGAAAATCTTTGATCACAGGGATCTGGAAAAAGGAAGTCTGTGAAGGGCATTTCCTGTAGGCAGTCAATGCAGCAAGATGAACCTTAATGGAATGAACATTAAGGCCAGACTGCGCCAAATGTAAAAGGTAAGGAAGGATGACATCTTCCTTACAGGTCGTAGGGTCATGGTTCTTAAGACTGGCACCAGATACAAAACCTCTTCCACTTGTAAGAATATGAAGTTCGAGTGGAAGGCCTCTTAGACTCCTTCAGTATGTCCATGCAATCCTCAGGCAGATCCAGATGGCCATATCTCAGGAGCCATGCCGCCAAACTCAAAGACGAGAGGTTGGGGTGTAACATCCGTCCCCCGAACTTCGTGAGAAGGTCCGGCCTGCACGGCAGCCGTATGTGAGGAAGGAGAGACCGGTGAAGTAGGTCCGTGAACCACCACTGCCTGGGCCACTCCGAGGCAATGAGTATCATCCGAGCCCTGGACCGGGCCCGGGCCAGCTTGATGAGCACCGCCGGAATAAGGGGAATGGGAGGAAAGGCGTACAGAAAGCTGTTCGTCCAGTTGATCCATAACGCGTTCCCCAGCGTCCCTTGCTGGTAGTACCTGGAGGCGAAGTCTCTGCACTTGCTGTTTTCGGCGGTGGCGAACAAATATACGTCTGGAGTTCCCCACCTTGCGAAGACTCCTCCTAGTACTTCGTCGTTTATGACCCATTCGTGGTTTTCCTGAACCAGCCTGCTCAGTGCGTCTGCCTGAACATTCTGCACACCTGGCAGATGGATAGCCGTTATCGTCAGACCTCTGGCTAGGAGCCAGCGCCAGATCGCCTGCGCCTCCTGTGACAGAGTGCGTGATCTCGAGCCCCCCTGCTTGTTGAGGTAGTACATCGTGGTGGTATTGTCCGTCTGTACAAGCAGAGAGTTGGTCTGGAAGGATGGAGGAAAGGCCTTCAGCGCCAAGTGAACAGCCCTGAGTTCCATGAAATTGATGTGATACGTGGCCTCCATCGGTGACCACGTTCCTTGAATCTGTAGGTTCCCGGAATGCGCTCCCCATCCCAGGAGAAAAGCATCCGTCAGGACAGTCTGCGAGGGAATGTCCTTGTGGAAGGGAACCTCTCTCAGGAGTTTCTCCGCCGAACACCACCACTTCAGAGACTGAAGAGCATGCAGAGACAGTCGTATCTTGTCGTCCCAAGATCCTGTCCTCTGATCCCACTGGTCTTCCAAGCACTCCTGCAGCGGTTTCATGTGCAGCCGTGCGTGTGGCGTCAGGAAGATACAAGAGGCCATCGATCCCAGTAGAGAAGACACCGTCCTCACTGTCGTAGATGGAGTTGTCATAAGAGCCTGAGCCTTCCGAAGGAGAGATAATAGTCGCTCTTCCGCAGGAGACACGCTTGCTGACAGCGTATTGATGGAGGCTCCCAAGTGCTGTATGCATTGGACCGGATTCGGGACAGACTTGGCCATGTTGATGTGCAACCCCAGCTTGTTCAAGAGAACGCACGTCTTCTGGAAGTGTGCTCGCGCTTCCGAGAAGGAGGATGCCTTGATCAACCAATCGTCCAGGTACAGGTAGACAAACACCTTGTTCTTCCTCAGGTGTGCTGCTACCACCGCCATGCACTTCGAGAATGTTCTCGGCGCAGACTTCAGTCCGAATGGGAGTACTGTTTTGATAATGATTGGCGCCGACTTGGAACCGCAGGAACTTCCTGTGTTTGTGTGCAATGGGCACATGGAAGTAAGCATCCTGTAGGTCTATGGCACACAGCCAGTCTCCCTGTTGCAACTGAGGATAAATCTGGTGCAACGACAGCATGCAAAACTTTTCCCTGCGAATCCATTTGTTTGCCTGTCGCAAGTCCAGAATGGGCCTGAACTCGTTCTTGTCCTTCTTGCGAACCAGGAAGAACCGAGTACAGGCCTCTTCCTCTCTGGGACAGAGGCACGTCTTCTATCGCCCTTTTCCTTAACAGGATATCGGCCTCCGCCTGGAGCTTGCGCAGCTGAAACTGCGAGCTGAGCAGAGGAATCGTCGGAGGAGGGCTTGTGAACCGAAGACTGTATCCATTGCAAACAATATTCAGCACCCACTTGTCCTGAGTAATTTTTCTCCACTCTGCCAGAAAAAATTGAATGCTTCCCCCTACCGGAGTGGGTAACAGATCCGGGGGAAGTAGGTTCCTAGGGCCTAGACCCAGCCTGGCCCTTGGGCGCCGGAGCAGACTGCTGGCCTCCTCTGCCCTTCTGGCGCTTCTGGAACGGCTTACGGAACTGTTGTTGTTGCGACTGTCCCGAAGCCTGGCCACGTCCTCTGCCTTGCCCACCGAACTGCCGTTGGAACGGGCGGTACGACTTCGTGTCTTTAGGCTTCTCCAGGCCCACAGCTGTGAGCGTTTCGGCCTCCGCCTTCATGCGGGCCATCTCATCGTCCGCATGCTTCCTGAAGAGGGTCTCGCCGGAGAATGGCAGGTTGCTACCCTCTGCTGCGCGTCCGGTTTCAGGGACGTAAGACGGAGCCAGGCGTGACGTCGTTGGTTAACCCCATGGCAAAACCCATGAGCTGCCAACAGGGAAGAGTCCGCTGCAGCGCTGATAATCTGGTTAGCCACCAGCATCCCTTCATTCAGCACTTCCTGGAAGTCCTCGCGCTTCTCGCGAGGTAAGAGCTCTGCAAACTGCTGGAGGGAGTCCCAGAGGGCGCGGTCATAGCGTCCCAACAGCGCCGTGGCACTCGCAGCCTTTATGGAGGTAGCCAATGTTCTACACACTTTCCTCCCTGCCGAATCCATCCATCTGGACTCCTTATACGGGGGAACCGTGGATGACGGGGTGGTGGCATGTTGTTTGCGGGCCGCTGTCACAATTACAGAGTCCGGAGGGGGCTCCGCCCTCAGAAAGGCCAGGTCCGAATCGGGAGCCCGGTACTTCTTCAGCAACCTCGATGGAGCCGCCTTCGTCACCGCAGGGGTGAGAAAAAGGGCCATAGCCGGTTCCTCCAGGCCCGGCACCAGAGGCAGGAGTGGACGAGACAGGTGTTTCTGATGCAATGTTTTAAAAATGACTGAAGTCTTAGGAGTAGGCACCGTCAAGGATATGCCCAACTTCGCAGCGCCCCTTAAAAGGACATCCTGGAACGCCACCAGGTCATCAATCGGGGACACCCTCGTGTCTGGTGACCCCGACAAGGTCTGAGAATAGTCCCTGGTACCAGAGGACCTTGTGCGAGAGCGAGAGTCGTGCCTCCTATGGCGGCGTCTCGACCGCGTGGACGATCTGTGTCGTGATCTCTCCCTCCTCCCAGAGCGAGACCTGCCAGCCCGTGGCCGCTCCACCGGTTTCCGTGGTGGGGTCTTCCTTGGCTCCTCTCGGGGTTTTGGTTTTGGGGTCCCCTTAGGAGGTACAGGCAAAGAAGGCAGCAAAGTGGACCTCGGCGGTGGAACCACCGGCCGAGGGGCGGGCCCATGTGGAGGAACTGGTGGCGGTGGGTCGCCTGATGGAAGCGGAGGGTTGGGGGAAGGATCCTCTTTAGGTACAGGCGGAGGTGGCGACCTAGGCCGAGATGGCGTGTACACCGCTGAGTAAACCGAGCCCGGTGGCCCCTTAGGCGAAGGGGGCTGAGATCCAGCCCCTTCAGCGGGTGATCGCTTCCTCTTGCGTCCTCCACTTGAAGCAGTCTGACTGCTGGGACCAGAATCCCTCTTGCGCCGTTTTGGAGAGGCAGAACGACTCCTAGACGCCGACCTCTTTCTTCTCGACGCTGAGCGTCGCTTTTCCGGCGAACGTCGCCTCCGCGACTCCGGCGTCGAACGTCGCCTCCGCGACTCCGGCGTCGAACGCCGCCTCCGCGACGTCTACCTCCTCTTCCTCGACGTCGAACGCCGTCCCCGCGACGTCAACCTCTTCCTCCGTGACGTCGTACGCCGCCTCCGCGACGTCGAACGTTCCGTCCTCGACGACAAGCGTAGATTCCTCCTTCTCGATGCCCTCGACGTCGAGGAGCCACTCAACGCCGACCTCTGCTTCGACGGCGATGCCTCGACGGCAAGCGCCGATGCTTGTCACTTCGTCTCCGACGTCGATAGGAAGACTCCGACGTCGATGACAAGGACGTCGACGGTGGCTTCGACGGCGACCTCTCCAGGCCCTTCGACGTCGAGCCGTCACGCCGTCTCGACCCGGAGCCCCGGGGAGAAGGGGAACACACCGCCGTCATCCCTCTCGACATAGTCGTCGCAATCGACAGACCGGGACCGTTTGCTGGACTTCCTGCCTCTGGGGAGCCCCCCAGAGGCCTCGGCAGAGGGAACCTTCCCAGCCTGCCCAGACCCACCTGCAGCCGTCTCTCCTCAAGGCCTGAAAGCCTAATCTTCATCCTGTCCCTCAGAGTCCGAGCAGTAAACTGCTGGCAGATGACAGTCCTCAGGGACAAGATCTTCAGGGAGACAGACTATGCAGACGTCGTGTGGATCAATCTTGGCCTTCCTCCCACATGCTGGACACTTATCAAAAAGACCAGGCATTTTAGAGCCCTAAAACGCCTGAACCAACACACAAAAGAGAAGGAGAACACCAAGAAAGTAAACTGAAACACTTTTAAAACACTAAAGTGCCAAAATATCCAATAAACCCTTGAAACAAGGGAGAGCTCAATGCCAGGGTCCTGTTAGCAGGATCCGGAAAAAACTGAAAGTAGAGGGACCTGCTATGCCTTCTGGGATACTGGGAGAAAGTTCTAGAAAGCTCTCTTAAAGGCACAGTATCCTATTTAAGCCACATAATGGCAGCCTATGGGGCTTGTCTGTCCATGCCTTTCTCTCTATCATTCCAGAGTCTTTTACTGGTGGAGGCAAGTTTCTCTATGGTAGAAACTGGGCTGGCTGTATTATGTGTGGTGTTATTTGGTGGAATTTGGACAGTGTAGCCTGTGGATATAGGCTGCATTATTTGTCTTTAAATTCTCTCTTAAGTGTCTTTGCAGTTTCTGCATGATTTGACGACTTAAGAGATTATTTTTGATTGCCGGGGTCCACGCACATGGGCGGGACTATTCACTAGATTATGACTATACACAGAGATCCCCTACTACAGAACCGAGGATTAGTTCGGACAACCACTCGGTCACCCTTAAACTGCATGAAAGGGTCTTGTATGATAAGAGCCTGCAATTCACTGACCCTCCTTGCTGATGTAAGTTCAAGTAGAAGGGCTGTCTTCCATGAAAGAAATTTGATTTCCGTCCTATGGATGGGTTCAAAAGGGTGTTTCATCAATTGGTTAAGAACCACATTGAGATGCCATGTTGGTGGAATTATACGTGGCCGAGGAAAGGATCTGTAAAGTCTCTAGAGGAACTGCTTTATCAGTCTATTGGACCAGAGAGAGGGTCCTTTCAATGTTCTTTTAAATCTTGAAATTGCAGCCAGATGTACTCTAATGGATGCATGGGCCAAGCCCGACTGCGCCAGATGTAGCAGATAGGGTAATATTTGTTCCGGAGAGGTGCGGAAGGGGCGTAGACCGTTGTCCGCACACCATATACAAAAACATTTCCACTTCAGGGAATAGGTCTTGTTAGTACGGTCCTTTCTTGCCTTGGCTAGGACATCTTTACACTCCTGCGGAATGCTCAGTTTACTGAACTCTCGGTACTCAGGAGCCAAGACGATAACCTGAGAGATTTCAGATCCGGATGTTGAACCTGCTTGTTGCTCATCGTGAGCAGAGATGGACGTTGAGGCAGGCGGATTGGCGGTTGCAGTGAGAGGCGATGAAGGTCCGTGAACCAGTGCTGTCTCGGCCAGAATGGGGCAATCAGAATAAGAGTGCAAGGTTCCGCCTTCATCTTCCTAAGGACCCTGGGGATCATTGGAAATGCCGGAAATGCGTACAAAAATACGTTGCGCTATGCGATGGAAAATGCATTTCCGAGGGACCTTGACTGGGGATGCCAACTTGCGTAGTTTTGGCATTTGGCTTTCTCCCTGGTCGCAAACAGGTCGATCTGCGGTGATCCCCACACCGAAAAGATGTAAGCTACCATTTCCATGTCGAGTTCCCATTCGTGGGACAGAGACCTCTGCCTGCTCAGAGCATCTGCTATGACGTTGTCCTTGCCTGGGACGTACTCTGCTTTTAACGAGATGTTGAGAACAAGCCAATTTCAGATCTTCTGCAATTTGCAAGTTAGTGTGAGCGAGCGCATGCCTCCCTGTTTGTTCCAGTAGTGCATTGTCGTGGAGTTGTCTGTCCTGACTAGCACTGGGGAGTTCTTGATCCGCGGTATGAAAGCCTGCAGGGCTAGGAAAACCGCTCACAGACCCAGGAGGCTGACATGAAGCGGTTTTTCCTGGTTTGTCCACTTGCCACTGATCTGCAATTCCTGAAGGACTGCTCCCCAACCCTCCAGAGAAGCATCCGTTATTACGTGTGGAGCTGCAGGGAGCAGAAACAGCAACCCTTGTGAAAGGTTCTTGGGCGACCACCACTGCAGTGCCTTGGTTATTTGCTGTGTGATCACAATGCGGTCCTCGAAGGATCCCGAGCATTGAGTCCATTGTCTGGACAAAGCCTCTTGCAGCGGACACATCCTGAGGCGGCAGTGCGGTATAAGCAGGATGCACGAGGACATCATCCCTAAGAGTGATTTGAAAGTACGGACTGGTAAAGTCTTCTTTGAGGCCACTGACGCAGCCAGAGAGACGAGCTTGTGTTTCCTCTCCTGAGATGGGAATGCCTTCGCATTTACCGTATCCAACGTCGACCCAAGTAAGGAAATTATCCCGGAGGGTTGCAAAGTGGATTTCTCGTGGTTGAGTGTCAAACCCAGATGCCTGAAGAGATTCAGACAGGCGTTGGAGGATGCAGTTGCGTCTGCTAGAGATGGTGCCTTTACCAGTCGTCCAAATATAGGAAGACTTGGTGTCCGTGCTGCCGGAGGAATGCTGCAACCGGGGAGAGGCATTTGGTGAAAATCCTGGGTGCAGGCTTGAGGCCAAACGGTAGGACACAGAATTGGTAGTGTTGACCTGCCACTGCAAATCTGAGGAATTTCCTGTGCCGTTTGTGGATAGGGATGTGAAAGTACGCGTCTTGTAGATCTAAGGACGTCATGAAATCCCCCTCCTCCAAGAGTCCCAAGATCTCCTGTATTGTTACCATGCGAAACCATTGACTTCAAGAACGCGTCCTCAGCTCCAATATGGGCTTCCATTTCTTCTCCTTTTGGATCAGGAAGAAGCGGGAGTAAAATCCCTTTCCTCTGTGAGCCGATGGTACTCGCTCTATTGCTCCTTTTTTTAACATAGTGGAGATCTCCTGAAGGAGCAATCGCATGTTGCTGTGGTGCATTATACGAAGAGGAGTTGTCGGGGGAATTGTTTTGAATTCTATGGCGTGTCCAAATTGTATCAATTGCAGCACCCATCGGTCGGTTGTAATGGTTTTCGAATTGTGGAGGTAGTTGGTTAGATTTCCTCCAATTTTGAAAGAATGAGATGGTGGAGGGACTGGCTGCTGGAAAAAGTCATTGGCGTCCGCCAGTGGTTTTCTTTTGATTCTTCCCTCTATTTTCCATAAGAGGTCTGTGGACCTTGCTGCTGCTGTCGTGACTGGAATTGTGATCGGCCTTGATTATAGGAATAGGAGGACATGTTTTGATAGTTTCCTCTGTAGGAGGACTGACCTCTGCCCCTGCTCCCTCGAAAGGACTGATTTCTGAATTGAAGTGTGCCCAGGGCTCTTGCCGTATCCGTATCATTTTTTATCGATTGCAGGGTCTCATCAATTTTCTCCCCAAACAGGTGTTGTCCGTCGTAAAGTATGTCGAGGACTTTAGCCTGTACATCCTGCCTAAAAGAGGTAGCCTTGAGCCACCCTTGTCTCCACAAAGCTGCTGCTCCAGCCAGCGGTCTAAAACCAGTCATTGCTATATCCATAGCACAGTCAATCAGTTCAGAAGCCGATGTTTGGCCCTCTGAGTAGGGATTGAACCTCTTCTTTCGAGTCGTCAGGCAGCTCGGAGAGATACGGAGCAATGTCAGCCCGCAACTGCCTGTTATATCTCCCTAACAGCGCAATTGAGTTTGCCACTTTCACGGTCATGGCTGAGGTGGTAGAGAACCGTTTCCCAATGCTGTCCAGCTTCCTACCCTCCTTATCTGGTGGAGCAGTCACCTGCGAGGACGGGTTCCTAGCATTTTTCTATGCCGCCTGAGTGACCACCGAATCCGGCTTGGGTTGACCTGTAAGGCAAGCTGGTGCCGTTGATTGGGCCTTGTACTTATCCAGTCTCGGCACAACCACCGATACGGAGGCCGGTGTTTGCATTATTTGTAGACCCTGCTCCCATATGTGGTCGATAATGGGAATGGACCTGGTTGTCTTCTTAATCGGGTCCTTAAAATCATAAAGAAAACAGTTTCATGAGATTCCATAGTCATATGGAACCTTTTAGCCGCTCTTTCAACTAGATTGTGGAACCCTCCTATGTCTGCAGGAGGTGAGTCTGAGGTTGAAGGTTCAGGCGAGGCTGGGGAAGAAGCTATGTAGTCCACATCATCCTCATGATCAGATTGACTTCCCCCTCTTCTTGTTCCACCTCCTCATCATCCGATGACGGAAGAACTTGTACTGGTTCCCAGGGCGGTGGTCTAGCACGTGGAGACGCCGTCACCCTAGTTGTTGATGGCACCGGTCCCGCTGCCTGTGGGGTGGAAGATTCTGGAAAAGGTTTGTTTGTAGTCCTGGATCAAAAACCTTAAGTCTGATACTATGGACGCTGGTAGACATACCATAAGTGTGATTTGCGTCTGGACCTTTGATTGAACATAATGTTCTTGAGTAAATTCCACGTCGTCGAGCTCATCATCAGTGCTTTGGCACTTTACCACCAGGTGAGAAGGACTCGTAGCCTGCATGTCCTGTTCCTCATCTGTGTCTTCATCCTGTAGAAGACGAGATGGTAGCAACCTTTGTAACCTACTCGGAGACATTAAGTCCGGTGTAAGCGCCTTCTTGGCATTCTTTACTCTGAGAGCATTGCTGTAGACCATCCTCATCCATCAAAATCGGATCCGACGACTGCAAGGTAGTCGACGGCATAGAAACCATACTCGCCGTCGACTGAGGAATAATCTCCGACTGCTTCCACTGTATCGTCGACGTAGTAGTCAGTGCCCTTGTCGACTCGGACTGCAACGGTGTAACTTGTCGACTGTGCCGCAGTCGACGGTATTTTCTTCGTCGTCTAGGTCGTCGTCGAGAGGATCTTCGTCGACGGCACAGGCGTCGACGTCCTTGGCTTAGTCGTCGACACCGACGTAGACGACGAGATCTTAAGCGTCGACGACTGGTTTTTTATGAGGATAATCGACGACAGTCTTACCCGCCGACTATGGAGTAGTCCTCGTCGACTATGAAAACGCCGACGACGCCGTCGTCGTTGACACTGTCGTCGAAGTGGAGACATAGACAGGAGACAGTCTTCTTATGCACTGACGATCGCGTCGACGGTGGCGCTGGCTTCCTGGAGGCAGGAACTTCCTTGTCAGACGCTGAAGATTTTGCCTTTGAAGACTTTTAGCAGTCTTTTTAGGAGGAGCGTCTGAAGGGCTAGGGGAAGTAACCCTTGGACTCTTCAAGGATAATTTAGTGGAGACAGAAGCAATCTCACCGTCCTGTGAAGACTCCAAGTTGTCCCTGGTCTTAAGTTTGTTCAGCCACATCAAAAGTTGTCCCTCTCTGTCCTAAAGCGATTTTGTAGAGAATAATCTACAAATCTTGCATTCCTTTGGCGAATGGTCCGGATAGAGACAGTAAAGACATGTCTTGTGCTGGTCCTCAATATGTAATCTCTTTTTATTACAAGAGGCACAAGCTCTGAAGAGACCCCTCTTCTGTGGGTCGGCCATAGTCAGATTTTGCTGAAAGTTGTTGAAAATAGTGAAGAAAAAAGCTTAAAACGAGCAAACCTGAGAACTCAGGTGGAGACTCCTTAGCACAACGTGCGGTAGAAAATCTGAGAGACAGGCTCCTGACAGGAAGGTTCTAGAGGGAGGTTTTAGAGTTTGGTCTTTTTTTACAAAAGGACATAGATAGGCTAATAAGGTGGGACCCTTAGGCCTACTTCTCTCTATGTATGTCTATAGGACATTGCTTTTATATATACACCAGAGACTCCCGTCTCGACGACGGGAAATGATTCAGGCATGTGATTCTATGATAGACACCCCTAATACTGGATAACGGCTCAACACGTAACGTGGATACTTTATTTTTACAGTGAAAACTGATCCTTTTTTTGCAAAGTGCCTAGCTGTAGATTTTGAATGCTAGCTCTGCCGGCACCTAGGGAAACCTAGCAAACAGACACATTTTTAAAAATAGACAACTTGTCTGACTCTCACCAGGTTCTGTTACCCAGAATACCTTGCAAATTCAAAATGTGTACAAATAAAACAATTGCCTCCCTTTTCTGTGGTAGAAAGTTATTGAATCTGTGTGGATCCACAAAATTCCAGCCAGCCTGCATTCCATGAAGTCTTCAGAGAAAAATGGTACCTCACTTGTGTGGGTGGGTCAAGTACCCGCGACAGGCAAGGGCCCAAAACCTATTGAGGCGACTTAAAAATGACTTATTACAAAACAACCTGGTTTAGTAGTGGGGGGTGGGGGCGGGTCAAATGCGTTTTTGGCCACCTGGCCCGGCGGCCATCTAGGGAAAGCTACCAAACCCACACATTTCTGAAAACTAGACAGCCAGGGGAGTCCAGCATGGTATGGCTTGCATGGGTCCCCCAACATTTCCCTACCAAGAATCCCCAGCAAACCTCAAATTTTGCTGAACAATTGCACTTTTTTTCTCACATTTCTGTGTGGGAAAGTTCTGGAATCTGCGTGGATTTACAAATTTCCTTCTACACAGCACTCCCCGGGGTGTCTAGTTTTCAGAAATGTGTGGGTGTGGTAGGTTTCCCTAGGTGGCCTCTGAGCCCTGGGCCAAAAACCCAGGTGATTCCCTTGCAAAACCAGGTTTTTGATATGTCATTTTGATATCTCCTCAATACGTTTTGGGCCCTGTCTGTTGCGGGTACTTGACCCACCCACGCGAGTGAGGTATCATTTTTATCAAGCGACCTGGGGGATTGCTGGGTGGTAGGAAATTTATGTATCCACGTATATTCCAGAACTTTCCGACACAGAAATTTGAAGAAAAAAAGTGATTTTTTCATTAAAATGTAAGATTTGCATGGGATTCTGGGTGGATAAACATTGGGGGATCCACGCAAGCCATACCTTCCCCAGGTCTCTAGTTTTCAGAAATGTGTGACTGCCCCCCAATTGGGGGAGGGGGGGTTTGGGGGGCAAAAAGACTGAATGTGGCCACATTTGTTGGGGGGAGCACATGGCCTTACCCAAGGGGCCGCTCCACCCTCCCTGGTGTCTAGTGGATGGATCCCTGCCTGGGGATCGCCCTCCTGGGGAGATCCCCAAGCAGGGATGTACTGGGGAGATTCTCCCCTTTTCAATGATACCTCTCCCGACTTTCTACGTGTTCAGGGGGCTGAGATAGCCCCCCCAAGCACGTAGTAAGTGAAACTGAAATGAACCGTAAAGGCTCATTTCAGTTTTGGTTTCTGTGAAATGACGTCAGCACGACGTGCGCGCTGATTGTCATTTCACAGAAACACGGGCGCCTCAGGAGCTGGAGAACCTCTTCCCCAGCTCCCGAGGCTTTAGGGGAGTAAAAGAAATCCCTCTGGTGCCTGCACCATAGGGATTTCTTAAACAATTGCATCAGACGTGTGGGAGCTGTCCAACGCATATGAGAACTTGTGTTTCGGATGGCTCCCGTGCATCCAATGCATGGAAGGGGTTAAACTGGCATGTAGCTCTTCAAAACGCACACTTAGAGCTGAGAAAGGAAAATGTTACTTTGCAAACATTTGTTATAAAGTGTAGTGCTGTGGTTTCACATTTTCTGTGTACTCCTGTCTAGTGTTGGGTTTGGATGTTTGTAGGTTTTCTTCAAAGTGTTTCAAATCGTGAGGCTAAGTAAGACTCCTACAGTGATAATGACCCTTCTGAGGGCTTCATTAACCTCTTCAATGCTAATGACAAGGGTAACTCGTCATGCACTGCCCATTCATTTCAATGGAAATCTCATTATATGGGCCTGATTCCAATAGCGTCCAAGTGGTTAAGACTGACAACAGGTGTGCGCAAAAAAGGGAGATATGTTTTGTTCTGTATTTAAGCTGTTAAACGTAGCCGCAAGAAGGTTGGGCGTGTTTTTAGGAGATTAAGTTGGTAGAAAATAATATCCGGGACTGCAGGTTTTTGGGGCAGTCAAGGTGTTTGGGCTTGCAGTAGTGAACAAACTTTTACCACTCCGCTTCATAGCAGGCTTGTAGTAAGTTGGCGGGACTCACAGGAGGTCCATGCATTCCTTCAAAGGTAACCAAACTCTAGAATATCTGGTGCCAAATTGCTAGATTAAGCCGTCCTAATGCCATGAGACAAAGGAAGGCTATGAGGACGAGATATAAAGGGTGAGGTTAATTTGTACATGGTAGACATGTTTGGATTCTTTTTTCCCCCGTTTGTGCTTGCATGTATAATCCTTTAGATGGTTCCACCTGATTATGCATATGCTTCTTCCCCACCTGTTTGTATTCCTCGTGGGGGAGGTCGGGTGGGACACATGTGAATCCAGAAAACTCTTCAAGCTGCTAAACTACTGGTAAGTAACCATTTCGTTTTCCAGCGTGAATCCTTTTCTGGATTCACATGCTGTGCATCAGATTATGTAGTGGTTTCTCCCCTTCTGGGGTTGCTGTGGTGAGGGGAAGATCTTGCGAACAGGTGTTGAAGTACTTTCTGTCCAATTTGCCCTTCCTTTTTAATGTGTATGTCCACATAATGCTTGGTGAATGTGTGTGGTGATGCCTATGTGGCTGCTACACATAGTGTCTATGGGCACATTGACCATAAATGCTGGAGTCGCTGCTTTCTTGGGTTGTGAGCTGTTGGTTGCACTGCTAATTCCTTGTTAGCGGTGGCATAGCACAGTTGGATGGTTTGTACTATCCATCGTGAAGTTGATGCCTTTGACTGCTACTCCTGTGTTTGTATGTACATAGGTGACAAACAACTGTTTGGTCTTGCACACTTGTTCCAGTTTTTGTAGGCGATATAGTGCTCTCCTTAAATCCAAGGTATGGAGGCTACTTTCTCCCACTGTGGGTATTTGAAGAAAACCAAGAGGAGAATACTCTGATCTAAGTGATATTTGGATACCACTTTTGGCAGGAATTGCGGGTTTGTTTTCAAAATTACCTTGTCCTTGTGGATTTGCATGTATGGTTAATGCCTGTAGTTCACTCACTCTTCGTAAAGATGTAATGGCAATGAGGAAGGCGGTTTTGAAGGTAATGTGTTTGAGTTCTGCTTTGTGCATTGGCTCAAATGATTGTCATGAGTTGCATGAGCACTGTATTGAGACTCCACATGGGGACTGGGGCTGTTCTAGGTGGTGTAATTGGTTTAGATCCTTCTAGGAATCTTGTTATGGCTGGTCTTTTGAAGAAACTTGTGCATGTTTCTCCCCTTGTGTACGCCACGATGGTAGCAAGGTGAAGCTTTATGCTTGAGAAGTTGATGTGGCTGTCCCTGACCAATGTAGTGACAGGGCATTCCTTTTTGACATGTGGTGCGGAAACCTTGAGGCAAAGGACCAGCATTTCTTGTTCTGTACTGTTGCAAACAGGTCTAGCACTGGTGTTCCCCATGTTTAGAAGTTTTGTATAGTATTGTCCTTCAATTCTCACTCGTGAGAGCAGCTGTTCTGTTTGCGTAGCATGTCTGCTGTTGTGTTGTATACTCCTGGTAGGTGCGCTGTTTGTAGATTGATACCTTGAGGTATTGCCCAATACCTGATCTCTTGTGCTAATTTGCTTAGCGGAAATGATTTTGTACCTCCCTGTTTGTTGAGGTAGAACATTGTGGTAGTGGTGTCCGTTTGAATATGGACAGTTCTCCTTTGAATGGGTTTCTGGAACACCTTCAATGCTAGGAATACAGTTTATTTTCAAGTGATTGATGTGTTTTATGGAATCTTGTTCCATTGGCCTCTTACTCTTTCTTGAAGCGTGCTCCCCATCCATTGAGGGTTGTGTCTTATCACAGGAGTTGGGTATTTGAAAGGTCTCACTTGTGCTATGTTGTTGGATGCCCACCATTGTTTTTCTGACAGCAGCTTGTTCTTAACTAGATCCTTCCAACTCCGTGGCTCGGGACCAGTTGTTGGTGAACCATTGTTGGAATGGCCGCATATGTAGACAGGCATGAGGGATAAGTGGGATGCCATCATGCCCATGCGTTTCATGACTCCTCACTATCAGATTGTACCCTCTGGTAGAGGGAGGTTTCCTGTTTGATAGCTTGTATTCTGTTTAGCGTAGGGTATGCCAGTGCGTTCCTTGAATTAGTCTTGCAACTAGGAAAATATTTTATCTGGTATTGTTGAGGATTGTTTGTGATGTATGGAGAATCCTAGCTCCTGCAGGGTGTTGATTGTTGTTTGAACGTGGCTGAGACATCTTTGCTTTGTTCTTGCCTTTATGAGCCGCCAGTCCAGTTAAGGATAGAGGTGCATTCCCTCCTTTCTTAGGTGAGCCACCGCTGCAGCCAGGCATTTGGTAAAAACATGCGGTGCTGGTTTTATCCCGAATAGTAGTACCTTGAACTGGTAGTGTGTTCCGTTGTGCAGAAACCAGAGATATTTTGTGTGTTTTTGTTCATCGGTATGAGCAAATAAGCGTTCTTGAGGTCCATTGTTGCATTGTAATCCCCCTTTTGGAGTTGTTGGATTATTTCTTGTAGAGTAGTCATTTTAAAGTGTTGTGTTAAAATGAATTTATGAACATTAGGTCCAGGATTGGCCTTGGTGAGAAATCCATTTTTGGAACTAGGAAATGGGATGAGTAATTTCCTGTTATGATTTCTTCTCTAGGAACCAATTAGATTGCTTGTTTTTGAAGGTGGTCTTTGATTTCTGTATTTAACTGTTTGAGTTCTGATTTGAGGAACTTTTTCCTTGGTGGGTTTGCTGGTGGTGTTTAGGTTAGTTCTATGCAATACCTGTATTTTGTAAAATTTATAATCCATTTGTCTGTGGTGATTTTTCTCCACCGATGCGGATATTGTGCAATCCGTCCTACCACTGAGGTGTGTGGGTTCTTGTCTGTGACAGAGTAAATTAGAGCCATTTCTTCTTCAGGTCTGGCCTCTGCCTCTACCTCGAAAGGGCTGCTTGGGCTGTTGCTGCCAACTTTGGTATCCTTTTTGCTGGCCACTTCCCTGGCCTTGTTGGTGTGACAGTTGCTGGCCCTGTGCAAATGCTCCCCTTCCTGTGGGTTTTCTGCTGTTACACCCACCTCTTTTGAAGGATCGTCTTTGCTCCCTTTGCTCTTGCAGTCTCGTTATCCTTTATTTGTTAGAGGGATTCGTCCACCTCTTTTCCAAACAGTGCCTCCCTTGTGAAAGGTCTGTAAATGGATGTTTGAACCTCTTGTTTAAAACCAGAAATTCTTAGCCAGGCAGGCTTCTCAAGGTTCTACCTGTGCATATTTGCCTGCTGGCAGGGTCTGCTGCATCCAGTACAGATTTAAGGCATGTGTTAGTGATTTTTCTGCCTTCCTAGACAATAGATTTACTTCTTTGTAGATGTTTTTCGACCTCATCCCATTGCTGGTGTCCGTATCCGTTTAGTAGGGCAATAGAGTTCACGATTAGCTACTGCGTCGCTGTCTCTATCTTCCTGCCCACCATGTCCATTTGTTGGCTTTCCTTTTCTGGTGGTAGTCCAATGTCAGATCACATTAGCTCTTCTACTGGCTGTGTTAAGGTTGATAGAGTTAGGTACAGTGTTTCCATGAATGAATTGTGGGTCCTTGGAGAAGGCTTTGTACTTCGACCCTGGGTGCAACTCCTTTTGCTTGAGGCTGGTTCTTTAAAGGCCACCTTGCCTTGATCTAGAATGCTTGCAGCATTTGCAAGTATTAAGTCTCCTTATTGCTGGGGCTGTTTCCAGTAGGGAACGGGTCGCCTTTTCATCTTCGAAGGGAACTCAGAAGGTGTCTGCTGCCCTTTTAAACAGTCCGTTGTAGAAGGCTATATCATCTGGTGGTGATGCCTTCGAGGGATAGTAACACATTTTATTTTTGGGGCTTTCGGTGCCAGATTTATTCCATGTGTCTTAAAAATACTCAGATTCATCCTCCTCTTTGGGAGCGTCTGCATTCCTCAGGGTCTTCCTCGGTTCTGGGGGTGGAGACTCGAAAATCTCCACTTCGGCGCCATCCGCCCCTTCGGCGTAGACGTTTTCTTTTTCGACGGCTGAGATCTTTGGGATTTTAAAGTCCTTCATTGAGCCGTCAAAATCCTCCTTTTGGAGAAGCGTTGCCATTCGGCTTCGAGACATTGTCTTTTCTTCTCGACCTCAAGGACTCTCTCTGCGTCTGAGACCTTCGTTTATTTGCTCTTCCCTTTGGGGTCTCATGTTCGACCCTACTCTTCGGCGCCTTGTGCGATTTTCCCTCGACGGACTCCCTTGGTAGTGTTCCGTGGGGTTCTTTCGATCGCTGCTCAATATCACCTTTTTCTTCGGCGTCTGGCTGACTTTGGCTGCGCCTTGTTGTGGCCCTTCGATTCCGGCGGATGTTTATGGTGTTTATCTTCTCCATTTTCTTCCGAGCCTCACCAGATTTCTTGCGGGGTGGATTTTCTGAGTCGCCCTCTAAAATCTCGACGTCTGAGCCTCCGTGCGTTGATTCTACCAGGAGTCCTTGGTCTTAATCACTGGAAAGGCCTAGGTCCTTCAGTGAGAATTTCCTCGAAGTCTGTGTTGCGTAGTGGGCTTCCTCTGCTTTCGGCGAGTTCAGTGTCTTCGTTTGGAACAGCGCAGGTCTCACAGTCCTTGTCCTTATGGTCTTTTGGACAGGCAGAGGTTGCACAGGTGTGGATTGCACTGGGGGAACTCGTAGTGGCACTCTGGCAGAACTTGAAGGGGGTCTTTTCCATGGCCCCTACCTCTCCATTGGTCGACCCTGGTTGTCTTCTTGTGTTCTTGCAGTTCTGTTCCCCTCTGCACTATAGATGTCGATGGACGATGGAGTTTAATTGAAATCTTTACCTTTTCATTCTTTTTTAGGGGGGGTTCCTGAAATAAAATTGTAGCCTCTAGTCTAGTTTCAAGTCCCAACGGCAGAAAAAGAATCTAAAGATGGCTACCACGTACAACAACCAACAGGGCGCTGTCTGGCATCACACAGGGGACGTACCTGGCACCAAATGGTTGTCGACGACGCCCACAACAGAAAACCAAAAAAGACTATTGCGGACCAAACCACTAGATGGTGGAATGATGCTCCGCATGTGAATCCAGAAAAAGATTCACGCTGCAAAACCAGTATTTTCTGTGCTGTGGTTTATTGGGATGTGGAGATATGCATCTTAGATCTGTTGCCGTAAAATCTTTTTGCAGTTGTGGTATGACCTTCTGCAGAGTTGTAATTTTGAATTTCAGGTTCTTTATGAATTTGTTGAGGAATCAGATCTAGTTTTGGACTAAGACCCATCCTGTTTTGATATTAGGAGGTATGGTAATAGTTCCCTTTTTATCTCGTTTTTGGGTACTCTACTGCCCCCTTCTGAAGCAATTCTTGTACTTTTAATCTGACGTTCTTTTTTGTATGTTTTCTTTGCGTCTTTTATTGGTGGTTTTCTTATTCATACAATATCCAAATCGTGTGATGTTGAATATCCATTTGCCTGTTATCTTCTCCCATTGTTACAGAAGTCCTTTATCCTCCCTTCCACCAGTGTGAGAGAGAGGGGCCCTGTATTGAGTTACTTACTAGATGGTATAGCCATTTGTGGCTGCAGTCTCCCTTTTGCTCGCCCTTGAAAAGGTTGTCTAGGTGTAGACTGGTACTGCCATTCTAGCAACTGTTTGTGCTCGGCTTGAACCATGTAGCCCTTGATATTGAGCGCCAAGAAACCAATTGGTGTATGTGCGCGGTACCAAATTTTTTTAACATAACATAACATGTGGTTGTGCCTTGGAAGATCGCTCCCCCTTCAGGTCCTCTTGTTGGTGAAGCCTCTTCGTTGGTTTCCCCTGAATTGCAAAGCCACCATGGATTTTGTGGTTTCATTGTCCTTTTTTAGCTGTAGTAGTGTTTCATCAACAGCACTAACCATTCTCCATTAAACGGGTGTCAAAACAAGCCTGCACCTTACTTTTGAATACAGACTCTAAACAAGCAGGTCTTCTTAGGGTGGTTTCCACCATCATTTGTCTACTTGTATCTGCAGCATCTAGAGCCAATTAAAGACTGATATGGACAATATTCTTCTCCTCCTCAATGAGGGATGCTGCCCTCCGTTGGTATTGCTCAGTTAGGTACTTCAGGAGTTCTGCCATTTTCTCCCAATGTTGATAAGCATGCCTGTTTAACAGTGCGTTAGAGTTGGCAATATGCCACCGAGTCACAGCTCCCCTCAAATTCTCATTCCACCTTGTCCATTTTCCTGCTCTTTGTCCAGAGGCAGGCTTGATGTGGGAATATTTTTTTCTTGCTGTTGCTGCAATGATATAGCCTGCTGGTACGGTCCCTCAAATATATTGCGGGTTCTTAGGTGAATGTTTCTACTTTTCGGCCTTTGACGTTACAGACCTGCATGTTCCTGGTTCTTTCATGGACTACCTTGCCCCAATATACTAGAAGGCACAGAGAGATATTGACTCTTACCTTCATAGTAAAATCTCCACTAAAAAAGTGCTTTCTTCCTCCAGCTGTACGTTTTACTTCGCAGTCCTCTAAATAAGCTGCTTGCACATGGTGATGTTGTCTTGAGGGGAGAGCCTCGATAGTTAATTGTCTATCCCCTCTTCTGGGAGTCTGTTTCGAGTTCTTGCCACTGGGTCTCGAGGTATTCAGACCCTTCTGTGTCCTGAATCATGCCTGTTGATTCCAGATCTTCCTTTTACTCGAACATTTGTTCTTCCTCCTCCAGAAGTTTTTATGGTGTTGGGGGCTCAAGATCTTCTACGCCTTTCCTCACACCCCCTCCGTTCAAAAGCATTCAGCGGAAATCTGACCACCTTGAGAGGCGTCAAACTCTTCTGAAGAATTGCAGCATTCTCAACTTTGAGACACCTTTTCTTGCATTCCATTTCAGCCGAACGATTTTCGGCTTCGAGCGGGGTGTTAACTTTCTTTTTATTGTCAAGCTTTGTTGATGTCTAGCTCGACTGCTTCTTTGACTTCTCACTTTGATCCTCCCTCGAAGCCTGTGAGAAAGTGCTGTCTTTCTTGCATGATATGCACCCACTTTTTGCTGAATTGCTGATGTTCTTTGACTGAGTGTGCCCTGGGCTAATGCTAATCAGGTACCCAGGGCCTATCTTCCTTCCCTAAAATTGCACTGAAGCCTAAATCTAATTGGCATTTCTCGCCACATGTCTGCCCCTGGTAAATGGTACCACAGGTACCCGGGGCACTGTGACCAGAAAAGGCGTGTAAGGGCTGCAGCGCTTCTTGTGCCACCCTTCGAGGCCTTGTACCCAGACACTCGCACACTGCCTTTGCAGGCTGTGTGTCTTGGTGCAGAACAAAGTGAAGAGTCAACATGGCACACATCCCTCTGTGCCATGCCCACAAACCACTGCCCTGGTATACATCAGTGCTCCTAGCGGAGTGCTCTATGCCAGTGGTGAGAGTACTGGTGCATGAGCCCTGTATCCCAACAGTGCCCAAGTCCATTCCTGGGCACTGTAAGTACAGTGCTGCCATTAGGAGTATATGGTGCTGGGAATTTGTCATGACTAACTCCACAACACCATAATCACTACACAGAAAACTGGGAAGTTTGGTATCAAATTTCTCAGCACATTACACCCACAAGGATGCCAGTGCGGGATTCAAATGTAAAATGCACAACAGAGGGCATCTTAGAGATGCCCCCTGAAACTCGACCAACTCCTAGTAACCTGACTGAGTGGCTGCTTAGGCTGCCACCAACAGACATGCTGCCTGCTCTAGGGGGCTTGAAACAATGCATATCTTGGGACACAGTGCCAAGCCTCCTCCCCCAGGATGGGCAGGGTTCACGAAGGGAAACCTTTGTGAGCCTCCCAAGACCATTTGCTGCTTTCAGCAACTGACCTCACTGGTTCTACCCCCAACTTTGGGCAGGAGAGCCGGCAGGAAAAACAAGTGAGGGAAAGAGGTGTGTCCACCTCTGCCAACTCCACCCCTCAGGTGGGGGAGGCGATGTGAAGCACAACTCTATGAGATCCTGCCATCTTGAGGATGGGGTACCTAGCCAACCAGGGACAGGCTCCTGCCCCCCTCCCATTGGATGGTGGCACATTAGGGGGTGTACCCAACCCAGGGAAGGGACCCATTTGGTCTCTCTCCTTTACCTATCTGTTACACCCCTAAATCTATTATTTATGAGGCACCCTGAACCTTGCTTCCCAGATCCAGCATGACCAGAAGAAAAGAAGGACCTAGCTAACAAGAGGAAGGCTCCCACCGACTTGGCCCCAGCCCTACTGGCCTGTCTCCCCTCAAACCTGCTCCTGCAAAATCCCTGCAGCCAGCAACCTCAAAAAACCTGGAGGACCTGCCTGCCTCCACTTCCAAAGACTGATTTGTTTAACTGCAACCTCTGGCAGCAGCCAGAGACAGCGAAACCAGCCCACACAACACACGCCGAACCCGGCCCGAGCTCAAGTGGAAAAACACCACGAGGAGGTCACCGTGGCGATCCTGACCAGAGATCCGGCAACCCCTGACATGCCTCACGCCTGCAGCAGATGCCTGCAGCAAAAATTCAGAAGGCCCCCTAACCGCGACCAGGAGCTGGTAAGAAGATCTGACCCCAAAAGGCACCCTGCACCTGATGCCCCACGGCCTTGTGGGTCCGAACAGACTGCCTAACTGCTCCACTGCCCTGATGTCCCGGAATGGGACGAAACGAGTCTCCTGTTAATTGTGTTAAAAAATCTTTTGGGAAGCTGGCTGAATAAAGAAACTAATCACACATCATTCGACTGCAAGATTTTTTTGGGACTGAATTCATACATTGTAATCTGAGATTGTAGTAACAAGTTATTTTAAATATCATCACGCTCCTTCTGTATTTTAATGCATATTTTATGAATACATATGATTGAATTATTCTTGGTCATGCTGGTACAAAGAAACAGTAGGAAACTGAACATGGCCAGAGGCCTGAAACAGTGTTTATTTAGTAGCACATTCACCTCATCTGAAGCAACCCAAACTTCAGGCAATGAGGTGGAAGCATCAACTTTTCTACTCCTTTTAGAGGCCACCATAGCTCAGATTTGAACACATAAGTGTCAGGAGTATATAATGAATTACCCTCACTTGGTCTTTAATATAATTACATGTTTGAATCAGAATAGTAAGATGTATAATATACATAAAAGCAGGAAGCAGGCTCACCTTTATCAAAACAGGTTTCCGAGTACTGCCTGTAGCGGTACTGCGCCAGCGTCCACGTCAAGGCAGTGGTGCTTTGTGAACGTGTGCCTGTTCTAGGTGGCTGCATGGCAAAAGTCTTGCAAGGGCACACCAGCATAGAGTTCTGCAGTTGATGCAATGCTCCTGATGGAATGTGCCCTCACTCTTCCCTGGAGTAGACATTTGGCCTGTGTGTGACAGAAGGCGATCCAGGCAGAGGACCAATGTGTTGACTTCTGTCTGTCCAAAAGACACAAACATCTGAACCGATCAGCATATGCCTTTCATCTCATCAATGTAGAATCTGAGGCCTCTTAGCAAGTCCAGAGAATGTAACAATCTCTCCGATAATGTACATGGATTTGAAAAGAAATATGTCAGAATGCCAAATTCATTCAAATGAAAGTCAGTAGGAACTTTGGGTATGAACCTGGCAATGGTTGTCAGAACAGTCCTTTGTAAAGCAGAGAAAAGGTTTCTTGATGAATGCTTGCATCTCTCTACTCTCCTTGCAGATGTTAGTTTTAAGGTAAGAGCGGTCTTCCATGAGACAAATTTTAAGTGTGCCTTGTCCAGTGGTTCAAGTTGCATTAACTGTCCGAGAAGAGTATTAAGCTTTCAAGGAGGTGGAGGAAGTCGTTCAGTAGGAAATGCTCTAAAAAGCCTCATCATACATTGGTCAGCAAAACCAGTTGACAAAAACGGTTTCTAAATCTTGAAATTTCAGCCAGATGTACTGAGTGAAGAATATTTAAGTCCACTTTTGGCTGAATTCAACTATGGAAGCATTTGAAGAGTATGGAAGGCCTTACGTTTGTATCAGACAATCTTCCAGTTGGCATTGCAGATTTTCATAGTAGCTGGAGCACAAGTCTGTGTTATAATATTCCACAGTCATGTGGTAGATCTAAATGGCTAAACGCAAAGTAGTCTGGTGCCATGCTTTTAGGTTCTGCGACTTGCAGTAGAGTGTAGAATCACTGTGGTGTGTGGAAAAGGAACTGAGTGCAATTTCATACAATGGTTAGACGTGCCAAAAGCCGTAAACTGCTGTATTAGTATTGACATGGAGACACCAGAGCAATGAGAATTACATTGCAACATTCCATCTTTGTCTTCAATACTCGAGGGATCAGTGAAAACAGAGGAAATGGGCAAGCAATGATTTTGGACTAACCGATCGAAAGGGTGTTTGCCGCAGATGCCAAAATCTGCTTGCTAAGTATTGATATTTTGTCAGGTGTGGTCAAAAGATAGATTATGGTTTGACCCAATTGTCAGAGGATGTAATCCACCTGGTCCTGAATTAGTCCCATCATGGCAGTTTGAAAGTTGTCAGCTGAGAGCACTCACTTGATGATTTTGGAAGGTGCTCTAAAGCGAGGTCAATCTTGTGAGAAAGGACTAGTGCAACAGTTGGGCTTCTAAAAATAGTACAATACATGTTCCCCTTGATTGGCTATGAAGAATAGTGATGTTGTATTGTCTGTTCTGATTAGAACTGATCTAGTCTATAACTAGTCTCAGGAGGAATGCTTGTACAAACATTTGGCCTGGGGCTTTAGCCCATTGACAGCATCTTTTCTGCATCTCACCAGAGGACTCAAGTTGGGAGTTCTTGCAGATTAGCTCCCCATCCGTCCATGGACACATCATTTTGTCAGTACATACTCTTAGCCATTGAAGACACCTGCCTTTAGGTTTGCTGGGAATCTCCACCACAATTGTGCATGTTTAAGTTATCTTGTGACAAACTTAATCGGCCCATGAGCCTTCGACTTGCTTTCATTACATGGACAGTTATTGTTAGGTCTCGTCCGGAGACTAAAAAAGTATGAGGCCTGTGTGACTTGGATTGGTGCCAGAGGGCGGAGAAGGTCATCTATGAAAGTCGAGGTTGCCCCAAGAAATGGGAGAAAATATGGGCGGCGTGGAGGCAGTACAGTGGGGAATGGATGGACACCCAAACTGGGTCTGCAATGGTTTAATGGGGTGCATGTTAATTTGAATCGGCCTCATGTGTAAAATGTCTATAGTGAAGATGTGGGTTGCCCTGTTCCCATGGGGCCCAATGGACTGATGACTTGGAGGGAATTGGACGCATCATGACATGGGTGGGATGGAGAGGGGGTGGGTTGCGGTGGTTGATTGTGGGGGGAGGACTAAAGGTGGCCTATTGTATTGGGGATGATCATAAGGGATTGTTTATTGTGGGTAGGCTGTCTGGGTGATGATGGGCTGTTTTCTCTGGATTGACTTTGTATTTGCCAATGAACTTCAGATGCTGACTGATGTGCACTATTATGGAGCTGAGTTTTTACAATAAAAAGATTTTCAAAAAAAAGTATGAGGCATATACACAATGGCATTAGGCCTAACGGACTTGAAAAGCTCCTAGCCATTGCAAAAAGTTGATAGACCAGTCTGTTACAGTCATAGTACAACTCTGCAGATGGAAACTTATTCACCAGCTGCATGTAAAGATAAGCACTCAAGAGCTATGTCGGAGGCTTTGAGATGATTTCACATTGTTCAGTGTGAGTCTCAGGTTCTGAAAAAAGATTGGTGCAGGCTGTTGTAGAAGACCTTGCCTCTTCCCTTGATGGAACTTTGATGAGCCAGTCGTTCAAGTATAGATACCTTTGGTGGCCCAGTTGCCGGAGTATAGTGACAAAGCATAGAAGTTGGTGAACATTCGAAGCTCTGATTTTAGTCCAACAGTTTTAATCCAAAGGTTTTAGATCAAATGGAAGCACCTTGAAATGGTAGTGGTGTCCTGCTACCAAGAGGTAAAGATTTTTCCTGGGCTTCCGGTGGATGGAATATGTTTAAGTATGCATCCTGAAGATCCAAAGAAGTCATGAAGTCGCTTTCCTAGATCATCAGTAAGCCCCGCTAAAATCTAATTACCCAAAATGATTATTTTTCAAACACTTGTTCAGCTGTCTCAATTTACGAATTGGTTTCCAATGTCCAATATTTTCTTATAAAAAGAATATGGAATACGATCCCCGATTTCTCTGGGATTTGGGAACAGTTTCTATTGCTCCATTGAGAAGGTGAATTTCCTGCTGAAGCTCTCTCAAATGGAGATCTTTATGGGGAGGGAAAACTAGCTACCTTTGAACGAAATCAAAAGTATGAACTTTACAAACAATTTGCCTCACCCATTTGTCTATTATGGAATACCAAGCGGGAACAAAAATGGAAATTCTCAACCCTAATTTCAGTTTATCAGATGGAAGTGTGGGGCAAGGACTTCGAGTCAAGCCACATGCTGGTTGTCATTGGAAAGAGCTTCTTTCTTCCTGAAAATAGTCTTTAGTTACTATTGGAGGTATATCCTCGGTCGTATCCATATTGCCTTTGGGGATTATTTGCCCAGCCTTGACCTTTATACAAATTGAAGACTCAACTGCAATTGTGATCTTTGTGAATTACGAAAATTAGAGAATCCAGCTCAATGGTACTTTAAAAGACCTAGTGCCTTTGCAGTGGGTACAATGTCAATCTACATTCTATCAGATATTATGGCAACCATCTCTGTCCTTTAGTTTTTGTAGTAAGGCTTAAGAAATGTCATAATCTGATGTCTTAACAGGATAAAGTTAATAAATATACTGGAAACCTGGATCTTCAGTGTGCATTGTAAGCCCACAAGATTAACAAGGTTTGAAGAAAGATTTATTTTTTCTGTAAGCCATGGTGACATTTGGGGACCGTTTACTGGCAGGTAAATGGTCTCCTGGGCTCAGAAAATACCAGCATTTTCCCCAAAACAACTCACAGTACTGAGACAGCTGAATATAGGGCAGGTGGAGTACCAGGGCAGACCAAAAAAAGTAAGTCTTTAGTTTAATGAAAGGTTAAAGCCGGAGAACTTTCTCACACATGATATGCTGTAATAATCCGAGCTATGGTAGTCACTAGGGTAGTATTAGAGCTGATGTTTCCACCACATTGGCTAAAGTTTGGGTTGCTTCAAGTAAGGCAGACATGCTACTAAAACATGTTTCAGGTCTATGACCATGTAACCACTATTTACCGCAATTTAAACGCAGATTGCCAGCCTGGCTATAATGATTCAAGCATGTGAATATATAAATTATATAATGTTGGAGATGTTCCAGGCAATCCTAGTTTGGTATTAACAGTGGACTGCATCCACAATTGGACACCACATCACAACTCTAGAGGTGTACAACAGAATGCTAATATGTGGCGTTCTAGAGGTTAACATTTTTGTTTGGCTATCTTATATTCCGGGTTTCAGGAGCTGCAAAACTTGTGTACAGAGGACGACATCCAAACTCCTTGGCCACATTTCAAGACCATGTTGTTTATAATACTAGGAAACGCAGGTTTCTAACTGGACCCAAACTAATATTCACTGAAATCTAACGCTTACCCCCAAGGACAATAATAATGTACATTGATGTTAGTGTTATTAACCTATCAACCTGAATCAGTTTCGAACCACCTCCTGATGTAAGTCTTAAGTGACCATCCTAGCTACCCAACTACTCCGGTTATTAATACTGAGTCGAGGACTTAACAAAAGTAACTTGTCTAACCGATTGAACAGTCCTAATTTTGGAGCTCTGGAACACCGGTTAAGAATCCTGATCCCAAGAAAAGGCCTCATAACAGCAGACTCGCAATGCAAGCAACAAATACAGATTGCCATGTCGTACTTTAACACCACTGCAGCTGAATTTCAGAAACTTAGCATTGGCGCGATTCACAAATTCCTCAATTACAAGATTGAAAACACAAGTGACTGGTGCATGTAATATGAAGTCACCGCTTGTGGCCAAGTGCAAAAAAAAACTGGGTCCAGATGCCAAATTTATCTTCAAAATCGACTCCTGATCACGGGAATGTAAATGAACAGCCTATTTAAATACAAAGACAAAACAGAACACCTGAAGGTCTACAAACTAAGAGTACGGTACTGTAGAGTACAGTAACTGTACACCAGTCAAGCTAGAATGCCGCCCGTGCAAAACCGCAGCTATAAACAGAGCGGCTGAAGTCTCAGACCTCAGAGGGCAACACTCTGTAACAGATCGTGGCCACTGTCCCAGAATAGTACTTAGGAAGGCCAGCACGAGAAAGAACGCCTATGGTGTGGAGGGGCAATAACCGGATTCCCTAAAAGGAAGTCAAGAATACATGACCTGAACAAGCTATTCCTAGCTCTAGCCTGACCATGCATTCATTAAGTGCCTGCACTAAACCGAACACGGCAAAATTAGAAAAGACTCCACATGCACACACTAGGTTGGAATAAATATCATATTTACTTAATAGTATCAAGAAAGTAATGAACATTACACTCTTAAACGCTGAAACTCTGTGAAAATAGGGCCAGCAGATCTTGGTCAAGGCCACACAGCCAGCAGACGGCGCAAACTTAAGTCACAAACATGCCCTGACAAGGCAATTCGGTTTAACCAATGTAAAACCTAGATGCTTTGTCAATGTTCAAATGCTGATATCAGCACGGATTTAAACACAGGGGGACTTTGAAACCTTTGAGTGGCTGTGGGAATGCCATTTGCTCAAGCCATTTGCGCGAATAAAGACATGTTCAGGTACACGCTAGAAAAGTAAACAATGAAACGCAACTAAATTAATAAGAACGTTTTTTAGCAGCCTTAGTGATGGAGACACCCATCTCGAACAATGCGCTTTGTGTGAAACTGATGTGAACAGCCTAACATATAATGTAGGGCCCCTCTACAAATGTGCTACACGGGGGAGGAGGGCTCATTTGGCGTTGTCTGATCCACACGTGTTCTACCATGGACAAAACTCAGAATATAAAGATTTAAATACTAATTTAAGAGACTGCAGTTGTACAATTTATGTTTCTAACACTCAAACTATGGTGTTTACATTTTCATCCGAGAAGTGCACCATATACCGCACAGAGAAAATGTTATAGCAAAATGTCCAACAGCAGCATCTGGCAAATCTGCTTTTTGACAAATAAAGCAAAACACAGGTCGTTTAGTTCATTGCATTGGGTTAATATATGGGGTTAAGTACCCAACAAGGAATAGAGATATTCCGTGAGCCGACAGCCACAAGGCCTCGGGCCCTCCCTGTAGGTTCAAGTGTGTTTGTGTGATATAAGACCCTCAGAACTTGCAGTTGGGGGTATTTTATTTCGTGTTTTAGATTAGCACTATGTTACAGTCTATATAATAAGTATTAACATAAAATATACAAACTGAGTGAAAGCCTATTAGAGGAGGTACGAAAATTCGGCTACTTGATACCCCTGTTCTAAGACCCGAAGATGAATGAGTGAACATCAGATATAATACAACCCAGTAGGGGAATAAAAAAATCCTTTTTGTATCTGGAGTTTAGGAGACTTCCATTAGAATTCACAACTTTTTCATACTGAAAAAGGAAACCTATGCATAATTGTGTGTCCAACCAAATGTACCTAGTTCAGTAAATGCTACTGAATTAGTTACACTTGACACAAGCAAAGCTGATTACTCTTCCATGTTATGCTTATAAATCCTGCATGGCTAAGTTTGATCTCATACTTAAAACACTAGCGCCTACTTCATACCTTCACTCTTTCATTGAACTGATTATGAAAGTGGTTCTTTGTTGCCTACTGTCATAGATTAATGTGCAAACTGGCAAGCACTGCTTTGGAACGCACAATGGAAATGCTTTGTGTTCCACTGGAGTGTCAGCCATCTTATATGGTGATTTTAATGTCTACTGGTATACAACAGATATGAAGAGGATGGTGTGCAAGAGCTATGGCGGCCTATTTTGCAGCTGGGGAACCGGGTTCGAGTCTCGGGAGGAGGCTCAACATCCCGCGATTCTTGCCAAAAAACTTAATTCCCCCGTGCCTGTGAATGAGGCCATATGTAATGCAAGTTTTGATCTTGTAAAGTACTCCGAAATTTCGCGCTATTTTGATTTGCAGGAGGGGGTGGTGGTAAACTAATGCAACGGAGTGATGGAAAACAGCGGGGTGATAAGGAACACAAACATTGGTAGTGGAAAGATAGAACACGCACTCCATACGAGTGCAGTGATGCAATTTAAAACGAGCTTTGGCATAGCCAATAGGTCCCGCATTTGCGACCTTATAAGTGTTTAGCCATGTAACAGTTGGTGTTGACCCAAGAATATTCTGCTGCATAATCAAACACTTACAGGGTCCAAAAAGCGAGACCTATTGGCTATGCCAATGCTGGTTTGTTTTTTGCTGCTGTTTTGTTCAAGTTGCCAGACCTACGATAGCTGGAAATGGTTTTTGTTAACAGTTCTTTGCATCAAATGAACTTGTTTTCATTGCTCTCAAAGTGGTTTCCATTCTGGTAGTAGGAAGCAGTCATTCCCGGGGGGGGGGGGGGGGGAGGGGGGGGGGGGGGGGATAGCTGTGCGCATGCGCCAAACTTTGCAAATGAGAAAAAGCCTAGTGCAGGTGCAATTTACAAGTGTGGAGTGAGTGAGCCCCAGGCAGCATGACTCACTCACAGGAGTTCATGCACTGCACCTGCATACTCAGCATGGTGTAAGGAAACTCTACCCACTACCTCCAAGGCATCAAACATTTACCAAGAAACTGAGAAGAGCCTGCCTGCTGCACTGACGGCTGGTGGTGTGTGCCTGGTGATATTGTGCACTGGCGGCTGGTGGTGTGTGTGCCTGGTGGAAACATGCACTGACGGCTGGTGGTGTGTGTGCCTGGTGGAAGCGTGCACTGACGGCTGGTGGTGTGTGTGCCTGGTGGAAGCGTGCACAGACAGCTGGTGGTGTGTGTGCCTGGTGGAAGCATGCACTGATGGCTGGTAGTGTGTGCGCCTGGTGGAAGCATGCACTGACGGCTGGTGGTGTGTGTGCCTGGTGGAAGCGTGCACTGACAGCTGGTGGTGTGTGTGCCTGGTGGAAGCGTGCACTGACGGCTGGTGGTGTGTGTGCCAGGTGAAAGCATGCACTGACGACTGATGGTGTGCGTGCCAGGTGGAAGCAGGCGCATTCACAGTGATAGACACAAATAAAACTGAGGAAGAGGAGGGGAGGAGGGGGGGAGCGAGTAAAGGAGCATGATTCACAGTTAGAAGTCACAAATGAAGCTGACCAGGAGAGAGGGGGAAAAGTGAGGGGTTAGTGCAAGCAGAGGAGCTGGATTACAGCAATAAACAGATGGCAGCTGTGCACGTGCACAAGCTCGTGAACGCAAGATGTAGGCCAGCAAAAGCCTCTGGTGGCACTTTTAAAAGCCACTTACTAAATGTCTCGAAGAGACAGCGCATGCGCTGTCTCAGGAGAGACCTAACAAGTACCTCAGAAGTGTGCTGCCAGTGGAAGGCCACAGGCCGCAAGTGATTGACCGCCAACAGGAATACGTGGTCCAACCTCCAGGTAACGGTCAAAGCCAAGGAGAATGGTAATGCTAGCTGATTACGTGAGAGGCTACTACTGACCAGTGAGAATTAAAGAAAGTAGAGTGACAAAGTCTACAAATGGTAAGTAATGGGTGGGCTGTAAGCCACTTAAGATTTTTTTCCAATTACAAAATATTTCATAAGCGCAGCACCAGCGCCTTCCGTCAATGAATGCTGCTGTAATTAAAAGCTAAGCCAGCGAATGCTAAATTACAAAAGTTACAACAGATTCAGCTCCTATGAACATTATACCCTGAGAAAAATTAAAGGTAGCTAGTTCTAGTAATGACAGGATATTTAAAAGTAATGCAGTTTTGCGATTATCGAAAAACACCCACATATTTTCCATTTGTGGCAGTTTGTAAAGTACTGAGTGTAAAGTTGCAGTTAGATACAATTTGCATAGCACCACAACCTAAACACAAGTGTGTGTGTGTGAAGGCCATGGATATATTTAAATGTTTAACAAGGCCATCTTAATCAGTTAAAAAAATGCACGTGTACCTTTCAAAGAACACCTACTCATTTAAAGCAATGCTTAAAAAAATACAAAGCCAAGTTATTATGACTAGACATTTAATGCTTTGCAACAGAATTCAAATTCAACATTTCAGACTAAATGTATCAAATTAAAAATGTGATTTAATTTTTACGAATTTTAAAGGGCTAGCAGCGAGTGAGTGTGTGTGGTCTACATTACTGGCCCCCGAATAATACCAAGTGAATGTTGTGCCACTTTCCCTACAACTAACGACTGAAGTGCACATCCCCCTCCCCTACCCTCCCTCTCCCCCCCCCTCCCCCAGCTAGCTAGCCTACATTGTTATGGTCACATCAAGGGGGGGGGGGCACTAGCAACTGCGGGCACAGGCACTAGTAGTTCGGCAGTGAACAGCTTAAAGGGAGTATGAGTAACCAAAAGTATATATACTGAGAAAAAAAGATCAGCCTTCAAAAATTGTCGGCTAGTCCTAGATTGCTTGTGCCATGGTTCAGTCGTCCTAAAGGATGTATTAAACCCACCTCAGAGTCCCTGGTCGCCTCATGTCAGTGTGATTCAGTGTAAGACAGCAGAAACCCACTGTTAATAGTAGGGCCCGGAAGAGCCCAGTACCCATCTGTTCCATCGCCAGCTCTACCGCTGCAGCATCTGTTTCGTACCATGGTGCATGCAGAGGCCGGGGCAAGTGGCAGAATCTATAAACCCAAAACAATATTGGTGGAAACAGTTACCAGCGAAGCAAATTCCTGATACGTGAAAGCAAAAGTATTGTTCGACTGCTAATTTGAGGAAATTAGCAGTTAATTCTGAAGGTGCTAATCCAGTAGGTTTATTTGATAATAAGAGGGGATTAGTGAGTTGGGAGGTGTGTGTGTGTGTGTGTGTGTGCGTATTTTTGGTGGTTTGGGGCGGGTGGGAGGGGGGGGGGGGGGGGGAGAAGGGTTGATGAGTGTTAGTCTAACATGATGCAGCAAATACAACACCACTGCCAAACAAAGGAGCATGGGGGAGCACATGAATGACATTTGTCTTGAGGCAGTTAACATTGCAGAAAAATAAAAGCAGAATTGGCGACACACTGAGTCCACCACCCTGTGCTGTGTAGAGTTAACCACTCACTACACCCAATGCTCAACACCCTGATACCGAGACAAAACCAAATGTCTGTTTATGTGCAGTCTCTTAATAGAAGCTGGGGATTTTGAAAAAATAATCTACAAATAGATGAGGAATCATCACTGGGTGCCAATTTTCAGATTATTCAAACATACTGATGAGATGTAAGCAAACTACATGGCAGTCGAGAAGGACAATTAAACAGTCTAAACCTGATGTCACCAGTAACATTCTTGTTTTGACTGTGTAAATGGCAAAGCTTGAAAAGCATACCTGTTGAAAATAGAATCGACAAATGTGATCGGTGCCATCTTGCCTAACAAGAAGCCATCGCCAACAGGTAAACTGCATCCATTTTAGGTGCCACGGCCATCTCGCACTTTACAAGTCACCCATGATTCACCCTGACCCTGCAACCCTCCCCGGTGCCCTGATTCAGCATGACCAAATGCACTAAGGTCATTAAACCTTGTCAGCCTTACAAAGCCCCGGAGCCACTTCCCACCCTAAAACACATTCGTCCATTCATCCTCCCCGCTCGGGCAGGCCCTTCTGATAACCCCCAACAGCACCTGGCCACTTGATCCAGTCCCAGGCTGTAAACCAAGCCTTACGGATGTACTTTATTACCCCCCACACAGCAAGACATTGTTGCACATACAGAAATGCGTGATCTTATCACTTGCACAACCTTTAGATCTGATCAATCCCACACACTTATGTCCTGCTGGAATGTCCAGCTGCAAGATGGCAATCATCGGTTAGATTTGGGAGGGGGGAACAAAGCTGGTGGGTCTGTGTAGGAACCGTCTGGAGGCAGAAATTCCTAGTATGTTTGACCACCAATAAACTGACTGAAATGTGTATAAAAGACTGAGCAAAGGAGAAGTTGTTACAACACCTCCTGAAGACATTGACTTGTGTCAGGTCTGTTCTGTTGTCCTCTGGAGTGAATAGACCTGTTCTTTGCGGTCCAATTTCCAGCACCTGTCTTCATATTGGTAACTATGGATATTGGGAATTAGAGACGTCATGCGCCAAACAGTTTTGTTATTCGTTAAAGATTGGCTGTTTTTCCACATACCTACGAGTCAGCGCACGCAGCAAAGGTTCATTGGCGCCAAATTCAAAGATCTCAAATGGCTCTTAAGTCACTATGGTACATAGTCTTGCCCATTCGTTCAGCCAGGTGTATTAATGATTAGATCTATTAGATCATCACTTGATTCAATGCCTATTAGACGCCCCATTGACTCATGTATAGATTAGTGTGGTTTTGGTTATTATTCCTGTATATGATTATTTCACTTACTCCCCTTATATCACTAATCTCCATCAGGTTTTTTTAAAGAAATGAATTGTTGTGTGCACTATTTGATTCAATGCCTATTATACTCCCCATGTTTGACTCATTTTTAGGTGTCGCCTTTACCATTCCGCAGGAATGGGAAATGGGGAGAATTCAAGTCGGCAAAATCCTCTTCAAACCACGGGCTTTCAGCCGCGGTTTTCTTTAAGTTCACGTGAATCACGTGATTAAACATGCACGCGCATCGGCAGCATTTCTCCTGCAGGCTCGCAAAAGGCTCTCCTCCCTCCCCACATCAAAGGCATCAATCACCCTCCCACAGGCTTCCCCAGCGCTGCCCCGCCCCCTGCTTCACAGCCAGGCCATCTGTTCCCTGCCAGACCTCTCACACCTCCGTCACAGCATGCCTGTGTACTTCAAAGGCTTATCACTTCACACGGCCGGACGCAGGCCGTGCAACCAGAGCACTTCAGTTGGTGCGCAGCCCCCCTCCCAGCACTGCCTTGTTACTCTCAGCAGCCGTGAGTCCCTAAACACTTTTTATATTTAATTAGCAGCAGCAGCATTTCTCCTGCGCCAGGCCACAAAGGCTCTGTACCACTTTCACCCACACAGCAACACTTACAGACACGCAACGCCACTCACACCCATGCAAGCCCACTATCATCCACGCAACACCACACTCACCCACACAGCAACACTTACAGACACGCAACGCCACTCACACCCATGCAAGCCCACTATCATCCACGCAACACCACACTCACCCACGCAGCACCACTTTCAGACACGCAACGCCACTTTCAGACACAGCACCACTTTTAGACACGCACCGCCACTCACTGACCCACGCAACGCAACGCCACGCGAACGCCACGCACCGCCACTCACCCACGCAACGCCACGCAACGCCACGCAACGCCACTCACCCACGCCACGCAACGCCACGCAGCGCCACGCCACGGAACGCCACTCACCCACGCAGCGCCACTCACCCACGCAACGCCACTCACCCACGCAACGCCACTCACCCACGCAACGCCACTCACCCACGCAACGCCACTCACCCACGCAACGCCACTCACCCACGCAACGCCACTCACCCACGCAACGCCACTCACCCACGCAACGCCACTCACCCACGCAACGCCACTCACCCACGCAACGCCACTCACCCACGCAACGCCACTCACCCACGCAACGCCACTCACCCACGCAACGCCACTCACCCACGCAACGCCACTCACCCACGCAACGCCACTCACCCACGCAACGCCACTCACCCACGCAACGCCACTCACCCACGCAACGCCACTCACCCACGCAACGCCACTCACCCACGCAACGCCACTCACCCACGCAACGCCACTCACCCACGCAACGCCACTCACCCACGCAACGCCACTCACCCACGCAACGCCACTCACCCACGCAACGCCACTCACCCACGCAACGCCACTCACCCACGCAACGCCACTCACCCACGCAACGCCACTCACCCACGCAATGCCACTCACCCACGCAACGCCACTCACCCACGCAACGCCACTCAACCACGCAACACTCACACATGCAACGCCACTCACCCACACAACGCAACTCACTCAAAGCCACTCACACACACGCAGTGCCACTTTCACCCACACTGTGCAGTGCACAATAGGTCTCGCAGTAGGAAAGTTGGAGCTATTGGTTTTGTAAATAAAGCCCTTTATGTTTTTAAAATGAAAACAAAAATAAAAGGCATTGTTATTTGCAATTGTAATAGCTCCAACTTTGCTACTGCGAGACCTATTGGCAACGCCAGTGCTTGTTTGATTAGTTACCTTTCCCTATAATTGTAAAGCGCTCTGATATCCTTCGGGTCCAAGTTTGCGCTATATAAAACTTTATAAATAAATAAGACCGAAGATTTCGAAAACAGACTGAACAATCTAGGTGTGCCCGGAAGTCTGGAGGGGGCAAAAAGGAATGACCCTAAGAAGTACATTATTGATCTGTTACAAAGGCAGGCATTTTCTCAGTGATGTGATAGCAATGAGGAAAGCAACTTTCCATGAGAATAACTGTAAAGAGCACTTGTGTACTGGTTCAAAAGGTGGACCCATGAGCCTTGTAAGCACAATGTTGAGATTCCATACTGGGGCAGGAGGAATCCTTGGTGTTATTACCCTTTTTAAGACTTACATGAAGGCCTTAATTACTGGGTCTCTGAATAGTGATAAATGTCTATTTTGTAAGTACACAGCTACTGCTGCAAGGTGCAAACAAATAGACGTGTAAGCCAGACCTGTTAGTTGCAAATGTAACAAGTAACAAATAATGTAAAGCATCTAAATGATTGATTTTGTTACTGCAATATACAGCAAATCTTTTCCATTTTGCGGCATAGAAAGCCCTGGTGGTAGGCTTTCTTGCTTCTTTTAGAACATTTATAGAGTCTGGTGGTAAATTTTAATAAATAAACTATACCTTTAGGAGCCAGATAACTAAATTCAGTTCTTTGGGATTTGGATGTCTGATTTATCCAGGTCTGAGTGAGGAGACTGGATTTTAGGTGTAGTTTCTTATGTGGATCTAGTGACTGCTCCAACAGGGTGGTGTGGTAGTCGACGAGCCCATGTGGGAGCTGTAAGAAAGTACCCACTTTTTGCATGGTTGCCCCCACTTTCTGCAGAATTACTGATGTACTTTGAGTGTGCCCTGTGATCCTGCCAAACAGGTACGCAGGGCCTAGGTTCTTTCCCTACAACTGCATTGAAAACAAAACCCAATTGGCACTCTGACCACAGGCCAGCCCCTGGGAAATGGTACCACAGGTACCCTGGGCACTGTGCCCAGAGAAGGCCACTAAGGGCTGCAGAACCTATGGTGCTACCCTTAGAGGTCTTATACCTTTACATATACTGCCTTTGCAGACTGTGTGTTTTGGTGCAGAGCAAAGTGAAGTGTTGACATGGCACACATCCCTGTGCCTTTTTTCTTCCCGCAGTGCTGGCCTCCTTCCTGAGCGGCTTGACAGGTAGAGGTGAGGATGGATTATCCAACTCTTGTGGGTAAGTCCATAATACTCAAAAATCTTAATGAATGATTAGCTGTGACAGCGACATGAGCACAGTGTACAGTTCTACATGTGATCACATTAAGTTTGATATGCCCTAGTCTTCATTCTTTCCTCCCTCCTTCTCTTCTAAATGCCACCCTTGTATTTTGTGTTTCTTTTAAAGATTCCCAGAGTATGGCCTGACTAAAGAAAAGAATTGAGCAGGAATACTGGTGGTGTATTTGAAAGTTATTTATTTTTATTATTTACACAATTATTGCAGCAGCATTGTTAAATACCTGGTCCTGAAGAAAGCCGCTGATACAAAAAATTGATCAACAGATTGAAACATGTCGAATAAACACTAACAGTGGTTTATATCCATACTACTGTGCTGTTACATTTTTAATTCTGTCAGGTAGAACACATTAATAAAGTCAATTGGTGATCCTATCTAGACAGTTTTAATTCAAACCCTTCCTTCACACAGCGCTGCATAATTCCTCACTACAACCCATTATTACACATATGGGATTACCATCCTACCCCCGAAAAAACATCTGAGCTCCTTCCTTAAAATCCTGAAGTAGTAGCTCCCAGTGGCAACTAGGGTTTCCCCACTGGTAAGGAGGCCCCATATGATGAAGCATGTCACCCTTGGGTGAGTGAGGGGTCTTATCCTTAAGGGATGCCTTCCCCTGTGTTGTAACACAAATTTGAGAGTTGAAAGATTAATTAGGGCGTGTTTTCTTACATTGAACACACATGTATTTATTTATAAAGTTTTATATCTATTATATAGATCCCGAAGGATATCAGAGCGCTTTACAATTATAGGGAAAGGTAACTAATCAAAAAATTAGTCAAACATGGGAAGTATAATAGGCATTGAATCAAATAGTAAACACAATTCATTTCTTTAAAAAAAACTGAGTTAACAAGGAGTGGGCTATATGATGGAGCATAGTATAAGGGGAGAAAGTGAAATAATCATATACAGGAATAATAACCAAAACAAGACCGTAGGTGTATAGAGTGTTTTTTCACACATCCCTGTGGGCCATGCCTACCACCCACTGCCCAGGAATTGATCAGCCACCCCTCTAGCTGGGTGCACTATACCAATCAGACCTCTAGGATTTCACAATTTGCAAAAAGTAAACTGAAAAATCGGCATTTATTTGTTTAAATGCACTGATTTTTACAAAACTGCCCACAAAATGTGGAAAATGATCTATGCTGCAATATCCTGGGGGGTGTAGACAGTGTATAGACATTGTGACACTGGGACTAGGAGAGACAAGGGGAATTGGGCAGAGCTACACTCAAGCCTGAAACTCACAGCCACACCCTGGGGGAGGAAAACAGCCTTTGACATTGGGATAGGAAGACAGCATCTAAGACTGGGAAGTCACTTTCATGGGGCAGGGAGAATGGTACTGGGGCAGGAAGACACGTACTCTGGATCAGAGACTGGGAAATGTAATTCGGACAGGAGGAGAGTAGGGCAACAAGAAAGGAGGGCACATCCAATGGCACTAGGCCAGTGAACCATGGACATAGGGACAGAGCCAATCCCCTGGTAGTAACTGTCGACATCTAGTGGTACAAGTCCTAGACTACCGAATACAGAAACAGGAAGATTAGCCCGCTAACAGAAGTGGGAGACATGGACGCACACTGGGCGGAAGACACGGACATGGAGACCAAGAAACAGACAGAGACTCTGAGACACGGAAATCCTGACTCCATCAAGAAGAGAGCTACTGACTCACAACGCGGGAACTGAGTAACAGCTACATAGAGCCTGGGAGGCCTGGATCCCAACAAGATGCAGTCACACTACTTCTTCCCTAGACAAGGAGACTTTGGGAGGTGTCAGATAAACACAACAGTAGTTGGAAGGTGGCAACTGAGATCAGGCACACGCAAGATGGGTTGGAAGGTGGCAATTTGGATCACAAATGCACACAACGGGTTGGAAGGTGGAAACTAGGAGTACAGATGCACACAAAAGGAGTTGAAAAGTGGCAACTGGGAGTACAGATACCCACAAGAGCGGCTAGAGGGTGGAAATTGAGAGTATAGTTACACATAAGAGCTGGAAGGTGGCAACTGGGAATACAGATTCACACCTGGGGTTGGAAGGTGGAAGATGGAAGCAAAGATACACACAACAGGGTTTGAAGGTGGCAACTGGGATTACAGATGCACACAATAGGGTTTGAAAGGAGGGAACTGGGAGTACAGATACACATACCAGAGATTGAAAGGGGGCACATTCCAGTCCATTACCGGACCTCCAAGGGAAAGTGAAAACTAGGAGTTGTCTCTGTATAAGCTGAAACAGTAGAAGGCGCATAGAGACCTTGTAAACAGTAATGTGCTACATATAAAATCGTTTAACATAACAAGGAAGTGAATTAACCATACTCAAGTAGTCTGTCAAAGTGATCCCGGTGCATATTAAGTGAGAAAGTGATCCCCCTGAATTTTTAAGTCGCAAAGTGGACTTATATCGCCACAAATGTAAATTTTAGGTCAATAAATCTTTTTACACTCTGGTCTGTGACTCTGTTGCTCACTCGTGGATCCCCCAAGCCCTAGGTCACTAAGATCTCTGCATTTCCTGTCCTGTCCTAAAACTCCTGGTCATCCTTAGGGCTCTTCCGACTGACCGACATGGCATCCGAGGTTCACACATCTTCCAGTATGCAAGCTTCTGTTCACCCAGAAGGACCCATGGGTGCTGTATGTCCTAAGGCCTTGAGGCGCTTACCATCAACTGGTCCCTAAACTAGCCACTTGCCAATAAGTCCCCTAGGCCCATTTCCAGTCTTCGGTCCCTGCTTTGAGTCAAATTCTGAGGCTTAAGCTCACTCTCATACCTTTAGATTGCAGGTCAATTTCTGGTCCCCCAATTACCATGTTTAGACTGAGGCAGAGTAGCTCCTGCTCATACTTACCTAGAGGCGTCACAGTGCACTCAGCTCCATGCAAACATTCTGCAAAGCTTATATTTCAATATAGTTCTTTTTCTGCTCTGCTAATCGTAAGGGCATGAGATTCATGATCAAGCCAGGCAGTACTAAGGAGGGTCTAACAAGCCTATTGATGAATCAGAAGCCATCATTTACGAAGGACAATGACACAAGCCAATGACAAATACGGGCGGAGTTGGCGTGGCTCCGATTCCATACTTCAGTACAGCAGGTCTCGCAAAGCAGCGCATGCGCGCGGACTCTAGGCTTTACCTAAAAAGGCGGTTTATTCTGCAATGGCTGAACCCAGAGCAAAGAGCTCTAAAGCTCAAGATGATTTTGAAAAGGACCAAAAGGGAAAATCGAAGTAAGGCTCTCACTTGCAAGAATAATTGTTTCACATCAGAGAAACGGTGGGTTTGACAGCAAAGACCCACAGGAAGAGGGATTTTATTCACAATATATGAGTTATGATGCGGGTGACCTGATTCTCCTCGATGTCAAAGGAAATTTTATATATTTCACAGTGGAAAGATCCAGATAAAACTGCCATTCTGCAATTCTTTAAGAGATATTAGGTCAGAGATTTTGAAAAAGATGGTCCTCAAAATCCTGAGGTTAACACTATTTTGGCATCAACATCTATGCTTTTATCAGAGAATTCAAGCCTGCCCGATGTTGTTGCTTTTTGGTGTAATAGGTCTGATGTCACTTCTAATTTTTCAGTGAAGCATATGCCACACCAAAGTGTTACTTAAAAACTTTCAATACCTATATGACTGCATATAGGGAAATGAAAATCTAGTATTTAGCCCCCCCCCCCACCCCGAACCTTGCCTCAGACTAGCCACGACCAAAGAGTAAAGTAGGAGAACCCGAACTATGCCCCGAGCACTCCAACTTACCTGCCCAGCTGTTGGTTCCTCCCAGAAGTCTTCCTGGACCGAGCCTGAAGCTGTAAACCAAAACCGAAAATCCCCATTGAAGACAGGGCACCCGACGCCAAATGAGCACACTGCACCCAGCCGCCCCTGCGGGTGCACCGTACGCGCTACACCGGATCCCCCTTTGCCCTGAGCCTAACATCAGGAGCTTCCTCCCACAACCCAGTGGCCTGCTCGAAAGCAGCCACCAACCTGAGGCCCCCTATCCTCCATGGATAAGATTGAGCCTCAGCACCCGGCTGCCCTAGTGCCGCTGAGGGGGTAACAAGAGTGCATTCTTGACCCAGGGGAAGCCCATGTTCTAACCCCAGAAAACTCAGCCCCAAAAGACTGAGTACTTTCCTGGTAACCGTTAACTTCATTTCTCTCCATAGGAACCTATTGATTGTTTTTCTCTGAAAAATGTTCCAAGTGTGGAGTTGATATCAATGGAAACCTGAAAACTTACAACTGTGCAAACCTGATTTTACTTACCTTTTCTCTAGGAAATGTCCCAGTGTGCTATCTAGGTATATCACACAGAGTAGAAAACAAATAGTTTCTTACCGTTCGGTTTTGTTTTGCAGCTTGAAGAGCTTTCTGGATTCATTATGCTGTGCATTATTCCGCGGTCTAGTGGTTGGGTCCGAAATCCAAGTTTTTTATTTTTTTGTAGCCCATGCGGGTGTCTACATCCCACCTTTTGGTGTCCTTCCTGTGACGTCGGCACGCTTCCTGCTGAAGCTCCAACCCTTGGGCGCCATCTTCGGATTCTTTTTTTTCTCCTGTTTGTGTTATTGTTGTTCATCCTTTTCCAATCATTTCAGGTTCTTTATTCTTTTTCAAGGAACTCCTGATTTGTCTCTTTTAAAGAGTTTGACTGTATATTGCCTTTGTATTCCCTTCTCCTCCTGTCTCCTATCTGGCGGAGGTGGGTGGGTTCGCTAGTGAATCCAGAAATCTCTTTAAGCTGCAAAACACAGACAGGTAAACCATTAGTTTTGCATCGTGAATCTTTCTGGATTCACTATGCTGTGCATAGACTTTGTAGCGGTTTGTTAGGTTAGTGGCGGGTGGTGGAAAATGAGCGTTGGTTGTTAAATATATGTTGAAGCACTTTCTGTCCTACTTGCACTTCCTTGTTCATTTGTATATCCATGCAGTAGTGCTTAGTAAACGTGTGCACTGAAGTCCATGTTGCCGCCAGGCATGTGTCTTGTATGGGTGTGTTACCAAGGAAGGCTATTATTGCTCCCTTTTTACTAGTAGAGTGAGCTTGTGCCCCTCCTAGTAGCTCTTGCTCTGCCTGCTTGTGGCAGAATTCTATAGTTTGTGTGATCCATCGTGCGATGGTGCCCTTTGTTACTGGTCTTCCCATGAAACTGCTCGCGAAGGACACAAAACTGCTTTGTTTTCCTGAGCTCTTTAGTTCTTTCAATGTAATGATTACTGCCCTTCTAGCGTCCTGAGTGTGCAGTGCCCTCTCTGCCCTTGTGGATGGACACTCCTTTGACATAAAGTGTGGGTCCGTTCTCATTACCACCTTGTCATTGTGTATTTGGATGTAGGGTTCTTGTAGTGTTAGCGCTTGCAGCTCACTTACCCTGCGTAGCGGGGTGATTGCCACTAGAAAAACTGTTTTAATTGTGAGCAATTGTATTGAGGCTTTATGGATAGGTTTAAAGGCGCCTTCATAAGTTCTGTTAGGACTAAATTAAGGTTCCATGCCGGTGGCGGCATAGTCTTTAGTGGGGCGATCCTTTTAGCCCCTTCCATGAATCTCTTTACTCCTTGGCATGTAAAGAAGCTCTTTTCCGTCTCTCCTCTTGTATAGGCTACTATCGATGATAGGTGCACTCTCAGAGAGTTAGAGCTTAGGTTCGCTTTTAGCAGGTGTTTTAAATATTTTAGCACGGTTGATTCCTTGGACATTTTCTTGTGTAGCTTTTTCCTGATGCACCATTGTGCGAATCTTTTCCATTTCGCCACATAGCACCTCTGTGTGGTAGGTCTCCTTGCCTCCGGTAGTACCCGCAGTGTGCTCTGGGAGTTTCAGGTGTGCAAACTCTACGTCTTCAGGAGCCATGCCACCAGGCAGAGGCTCTCTGGCTCCGGGTGAAGTACCTCCCTGTTTTGTATGGTGAGCAAGTCTTTCTTTTTGCGAACTTGTGAGGTGGTCCCTGCGCCATTTTCACTATTTGTGAGAACCAAGACTGCCTGGCCCACTGTGGTCCCACCAGAATCAGTGTCATGTTGCTGGCTCTGCATTTGCTGAGTACCCTGTGTATCAGTGGTATCGGAGTGAAAAGCGTAGGCAAATGTTTTCGACCAGCTTATCCATAGGGCTTTGCCCTGGTTGCCTGGATGCGAAATATTGGTATTTTGCATTCTGGCTTCCTGTGCAATGAGCTCCCACTCGTGGGATGCCGATATCTGTCTGCTGAGCCCGTCTGCATCCACGTTGTCCTTTCCTGGTAGGTGTATAGGCAGGAGGTCTATTTCTAGTGGGATGGCCCATCTCCATATCTCCTGCGCTAGGTTGGATAGTGCAACTGATTGTGTTCCTCCCGGTTTGTTGATGTAGAACATTGTTGTTGGTTTGTATCAACACTCTGCTTGTACAGTTGTTTCTGGAAGGCTTTAAGGGCAAGTAACACGGTCTTTAGTTCTAGGTAGTTGATGTGCTTGATCGCATCTGTTGGAGTCCACAAACCCCGCACCTTGAACTGTTTCATGTGTGCTCCCCATCCCCTCTGGGATGAGTCTGGGGTGATGGTCACTGTTGGGTTTGGTGGTGTTAAAGGCTTCCCCTTTGTTATGCTCTCCTTGTTCCACCATGCTATCTCCTCTTGTACTTCGTGCGTTACAACGACTAGATCGTCCCAACTCCATGTAGCTTGTGACCATTGCTGTTGGTGCCATTCCTGGAATGGTCTCATGTGGAGTCGTATATTGGGGACTAGGTGTATGCAGGACGCCATCATCCCCATGATCTTGCTCACTCCTCACTGAGAGCTCGCCCCTTCTGGTATAGATGTGTCTCCTTCAGCAGGGCAAGTACCCTCTTGTTGCTGGGGAACACCTTGCTCTGTATGGTGTTGATCTGTGCTACAAGGAAGATCTTCACTTGTTCTGGTTCCATATAGTATTTCCCCCAGTGTATTGAGAATCTTAGTTCTGTCAGTGTCTGTGTGACCCGCTGTGCATGTCTTTGGCATTTTTTGTAGGAACTTGCTTTTATTAGCCAGTCGTCGAGGTAGAGATATACATGAATCCCTTCCCTCCGTAGGTGCGCTGCTATTGCTGCGAGGCACTTGGTGAACACCGTTAGTGCTGATTTTAGTCCGAAGGCCAGGGCTGTGAACTGGTAGTGCGCTTCGTCTATGGCAAATCTCAGTAGATGTTTGTGTTGTCTGTTCATGGGAATGTGTAGGTAGGCATCTTTGAGGTCTATGGTGGACATAAAATCTCCGTCACTTATCTGAGGGATGACTTCTTGTAGGGAAGTCATTTTGAATTTGTGTTTTTATGTATTGGTTTAGGAACCGTAGATTCAGGATGGGTCTTAATGTTTTGGCCACTTTCGGCACGAGAAAGTAGTTCAACTACACTCCCTAGTTTCTTTCTTTGAATGGTACTGTTTCCATCGCCTCCTTGTGGAGAAGTTCTTGTGCTTCCTCCATGAGTAGCGCTAGTTCTTTTGCAGATTGCGCCTTTCTTCTTGGTTTCCTGTTTGGAGGCCTCTTGACCAGTTCTATGCAATATCCGGTTTGATGATCAGTATCCATGTGTCCGTCGTTATTTTCTTCCACTCCTGGAAGAAGTGTTTTAGTCTGCCTCCTACTGGTGTTACATGTTCGTTTATCCCCGATTTTAGTACGTGTAAGGCCTTTTTGCTTATTTTTTGTGCTCTTCGGCGTCAAACTCCTCTTCGACCTAGACGATGGTCGTCTGCTTCGATGAGATGGTAAATCTTTTCATCCGTTCGTCAAATTCCTTTTTCCTTTGCAGGATGTTGTCCATTTCGGCCTCTAGCCTTCTCTTCCTCTCCATCTCGGCTGCCTATTCGGAGTCGAGGGTTTCAGAAGATCTCTTCGATGTCGAAGTTGCCTTCAGGGTCTTTTTCCTTCGGCATCGAGGGCGCCTTTTCGGGGACGTGCTTAGACTACCTAGATTTGTCTTGGGATTTTATCTTTTCGAAGGATCCTCAGGGCTGTTTGCCCCTGGATGCAGCAGTGTCCGGCAAGTATTTTGGCGCCAGTATTCCTTTCGAGGACTTAGACTGTTTTGAGAGTCTCTTACCTCCTTTGTTGTTTTCGCATTGGTCTCAACGACTGTGTAGTCATCTGGTCCAGTGGAAAAGTGGGTCTATTGTCTTGCCATTCACTCCGCCATTTTGTGATTCCTTCCACCATTTTGTGATGTGCCCTTGTGACTGACTTTCTTTATCACGAATACTCTGAAGCTCCACTTTTGACATGCTACATTCCTGCACGGACACTCACACTCTGTGCTTTGGCCTGCTACAAACTGACCAGCCTGTGCTCAACCAGTCGGACTGAGAGTCTCTCAGATGTTTATCGTCCTCATTCTGTACATTACGCCCTGCAGGCGTCCATCAACAGGCCTATACCTGCTTGCTGTGTAATCATACCTCTCACTTGTACCCTGCAGTAGTCCATACAGCTAATATTATGGACTTATTGTATAAACATGCTTTTCGCCTACACCCCGCAGGGGCCTCACCGTTATCAGTGCTTATCAGATTAACATTTAACATGTAATCATGCTATGCCCTGCAGTACCAATTAATCCGAGTGACCTCTATGTACTATGTAATTATAATGTTTTGCCCACATCCTGCAAATACCCCCAAAGGCTACTCACCTGCTGATTCTCCAGATTTACTATTTGATTAGGAATGCAATAAAGTATTATTGGTACAACTCCCTTACATGCCTGTGGCAGTATAAAGGGTATATAACATGTAAAGTAAGACCATTCTGCAGACTGCCTCCTCAGACAGCTGATGCACCTCTCCATCTCAGGAGATTGTAATTAATATCCTTTCTCTCCGACTCCAGCGTTGGTCTCAGTTTGTATTCCTGACTCGTGGACTATCAGGTTACCCTGACACCTTTGGTGGTCTGCCAAAAGACCCCCAAATGCACACTTGCCGCCCAAACGTGCGACCGATCAGAGACGCGGTTGCCCGGTCGTGGGGTCCCAACGAGGAAGTTGAACGGACGGTGGTGGGCCGGCCTATGCAAAAAAGACCCTAGTCTTCGTAGCTACCACCCGACTTTCACTACATCCAAAAAGACCCGCGCAAGTGGCTCCGGTCCCGACTCTGGCCCTCGATAGACTTGGACGATTTTTGCAGTAAAGAGACGACCTGGAGAACGAGACATTCTGGTAGGGTCGCCGATTTGCAACACCTTTTTGTTTATACTTGGTTTTGGTTGTCTGGGTTTGTTTAATTTCACTCTTTGCAAAGATTGAAGATAAAACCAGTAGTGTGGACTTTTTGTCCGACCTTTGAAATTTGTAGAAATATTATTTAAGATAACATAGAAAAGCATGCCAGTACTTGGTAAATCCGCTTGATAAGGTTGTTGACACCTTTTATTTTTCGTATTAGTTATCCAGACTTTGTATTTCGATATTTGCAAATAAGGAAAGTGGGTAAAGGGGACTATTGGTCCAATTTTCTGAAATTTGTAGAGAAGTTTTTAAAAAACTAGAAAAACATGCCCGGGTTTAGTAAATTTGCACGATGGTTAGGTTGTTGTACATCTCGATCGAGGGTGCTAGAAGATAGTCAACCGGCTCCCCCAGAATGTACCTCAAATAAGGATACGTACATAAAATACAGTATTTCTCCCATAATGTATCATTCATTATGGCATAAAGACACGTCCAAGGATAAAGAGACTCAGTGGCCCATATATGGTTTTTTTGAATCTCACAAAATTGAAGCTGTAGAAATACAGCTCTTTAAACGAAGGTCGCGACAAGCTATGTTTGACGCCCTAGGCCAATGGAAAAAGGAGAGAGCTGAAAGAGAAGGGCTCAGGCAAGGTTACAGAAATAGGCTAGAAAAAGCGTTACACAGAAAATTGATAGAATTACAACAGAAAAAAGTTGCATCCAACCTTGCATGTACAGATCGAGAACACAGGTTGAATGTGTCTTGTCAGTATCCTGTGCGTCATATACCACTAGCGCTAACAGACCCCCATGAAGAGGAGCTTCTCCTCCATCCATTACCACCACCATACTATGTCCCTCCCCATCCTATCCCACGTCCGACCGATAGAAATGTAACCTCCCACTGCCCCTCCCGCTCAATCTGACCCAGAGACCACATCTTCTGCTCGATCCCACATCACAACTGCACAGAAACAGGCCTTGGATGGTCTAGTTCGCACCTGCCTGGAGGATCTTTTTACCTCTAGCCAGATCCGTACTATTTATGAGGCTTATGTACCACCTTAAAAGGGCTACATTCCTACAACAATTTGCTTATGAAATATTCTCTCTATGAGAAACGCCACAAAGTGACACCAGCAGACCATGTTAGAGGATTGTATAGTAAGTTGACAGAGTGGAGAGAATGTGCTGAGGAAAGCAACAGTTTGTTAGCGCTCACGCTACAAATGATGGGAGGTTCCAAGGAGAGACCAGGAGGAGGAGGAAAAACCACTAGTAAAGGAGGGTGCGACTGGAGATCATATGGCACCAATAAGTGAAGCAGCTCCAGTTTTTATCCCCGCTCTGGGGGCAGGTACTGCTGAGGGACTGGATAGTCCAGACGCCAAAAGTAGGACGTTATATATTTGGGTGTACACTCCGTGGCTTCGAGCAGACATATTAGCTTTCAAAAAGGACTTACCTGACCCACGGAAGAATCCGACGGGATTCTACGAAGGGTTGGACACGGTTATTACTACCTATACAATGACACTGACTGACAGACCAGTTCTTTGGGTTAATTCTGCCCCCAGATATTTGGAGACCCATAAGGAAAGTTGACGATGAGGCCTTGTTCAAGCATAAGTGGGAAGATTTGACGAAAATGGATAGGGATGGAAAACCAGGTGAAAGGCCTACAGAAGCTATTTTAGAGCTGCCAGGTAATATAGTAATACAAATGAAGGCCACAATTCCAGCTTAGAAGGTATGCTCTCCCAAATAAGCATTAGAGGGGGAGGAAACGGTAGAGGTCCACAGTATAATTACATGCCCGAGCCTACTGGAACACACCCACCCCCACGTCAACTGGCACAGGACCAATGCGCGTATTGTAAAGAAACAGGCCACTGGCACGCAGATTGTCCTCTTTTACAGCAAAATACAATGGGTCGGGGAAGGAGATTTAGTAGAGGTAGAGGAAGAGTCCCACCCTCCAACGGACAACGCTCCAATGTCTTCGATAACAATAGACAGGCTATTGCACACGATTTTTCTGGGGACCACTTCCACGACAATGAATTTGCATGAGACAGCCAGGGACAGGAACAAGTGGAACTTCCAGTTGATCAATCAGGCCCCTATGTCACAGCTTCAGTGGGTGCGCGGGTGGTTCTGACACTCCCTCCTCACGCGCGCGCAGGACCGGACCTGAATTCTTATCTTTAGGTCCTTCTTTGGGCATATTCCGATTCCTATTTGACACTAATTAAGGCAATTACTACTATATAAGGCACTCATCCAATACGACTCGACACACCGTCGGAGCCGCGTTGAGGGGAAGACAGCCTACCAGACTTGGCAGTAACCGTAAGTTAGACCTTGGAGTATAGAGGCACCTGCTTTCTCTAAAACAGCGTTTTAGATTCCAAATCCACGCTGTTTTTTTGACATCTTATAGTTCGCTACATTGAGCAAGAAGATAAAAGAACCCCCAATACCACGCCTTGGCTCATGAGGCCAGTTAGCCTTTGTCCAGAAGTAAGAACTGTATATTTGCTAAATAATGTGTTTCTTCCCACTATTCCATCCTAGGGATTCTAATGGCGACTATATCAAATCTATGTGTGTCCTAGTCTGTATGTATGTCTATGTCTTTTTCTTTTACAGGGTTTTGCACCTTATTTTTGGTTCTTCATCACCCTCCTGTGTATCTACAAGGTTTTTCACAATATCATAATGTGATGTTATATTTCATGATGTTTTTGTTCATTCAGCGGTTCTGTATTAACACCACCAATTGGGCGCAACAGACTACATTCAATATAACACGATTAGGTACATTTCACCTATTTTAATATTTTTGTAGAGCACACTGACATCTACATGCATGTGAGTAAGGTGGGGATAATAGTGCACATCCTCGTCCTGAAGAAGGAGTCCTTGTCACTCCGAAACATGTCGACGCACTTTAGAGGTTGATGTACCCTAACTAGTATAAACAACCTCACCCTGCACTTTTTAACGATACCAGCCGAGGGCTTAATAAAAAACTTTTTATTCTTTTTTCTCCTACGAGCCAGGTATCTTTTAACTATCACTGTCTTTCACCTCACCACTCACATTTACTTCCTTCACACACATCAACACATAGTCCACTTTCAGTGCTCCTACGTAGTCGTGAGTCGTAGCACGCAGCATCCCGTAGAGGGGTGCGAAGACCCCGATGATGAAGCATGACACCAAGGGGCCTGTTGGTGTGTGAGGGGTATTTATACAACACTGTGTGCTCCCCACCATTGTAGGGATCACTACCACTGTAAGAGTGGATTCCTTTATGTTTAATAAGATTACCAGGGGAGACAGAATCCACTTTCTCCTCTCCCTCCCTCTTCTTGTTATTTTCTTCATCTTTTCAAACCATCCACAGCTCTCCTGTACGGGCATGTTGCCCCTTACATGGACCGATCATGCAGCTGTAATAGTCGACCTGACCCGTCCCGCTCATGGTGTCGGTAGAGGGAGTATTAAGAGTCAGATTGAGAGCAGGGCATTGAATAGGATTGAGGGCAATGACTTTGAGGTGGCGCTCATAGGAACTTCTAGTTCTCTACCTGCAGGAATAGATTAGGCGACCACCTTTTACACAGACTGGGTAGGGACAGCATGTAAGAACCTAGCCCCAATTAAACTCTGAATTCCCAAAAGAGCTCACGCAACAGTTGCCTGGTATATGGAGGAGTTGAGGAAATAAACTCACCTTCAAAACCTTGGAGCGGAATTGAAGAAAATATGCAGAATCAGATCAAAAGATTTATAAATAAAGTCTTGCTTCTTACAAACTACTGATATTTAATGACAAGAAATCCCTTTTAACAAATCTAATCAGTCTAGCAAAAAATTCGGCAAACAAAATCTTTAAAACTATCAAATCCGGCCACCTCCTGTGAAGCAAAAATTGAGGCACATCAAGAACCATGCAAGGATATCACAAGGTTTTTCTTGAAAAAGGTTGAGGTCATTTTTTCAGCATTTAACCTTAGCTCCGCAGAGCCCGAGGTTTTGCTGGAAAGAAAGAGGCCAACTAAGGACCCTCCCCTTCATTGTGACAAACTTCCCAGTATATCCTTAACACATACTAAGAAACTCCTCATGGCCGCGAGGTCAGGCTCCCCTTTGATCCCTACCCGGTCTCGGTGATTAAATGCACCTGTAGCTCTTACACTCACCTCCCTCTTTAATGCAATTTTTGAAACGGGGAACTTCCCAAAACTGTGGAAATTTTGTTTCTGTACTACCCTTGCTAAAGAAGCAGAGCCTTGATCTCAAGGATCCACATAAATTTGGTACAAAAGGGGGTGGTGATGGACAGAGCATCTGAATCAATCAAACACTCACACCCAGTCAAAAGATCTGGGTTTAATCCATCACCGTTCTTTAGCCCACTCTGCCACCCCAGTTCAGACATGGCTATATGCAAATCAGTCTGACCCTGTGCCTCATGGGAACAGTCCAGCCTGAACTGCCAAGCCACGTCTTCCCTGGACCGGAAACAAGCTTCTGAGGACCTGTTTCTGGCATTCCAGCAGTCTGCAGCCCGGCTTGCTTGAATCCAGTGGTAAATGAAGCAAGGGACTCACGTCGGAGCATACCCTACCACACTTATGGCGGCCAAAAGCGGTACAAAAGGGGGTGGTGATGGACGGTGGCAGAGTGGGCTAAAGAACGGTGATGGATTCAACCCAGATCTTTTGACTGGGTGTGAGTGCACGCATCCTGACCTAAGGATTTATGTTATTGGACAAATTCCTGGGAATATTAATGATAAGTAGTCCCGTTCTTGTTGGCCACATAAATTTGGACCAAGTGGCTTCCTACGTGAAAACCAATAGTTGGACACTACGCAATATGGTTTTAGAGAAGGTCACAGTACAAAGTCACCACTTATTAAATCTACGGAAGAGATTAGGGAAGCCACGGATAAGGGAGGTAAGGCCACCCTGGTTCTGCTTGAACTGTCGGCAGCCTTTGATACGGTCCATCATGAACTACTGATGGACCGTTTGTTGGCACGCGGGGTTTAAGGTAAAGCTTGGAAACTCATAAAATCCTTTTTTTCCTGAACGTTCACATATAGTTGCACTAGATAAATTTCACTCAACCTTTTACCCTGCCTTGCCGAGTGCCACAGGAGTCTTAACTTAGCCCCCTACTCTTTAATGTGTATGTCTCATCCCTTGCCTCACTGACCAGCTCCTTTGGTTTTAACCTGACCTACGCAGATGACAGATTGTCGTGGCACTGAGGCCTGGTCAGGGAACTGAACTAGATAATCAGTTCCACAACTGTATGGAAGCGGTGGGGAGATGGATGACACAAAACTGCCTAAAATTAAATTCAGGCAAGACAGAAGTCATCCTCTTCAGGAAGGATGTCAATTTTTGGACCCCTAACCGGTGGCCAACAACGAGCATGCTTCCTAAACATTCAAGGAAGGTAAAAAACTTGGGCATTATGGTTGATGACAAGCTTAAATTTGGTGATCAGAATAATGCAGTGTCATCTGCCACCTTCCATGTGCTTAGAATGATCAAGAAAATTGTCCTCTTTCTACCGTCTGATAGCCAGCATACAGTGGTCACGGCGCTCATCCCGTCTAGGCTTGATTACTGTAATGGCCTCTATCTGAGCCTACAGGAACACTTCATGAACAAACTCCAACTGCTGCAAAACGTGGCAGCAAGGTTGCTTTCAGGCACACCAAAATTTGCGTCTATCTCCAAGGAGAATAAAAAAAGTCACTCGCTGCCGGTCAGGAAACGGGTGCTCTTTAAAACCCTTTGTAGAGTCTTCAAGGCTCTTCAAGGCATAGGTCTAAAGTATTTGAAACAGCATATACAATGGTACTGGCCTTAAATCCCTGCGTTCCATGGAAGCCAAGCAAGTGAGAGTACCACCTATAACAAAAACCTCTTGGGGTGGAAGAAGCTTTTAGTGTGCGCAGCAAAAGCCTGGAATGACCCTCTGTTTTACCTGAGAAATAGCACAGATCTCCTGACATTTAAGGAGTGTAAAGACCTAGATTTTTAACCTGTAATGGCAGTCTACCGTTTCTTTACCAAAGGGAACATAACTAGCGCCACCACCTCCGGGAAACTGCTGCGCTTTATAATCTTCTATAACATAACATGGACAAATTTGATAACATAGGATTTAGTTCTTCCTCCTCACATTCCCCCCAACTCCCCCCCCCCCAGTGTTTTATATAGAGTAAACTTGACCCAAAGGTATCCAAACGCATTACACGAGCACCAAATGCATTTTAGGAGGACACATTAATTTTTTGTTAGGCACGAGGAGACTAAGTGATTTGTCCAGAATCACAGGATGTTGTGCGTCATTGCTGAGACTCAAACCCAGTTCCTCAGATTTGAGGTCGACTGTCCTAGTAATAAGGCCACCCCCCCCTTAATTCTAACCAATGAGGTACACATGATTTGAACTTCATCTTTCAAAACTTCTACTGCATCTTGTGTACCAGGGGATTGCGGACAATCTCTTGCTACTCTATTCAGTAGTCGTGTTTGAGAGAAAAAATGTATGAAGAGCAATAAGTCTTCAAGGCCTGGTCACTGAGCCGAAAGAAAATCTTTACAGAATACTTCCATACTGGAATCATCAACTAACGTCTTTCAGAGCAAGCATCTCAAAAAGACCCCATTTCTCACCATCAAAAACAAGATTAGTCTCCGCCTTCATAGAAACTTCTTTTGAGTAATGAGCCTGCAGTGCTCCTCTCTGCAATCAAGATGGCACAGACTGCTGCATAAACACGTGTCAAAACAAAGTGCAATACCATTTTGTTGATCTTGCACTCCTTTTAGAGATACGTGCAGGCACAATGAGATGGAAGTCAAAGAAGGTTCCTTGAGAACACATCAGGCATAGTGAGATGGTCCGCTGCGGCAGTGCAGAGTGTGGCAATTCGCCGAGAGGAGCTTAGAGGCCCTACGCAAAGTCCCATTAGCGCTAGAATGGTATGTTATGTGGGAGTCGCTTAAAGCTGTGGATGTAGACCATTACCATAGCCCTAGTTCCAAACAATAGAAGCGGCAATACGGGGTTCACTGCCCGGAAGTCAGGAAGCAAGATGAATATAATATGCAGTTTTAACAAGAGCCCACGATGTATGTATGGACTATACGACTGTATGAGTACGCATAGGACTGGAGGGCGGGGGGTAAATATGAACGAAGTTGAGTTATTGTTCTATTACAGATGCTTCAGTTGAGCAGTTTCCAGAAGGTACTAGATATGATAAAAGGAATAAATAGAGAGCTCCAGTGGATAAATCGCTAATTTGATTGACATGTGCCTACATGATCCGGCACCAATCTTAAAGTCATTTTGCATAGAAGTATATATAGGTAATTTAGAATACATTGTGCATTATTTTTTCCGTTGAATTTAACCTGTATAACGATGATGTAATTACCTTGTACCAAATGGAACGTTGCAGTTTGGAAAACAATAAATGTTTTTTAAAAAAAGAGATGGCACAGACTGAATCATTAATGGATAGAATAATAAAAATGTTCAAGACTGAAACACTTCCTCCATAAACAGTGCATTTTCCTTCCAATAAACATCTGGAGACCTTTGGACTCCGAAAAAGGGAGAAATAAGTAATTAATGCACAGCCCTGCCAACCATATCCTTGTTAACTAGAGCCCTTCATTTAATAGAACATAGTCAACCATAGTTTCGTCAACTCAGACTGTCAGTGGCACCAAGTTATTCACTACCTCAGTAAATCACGAGTAATACAATTTTGTCAATAGTACAGCACAGTCTTTGACAAGGGCCACCTTTGGGTCTTTAAAGTATGCTGTTCGGTCTGCAATGTCCGCTGCACCGCTGTTAAATGTTTCACCCATCGAGGAGGCTTTTGACCTTTACGTGCCAATCAGATACAAAGATTCAGATTATCGCGGCCAAGACTTTTGGCTCTAAGGGCCACACTGGCTAATGACCAATATTTTTGCAATCTCAATAGGCATACATTGCCACCGTAGTCCCCATCGCTTAATGAACTACTTTGTGTCAAAGTGCTACTCGTGAAAGCAGGGCAATTCACTCAGTGAACACAAATGTAAATGACAACCGAGCAAAGGAGAGGGCTGGCTGAAAGCCCCAATGAAGCATTTTATAAATATAATTTTAGTAACATGAAATCATCGTAAAATCAAAACGCCTTTACTAATGCATAAAAAAGATGCTGCAAATGTACAACATCCAGGTGGATAACTTTATCGCTTTGCCGTTCTTTGAAAATCTCCATACTTGATCAGCGCAAAATAAATGTTTGTTGGCATACGTCCACTTTTGGGCTCTCTCATACGAGCTCCAAATTTGCTAACTGAAAGTCTTTGTAATTTGTCATCAATGCAGAATATTTATTTCTTTGAGGGCTTAGAACGGCTAGAGTTGTAGAATTTGAGGGTACCGGTATAGAAGGTCTGTAATGTCCCTCTGCTCTTTAGTCAGCCTGGCGTTCTAGATTCTGTGTGGCAAAGTTTATTAGGATGACACTGTAGTGTTGATGGCTGTCACAGGTGCACTGTACGGTAGAGGATCGGCAGGCCAGCTTTAATTGCTCTATGAAGGCCCACATACTCAAGGCTTCATAATGAAAGGGTTTGATTCTTCAGGCTTTAACCTTAATGCTAAATTATTAATAGTAAACAAATGATTTAATACATTTGTTAGCTTTCATTACCTATTTCACTAAAGGGCCACTAGGGATAACCTTTCAAAGTGATTGTGCTCGTTATAGGTTTTAGTTTATGCCCCATTTTCGTCTCAGTTTGAAGGTTTTACCTTAATTTTTTGGAGAAAAAACTTCATGACACAGGTGGTCGGTTTGAAACCAGATAAGAGGTAATAAAAATAACTCCATACGTGGACTTTTACAACAGACTGTGGAGCTTGGTTCAGGATAAGAGTTGCCACCAAATGGGTCTTAGACGGGGGCAGGTGATGTTGAAACTCCCTAGAATTTTTTTCTTCACTACTTTTTCCAACCAATTCCCAGACTGTGTTCTCCTTCCAACAACCTACACGCAAAACTAGTGCCAACCAGGACTCATTCACGCTGTGTCCTGTTGTCTCGTCAGTTAGTCGTTACATCTCGGAAGAGTGGACTTCACAGCCATTCATTTCCTCGAAACAAATTACTTCGCACAATGCACAGCGTCCACTCCAAACACACACACGGCACAAGTCCCCCATACGTACTCCCATCAAATAGTACATTTTAACATGCTGTTGTTTAGGTACTATGAAAAGGGTCTGCATGACCCAGTAGACGTTGTAAGAGTGTCTCACTTTAGCTTCCTTCTTTATTTGAATGTGTATGCAGTAGTTTGTGAACAGATGACCACGTTGCTGCCATACATATCTCCTGTAAGGCGCATTTGCTAGAAAGGCTACGATTGCTCCTTTTTTCCTAGCGGAGTGTCTTTGGGGTTGAGATTAGTTTCCCTCTGCCATTTCTTTAGAAAAGTTTAATAGTTTGTGAAATCCAACTAACAAATGTGCCTTAGTTACAGATGTTCCCATAACAATATTGCTTTGTCTTCCTGCACATCTTATCTTTTCTATGTGGTACATAAAGGTGTGAAGTGTCCAGCATGTGAAATGCTCTGTATGAATCTAAGTTTTTGGGAAAAATTTTGCATTTATATTGTTTGGTTAATGTAGAAATGAGACTACTAATAGCTCTTTCTGAAAGACTTAAGGCTAGGAACACTGTACTTTGTTCCAAGATATTGATACGCTATATACTGCATCTTGTTCCTTCTAGACTCCTCGCAATTTAAGGGAGTCCACATGAGCTCCCCAGCCCATATGAGAGCCATCTGTTGTAATGGTTACTGTTTGAGTTTGCTGTGCAAATGTCCTTCCTTTTGTTAGATCTGTTCCACCATTACCTCCTGTAGGTTGTGCTTGACAAATCACTAGATCTTCCCAGCTTCCTGTTGCTTATGAGCATTGGTTTTGCAGACATTCTTGAATTGGTCTCCCATGTAAACTCGTATAACACATCCATGGTTCGCTATGGAAAATAACGGTTGAGGCTACGTCCAGTTAAGTGAACCAGAAGAGCCGGGAATTCAGCTTCACCTAGAGGCAGCCACACCGCTGCAAATTGAGTCTGAAAGGGTGCGGCTTACGGGCGAAATGCATCAGGCACGACAAAAATCAAGAGCCACTGTGTGGCAGACAGCTTTTTGCGCACTCTATAAGACAGTGGGGTGTCCCCTGTGGCTTGAGCAGAAGCCTGCTTGCAGGCAGTGTGCATTACCAGGGAGTAGGGCGGACATAGACCCCGATGTACACGGGGTCACTGTGGGAGGGTTTATAATCTCCTTGTGTTTGCTTTATAATTTGGACGCAATTGGGGTTACTACCCTGGCCTTTACAGTCTGATTTGAGCATGCCTTTAATAGGCAGACTTGAACATTGTTACAGTGAGGAAATGGTCTTCCTCATGGAGGGCCTGCACAACCACATTCTAGATGGTGGCCGTCTTCAGGATAATATCATGCTAGACCGAGGCATCCAAAGGTGAGATGCCCTGACAGGATAATTAATGGCTACGGTTTGCCTCATCTGGGGGTCAAAGGAGGCATAAAGATAGTCAGGGCCTAATGGGGTGCCTGGGTCATAAGAAGTGTGGAGGGAGTAGAGGTGGTGCACATGGTCGTTCTGTTATTCTGTCCATCAAATGTTTTTGCGTTGTGGTGGAGGCGACAATAGTGGTGGTCGACAATGGAGGTGGAGGTCAAAGTGGACACAGGGGAGGCTTGAGCCCATGTCTGTTTTTTGAGAATAGGAACCTTGGTGGGCCTCCCATGCAGGTCACTTCTCAAATGCCAAACTCTTCTTACGATGAAATGTTTCAGTAGGTTTTTGTGGGGCTGCTTTGCAGAAATCTAACGAGTAAAGGGATGAATAAAGACAGGCTTCTGCCTTGTGCCGAGGCCCTCCTATAGTCTTTAAGGGATCAGCTGTTCAGTCTTCAGAGCTGGTCATTGAGGGTGTCTGATGTCGAATGCTTCAGGGTCAACAGTGGCCTAGGCTCCGGCATCCAAGAGGCCTTGGACTTTGAGTGGGGTTGAGGCTAGTCAGTGGTCTTTGGTGTTGGGCTGGACGGACGGATGGATGATGGATGGATGGTCGACACCCTTAGTGCGGTCCTTTTTAGGCTCAGAGGACTCTTCCGGTGAGGAGTTGAGTCTTAAGGTGGCAGAGGCCCTGGAGGCTGTGGAACTTTGGGCACAGGGGATGACACCGGACTAAATTGGAAACTCTGCTCTGCCTCAACAGTAAGCCTCCGATGAGTTTCGGAGCCCCTTTGGTACACATCCAAACCGGATGGTAGGAAAACACCTAAAGAGGTCAATGCCCATGCGCATTGCCTACTAAAAGGTGCAGTCACAGTGCATCCTTCGACTAAAAGCCTATCTTCTAAGAATAAGTTGCAAATGCTTGAGCCTAACACTGGATAGCAGAAGGATGCAATGCAGGGGTATCTACAGAACATACCACAAGCATACAATTCTTACCGGGGTACTTTTGTGAGCAATTTCTCCAGGAGTGGGCCAGTTCGTGGCATCACCAAAATCTCCAACCTATGAAAGCAATGCATAAAAAGGGTTACATGATCTACTAACATCTGATGTTCACATACATTTGACATAGTACAACAAGGTTACAGGTTCTACAATCTGCATCTAGTATTCACATACTTTTGTTCTAACACAATAAGGATAAAAGACTCTTGGTGGAGATCCAGTAACGGCTAGTTCAATGCTCCCTTTAAACTCCCAAATAGCCCAGAAACAACTTCTTGAAAGCAATTTAAAGCTGTGCAATGCTGGTCACAGCAAGTGCGTTTTCCAGCTGGGTAGCTTCCCATTAATGTGCCACTTCCTACTGCAGATACACTAGTGTTGATTTATGCAGTCACATAAATTTACCAGATCGATACCGATCAGTAGTATTTTGAAAGATTGACAAGAGGCTGATAGGAAGGTACTGGGAACAGTGTTATGAACCTGGAATAAGTTATCTTACAAGTAATATCCTACTGTTCTGGATTTGTTCTCCTGGGGGTACATTTCCGAAAGGAGGGAAAAATGTTAATATGTCCCATCCCTATAAATTCTGGTTCTGTTGCCTTGTTTATAACGGATTTGTAAAACAAGCAGAATTTAAAACAAGCATTTGCAACGCAATATGTTTCGGATTCACACAAGTTTGAGCTATTGGCATTGTAAAGGACAATGACTTATTTATGTTTTGAGTTTTAAAACAAATAAAAGGCAATAATTTATAATACTAATAAACGCTTGTTAAGAGCCTTCTAGAATGCTTGTTAGATTGTAAATATCAGAGAAAGACCGGCCTGGGACGTCTTCAGAGTAGTGATAAATAGTGCAGAGAAGAAGATGTGCAAGTGTAGTAAATTACACAGACAAAGTGTGAAGTGAGTTACATATGATACGAGCTATAAACACTAACAAAGCGCTCAAACACCTTTCGCTCTGATTACACAGTCACGGCTCAGGAGGAAGCGCTGCGGGGGGGGGGGGTACTTCCTGCCCTCGCTGTGATTTGAGTGTGCAGTGTGGCGTTGCATAAGGAATATGCTACTTACCAGTATGCATCTGTTCTTGGCATAGAGGGCTGCAGAGTGGTACATTATGAATAGATCACCATCTGGTGTTGAGCTCGGATGATTGCACTTTGTTTTTCTCTTGGAGAGTCTTTTGTAGCTTGGTGACTCCTCCTTTGGTTGCTAGTGCGCATGGGCATCGTCTCCATCCTTAGATTGTTTTGCCATAGTAGGGTTAGATGGAGTAGTATGATAGAATACAGATAGAAATGCCCATGTAAGTGTATCTAAATAAGATATTGTTGGAATAGACACAGGTTTCCGGGGAGGCTGGGAGGGCATGTACCACTCTGCAGCCCTCTATGCCAAGAACAGATGCATACTGGTAAGTAGCATATTCCGTTCGAGGCATATGGGCTGCAGATGGTACATTATGAATAGACTATACAGCAGTTCTCTCCCTAGCGGTGGTCGCCCGTGTCTGTTGCAACCGTCTGAAATAAAGTCTTTAACACAGCTTGTCCCACTCTAGCTTGTTGTGTTGTGTGCACATCTACACAATAGTGCTTTGTGAAGGTGTGCGGTGTAACCCAGGTAGCTGCTTTGCATATGTCATCCAGTGGAATGTTTCCCAAAAATGCCATAGATGCTCCTAGTTTACGTGTAGAGTGAGCTCTAGGAGGAACAGTTAATGTCCTCTTTGCTTTTTAGTAGCATATTTGAATACATTTTACAATCCATCTGGCAATGCCCGCTTTAGAGATGGGATTGCCCTTATGTGTAGGAGAAAACGCTACAAATAGCTGTTTTGTCTTTCTGAAAGTTTGTGTTCTTTCTATATAATACAATATTGCCCTTCTGACATCCAATGTATGTAGGGCCCTTACCGCTACTGTCTGTGGTTTTGGAAAGAAGACCGGTAGTTCCACTGACTGATTGATGTGGAATGCAGAAATTACTTTTGGTAAGAATTTTGGGTTTGTTCTAAGAACCACCTTGTTTTGGTGTAACTGCATGAATGGTTCTTGAATTGTAAAAGCTTGTAACTCACTTACTCTTCTGAGTGACGTGATAGCTATGAGGAAGGCCACCTTCCATGTGAGGAATTGTATTTCACACCTATGCATAGGTTCAAAGGGTGGTCCCATTAGTCTGGTAAGTACTATGTTGAGATTCCAGACTGGGGAAGGTGGCCGTCTTGGTGGAATGACTCTTTTGAGTACCTCCATGAAAGCTTTAATTGCTGGTACTTTAAACAGGGAAAGATGTTGCCTGTTTTGTAGGTACACCGCTATAGCTGAGAGATGAACTCTGATAGAGGTATATGCTAAGTTACATTGCTGCAAGTGTAGTAAATAGCAAATAATCTGTTTAGTGGATGCGTCCAGAGGGTTGATGTGATTACTCTTTCAGTGTACAGCAAACCTCTTCCATTTTGCTGCATAGCATGCTCTGGTGGTAGGACGTCTTGCATGTTTAATGATTTCCATACATTCTGGTGGTAAATCTAAATATCCAAACTCTATGACCTCAGGAGCCAGATCGCTAGGTTCAATTGTTTGGGATCTGGGTGCATTATTTCTCCATGGTTCTGTGTAAGGTGCATGGGTAATCTTAGCTTTTGATGTGGCACCTGTGAGTTGTAGTAGCGTGGTGAACCACGGCTGTCTTGCCCACGTGGGTGCCACTGGTATTGTCATTAATGGAATTAGTGGGAGAGGGGGAAAAGCGTAAACAAATTTGTTGGACCAATTTATCCATAGTGCATTGCCCTGGGACCGGTGGTGTGGGTACCTGGATGCGAAGTTTTGGCATTTTGCGTTCTGATGATTGGCAAACAGATCTATCTCTGGTTGCCCCCATCTTTGGAAGAATGGCTGCAGTATCTGGTCGTGCAGCTCCCATTCGTGTACTTGTTCTGACTCTCTGCTTAGGAGGTCTGCTATCTGATTTTGAACTCCTGGTAGGTGTTCTGCTAACAGATAGATCTTTTGAGGAATGGCCCATCTCCAAATGTCCTGTGCTAGTCTGGATAGTTGGAGAGAGTGTGTCCCCCCTGTTTTTGAATATAATACATTGCAGTCATGTTGTCTGTTCTGATCAGGACTGCCTTGTTGGTTATTTGCATTTGGAAAACTTTTAGTGCTAGAAATACTGCTAGTAGTTCCAAGTAGTTGATGTGCAGTTTCTTTTGCTGCACACTCCATTTCCCCTGCACTGTGTATTTGTCCATGTGCGCTCCCCATCCGGAGAGCGATGCGTCCGCTGTCAGTATCACTTGTGGAATCGGTTCTAGGAACGACCATCCCTTGGAAATGTTTATTGTGTTCCACCACTTCAGAGAGCGATGCGTACGGTCGTCTACCAACACCAGATCTGTAATCTGACCTTGAGCCTGATTCCACTGTGTCGCTAGACACTCCTGTAGTGGACGCATTTGTAGTCTGGCATGTGGTATTAGCAGTATGCAGGAGGACATCATGCCTAACAGCTGCATAAACACTCGTGCTGGTAGTGAGTGTTGTGGTTGAAATCTTTGTATTAACTTGACCATTGTCTGTATCCTGATTGGATTGGGGTATGCTTTGGCTCTTTCTGTGTCTATAGTAGCCCCCAGGTATTGTTGAATTTTGTTTGGTTGTAGGTGTGATTTTTTGTAGTTCACCGTAAACCCTAGGTGGTGCAGCAATTGAATGGTCTTCTGTGTGTTGTGAAGGCATTCTTCTTGTGACTTGGCCTTTATTAACCAATCGTCCAAGTAAGGGAAGACATGTATTTGTTGTCTTCTTAGGTGTGCTGCCACCACAGCTAGGCATTTTGTGAACACTCTTGGTGCCGTTGTGACCCCGAACGGAAGGACTTTGAATTGATAATGTTGTCCTTCCACTACAAACCTTAGGTATTTCCTGTGGGCTTTGTGAATTGGGATATGAAAGTAAGCGTCTTTTAGATCCAGTGTAGAAAGAAAGTCCCCTTTCTTCAGTAAAGGAAGTACCTGTTGGAGCGTGACCATGTGGAAATGTTCCGAATTTATGTATGCATTGAGAGGTCTGAGGTCTAAGATTGGTCTTAGAGACCAGTCTTTTTTTGGGATTAGGAAGTATAGAGAGTATACTCCTGTCCCTTGTTGATGTTTTGGAACCTTCTCTATGGCATGCTTTTGTAGCAGTGATAGTACTTCTTTTAACAATGTCAGATGATTTTGACTCATTGGACGCTGTTTGGGGGGGATGTTTGGTGGGGTAGCTGTGAGTTCTAGGCAATACCCATGTTGGATAATTTGTCTCACCCACTTGTCTGATGTGATGTTTTCCCAGACAGGTAGGAACTGTGATAGACGTGCCCCGACCGGTGTTATGTGGTCTGGGGGAAGTTGTATTAAGTCACTGTTTTGGGGTTGGGGAGTTGCGGTTGTTATTATTTCCGTGACCTCTACCCTTGTTGTTACCCCTGTAACTGCCTCTTGAATTACCTTTGGGTGACGTAGGTGTAAAAGAGGTGGATTGCTGATTTGTTCCTGTATTTTTATAGCCTCCTCTATAGGTGGATCTACGAAAGGAACCCCTTTGAGTTGGCTGTTGTAATGCTCCCATTGACTTAGCCGTTTCTGTATCCTTTTTCATTTTTTCTAAGGTCTCATCTGTGCTTGAGCCAAAAAGTGTTTTCTGATCAAAGGGTTGGTTCAATAAGGATGTTTGTACCTCTTGTTTGAACCCTGACACTCTAAGCCATGCATGTCTCCTTAACATGATACTGGTGTTGATGGATCTTGCAGCAGTGTCTGCCGCGTCCAGGGCGCACTTAATGGAAGTGTTAGTTATTATCTTTCCTTCCTGTATTAGCTGATCTGCCCTCTTCTGATGTTCTTTAGGGAGATGTGTGATGAGTTTTTCTAACTCATCATAATGTGCCCTGTCATATCGTGCAAGTAGCGCTTGTGTATTGGCTATGCGCCAGCTATTTGACGCTTGTGATGCTACTCTTTTGCCTGATGCATCTATTAATATTGACTCCTTATCCGGTGGAGGGGCTTCTCCTGTAGATAATGATTTCGCTCTTTTGCGAGCGTTTGATACTACCAGCGAGTCTAGAGGTACCTGTCCTTTGATAAATATTGGGTCCTTTGGAGCTGCCCTATATTTTCTATCAATTTTTGGGTTTAACACCCTAGCCCTCACTGGGTCTTTGAATATGTCTGCTGTGTGACTGAGAAGACCCTTCAGCATAGGTAGAGTACCTGATGTTCTTTGTGCAGTAGGTAGTGCCTCTAATAGGAAATCCTCTACTTGAGGTTCTGTATGTAGGTCTACCTTATGATATTTTGCTGCCCTATTAATGAGCTGTACAAACCCTGTGTTATCAGGTGGTGAAGGCTTTGAGGGATATAACTCTGGGTCGTTATCTGACCCTGCGTCATAATTTTCCCATGGGTCATCCTCATCTGGGATAGTGTCATCATCCTCGTGAGGTTCTCCCTCCCCTGTATCACTGTCTACATCTGACTGAGGTTTAAACGGTCTTGGTGTAGAAGGTGGAGGAATATTTGGCATAGTGTGAGGAATAGGAGAAGAGGGTGTGCCTCTAGGTCGAGGAGAAGTAGGAGGAGTTGTATGTGTCCCCATTGTTCTCTTTTTAGAAGGAAGAGGTTTGTCTTCTAGCTGTTCATTCTTCCTCTTCGTCACTACTTTGCCAGTTTGTGGATCAAGAAACAAAATCTTTTGTTTCGGATCTGTCTGTTGCTCCTGTGTCGGTACCGAAGCTTTTGGTTCTGAAAGGTGCCTTTGCTTTCGATCGTCAATGTTCGGTGTTTGGCACCGAAGATTGGCTCGATTCCGATTTGTTCAGTGTCGAGTGAGTTTGACGTCGAAGCATGTTTCGGTTTCGACATGGAATGTTTCGATGCCGAGCTTTCTCTTGCATGAAGCTTTGGTGTCGAAGTCAATGTCGACCGTCTCTCGGATCCGACCTGGTGGGAGGCCGAGAGTTTCGGTTTCAGTTTCGTTGCCGGGCCCGAAGGCGGGGCGTCGGAAACTTTTTTCTGCGGTTTGACCGGGCTCGAAGGCGGGGTCGTTACCGCACGGGGTCGGTTTTTTGGTAAGGGGACGTCGTCACTCACGGTTTGTTGCACGTCGAGTTCCTCGACATCCGACTCGTCCCCTTCCGACCCCAACTGTTCTTCATGATCCTCTTCTTCATCGAGGTGCTGGTCTTCGAACAGCTCCGGGATCGCCTCCGACTGCATTCTGGAAACCTCGTGTCTTCGAGCTCGACGGTTTCTAATCGTCGACTTGGAGGAGAATGCTGCGCAGGCTTCGCAGTCCCTGGATTCGTGTTCAGGAGACAGGCAGAGGTTGCACACCTCGTGTAGGTCCTTGTGTGGGAACTTAGCACCACACGCTGGACATTTCTTAAATGGAGTGCTTTCCATGGACTCCGGGCTTGACCACGTCGAGAAAGGCCTCCTGTTCGTCGACGTAGCTCAAATGTTTTCATTGATGTTGGCGTCGAAACGCGTCGGAATGTAAATGAAATTGCGTTCGATAACAATACCGTCGAATTGGAAATGGAATACGTGCCGAAAAATCACTTCTTTCCGAAGTTGATCTGGAGTGCTTCAATCCTCATCCGAACCCGATGGCGGAAAAAAACAATCTAAGGATGGAGCTGATGCCCATGCGCACTAGCAACCAAAGGAGGAGTCACCAAGCTACAAAAGACTCTCCAAGAGAAAAACAAAGTGCAATCATCCGAGCCCAACACCAGATGGCGATCTATTCATAATGTACCATCTGCAGCCCATATGCCTCAAACGGAATAGTTTCTGTCCTGTAACTCCAGTTCTGTAGTAGGGGTATCTCTGTTATAGTCATAATCAAGTGAATAGTCCCACCCATGTGCGTGGACCCCGGAGCAATCAAAAATAATCTCTTAAGTCGTCAAAAAATGTAGACCTGCACAGACACAAGAGAGAATTTAAAGACCTATAATGCAGCATATATCCACAGGCTACACTGTCCAGTACTTAAACTAGAAATTCCACCAAAAACCCACAAACAGCACAGCCTGTCCAGTGTTCTCCACAGAGAAAACCCTTCCCCTACCAGCAAAAGCCTCTGGAATGATAGAGAAAGTAGTGGACAGACAATCCCCATAGGCTGCCATTATGTGGCTCAGAACAGGATACTGTGCCTTCAAGAGAACCTTCCAGAACTCAGTATCCCAGAATGCACAGCAGGTCCCTTTTACTTTCAGTTCTTTTTGAAGGCTTAACACGCCAGACATGTATCATTCCTTACATGAATATCTTTCTCCACCAGGGAGGAGGGCGGGCGCTTATGACTATCACAGAGATACCCCTACTACAGAACTGGAGTTACAGGACAGAAACTACTCCTTCTGTAGTAGGGGATCTCTGTGTATAGTCATAATCTAGTGAATAGAATGGCAAGCCCATCCCCACACCAAAGCGGCGGTGGAGAGAAGAGAAATAACACCACTACTGTGCGAACAGATTTCGCAGCGAAGCCTGCCCAACCTGAGCGTCTGTCCTGGCATCAGTGTCCAGACAGTAATGCTTAGCAAAGGCATGAACTGACTTTCAAGTGGCCGTCTTGCAGATTTCTACAATCGGAACATTACGTAGCATAGCAGTCGTGGCAGCTTTGCCCCTTGTGGAATGAGCCTTGGGTTTACCCCCTAAGGTCTTATTAGCCTTCTGGTAATACAATTGTATACAGGACACAATCCACCTCGAGATGGACTGTTTCGAGGTAGCAAGACCGGTCCTGACTGATCCATAGTTAATAAACAATTGGTCTGACCTACGAATATCTTTGGTTTTATCCAGATAAAATTTGAACACCCTCTTAACATCCAGGGAATGCAGAGACCTTTCCGCTGGAGACGGAGGATTCAGAAAAAACGTAGGTAACGTTATGGTCTGGTTACCATGGAAATCAAAGATAACCTTAGGAAGAAATTTAAGGTGAGTACGCATAACCTTAGCAGCATGAAATACAGCATAAGGGACTTGGCAACACAACGCCTGAATTTCACTCACCCTGCGGGCCGATGTGATGGCCACGAGGAACGCCGCGTTCCAGGACAGGTGCTGCAATTAAGCCTTATGAATAGGCTCAAAAGGCTCCTTCATCAATCTGGATAGCACCTCATTCAAGTCCCATGAAGGCGAAGGAAGCCGAACAGGAGGGAACACTTTCATCAAGCCTTCCAAAAAGTCCTTGATCACAGGGATCTGGAAGAAGGAAGTCTGTGAAGGGCATTTCCTGTAGGCAGTCAGCGCAGCAAGATTAACCTTAATGGAATGGAAATTAAGGCCAGACTGCGCCAAATGTCGAAGATACGGAAGTATGACATCTTCCTTACATGTCGTTGGATCATAGTTCTTGGACTTGCACCAATGCAGAATCTCTTCCACTTGTAAGCATAGGAAGTCCTAGTGGAAGGTCGCATAGCCTCCTTCAATATGTCCATACAATCTTCTGGTAGATTCAAATGTCCATATTGCACTCTCTCAGGAGCCATGCCGCCAAACTCAAAGATGAGAGGTTGGGGTGCATCATCTGCCCCCCGAACTTCGCGAGAAGGTCTGGCTGGCACGGCAGCCGTATCTGAGGAAGGAGAGACCGGTGAAGTAGGTCCGTGAACCACCATTGCCTGGGCCATTCCGGTGCAATCAGGATCATCCGCGCCCTGGACTGGGACAGCTTGATGAGCACCGCCGGAATCAGGGGAATGGGTGGAAAAGTGTACACAAAGCTGTTTGACCAGTTGATCCATAGCACATTCCCCAGCGTCCCCTGCTGGTAGTACCTGGAGGCGAAGTCTCGGCATTTGCTGTTTTCGGCGGTGGTGAACAGATCTACGTCTGGAGTCCCCCACCTTGCAAAGACTTTTCCTAGTACTTCGTCGTTTATGACTAGGCTGTGGGGTTTTAGGTTTAAACCTATAACTGATAAAACCCCACTGAAAGAGAATTAGCCCTCACCAGTGAAAACAAACACTGAAAAAACACCTTCACAACTACAAACTAAATGCCATTCAAAGAAAGAAAAAAGAGTGAAAGAGGCATTTTTTGTCTTTCTGAAGGTCCCCATACAATGTAACTGTTATACAAGATAGCAGTAAGAAAGACTGGGCTAACATTATTCTGCTTGAGTTTTGTTGTTTAGGGATGCTACAAAAATATTGTTTCTTCTGCCTTTTGCTTTTTCCAGTTTTGTGGTCTTTGGTCTAAAGATGCAGGGTTTAGAAGCATGTTTAGGTCTTGCCTAATTCTTTTATAAACTGGAGAGAATCAGGAAATATCAAAATCACATTTGATATTTGGCTGCATTTGATTCTTTCACCAATAGGTAAAATGGCTGGTCTTTATAAGAATCTTTCCTAATATGGGTCATCACATTTACCCACAGAGAATGGGTAAAAAACCGTGAATACATCAGCCCACAGTTTCTAGTGGGTCAGTATTGATAGTAGGTGAATTGCCAACACCTCAGTCTTTAAACATTCAATGCAAGGTATAATGACAAGTATATGTATAAACAGTGCTTTCACCAAAAATCTGGGATAGTGGTGAAAACATGACACCAGACTTTTGGAAAACATGGAATGCAGTATCACTTTAAATGCCCTGCAAAAAAAGGTTATTTCTAAGTACAACAAAGATTTGAGTGATATTGTTTGTATTTGCAGTGATTCAGCTACGTATATGAAAAAGTAGTGTGAAGACCTTTCAAAATTTATACCCAAGCTGAAGTGATTCCCTGTAGGAGATCCTTGCCACTTTAAATGGTATGCTAAAAGCATCTTTACAATCTTCGGAGTTAATGAGGAATGCTATTGACTTTTTAGCAAATTCTGGTGCACTGTTCTCTTATGCACAGGAACTAAAACGCAAACATTTATCATTTTCTGCTTTGTGTAGCATCAAAGAAAGTGTCATCCCAACTCTGTCCCTTAGCTGAAGGTTCAGTCCAAGGGGCTATGAATGCTATATTATCCATGTGGCAACCGTTTACCCAATTTTTGCTGAGTGATGATGCCAAAGGCAAGAAATGTGAGGATCTTTGGTTGCATATTGATAGTGGTGTGAAAAAAGTACACTACTGCATTATTAAATTTTTACAGGAAAACATAGCTGCTGTAGTGGACATAATAAAAAATCAAGAGTCTAAAAAAACCCTTGTCTGCCAAGTGTTCTGCATAATTGGTGTAGAAGTGAAACATCTTCGAGAGTAGGCTGGGCGACACCTTTAGTGACTTTGGCACTGCAACATGTTCCATGTTAGAGTGCTTGCCACTTGGTAAGCAAAGCAATGTTGAAGAGCAATCCAGGAACGTTTATTTTACAATGTATTAGAAATGGTTTGCAATGATGCATAGAAATGTCCCTTCTCCCACAATGACATTTGAAGTCAATGAAGCCTCACTGTGGTACTCTGTACAAGTTCTAGATCCCTTCAGTAAAGGGGAATTTCCTCCGTAGTTTCAAAAGTGCTACTTCATTTTTGACTGCTTCAATAACTGAGGGAATAACCTCCCAGCTCAATGAAAATGTTGCAGAACCTGCCCTGAGAATCGCAATCTTTAAATGCACCAGTATTGGCATGGAAAGCTATGTCAGTGGCCAGAGTTAACAAATTGTGTACTGGCTGTTTTGGCGTTGCCCGTCTCAAGTGCCAATGTTGAGAGGGTCTTTTCAAAGAAGTTTGCATGGGAAGGAAAGAGCGAGCGCACATGACCAAAGACTCACTGAAGTATTGTATGGTTTACTACAATAAGTTTAATTTGCAAAAATCTATTTGGACCTCATATACACTATGTACACTGTCTATATACCATGTTCTATCAGTGCAGAAAGCAAGCAATAATAGGAGCAAAACGTTCCATAAACCCGGAAAACCATTGTGTTAAGTGGCGCAAAAATATGTAACCACTGATAACGTTTTTTAAAGGTAGAGAAATCATTTGAAAACACTGGAAAAAACCCCACCAGAAATTGCCAAAAATAAAAACAAACCGGAAAGCCTATTTATGACCCATTCATGGTTTTCCTGAATCAGTCGGCTCAGTGCGTCCGCCTGCACACCTGGTAGATGGGTAGCAGTTATCGACAATCCTCTGGCTAGAAGCCAGTGCCAGATCGCCTGCGCCTCCCGCGACAGGGTGCGCGATCTCGAACCCCCCTGCTTGTTGAGGTAATGCATTGTGGTCGTATTGTCCGTCTGAACAAGCAGAGATTTGGTCTGGAAGGACGGATGAAAGGCCTTCAGTGCCAAGTGAACAGCTCTGAGTTCCAGGAAATTGATGTGATATGTGGACTCCGTCGGGGACCACGTTCCTTGTATCTAAGTCTCCGGAGTGCGCCCCCCAGCCATGGAGAGACGCATCTGTCACGATAGTCTGTGTGGGAATGTCCTTGTGGAAGGGAACCCCTCTGAGGAGATTCTCCGCTGAACACCACCACTTCACAGTCTTATCTTGTCGTCCCAAGACCCTTTCCTCTGAGCCCACTGATCCTCCAAGCACTCCTGCAATGGTCTCATGTGCAGCCAAGCGTGTGGCATGAGGAAGACACAAGAGGCCATCGACCCCAGTAGAGAAGACACCGTCCTCACTGTTGTAGATGGAGCGGTCATAAGAGCCTGAGCCTTCCGAAGGAGTGATAACAGTCTCTCCTCCGAAGGAGACACGCTTGCTGACAAGCGTATTGATGGAGGCTCCCAAGTACTGTATGCACCTGACCGGAGTCGGGACAGACTAACATGATGTGCAACCCCAACCAGTTCAAAAGAACACACGCCTTCTGGAAGTGCGCTTGAGCTTCCGAGAAGGAAGCCTTGATCAACCAGTCGTCCAGGTACGAGTAGACAAACACCTTGTTCCTCCTCAGGTGTGCCGCTACCACTGCCATGCACTTCGAGAATGTTCTGGGCGCAGACTTCAGCCCGAATGGCTGTACTGTGTACTGATAATGATTGGCGCAGACTTGGAATCGCAGGAACTTTCTGTGTTTGTGTGCAATGGGCACATAGAAGTAAGCATCCTGTAGGTCTATAGCACATAGCCAGTCTCCCTGTTGCAGCGGAGGATAAATCTAATTCAACGACAGCATGCGAAATTTCTCTGCGAATCCACTTGTTTGCTTGTCGCAAATCCAGAATGAGCCTGCACTCGTTCTAGTCCTTCTTGCGAACCAGAAAGAACCGTGAGTACAGACCTCTTCCCCTTTGAGACAGAGGTACGTCTTCTATCGCCCTTTTCCTTAACAGGGCATCAGCCTCTACCTGGAGCTCGCGCAGCTTAAACTGCGAGCTGACCGGTGGAATTGCTGGAGGCGGGCTGGTGAACCGAAGACTATCCATTGCAAGCAATATTAAGCACCCACTTGTCAGGAGTAATTTTTCTCCATTCTGCCAGAAAAAATTGAACGCTTCCCCCCCACCGGAGTGGGTAACGGCTGTAGGGGAAGTATCCGCTCAGGGACGAGACTGAGCCGGGCCTTTGTTCGCTGCTGCGGACTGCTGGCCCTCTATGCCCTTCTGACGCTTCCGGAAGGGCCTCCGGAACTGCTGCTGCTGTCCCGAAGCTGCCCTCACCCTCTTCCTTGCACCCCAAACCGTCTCTAGAATGGGCGGTAGGTCTTCTCCTTGGGCTTCTCCAACCAGACAGCAGTCAGGGTCTCGGCCTCCGCTTTCATGCGGGTCATCTCGTCGTCCGCATGCTTGCCAAACAGGGTGTCTCCCGAGAAAGGCAGGCTGGCCACCCACTTTTGAGCCTCTGGCTTAAGAGATGTAAGGCGAAGCCAAGCGTGGCGCCGTTGGTTGATACCATGGCAGTACCCATGCGCCGCCAGAAGAGACATCAGCAGCCGCGCTGATGAGTTGGTTAGACACCAATATCCCCTCATTCAGAATCTCCTGAAAGTCTTTTCTTCTATCGAGGAAGGAGCTCAACTAATTGCTGGAGGGACTCCCATAGGGCTCGATCATATCGCCCTAGCAAAGCCGCAGCACTTGCAGCCTTCATTGCAGTAGACGCTGTCCCACAGACTCATCATCAGGCGGTACTGTCGACAACGGGGTGGTGGCATCCTGCTTCCTAGCCGCAGTCACTAAGACAGAGTCCTGTGTCGGATCCATACTGAGAAAAGATCCAGCGCCCGGTACTTCTTGAGGAGCCTGGAGGCGGCCGCCTTAGTCACCGCCGGAGTGAGAAACAACTCCTCGGTGGGCTCCACCAATCCTGGTACTAGAGGCAGCAACGTCACCTTAAACCCAACTTAGCCGCCCCCCTCAGCAGAACCTCTTGGAATGAGACGATGTAGTCTACCGGCGACACCCTCGTCAAAGGAGATTCCGACAGTCGGCGAGTATTCCCTGGTACCAGAAGACTTCTTCCGGAACATTGATCTGCGCCTCCTATGGCGTCACCTTGATCGTGTCGACGACAGATGACGACTCTGCGATTTCTCCCTCCGGCCGGAGCGAGAGCGCGATCTCCTTGGCTTCGGACGCTCAACAGGTCTAAACGGAGATGGCGATGGCCAACTGACCGGGGGCCTCAGCTGAGAAGTCCCCTTAGGCGGCGTCTGGTACCGTGGAAGTGACACCGACCTCGGCAGAACCGCTGGCAATCCAGAAGGCGGAAGCAGAGGATGAGAATGAGGAGGAGGCGGTGGTGGAGGCGGAGTGGGAGTCCGCGGGGGAGGATCCTTGGGCAAGGGAGAGGGGGCGGGGAGAGTCGACCTCTGCTTAGGACGGCGAACGCCTCCTGGACGGCTAACGCCTCCTGGACGGCTAACGCCTCCTGGACGGCTAACGCCTCCTGGACGGCTAACGCCTCCTGGACGGCTAACGCCTCCTGGACGGCTAACGCCTCCTGGACGGCTAACGCCTCCTGGACGGCTAACGCCTCCTGGACGGCTAACGCCTGCGGGATCTCGACGTCCAGGATCCCCTCGACGCCGACCTCTTCTTCGCCGACTGCGAACGGCGGTGTCGCCTCGACGGCGAGCGCCGACGCCGGGCCGCCTATCGACGTCAATGACGCGACGACGATGATGATGATACAGTCAACGGCGACCTCGACGGCGGACAAGTCAGTTCCCTCGACGCCGAACGTAGACGCCGCCTCGACCCAGAGCCCTGGGGAGACAGGGAACAGACTGCTGTCATCCCTCTTGACGCCGTCATTGGTGCTATCGACGCCGGCGAACAGGGATGCTTGCTGGTCTCCCTGGGGAGCCCCCCAGAGGCCTCAACATGGGCAGATGAAGTAAGCCCAGACCCACCTTGTGCCTTTAGTCTTCTATCTTCCAGGCCTTGGAGCCTGATCTTCATCCTCGCTCTCAGGGTCCTGCTGGAGAAGGCCTGGCAAATGTCACTCCTCCAGGACATGAGATGAGGGAAGGCAGATGATGCACACCTCGTGTGGGTCCGACTTGGCCTTCTTCCTCTAACACTCTGGACATTTGTCAAACAAAGCAGGCATTGTGGCAAATAAGAGTGCTCAAAGACATACACAAGGAAGAAAGCACCCAAACACTTGAAAAAGTGAAAAATTCTATAAAGAAACCCTAGAAAGGGAGAGCCCAATGCTCCAGGGTCCTGCTTGCAGGAGCCGGAAAAAAGAACTGAAAGTAAAAGGGACCTGCTGTGCATTCTTGGATACTGAGAGAGTTCTGGAAGGTTCTCTTAAAGGCACAGTATCCTGTTCTGAGCCACATAATGGCAGCCTATGGGGATGGTCTGTCCACTATATCATTCCAGAGGCTTTTGATGGTAGGGGAAGGATTTTCTCTGTGGAGAACACTGGACAGGCTGTGCTGTGTGGGTTTTAGGTGGAATTTCTAGTCTGGACAGTGTAGCATGTGGATATAGGCTGCATTATCTGTCTTTAAATTCTCTAAGTGTCTGTGCAGGTCATATTTTCTGATGACTTAAGAGATTATTTTTGATTGCTCCGGGGTCCACGCACATGGGCAGGACTATTCACTAGATTATGACTATACACAGAGAACCCCCTACTACAGAATGTCATTGCTATCTTTGGCCTACTAAACCACTCCAGCTGTAATAGGACACTGGCGTCACCACCTGGTGCAGGGTGGACTGGGCTTTATGGCAGGCATGGAGGGAGGGATGGTCTCAGCTGCAGCTTCAGCCTCCTACAGTGCACCTGCTATTACTGGTGAGAGAGGCACTGAGGTGGTGGCATAGTTGGTGGCGGCACTGGCAACAGAGGCGGCACAGGCAACAGAGGCGGCACAGGCAACAGAGGCGGCACAGGCAACAGAGGCGGCATTGCTGGTTGTCGTGGCGGTTTGCTGGTATTGGTACTGGTGGCATTGGTGATGGTACTGGTGGCATTGGTGGTGGTGGTGGTACTGGATGTGGTGGTGGTATTGGAGGTGGTATTGGCAGTGGTACTGGTGGCATTGGTGGTGGTATTGTTGGTGGTGGTACTGGTGGTGACATTGGTATAGGTGGTGGTGGCACTGGTGGAGGCGGTAGCGGTGGAGGCAGTAGTGGTGGAGGTATTGGTGGTGGTGGCACTGGTATTGGCGGTGGCGGTGGTATTGGAGGTGATATTGGAGGCAGTGGTGGGGGTATGGGCGGTGGTGGTGGTACTGGTGTTAAAAAAACAGGATTTTGAAAACCGCCTGTCAGGTGGCTTTAGTATAGATGGCATGAAACAGATGTGCTGTTGTCAGCTTCAGTCCATTAGCACAAGACTATACTACCTGGAATTCACATGACTTAATTTGCTAATCATTTCTAAATTAATTTTACTTGGGGAGAGGGGGGTTTGAAACAGACATAATAATAAGATAAGATAATGCCGGGTTGAAGTGATTGAAAGCAGGCGCCCGTGTTACAGGGAAGCTGTGATGCTTAAAAAAAATAAGACGTTTCCGCTGAAACAGCGCATGCCCGGCCTGCAATAGAAGAAACTCAAAAGTAAGAACTCAAAAGTAAGAAAACAAGTTACTTACCTGTAACTTTGGTTCCCCAGTATTGGTAACTTTCATAAATTCCCATGCTTTGTATCATTCCCCGTCGTCGGAAAGGGGGCCTCGGTAGTATCACAACCATAGAAACAAAAGAGAAACATAGGCCTAGGCCTCATCTCATTTTGTATCCTATCACTCTGTGTAAAAGAGACCAAACTTTTGCCAGGACCAATCAGAGCAGCCTTACCCCATAGAACCTTCCTGAGAGCTGAGAGCCTCAGATTTTCGTAGCCGCTGTGCAAACCGCCACTAACTCTGTAAAAAGACAGCTTTCCCAGGGGAGGAGGGTGGGCGCATGGGAATCTATAAAAGTTACCAATACTGGGGAACCAAAGTTACAGGTAAGTAACTTGTTTTCTTGCCCCAGTATTGGAACTTTCATAGATTCCCATGCTTTGTATCAGAGTAGCTAGCAGTAAATTACCAAGACACATTTTATAACTACATGGTATCACATAACCAAATAGCAATACTTCTAGCATAGCAAAAACAAGAAACAAAATGAGCTCACCAGGAAGGAGGGACTGTAGGGAAAGCTCACCTCAATGAAAAAGATTCCGCAGAACTGCCTGACCAACAGCCGCGTCATCTCGTCCTTCAGATTCCAGGTAGTAGTGTTTCGTGAAGGTATGAGTACTGCTCCACGTTGCTGCCCTGCATAAGTCCTTAATGGCGACTCCAGAGAAAAGAGCCACAGACTATGCCACAAACCTTGTGGAATGTGCACGGACCTTTCTATTCAGTGGCTTGCACGCCTCTTGTTGGCAGAATTGAATCGCACTTGAGATCCAGCGGGAAATGCCACTCTTTGCCCAAGGAAACCCCTTCCGTGGTGCGCTGTAGGACACAAACAATTGGGATGATTTTCGAAAGGTTCGTGTGCGTTCTAAGTAGAATTTCGGGCATCTTTGAACGTCCAAAGAATATAATGTGCAGGTGTAGAAGGGCACGGAAAGAAAGACTTTAAAATCAAAGGTTCATTCAAGTGGAACTCAGAAGGCACTTTCGGAATAAATTTCGGATTGGTGCGAAGAATAAGGACATCCTTTTTTAATTGAAGGAATGGATGCACTATGGATAGGGCTTGAAGCTCACTAACTCTTCTCGCTGATGGAAGAGCTAAGAGGAGGGCAAGTTTCCAAGACAGGAATTTCAAGTCCGCCTTGTGCACCGGCTCAAACTGAGCTTTCATGAGTTGAGCCAGGACAAGATTGAGCTGCCAAAACTGGCAGAGGTGGGCGAACAGGAGGATACATTTGAAACAAGCCTTTCAAGAATTTGTTTAACAAGGACCATAAGGACGGTCCTGAAGAACTGCGCCGAAACCTCGATATGGCTGCAAGATGTACCTTCACAGACTGATGCGCCAAACCAGACTTAGCCAATGATAGTATATATGGCAAAAGTTGATGCCGTAGAGATTTGTAAGGATGGAGACCTTGTCTTTGACACCACAGGCAGAACCTCTTCCATATCGCCTTGTAAGTTTTATTAGTGGTTGGTGCCCTTGCCTGGGATAACACTTCTCTACACTCCTTGGGGAGATTCAGATGACTGAACTCTGTCAAGTGCAGCTATTTCAGATCCGGATGGAACACCTCCCCCCGATTCCTCGATAATAGGGATGGAATTGGTCTCAAGCAAATTGGATGATCTTGGGGGAAAGTAGAAGGAATTCTGTTTACCAGAATTGCCGGGGCTAAGCCGGTGCAATGAGAATCATCTTGCAAGCTTCTGCCTTCATCTTCCTGAGTACTCGTGGGATATGGGGAATTGGCGGAAAAGCGTAAAAGAACGCGCCACACCAGGCAATCGAAAGAGCATTCCCCAGAGATCCCTGATGGTGAACTTTGCTTGTGTAGAACCGGCATTTGGCGTTCACCGGAGAGGCAAAGAGGTCGATGGTCGGTGTCCCCCAGACAGAGAACACTCTACAGAATGGACTGATTCAATTCCCATTCGTATTCGTATTTCGCCTCTGTCTGGCGACTCAGGGCATCCGCCGTGACATTGAGAGAACCTGCCAGGTGTTCTGCCTTCAAATTGATGCCGTGCAGAATCGCATAATCCCAGATTCTCAGAGCCTCTTTGGATAGAGTTGCTTGTTGATGTAGTGCATGGCCGTCGTATTGTCCGTCCGGACCAGCACTGTCTGATTTTGAACTCTGGGAAGGAAAGCCTGCAAAGCCAACCGAATGGCCGTCCGCTCCAAAAAATGTATATGGCACTGGCGCTGCTCTGGACTCCAGTGTCCGCTGACTTGAAGCTCTCGGAGCACTGATCCACAGCCTTCCAAAGAGGCATCTGTAGTCATAATCAGGGGGGATGGTGAAATCCTGAATGTCAGACCTTCTGCGATATGGTCTTTTACTAGCCACCACTCGCATGCTGTTCTCATTTGTGGCGTCACAAACACCTTGTCGTTGAATGATCCCTCTGCCTGGCACCATTGCTTGTCTAGCTCTTCTTGCCAGGACGCATTCACAACCTGCAATGCGGTATTAATGGTATGCAGGATGACATCGACCCGAGCAGGGACTTGTATTGTCGGATTGAAAGGCATTTCGTTTTGAGCACCTGGCGAGCCGAGACGATCAACTTTTGTTGACGTTCCTCCGAAGGATGAGCTGTGCATTGCGTCGTGTCCAAAATGGCACTGAGGAACTTTGTGGATCTTGCTGGCTGCAGAACTGACTTGTGTTTGTTTAGCTGAAGGCCTAAGTGATTGAACAACTGGATACAAGTTGAAACGGCTTGAGAAGTTTCCTAGAGAGATGGAGCCTTGACGAGCCAGTCGTCCAAGTAAGGGAAAACTTCCAGGGATTGTTTTCGTAGGAATGCTGCTACTGGTGCTAACACTTTGGTGAAGACCCGTGGTGCAGACCGAAGGCCAAACGGAAGCACCTTGAATTGGAAATGGTTCTTGCCCACTGTAAAGCGTAGATATTGTCTGAGCTGGGTGTATTGGTATGTGGTAATACGCATCTTCTAAATCCAGAGATGCCAAAAAATCACCTGGGTTCAAAGGAGGAAGAATATCTTGGAGAGACCATCCTGAAAGAGTTTGATGAGAAGTGTTGAGCTCTCGTAGGTCTAGTATGGGACGCCAAGTCTCTGCTGTCTTCCGAACCAGGAAGAACCTGGAATAAAACCTCTGCCCTTCTGATAGAGAGGTACTGGTTCTATTGCCCCCTTGATGAAGAATTGGTGGGCTTCGAGAAGGAGCAGACTCAGATGTTGTGTGGTTGGCGCCCGGAGCTCTTGTTGGAGGAAGATCTTGGAATTCCAACATATGGCCACTCTGAACAATATTCAGGGCCCACTGGTCCGATATTATACACTTCCAGCCGTTCAGACAAAAGGATATCCTGCCCCCCACTGATGTTACTGGGAGGGAAGGAACAGTAGGTAGAGCCAGGAGGCCACTATTGCCTCTTGGCATGGTCACGTCCTTGGCAGGTCCGACGCCCTCGCTGAGGCTGGCAAGAGAAAGATGCCTATTGTCCCTGCCGTTGATTTGGATATTGAGTCTTGTAAGACTGCGAAGACTGAGGAATATCTCTGCTGGGTGTTTCCTCTATTAGAAGGGAAGCCTCTGCCTCGTGCACCTCTAAATGGGACCTTACGATAGTTCAGAGATCCCAATGACTTCGCCGTGTCCCTGTCTTTCTTTATACTCTGCAGGGCATCAACATGCTTACCAAAAAGTATCTCCCCATCAAATGGGAGGTCCAGGATCTTATTTTGGACCTCCTGACGAAACCAGGTGGCTCTCAGCCAGCCCTGACGACGTAGTACTGCTGAGCCTGCTAAGGCACGAAAAGCCATGGAAGCAATATCCATTGCGCAGTCAATTACTTCGGAGGAAGATTTTTCTCCTTCCATAAGGACTCTCCTAGCCTCTTCCATCGCGGAGTCTGGCAATTGTTCCACAAATGGCTCCATGTCACACCATATCTGGCGGTCGTATCTGCCTAGAATGGCGAGAGCATTTGCTGCTCAAGCAAGCTGGACATGGAAGAAAACCTCTTTCCCACGTTATCCAGGTGCCTACCGTCCTTGTCCGGAGGCGTAGTCAAAGGTGTTGATGGGTTTTTGGATTTACTTTGAGCAGCCTGGGAGATCACCGAATCAGGCTTCGGCTGACCAAGAAGACAAGCTGGACTGCTCTCTGGAGCCTTATATTTCTTTTCCAGCCTAGGAAGAACTGGGATAACGGTGGCTGGATTTTGCATGATCTTTGTCCCTTCATCCCACACATGCTCAATTACGGGAATGGATTTGACTGATCTTTTGATCTATTGTTCTTTAAAGTCATACAGGAAACATTCAGACTTCTCTTGTAATTGGTAGTCCAAACCTCTGACGCTCTCTCCATGAGGTTATGGAATCCCCCTATATCGACTGGAGGGGAAATAGAAGTATCTCGACCAGTGGCGTCTGGATCTTTTAGTCCACTGTCACCGGGATCCAAATCTGGGTCCTGCAATGGATCAGTCAAAGGATCCACTTGTACCTCCTCATCAGAACAGGAATCCTGCTGAATGGTAATGGTGGGCTCGGGATCCGATGTACGGGAAAGGACCGTTGGTATGACCACTGGCGTGAGAGGTACCGCTTGCGAAGGAGGCTGCACGACCACTGGTTGCGCTTGCGGCAACACCTGAGGCGGAGGTTGCGCAGGCTGCATTAAAGGTTCCGAAGGAAACCTGGTTTTATAGTCTTGCAGCATCATCTGAAGGTCAGAGATTAGAGAGGCCGGCATGGCCACCATGTCCTGTCCTAAACCAAGTGGACGTCGCTCTCGAGGAACATAGCGATGAGCCTCTTGATCATATGCCGGTTCATAATATTCCTCTGTGTTAGTCTCTTGCAATTTGACATGCAAATCTGAGGGACTGTAGGCATCCCCATATTTGCCACCATCATACTCTTCCTCATCCGACTAGTCATCCAGGAGCAGTGTAGGTGGAAGCGTTGAAACCCGTCTTGTAGACATCATTTCAGGTGTAATCTTCAGCTTTTAAATAGGAAACATCAAGTTTTGACCCGTCGACGACCTAGTCGACGGAGCCGCCGTCGACGCTATCGTCGATGGAATAGTCGACGGTGCAGTGGACCTCGTCGACGGAGCCTTGGACGTCGTCGACAACTTGTAATCACCATGAGCGTCGACGTTGTCATCAACGTAGGCTTAGTCGACGACGAGGCAGTTGACAGCACCTTACCGGAGCTATTCATCATCAACGAGGAATAAGTCAGTCGACCAACCTGGCACCTTAAACGATGATGAAGTAGTTGACGTCAAAACCGCCACCGACGACGATCCCGTCGACGGGGGCAAGGAAACAGTGGGATTTTTCATAGAAGTACTAGTCTTCGACGTACCTGATGTTTTTGTCGTCGACGGACGCTGTTTTTTCTCAGGAACAGTCCCTGGAATGACTGTAGAGTGTTTTTCACCAGTCTTTTCCTTTTTGGACGGAGGAGAAGAGAAAGCAACCTCCTTTTTGTCCTTAGTGGCTGTAACCAATCCAGCAGCCTGTCCCTGCCTCTCCTTTTCACTTCCGTGAGGAGATTTAATGGGACTAGCCCTCTCAGACCTGTCAGAGATCTTATGAGGGGCCTTGATAGGGGGCTCGGCTGAAGAAGGAGACCTACCCCTCTTCTTGGATCTGTGAGAGGAAGCCATAGATGTCGAATCCTCTTCATCTGATGAAACCACTTCCTTCCGAGTCTTCATTTTTTGAAGCCAGGTCAACAGCCGGCCCTATCTGTCCTGAAGTGTTTTTGTAGCGAAGGTTCTACAAATCTTATTCCGTGGCCTTGTGGTCGGGGTATAAGCAATATATACAGTGTTCATGCTTATCTTCCACAAAAAGTCGTTTTTTCCCACAAAAAGTCGTTTTTTCCCCACAAAAGGCACAGGACCTGAATAAGGCCTTCTTGTCAGACATGTCTTGATTGAAGTTGAAAAAGTTGTAGAAATAACTTGAAAGAATGAGAAAACTTAGAGCTCAGTGGAGACTCCCTAGCACAACGTGCGGTAGAAAAATCTGAGGCTCTGAGCTCTCAGGAAGGTTCTATGGGGTGAGGCTGCTCTGATTGGTCTTGGCAAAAGATTGGTCTCTTTTACACAAAGAGAGTGATAGGATACCAAATTAGATGAGGCCTAGGCCTATGTTTCTCTTTTGTTTCTATGGTTGTGATACTACCGAGGCTCCCATTCCGACGACGGAGAATGATACAAAGCATGGGAATCTATGAAAGTTCCAATACTGGGGAAAATAGTGTTTACTAAATAGTGCTTACTAAATAAAATGCCCTGTGTATCAGCAAAAGTAAAAGGGCCAGTCACCATGGGAGGGTACAAATAAAGACAAGGATGTACTAAGAAGGGACTAACAAGCCTATTAACTAATCCAAAAGCAGCATTTACAAACCAATGAAAAATATGGGAGGAGAGTGGGTGTTGCTTCTCTCTCATACTCTACTACAGCAGTCTCGCAGAGTGAGCAGCGCCTGCGCGCTGCTGCTGGGTTCCACCTAAAAAACAAATACTTAATGAGCCCGGAAAAAGCATCCACTCTAAGTGCAGGTCACACGCCCTACTCAAGCATCACACACTGTACTGAGCCATTTGATAAATGTTTTATCTAGAGTGAATCATAGCATACAAACAGAGAAGACAGGTTGGGCGGTGTTGTGGATTAAACAGGCACAAGAACTACGAGGAACCACGGCTAGGTGTGCGAAAATGTCTTGGAAATTGGTGTACTATGCGGATTAAGGCAGTCAGATCTTAAAGGGATGTAATTCAAAAAACAAAGTTTTGTCTTTACTAATGTATCATTTGTAGGTCTCGTCTACGCAGCACGCATGCTCTGCTTAGGAGGAGACATCTTGAAATAAATTCGGTTTTCGCCCAAAAACATGCACGCATTGCATTGCTTTCAATGGCAACGTGTGCACATTTGGCGATTCCCTTGCAGGAGCGAGCTTTGAAACCATCTGTTTCTAATTAACTTGCAAACAGATAGAACCCCTTGCTCGTTCCGGCAAGGGAAAAAGGTGTAGGTCCCCTCCCCTCTCCCTGCCGCCACCTCCTCTCCTTGTCAAACTTTTCTTTGCATTGTCGATGACCTTTAGTTGCCTCAGGTTGAAAAGAAAGTATGGGGTCTCTAGCACTGTGGAGATTGCTTAACTTGGATTTTTTTCTCTTTTAAGGCATGCCGAGCATTTATCAGCAATAAGGCACCACTTGCACCGTTCATTCAGGGAATTGTTTTTGTTTAGGAAGAGGAGTTGACGTCTCTAATTTCTGCATCACGGGCTCTTGGTCAACACTGCCACATGCCAGCCGGACACCCATAATGCACAGAGCAGCAGATTTAACATGTGCGCCTTCCTGCAGCGCCTAGATTTCACACGCACGGTGGTGTAGCGTTAGGCGCTGCTAAAAAGCAGTGTGCGACTGGTATCCGTTTACTAGTAAAGACTTTTTCAGGGGAGTCAAGAGCAAGTGCTTTAGATTTTTTTACTGCACATCAGGCGCCATTAAATCTGCTGGTCGACCCCTTGGAGCAAGTCACTGGCTCAAAGCCCAACGAGGCTCCTCAGCCTTTCATCCTTCAGAGGTCGATAAGAGGAGTACCAAGCAGCTGGGTATAAAATGCACACAATCAACTGTTTTTTTAGTCAGACCTGCAGGACTCAATCGTTTGCATATCAGCTGGTGCTTTGGGATTTGAAGTCCACTGTTCGGAAAATACCGTTTATATTACTCTTTTCTTTGTGACAGCTGAGCATCAACTTATAGCGCCATGTTTTTTTAGAACATTTAAATTCAACCAGCTGCAAATCAACATCTCTCCCATATGCACAAATCGGTTCGACAACTCCGCAGGTTAATACACTTGTTGCTGAGATCTGTGAAATCTACACAACGCAGGATGCTACACGAGCTATAGACGCAAGCGCTCATGTCTTAGGAAGTTTCCGCCACTCGTTCCGTTCCAGAGTAGAATGATTATGCGCATGCCCAGCTTCATCGCAACGGGTGGAACCAATTTGAGTCTGTAAATGGTGTTGCTATACTGCTCTTGTGCCTGCGCACTTTAGGTTAATTGGAGCCAGTGTGAATGTCCACGCGCAGAACCAGTCAGGAAGAGGGTGGTCAGATAGCTTTCTGCTCATACTTCCAGCTTGGTGGAAGCAAAACCTGAATGTAATGAATTAAAATAGCAATTACATGCCTGAAAGGTAAGCTTGAAAGCCACAGCGGCATCTTTTCACAGGCAATGCTAAGCAGAGGGTAACCACGGCCCTCTTCCGAACGGTTCAAGACGTAGAGCAGAATTTGAAGTGAGGTAGAAATTGATGCAATACTGAAGTCCTCTCGAAAATGTGTGGCACTGCCCTCCTGGGGACCTCCATTGCTATACTCTGCTTTTTAAGGTCTGGTCAAAACATCGCTCGCTCTGTCATTCTAGAGCCTATTGTTAAGACAAAGATTGGTAACGCCAATTGGCCAGGCTTCATTATGCTTTACTTATACAATCAGCTACAATACTCTAAAACATAGCCAAAATGTATTAACACATAAGGTTCCAAAAGTGAGACCTATTGTCTATAACAATGCTTGTTTGTTTATACTAATACTACTACTAAGAAAACTATTGCCACAATTTAGACCCATTGGTTTGAACACAGCAACACTACATTGTGCTATTTAAAATATATGTTGATGAGCTAGGAAATGCAACTTGCAAGAGTTTGGACACCTTAGCATTTAGGTAAAATTAAGTTCATAGATTAGAGCTGTGAAGGATACCATTTGGTGAATTTCTGTAGAACTACTGCTGAATCCAACCATAAACCCCCTGAATACATGATTCACAAGCCAATAACTGCATGCTATAACACTGTGTACATTAAGGGGACACGGCCCAGGGCCATGACCCCTGGCCCTTCTGTACGCTACTCCGCGGTCCAACTCAGATTGCTCAATCCGGGCCATCTTAGCCACCACTGTATCCCCTTGCCTCCTTCAACCGCTGTGGGTATTAACCCCGCCCCGTGCCCTGGATGTAATTATCAATTACCATCTCCACTTTTATCCAATTCACTAGTTCCTGACGCCCCCTCCAGTTTGACCATCACCCCATTCCAGGGATGTCGAGCGGCGCTAATTAACACACGCTCTCTCCCTTGTCATAGTCTAGATATCAGTGAGTTTATTATTACTCACGATCTTGACCTTTTTGCCACCGAAACTTGGGGAGATGCGGGCTCGGGACCTGACTTTTGTCAGGCCACCCCGGATGGTTATAGCGTTGTGAGACATGACAGACAAATAGGAAGAGGCGGAGGACTCGCTATAATTTATAAGAATCAGTACCATACTACGCTTGACCCCATTTCATCCACCAACTGTGAAGCTGCAACTTTTGCAATCAACATTAACTGCAAACAAACTTTTAAAGGCATTTTGCTTTACCGACCTCCCGGACCTCGGAACTCCTTTCTTGGGTCCCTCTCTGAGCTAAATGACTACACTATAGGCTCCACTGATTATACAATATTGGGAGATTTCAACTTCCCTTTGGAAGAACAGGGAAATCACGACACCTCCCAACTTACTGCTGATTTCCTTACTCTAGGACTTCAACAATTGGTAAAGGGATCTACTCACCAGGCGGGACACACACTAGACGGTGTGTTCACCAATAACTCTTTCATCACGATATTAGACACTTTACCCCTCACCTGGACTGACCATAGGGCCATTATATTTGGTATTGACACTCGCCCAGTTAACCTCCCCGCTTCTAGACCACCTAGCAGGGCAGCAATTCGTGCCTGGAAGAATGCTGACATCCCTCAGATGGCAAATATCCTGACATTATCCTCCCCTACTATAGGGTCTAATCCTGTCCCCTCAGCTTCTGATTTCCAAGATTGGATTAGGAACGCTGCTGATCAGGTCGCCCCGGAAAAGTCCATCCAACCTAATAGAAGGTCGCCATCGGCGGCATGGTACACAGAAGAGCTTAGACTTCACCGACAACATTGTCGGAATTTAGAAAGACGCTGGAGGAAATCCTATTGCCCCATAGCTAAGCAATCCTACAAAGATGCCTTAACCATATATAAAAAGGCCATCACTACTCGGAAAATGACTTTTCTCGACCCAAATAGACAATGCTAGGAATTCGGCCAGAGAACTGTTTTCAGTAGTCAACTCCCCATCTACACCTCCGACCGGTTTCGGAGTAGAACCCTCCCAACTGTTCTGTAACGCACTGTCCTCTTTCTTTACTACTAAAGTGACAGATATCTATGCATCCTTTGGTGGAGATGCAGGGGCCAGATCCACTGCCAGCAGTAAGGAAATCCCCCATATTAACCATGACCCTCTCTTCATTTGCTGACACCTCAGAAGACCAAATTAGCAGACTCATTTCCATCACCATGTCTGGATCCCCTTTGGACTCATGCCCCCCCTCAGTGATGGCTAATTTAAGTGAGGTGATTTCTCACCCACTTATGGAAATCTGCAACACTGCCTTTCAAACCGGCTGTTATCCAGCCCCGTGGAAGAAGGCAGTGATTAAGCCTCTTCTGAAGAAGCCCTCCCTGGATCCCTCCGCCTTGGTCAGCTATAGACCCATTGCCTGTCTCCCCTTACCGGCCAAAATTTGCGAAGCTCTGATGAACATACAGCTCTCAGAGTTCGTCGATACGCACCAACTCTTAGACGAAACGCAGTTTGGCTTCAGGAAGGGACACGGGACGGAGACCGCTTTAATAAAAGCCTCTGATGAAATTAGAACCATCATGGATCAGGGAGGAGCGGCCATCCTAATTCTTCTGGATCTGTCCGCAGCATTCGACACGGTCGACCATGCTATTTTGGTCGACCGTGTCACAGCTCTGGGGATAGACGGTTCGGCTAGAGACCTCATCTCATCCTTCCTGGCCGACCGCACCCAGACAGTCAAGTTGGGTAATTTCTACTCTCCCGTCTCTGCACTACCATGTGGAGTACCACAAGGCTCCTCGCTAAGTCCCACGTTATTTAACATCTACGTAGCGGACTTAGCGAGGGTAATAAAGGCCTATGGGGTGCGATTAACTTCCTACGCAGACGATACCCAACTGGTGCTGGCGATTCACAAGAACGGCACAGCAGTGGCAGCCAATTTTCAGGAGGCCATGCTTGCTGTCAGTATGTGGATGTCCTCCAATTGCCTAAGGCTTAACTCGGATAAAACCGAGGTTTTGACCTTTGGCAACCTCGCCCCAGAATGGTCCTCCATCTGGTGGCCCAACCAACTGGGCTCTCCACCCGTCCCAGTGGTAAAAGCGAGGAACTTGGGAGTCATCTTCGATAGCAAACTGACTTTCAACCTTCATGTCAACAAGGTTGTCTCCTCTGCTTTCTTCACTTTAAAGAAAATAAAGAAATTGCTGCCTTATCTCCCCTCCTCTGCTGGGAAGACCTTAGTTACCACTCTGGTATTCTCCAAAATTGATTATGGAAATGCCCTCTTCCTCTACACCCAGAAACTTGTGCTGTCAAAGCTACAGTCTGTACAGAACGCGGCTGCCAGAATTCTCTTAAACATTCCTCGCCGCCAGCCTACTACCCTTGCCATCCGCCAGCTTCATTGGCTCAGAGTAGAGAGCCGTATTAAGTTCAAGGCCCTCTGCATTGCCTACAAGGCAGTGCATGGCATAGGACCCAAATTCTTGACTGATGCACTCCAGCTGTACACCCCCAAAAGACTGCTGAGATCTGCTAACACTTGCCTTCTACCTGTACCTCGCACTAGAACGGCAACTTGGGGAGACCGTCGCTTTTTAGTGGCTGCACCAAAACTCTGGAACCTTCTTCCACTAAATATCAAAAATGCCCCCAACCCGATGAGCTTCCGGAGGCTTGTAAAGACATGGCTGTTTGACCAGTGAACTCTACTATTGTGGTCCTGCTAGTTTACACATGCGCCGAGACCCCAGGGTAATGGTTTGCGCAATAAAAATCTCATAAATAAATAAATAAGCTGTGTGCTGGACCTTATTTTAAACAAATTACGGAAATTGAAGGAATTACAAACAAAATAAATTATCATTAACTGATTAAGTTAGCATTCATCTCAAACGGAACTGAATGAGTTATGAAAAAGTAAATGTGACTATTACCGTGATTAAACTTTATATCTGGACAAAATGTATGCATGTAGTAAGCTCAAAGGAAGTCTAGAGCAAATAAAGCAAATACTTACATTTGTTTAATTCTACCAAAAAAAGAATAGAAATTAAAGTTACAATAAAACGATTAGGCCCATACAAAAGCAAAGAAAAAAACAAGATCATTTTTATGTCTGGCCAGGAATGGTTAGCCAAGAAAGGAAAACAAAATCAGAAGAAACAAGCATCAAGTATGAGTTATACAACAATAAAAATGTACTGATCAAAGTATTTAAAATTAAATTCAAACAATCAAAAAAATTAGCAATTCTGATGGACTATCAATACTAAGCATATCCTCAACTCAGGATAGTGCAGCTAAATGTCTTAAGCTTTTATTATCCTTAGTGGATCAGGGCTTAGAAGTGCATAGCGAAGTAATTGTTTAAAGTGAGTGTTAATGGAAAAACTGAAATGTGTCTGAGAACAGACCATCACCTTTGCGGTGATGGAATGAAGACGAGATCCGAGTAGTTTCAAGTCCTAAAGTCAAAGAATTAAGAAACACAAGATTAAGCACCTGGAAATAATAGCGTTTAACTTGGGATAATCCTAACTTGTAAATAATCCAAAAACCCTGAAAGAATTTGGTCCAAGTAAAATTTCGAGTCTCGTCAACATTTTTAACAAACCTCTCCAGCTAAGAAGACAATATAAGGCCCTTTAGAAGAGCCAGACAGGGGTTTGCAAAGTCTCGCAACAATTGCAACCACCCACTGCCTTCCGCTTCCCGGTCTTAAAATTACCCCAAACATACCCTTGTCACTCAGTTGTGACCCTTCTCCCCATACCCACAATTAAGGTGATCTAGCTAGCTGCAAATATGTAGTGCTAAACTGCCATTACTGTGTCTTACGATCACTTTAGACCAAATAGTTAACAAATGCTATCTTCTCTAGTTACCGATCTCCTTGATCATTTTACTTTTCATCCAGTGAGCTCAAACGACAACTGCTTTAATGCTATATACTGATAACCCTTCTTAGTCCAACTATAAACGGTTTCTCTAAGACAATCAGGAAGTACAACCATCAATCAATGTGTAAAACCTGGTCAACCGAGCCTATTCGAAAGAGCTGGAATGTGGATTAGGAAGTATAAGGAAATCAACCTGTGTGAGTCCAATAAGGCCGGGAAATTATTGGCGACATATCTTAAACACAAACAAAGACAACACTCCATAGCAAATCACAGACAAGCAGAACAAGACACACACTAGCCACTCAGACATACTACAAACCTTCAAAGAGTCCTACGAAGAACTATACACAAAGGACAACAACTTAGATGAGGCAGGCACCACAGACTACCTAAAAAGACTCAACCTACCAAAGCTCCCAGATGAAGAAGCGAGTAAACTAGGCCAAGCCTTCAAAGAATCCGAAATAGCAATCGCCATTAACACATTAAAAGACAGCAAAGTACCGGGACCAGACTGCTACACAGCACCTCTCTACAAAAAGTTCTAAGAGCTCCTAAGCCCAGTCCTAACTAAAGCATTCAATCACTGCGCAGAAAAAAGGCACAGTGACAGAAACAATGTCACAGGTGGACATAATAGTCATCCCGAAAGAAGGCAAAGATCCATAATGGCCAAAAAACTACCGCCCAATTTCGCTAATCAACCTCGACTACAAGCTATACGCAAAAGTTCTAGCCACCAGACTTAACAAAATCCTACCGCAGCTAATCGGAAACTCGAGTAGGGTACATGAAAACCCGCATGTCGCACGACAACACCAGACTGCTATGTCAGATAATCGAACACTGCTCCAACTCAACCAACCCAGCCGTAGCCATCACCCTAGATGCAAAAAAAGCGTTCGACAGGGTCTCCTGGGAGTTCCTTGAAAGATGCATGCGGGAATACAACGTGGGATGTGAATATACGAAGAAAGACATGGCGCTATATAATAAACCAACCGCAAAAATTGCGGGGGCTCATCTGCCCCTTCTGAACTCGAGAGAGGCACCAGACAGGGGTGCCCACTATCCACGCTACTATTCCTGCTAGCACTAGAACCTCTAATCAAGGACACCCTGACAAACAATATCGCGGGAATAACAAACAACACAACAGCCAAGATTGCAGCCTACGAAGATGATCTAATTCTGACAAACTGCCCATCCGAATCTCTACCAGCACTCATGAACACAATAGGAACATACGCCAATCACTCAGGCTACAAGCTCAACAAGGACAAATCTGACTGCATGCCACTCAAAGTACACACAACCAAAGAAGAAATAGAGAACAAAGGACTAGCGTGGCAACCAAAGGGCATCAAATATCTGGGCATCCAATTCAAAAGGAGTCTATGGGTCACTCCGGAACTAAACCAGTCAATCGCGCTGAGAAAAATGAAAGACCTACTAGAAGCATGGTCCCCCCAGTTCATCACATGGTGGGGCCGCATAGACACCATCAAAATGATAACACCAATAGTAAATTACCTAACGGACATGCTATCCCTGCCCATGACAGAAGACTTCCACAAAAACTTAGACAACGATCAACAAGTTCTTATGGCAAGGTAAAAAAGCGAGGATAGGCCTTAACAAGATGAGACTGACGAAAAAACTAGGAGGACTCAACCTCGCAGACCTGAAAACTTTCCAAATGGCATTCATAGCCAGACAAGGAATACATTGGTTGTTAACCGGACAAAAGTACACACCAACGTGGGTAAACCTAGAGAAAGCCATACTAAACACCACCCAGCTCACACTACTCACTTCAAACACTCACTCAACAACCACCACGATCCAAAAGTTCACAAAACAAGCACTACTGAAGATAGACCGCAACATGGAGGTCAGCATCAAAAAACTCAAGGTGGGAAACTTTGGGAGAACAACAAGATTAAATACAGAGGTAAAATACTATACATAGGGTACATGGAAAAAAAGGGGATTCACTTCCTGATACAACTAGAACAAGACGGAACACCGCACACCTTCAACAACCTGCAAAGGCAACACAACCTACCAGACGTGGAACTCTACAACTTTCTAGCCATAAAAACGGCACTAACGAAATCTAAGCTACACAGACAGACCCCTTCGATCTTCCAGCTTATGGAGAACATAAACAAGATTAGCCATCAAGTCTCACTGCTATACAAACTGCTCCGACCAGCCACATCCAAGCTAAACGACAAGAAAATGGCCTACTGGGAAGACCAAACTAAGACCAAACTGTCAGAACAAGAAATACAAACACTGTGGGCCTCTCCATTTAAGAACATGATATCCCCAGTTCTCGCGCAAACAAAATTCTTGATACTACACCAAGCCTACTGGACACCGGCACGCCTAGCAGCTGTAGGCCTAAAAGTCAATGACATGTTGGAACTGCAGATCAGAGAAAGGCGACCTGGAACACCTCATCTACAGCTGCTCTAAAGTCAAAACATTCTGGAAACAAGTATTAGATTTCACCAACAAAACATTAGGCTGTACCCTCAAAGAGCCATTTGCCACCACAACAACAGCACATATCACACAGAATATCTCGTCCCAGGAAGACAAGAACCTCCTTGACTTTCTCCTAACGCCGGCAACAAAAATAATTGACAAACTGGAAAGACACCTCCAAGGCCAACTTCAAAACCTGGCTCAACTGGGTGATCTTCCTAAGAGGAGCAGACACGACCACCCTCAGAAAAACACCTGGCAGACACCACGGCAGAGCAATGTGGTCCAAACTAGACACCCACATGGAAACCCTCAAACCTCCATAGACAAGTACGCCTACTCTGACACCAAAGCAGAAGAGGGTAGGATAGCAGCATGACCGCACACTACACCCAGGGTTAAATGGCCCCACTCCCATCCAATGTACCTGTGATATCTGTCTAAATCATCAACCATCACCACCGGATGCTTTGTTTTATGTTAAATGTCTGTCTCTATGTTTCTAAGACAACGCCGACAATTCAACCATGTAGTTCAAATGTATGTATGTCAGTAGTTGTAATGTTACCCTGTAAATACCAATAAAAATATTTTTTTTTAAATCATGTTGCCATGCAAAATACTTTTCCTATGCAGTCATCCATCTTCAAGAATAAAAATAATTAAGCCTCTTACTACCTCCTTTAAATATTTACTCTACCCAAGTCAAGTATAAGAAATGAGTCTCTTGGTTAAAAAAATCAAGGGGGAATAAAACAAAAACTAAACTCTTCTGGCCCAGTTTGGAATAATCTAGACTAGTCTGGGCTAGTTCGTCCTGATATTTTTCCTCAGAACTCAAAGCAGGAAAGGTAGTGTGGGACTGTGTAAGGTAGCGCATAGGTATAATGTACACAGTCCAGTGGAACACCAAAGGTAGGGGGAGGTAAAAGTAGATAATACCTTACTCTCTATTTGCGGCAGTGTGGGGGAGCAGCAAGTCTTTAGTCAGAGTGTAGTGTTAATCATTAATGTACACTCAGGCTAGAAATGATGTCCCACTCAAAGACTAAACTCAGACCAATTTGTTTGTATAAAAAATATTTCGGTGTTTAATTTTTTAGAGCTAGGCCTGGTATAGGTAAGTATAATACTTTGCAAGAATAATGCAGTTGAATACAGTTGAAATGCAGTCTAATGCAATTTGATTGGTTACAGGTAAGTAATTGGTTTATAAAACAGTTTGAATTACTTTTGTTACTTTTCAGGTTACTTTTTCTACTCCATATGATATGCCTAGATATCACACTGGGACATTTCCTAAATAAAAAGTAAATCAGTTTGTGTATATGCAGTTTACGGTTTCATACAAACCAATTTCACACTTAAAACAATTTTCACAAGAAAGCTGTCAATGCAGTCATATGGGAGAAAAAAATGTTATGGACTTAACGGCAAGTACTTGGGTTTGGGAGTTGGTTTTCTGGGGTTAGGACCAGCATACCCCCAGAGTCAAGCATGCACTCAAAGCACCCTCAGCTGCACTAGGGCGGCAGGGTGCTGAGGCTCAATGTTATTCAATGTGGGGTAGGGGGGCCTGCGGTTGGTGGTGGCTCAGGAGCAGGGCACAAGGTTATGGGAACAAAGCTCTTGGTGTTAGACTCAGGGCAAAGGGGGATCTGGTTTAGCACACAAGGTGCACCCACATCAGCACAGGGGGGCGGGGGGGGGGGGGTGCAGGGTGCTGTTTTTACGTTAGGTGCCCTGTATGTAGACTGAACCTGATGGGGCAGGCTTGTATTTTTTTTATCCACCCTCAGGGTAAGGATACGTGCTCTAACATGATCCTTAAAAATGTTGTCTACATGTATTGTCAGGCCTTTCAACATGGAAAACGTGTGTAGACTTGTGTGCTGTGTAGTGTATCGAAAAGGAAGTCATCTTCAAGGGATTCTCTGTGTAGCGGGACCCCATGGTAAGTCGCAGCTCTACTTATCAAATCAACAAATCGTACACGGTCACCTGGTGGAGAGGGCCTGGTAGGATATATGTATGGGTCGTTGTCAGTGGGAGTATCAGTATTATAGCCATCCCACATGTCTCCAGGCTGATCGTCATTATTATCCCTATCCCCATCACTCCAATTGTCAGGTGTGTGTGGTAATGAGTGCTCAGGTGAAGTTGGCACATGTATAGTCTGGAGAAGATAAGGTGAAGGAAGATGAGGAGGAGGGGAAGGATTTGTCTCAACAGTTCTCTTCAATGGTATGTGGTATTCCTCTTCTGTAATAGCACCTCTTTGAAGTCACTTTAGTGGTGATATGTCCAGTCTTTGGGTGTATAACCAGAATTTTACGTTTCCGATCCGGTTTGTCCAGCAGATCAAAAACATGCTTTTTAGGCGACTTCGGCGTGTCCATGTGTTTCGGCTTCAAATGTTACAGTGCTGATGATTTTTTGGCTGGAGTTTTCGGATCCGAAGTTTGTTTTCATGCCAACGTAGGATGCTAGGTGGCAGATTTTTTGTTTGGATATGAAGTCTTTGGCTAGGTGCTCAATTTGGCATGGGCTTTTCGGAGCCGGATGGCTTTTTACTTTGCATCGGTGCTGAGCCTGAAGGCAGGGCTTCGGAAGCTTGTTCTCGGCACACAGTGGCCTGAGGGTGCAGGTTGGTCCGAAGCCTTTTCTTCGATTGAAGTGGAAGGTGGGGCATGGTAGGAACTGTACTCGCGGTAAGTTGTCCATGTGGGGTGTCTTCATCCTCTTCAGAGCTGTGTTCAGAAATTAAGGTCTTCCTGTTCCTCATCAGCTCTGATGGGCTCACCACCTTCCTCCTCGTCCAATTGGAGGTCCGTAATGAAACCTGTTTGTTGTCTCTGCATGTCGCGTCGTTGGGCCGGACGATCGCGAAGAGTCTTGTTGGAGCGGAAAGCTCGGCTCACGTCGCAGTGGTCTTCTCTGTGGCCGGGTGACAAACACAAGTTGCATACCTCATGTGAGTCGGTGTGCGGGTATTTCGCATGGCACAGAGGACAGATATTGAAAGGAGTTTGTTCCATCGACTGCGAGTAGAACCAGGGGCTAGGCCTGATGGCCTACCACAAGCTCTCCGATCGAAATTGTCTTTAGGGATCACGATGCACTAGGAAAGGGGAACACAATCTGAAACAATACAGTGGAGTGTGAATGTGATAATTGCCGAGAATTATAAAAAAAAAAGGATAGACGTTGAACCGGAGTGCAGCGAGTTACAGCCGAACCTGATGGCGGAAAATCTGAAGATGGAGTCTATGACCAATGCGCACTCTCACCTAAGGGAGGAGTCTCCTAACTCGTGACTAGGGAAAACTTCTTCCAGTAAAACAAAGTGCAAACATCCAGACCCAACACTAGACGCCGATCTTATGCAAAGCATGTGATGTACAGCTCACATGCCTCGAACCTTTGTTTTCAAGCAGATTCTCCAGTCTAATGTGGGGGTCAGAACCGGTGTGGGGTAGGTGCTGGGAACAGCAAATGGCTGGGTAGCTCTCAAAGGCAACAAGCCTTTGAAGCTTCCCTTTGTGGACCTTGCCCATCCTGGGGGAGGAGGCCTGGCACCTCATCCCAAGATGTACAGCTTGGCACCTCAGTCCAGGTTGTGCTTTGTTTCAGGATCCCGAGCGCAGCAGGCTCGCGATCTAGGGGTCCAGAAACATGTCTGGTGGTGGCAGCTGGCGAGCAGCCACTCAGCCGGGACACTGGAGCTAGGTCGTTTTTCAGGAGGCATTTCTAAGAGTGCATTTTGTATTAAATCCCACATTGGCATCAGTGTGGGTTTAAAGTGCTGACAAGTTTGATACCAAAATTCGTAGTTTTCAGTAAAGCTATTATGGTGCTGGAGTTCGTAATGACAAACTCCCAGCACCATATAATCTATGCCATTACTGCACAATGTTTAAAAACTGACTTAGACACTGTAGGGGTACAATGCTCATGCACTTGTAACCTCACCACTGGTATAGTGAACCCAGCTAGGAGGAGGGTGTAAGAAAGTGGCTCTGTCTACTGCACCAAAGTGAGGTACAGTGGGTATAGAGTAAGGGTCTCCAGATGTTTGGCAGAGGTTAAAGTTAGAACCTTACCCTCTGAAGTTTAGCAGTAAGGCAGTATCAGAGGACAGTGTAAAGCATTTGATGTACACACACAGTCAGCAAATGAATCCACACTCAAGAACTTAACTCTAGGCCAATTGTTTTGTATAAAAAATGTACTGTTTTATTTCTAGAACCAAGAAAGCATGGTTGACTGCCCAAGTGGAATCAACTAGGATCAGTGTCAGGGACGCTTGTTCGCGTTTCCACACCACTAATGAATGTGTAGGAGAGGCGGTAAAGCATAGGCAAATATCCCTGACCAATTAGTCCATTGTGCATTGCCTATGAACAAGGGTGTGGATACCTGGATGCGAAGCTTGGGCATTTTGCGTTTAGGTTTGTGGAGAACAGATCTATGTCTGGAAAGCCCCGCATCTGAAGGAATGAGATGAGAACTTTAGGGTGGAGTTCCCATTCGTGGATCTGTCGTCTTTAACGACTGAGCAGATCTGCAATCTGATTGTTTACTCCTGGAAGGTGTTCTGTGAGGAGATATATTTTGTGACGTTTGGCCCATCTCCAGATTGTCTGTGCTAGAAAACAGCTGTAGTGTGTCGAGGTCCCCCCCCCCCCCCCCCTCCCCTGTTTTTCTATGTAGTACATTGCGGTCAGGACAGATTTGTATACTAGATGAACTTGAAATGCTTTCGGCGCTAGAAAACTCGCTAGCAGCTCTAGATGATTTATGTGAAGCTGCTTTTGCTGCAAGTTCCTCATACCCTGAATTGTGTGCTTCTGGAGACGAGCTCCCCAACCAGTGAGCGAAGAGTCTGTTGAACTGGGTCAATGAACGGCCACCCTTTTGAAAGGTTTTGTGTATTCCACCACTGCAGACAGTGATGGGTGCGGCCGTCCACCAACACTAGATCTGATAACAGACCCTGAGCTTGGTTCCACTGACGTGCTAAGCATTCCTGCAGGTGACGCATTTGAAGTCTTGCGTAAGGGACTATTAGGATCCAAGGTGCCAAAATCCCTAGTAACTGCATGAACACCTGAGCTGGCAATGAGCGTGGAGGCTGAAACAGTAGAGGCTGCATATAGCGGACTGGCGTAGGCCATAGCCTTGAGCATCTATAGTGGCTCACAAATACACTTGTGTTGGATGGTTGGAGATGGAACCTGGACAGATTTACTGTGTACCAAAGGTCGTAGAGTAAATGCACTGTTTTGTGAGAGTGAATTAGTCAGCTTTGTTGCAAGCTGGCTTTTATGAGTCAGTCGTGTAAGTATGGGAAGTCATGAATGTGTTGTCTTCGTAGATGAGCTGCGACTACTGCCAGGCATTTGGTGAAAACCCTGGGTGCAGTAGTTACTCAGAATGGGAGCACTTAAATTGAGAATGCTGGCCTGCTACCACAAACTAATAGTTTCTTACCTGTCGGTGTAGTTTTGCAGCTTGATGATCTTTCTGGATTCAGTATGCTGTGCATTATTCCGCAGTCTTGTGGTTGGGTCCGGATTCGTAGTCTTTTCTTGGGTTTTTTTTCATAGCCCAGGTGGGTGTCGACGTCCCACCTTTGGTGTATTTCCGGTGACGTCGGCATGCTTCCTGTGGAAGCTCCCACTCCTGGGCGCCATCTTCGGATTCTTTTTTCTCGTGTTAGTCTGGTTACCGAAGTTATGGCAATGTTCAACTAACGTTTTTTCACAGCTTTAACCTTTCAGGCTTCTTTTCCAAGTATTGTCTTTGTTTCAACCACCTTATCTCTCCAGCCTCATCTTTCTGGCGGAGGTGGGTGGGTTCGCTAGTGAATCCAGACTGATCAAGCTGCAAAACTACACCGACAGGTAAGAAACTATTCGTTTTGCAGCGTGAATCTTTCTGGATTCACTATGCTGTGCATAGACTTTGTAGCGGTTTCCCAGGTTTGTGGCGGCTGGGTGGAAGATGAGCGTTGGTTATTGAATATGTGTTGAAGCACCCTTTGTCCGACTTGTGCTTCCTTGTTTATCTGTATATCCACACAGTAGTGCTTCGTGCTTCGTGAACGTGTGCACTGAAGCCCATGTTGCCGCCAGGCATATGTCCTGAATTGGTGTGTTAGCTAGGAAAGCTATTGTAGCTCCCTTTTTGCTGGTAGAGTGGGCACGTGTCCCCTCTGTTCGTTCCTGCCCTGCCTGCTTGTGGCAAAACTGTATTGTTTGGGCGATCCATCGCGCAATTGTTCCTTTAGTTACTGGTTTCCCCAAGAACTGCTTTGTTTTCCTGTGTTCCTTCGTTCTCTCAATGTAGTGCATGATTGCCCTTCTGGCGTCCAGAGTGTGCAGTGCCCTTTCAGCTCTTGTTGCCAGTTTTTGGAAGGAACTCTGTATCTGTATAGTTTGATTCAAGTGGAACCTTGACACCACCTTTGGCATGAAGCGTGGGTCCGTTCTCATCACCACCCTATCGCTGTGTATGAGTATGTAGGGTTCCTGTAGTGTTCGTGCCTGTAGTTCGCTCACTCTGCGCAGTGAAGTGATTGCTACCAGGAAAGCGGTTTTCATGGTCAGCATTTCTAGGGAGGCCTTGTGAATCGGTTCGATAGGTTTCTTCATGAGTTCCGTTAGGACTAGGTTAAGGTTCCATGCAGGTGGTGGCACCCTCTTTGGCGGTGCAATCCTCTTCGCTCCCTCCAGGAATCTCTTAACGACCTGTGATGTGAAGAAACTCTTGCACGTTTCTCCTCTCGTGTAAGCGACTATCGCTGCCAAGCGAACCCTCAGTGAGGATGAGCTCAGAGGTACTTTAGCACTGTTGAGTCCTTTTTCATCTTATTGTGTAGCTTTTCCCTCCTGCACCACAGTGTAAATCTCTTCCATTTCGCTGCGTAGCACTTCCGTGTGCTGGGTCTTCATGCCTCCCGAAGTACCCTTAAGGTGCTTTCTGGCAGTTTCAAATGCGCAAACTCTGTCCTCAGGAGACACGCACGAGGCTCAGGCTCTCTGGCTCCAGGTGCAGCACTTCCCCTTTTTCATTGGTGTAGGTCCTTTCTTCTCCCGAATCTGTGGGGTGCACTCTGTCATCTCCATGATCTGAGAGTACCATGTCTGCCTGGCCCACTGTGGTGCCTCCAGTATCAGGGTCATGTTGCTCGCTCTGCACGTGCAGAGTACCTTGTGTATTAGCGGTATCGGGGGGAAAAGCTTAAGCAAATATCCTGGACCAGTCTAGCTATAGGGCATTCCCAGGGAGCCCTCCCCAGGCTGTCTGGATGCAAAGTTTGGGCATTTTGCATTCTGGCGTGTTGCAAATAGGTCTACCGACGGTGTCCCCCACCTGTCGAAGAGCCTTCTTGTCTCTTGTGCATTGAGTTCCCACCTGTGGGATGCCGATGTCTGTCTGCTGAGCCAGTCTGCTTCTACATTGTCCTTTCCTGGTAGATGTATGGCTAGCAGGTATATCTTGAGTGGGATGGCCCATCTCCATATCTCCTGCGCTAGTTTCGAAAGCGGGGCTGATTTTGTGTCCCCCTGCTTGTTGATGTAAAACATTGCTGTTGTGTTGTCTGTCTGGATCAACACTCTGGTTGTACAGTTTTGTTTGGAAGGCCTTTATGGCTAGGAAAACTGTCTTCAACTCCAGGTAATTGATGTGTCGGACCCCATCTGCTGGTGTCCACAGGCCTCTTACTTTGAGTTTCTCCATGTGAGCGCCCCATCCCCTCTGGGACGAGTCTGTGGTAATGGTCACTGTTGGTGTTGGTTGCGTCAGAGGCTTCCCCCTTGTTATGTTCCCTATGTTCCACCATGCCATCTTTCTGCACTGCGTGCGTTACAACCACTAGATCCTCCCAACAACCTGTAGCTTGTGACCATTGCTCCTGTAGCCATTCCTGTAAAGGTCTCATGTGGAGCCATACGTTTGGCACTAGGTCTATGCATGATGCCATCATGCCCATGATTTTGCTCGCTGTCCTCACTGTCCGAGCTTGCCCCTTCTGGTAGAGCTGCGTCTCCCTCACTAGCACTATCGTTCTCTTCTCGCTGGGGAACACCTTGCTCTGTAAGGTGTCGATCTGTGCTCCCAGTAAGATTTTTATTTGTTCTGGTTCCAGGGAGGATTTTCCCCAGTGGATGGAGAATCCTAGGTTCATCAGTGTGCTGGTCGCTCTCTGTGCGTGCTGCTTGCACGTTTTGTATGAGCTTGCTTTGATCAACCAGTTGTCCAGGTAAGGGTACACATGTATCCCTTCCCTTCGTAGGTGTGCTGCGACTGTTGCGAGGCACTTTGCCCTTGGTGCCGATTTGAGCCCGAACGCCAGGTTGTGAACTTGTAGTGGTCTTCTCCGATGACTGAGGTGTTTGTGGCCCCTGTTCATTGGGATGTGCAGGTAGGCATCTTTTAGGTCTATGGTGACCATGAAGTCCCCGCCTTGCAATTGAGGAAGTACCTCTTGAAGGGAGGTCATCTTGAACCTTTGCGTTCTTACGAACTTGTTTAAGAATCTTAGGTCCAGGATGGGTCTCAGTTTCGTCCACCTTTGGTACCATGAAGTATGTGGAGTATACGCCCTTGTTCCTTTCCCTGTAAGGTACTGGCTCTATAGCTTGTTTTTGCAGGAGCTCCTTTGCTTCCTCCCGAAGGAGCTCTAGGTCTTTCCTTGCTAGTGGCCTTTTTGGTTTCCTGTCCGTTGGCTTTCCCTCCAACTCTATGCAGTACCCGTACTGTATGATGTTGAGTACCCATTTGTCTGATGTTATACTCTTCCACTCCCTGAAGAAGTGTTTGTCTTCCTCCCACTGGTCTTGCATGTAGTTTTTGCTCGGGTGGGCAAATAGAGTTTTATTAAGTCACTTAGAGGCGGGCTGCTGTCCCCCCCTCTTATGTCCACGTCCATTCCCTCTCCCGCGAAAGGACTGGCCTCCTGGTTGGTACTGCCAGGACTGTTTTTGCTTCCCCTGCTGTGTTTGGGTGTCTGCTTGATGGGCTTGTTGGAACGCCTGGTGTGATGTACCTGGCTGGTTTCCTCCCCTCAGGACTTTGTGACGGGGTGCCCCTTTTAGTACCTCTTAACTGCAATGCCCCCATGGATCTTGCAGTCTCGTTATCCTTCATCAGTTGGCTGAGTTTCTCGTCAACTGGGGCCCCTAACAGCGTTTCTCCATTGAACGGTGTGTTGAGGATGCTGTGCTGCACTTCTGGCTTGAAGCCCGAAATTCTGAGCCAGGCTTGTCTTCTCTCCGTGATGCCAATCATCATGAGCCTGGAGGTGTCTGCTCCGTCCAGGGCAGTCTTGAGGCAAGAATTGGCTACATTCTTCCCCTCTTCGACAAGGTTTTCAGCTCTTTGCTTGAATTCCTGTGGCATGTTCTTTACTAACTCGCCCAGCTCTTCCAGGATCTGGTATTGGTGCCTGTTGAGCAGAGCATTGGAATTCGCCATGCCCCAGTGCATGGCGGCATTCCGTTCAATTCTTCTCCCCACCAGGTCAATCCTCTTGCTTTCTTTGTCTGGAGGTGGCCCAGAAGTGGTAAGCACATTGGCCCTCTTTCTTGCCGTGGCTGCGATGGGAGTCTGCTGAGACCAATCCCTGAATGTAGGTTGGGTCCTTGGAGAAGGTTTATACTTTTTCTCCGACCTGGGAGTGACGGCTTTGCATGTAGCTAGTTCTTTGAAAGCCTCTTTTCCCTGTGCCATGACTATATAGCATGGGCAGGAACTGGCTCCTTGTTTGTGTAGGGAGCAGTGTCTCGAGAAGGAAGTCTGCTTTCTGCTTTTCTTCGTCGAGTTTTACTTTGAAAACTGCAGTTGCATTCCTGATGACTGTGTTGTAGACCCCGATGTCATCTGGCAGTGAGGGCCTCGAGGGGTACGTGTCGACTGCTTCCTCTGGGCTCTGTGTCGACGTCCTGCCAATCTATATCCAGAGTCTCCGAGGATGCAGACCCGAGGAGTGTCCTGCGGTCGTAGTCTCCTGCCTCGTAGTAGGAGGCCTCCTCCTGGTCGAAGGTCTCGACGTCCACCAACTGTCCTTCGACGTCGTAGTCCTCCTCAGTTTCCTCGACCACCTGTAGCCTAGGTTTCGTCTGGATTGTGTATTCTTTCATCCTGGCGTCGAAATCTTTCTTCCGCTGTAGGACGTTTTCCATCTCTGCCTCGAGGCGTCTTTTTCTCCATTTCGGCCGCGTGGTCTGCGTCGAATGGATCGGCCGCTCTTTTCAGCGCCGAGCCGACTTTCGTCGTCAAAGTTTTAGGTGCCGAACTGGCTCTTGGGTCCTTCGGTGGCGCTGAAGGGCCCTTCGGGTCCTTTTCCCTCGGCGTCGTAAGCTCCTTCTCGGGGGCGATTTTCTACGTCTTTTGCTGTTCTCCAGCTCTCTGCGCCTGGGAATCCTTCTCAGAGGATCAGCTGTGCCTTGGTGTAGCCGCGGATCCCGAAGTTTTCGGCGTCTGCACTTTCGAGGTTTGGCCCTCAATTTTTCGAGACTCGGGGTCTCTTGGTGCCCTAGGGCCGTAGAGTCTACCTTCTTTCGAATCTTCGTAATATCGGTCTCTACGACCGTGTAGCCGTCGTGTTCGGCGGCGGCGTTGTCCTATTCGTCTGATAGCCCCAGGTCTCGAAGGGACGGTGGCTGTCCCTTGCCCTGCATGGTGGCGTTGGCTATCCTCTGTCTTTCTCACTCGAAGAGTCTTTGGCGGTAAGGCGGAGCAGGCGTTGCAGTCCTTGCTTTTGTGGTCGACCGGTAGGCAAAGGTTGCAGACCGGGTGCTGGTCCTTCTGCGCGTACTTGTGGTGGCAGTTACGTCAGAATTTGAAAGGAGTGTTGTCCATCTCATGCATTCAGGGGCCCCCTGAGCTCCCATTCTCCGATGGACGTCGAAGTTCTTGAAGTTCTTCCCCCTTCGTCGTCCTCTTCGACGATGTAGTCTCCTGTAGTCGTCTCAATCTCTTTTCTTGCAAAAGTGCGTACTTTCCTTCTTTCTCCAAAAATGTCTGGAGCCCTTTCGGGAACGATCCAGACCCAACCGCGGAAAAAAGAATCTGAACATGGAGCCCAGGAGTAGGAGCTTCCGCAGGAAGCGTGCCGACGTCACCGGAAATACACCAAAGGTGGGACGTCGACTCCCACATGGGCTACAAAAAAAAAAAAATTATAGACTACGAATCAGGACCCAACCACAAGACCGCGGAATGATGCACAGCATAGTGAATCCAGAAAGATTCTTGCTGCAAAACCTGAGGTTTTTGCGGTGAGCAGGGTGTATTGGGATATGGAAATAGGCGTCCTTTAAGTCCAGAGTGGACAAAAAGTCACCTTGCTGAAGGAGCGGTAGCACTTGTTAGAGTGTCACCATATGGAAGTGTCCAACAATGTATAGATTTAGTTCTGAGGTCTAGTATAGGCCTGTGAGAGCCATCCTTCATGTGGATTAAGTACAGGGATTATACACCGGCCCCTTCAAATTGTAGAGGGACTGGTTCTATAGCTCCTTTCTACAACAAAGAACTTCTTCCTTGAGATGTTCTAGTGATATTGTACGTGATCTTGGAAGAATGTTTGGGGGAGTGTCTAACTTCCAGGCAGTAATCATATTGGATAATTTGTAGAACTCATTTGTCCGAGGGGACTGTATTCCAAACAGGTAGAAATTGGGAGAGACGTCTCCCAACAGGAGTGGAATGATCGGAGGTAGCAGAAGGAAGTCACTGCTAGTTTGCGAAGGAACTGCATGTTGAGTTGTCTCTGCTTCTTCCCTTACCAGTGTTTCCTCTAAACCCACCTCTAAAATAGCCTCTTGATGAGGGCAATTGGTTGTTGCCCTTGTAAGAGGCTGGATTCTCTGTGGATATATTCTTGGAGGTACCTCTGTAAAAGAAGCGACAAAGGGATCCCCTATTTGAAGGTAATGGCAAAGCCCCCATGGACTTGACAACCTGTGTCCTTTTTTTCATTTTTCCAGCGAAGAGTCAAGTGCTGGGCCAAAGAGCTGTTCCTTATCAAATGGTTGGTTGAGAATAAAGGCTTGCACCTCATGTTTCAATCGTGAAATTCTGAACCAAGCATGCCTCGGTAGCAGTACGCTGGTGTTTACTGCGCAGGCTGCTGGGTCTGCTGAGTCTGAGGAACACCTGATGGAGATATTTGTGATTAATGTATCCTCCTGAATAAGGACATTAGTCTTTGATTTATGCTTATCAGGCTGAAATGGCATTAGCTTCTCTAACTCATCAAATGAGCCCTATCATAGCGAGCTAACAAAGCTTGAGCATTAGCAATGCGCCAATGATTGGCTGCTTGAGACGCTACCCTTTTCCCAGAGGCATCAATTAATTTCGACTCCTTATCAGGAGGAGGGGGCTCGCCTGTGGTCTGCTCTCATGCGAGCATTAGAAACCACAAGAGTCTAAAGGCAGCGGACACTTGATGTAGGTGGGGTCAGTAGGTGCAGTTTTATATTTTTTCTCCACCCTGGGTGTAATGATTCTTGCCCTCACAGGATTTTTAAAGATCTCATCTGTATGCTTAAGCATCCCTTTAAGCATTGGCAGAGTATGAGCACCTTTTTGAGAGGAACTTAGGGTTTCGAATAGGAAATCTTCTAAAGCCTCCTTATGCAGCTCCACCCCATGATAATGAGCAGCCCAGTTAAGTAGCTCAATGTATCCTTTGTTGTCGTCGGGAGGGTCTGGGCGGATATAAATCAGGGTAATTATCCGTGTTTGGGTCAGTGTCAATCTTCCCAAGGGTCAGTATCCTGTGGCCTCTCCTCATCCCCATAATCCTGTGTCAGGTGATGGTGGTGAATTTATGGGTGTGATGAGTACATTTGGATCAGTGGGCAAAGGAGGTGGAATGTAAGTTGGAAAAGGGTTAGTACCCATATTTTATCTTCAGAGGAATGTGATTATCCTCCTGTAGGCCCAATTTCGTTTTTTTCAGGTAGTTTGGCATGGATATGTTCAGTGTCTGAATGTATTACCAGTTCTTTGTTTCAGATCCGAAGGTGGAACATCGGACCGAGACTTTTGGTGGAGTCTCTGTCTTTGGTTGCCTTTTTGGCGTTGCAAGTTTCGGCTCCAAACCTTTACTCTTCTGTAACAGTGGAATGGTTACCAAGAAATGCTTTGGTTTCGACACCGAAGGTTTCGGCTCAGCACAGACTGAGCCCAAGCCGGAAGGCTTTTCCTTGTGTTTCGGCGCCGGGCAGAGGGTGGGGTGCCCAAAACTTTGTCTCAGTGCGGACCATGGCCTGAAGGCAGACGGACCAGAGCCTTTTTGGTCTTGTGTTGCTGGGGCAAAGGGGTTTCTGTACTTATGGTATGCTGAACCGGTGTAACTTGCTCCACTTCTTCCATATAGAGTCTGCATCTGAGATATGTTCTGCTTCTTCGGCTCCTTGAGCGTGTAGTTCTTCTCTATCGGAATCTTCTCTGAATATCTCCGGTGCAGAGCCACCCTGATGTTGCATTTCGTAACGTCGAGCCAGACCGTTACAGAGCGTCTTCTTTGATCAAAACAATCGGCAAGCATAGCAGTCTTTTTCGTTGTGTTCTGGGGATAAGCAGAGGTTGCACACTTCGTGCAAGTCAATGTGCGAAAACTTAACGCGACACCCGGGACAGAGCTTGAATGGAGTCCGTTCCATCGACTGCTAGCAAGCCCAGTATGGGTAGGCCCAACAGCCCTCCATAAGTTTCCCGACCATAGGTCTTTTAGTCAAAACGATATGCAGAGTATGGGAAACGCGATCGAGAAACAATCCCGTCTAGGTAAAGGGATTCCGCATCAAAGGGAAACCCGAGAAACATAGTTTACCAGTTGGTGTAGTTCAACAGCGTGAAGTTTGTTGATTTACTGTGCAGTGCATTATTCCGCCATCTAGTGGTTAAGTCAAGAATTTTAGTCTTTTCTCTTTTGTGGCCCAGGTGGTCGTCGGCGTACCACCATTTGGTGTTCGTGACGTCGACGTGCTTCCTCCGGAAGCCCCCCACCTTTGGTCGCCATCTTCGGATTATTTGTTCTTGTGTTATTCTTGTTTTTCCTCTTATTTGTAAGTCTTGTTTGTCTTTAATCCCTTTTCTCCTGTCTCATCTTTTGGCGGAGGAGGGTGGGTTTACTAGTGAATTAAGAAAGTCTTCAAGCTGAAAAACTACACCGACAGGTAAGAAACTATACGTTTTGCAGCATGAATCTTTCTGGATTAGATAGGTTGTGCATAGACTCTGTAGCGGTTTTTCCTTTTTGTGGAAGATTAGCACTGGTTACGGAATGTGTTGAAGACCTTCTGTTCCACTTGCGCTTATTTGTTCATTTGGATATCCACACAGTAGTGCTTAGTGAACGTGTGCACTGAAAACCATGTTGCAGTTTGGCAAATGTCTTGAATCCGTGTGTTGGCTAGAAATGCAATTGTTGCTCCGTTCTTCCTGGCTGAGCATGAGCTACTCCTTGTAACAGTTGCCCAGCTTGTTTGAGGCATAGTTGTATGGTTTGTGCAATCCATCGTGCAATGGTATTTTTGGTTACTGGTCGTCCCAAAAAACTGCTTGTGAAGGAAACTAACAGTTGCTTTGTCTTTCTGTATTCCTTTGTCCTTTCTTTATAGTGCATCACCGCCCTCCTGGCATCCAGCGTGTGCAGCGTTCTGTGCTTGTGGTCGGTTTTTGGAAAAAACTAGGTATTTGGATTGTTTGGTTGATGTGGAACCGAGAAACCACCTTTGTCATGAAGTGTGCGTCTGTTTTCATTACAATCCTATCACAGAATATCAGCAGGTAGGGCTTTTGCAGTGTTAGCGCCAGCTACTCACTTATTTTTCGTAGTGATGTGATCGCCATAAGGCAGTCAGTGAGAGCATGTGCAGTGTAGCCTTGTGCATAGGCTTGAATGGTGCCTTAATCAATTGGGGCAGCACTAAGTTGAGGTTCCATGCTGGTGCTGGCATTCTGTTTGGAGGTGCGATTCTCTTTGCCCCTTCTAGGAATCTCTCTACTACTTGTGAGGTGAAGAAACTTTTCCCCGTTTCTCCTCAATTGTAAACCACAATCGCCGCTAAGTGTACCCTCAGGGATGTGTAGCTTAGTATAATTAGCAGTAGGTGTGTTAAGTATTTCAATACTGTTGACTCCCTTGCGATCTTTCCTTGCAATTTTTCTCTAATGCACATTCTGAGAATGTTTTCCACTTTTCTACGTAGCATTTCCATGTGGTAGGTCTTCTTGCCTCCCTGAGCACTGCCATTGTGCTCGCCGGTAGCTTGAGGTGCGCGAACTCTAGGTCTTCAGGAGCCATGCCACCAAGCTGAGGCTCTCTACCTCTGGGTGTACCACCCTCCCGTTCTGCCTTAACAGGTCCCTTCGCCTTAGTAATCAGTGTACTGGAGCATGCGCCATCTCCACTATTTGTGAGAACCATGACTGTCTGACCAACTGAGGTGCTATTAGTATCAGTAACATATTGCTGATCCTGCATTTGTTGAGTACCCTGTGTATCAGTGGTATCGGGGGAAAAGTGTATGCAAATGTCTTTGACCAACTTATCCACAGAGCATTCCCTTTGTGACCGATGGTCTGGTTGCGAAGTGTTGGCATTTTGCATTTTGGGGTGTTGCAAATAAGTCTATTTGTGGTGTACCCTACTTTCTGTAATTCCTGTTGCTTGATCTCCCATTTGTGGGGTGCTGACGTCTGCCTGCTGAGTCTGTCTGCTCCACATTGTCCTTCCCTGGGAGAAGTATTACTAGTAGGTCTATCCTCAGTGGAATGGCCCATGTCCAGTTCTCCTGTGCTAGCCCTGATAGCACTCCTGTGTTCCTCTTCGTTTGTTGATGTAGAACATGGTTGTGGTGTTGTCTGTATCAATACCCTGTTTCCGCTCAGTTCCTTCTGAAATGCTTTTAAGGCTAGGAACACTGTTTTTAGGTCCAGGTGATTGATCTGCTTAACCGCATCCTGTTGAGACCATAGCCCCCTCACCTGGAGCTTGGTCATGTGCGCGCCCCACCTCAGCTGGGAGGCGTCCGTCGTGATAGTCACTGTTTGAGTTGGTAGTGTGAATGGTTTCCCCTGTGATAGGTTTTGTTCATTCCACCATGCTATTTCTTGATGCACTGTGTGTGTTACAACCACTACATCTTCCCAACTCCTAGTTGCCTGTGACCATTGCAGCTGTATCCATTCATGGAATGGCCTAAAGTGCAGTCGAATATTTTGGACTAGTTGAATGCACAAACCCATCATTGACATCAGCTTCCTCACCATCTTCACTGTCAGAACTTACCCCTTGCGGTAATGACGCATTTCCTTCAGTATCGCAAATGTTCTCTTCCTGCTGGGGAACACTTTGGTCTTTATGGTGTCGATCTCTTCCCCTAAGAAGATCTTGATTTGCTCTGGTTCTGTTGACTATTACTCCCAATGGATTGATAACCCCAGCCATGTCAGCATTAGTATGACCTGCTGGATGTTTCGTTTGCATTGGCTGTACGAACTTGCCTTTACGAGCCAGTCGTCGAGATAGGGGTATGTGTGTGTTCCGCGCCTTCATAGGTGTGCTGCGACAGCTGCTAGGCATTTTGTAAACACCCTTGGTGCGGCCTTTAGGCCGAATGTCAGTACTGTGAACTGGTAGTGGCTTCGGTTGATCACAAATCTTATAGGCGCATGTGTTTGTGGTTGATGGGGATGTTTAAGTATGTGTCCTTTAAATCTATAGTAGCCATGAAGTCACCTTGTATTTGTGGTATTACCTCTTGTATGGAAGTCATCTTGAATCTTTTAATGAATTTGTTTAGGAACCTTCGATCCAGAATAGGTCTTCTGTTTCGTCGACCTTTGGCACCAGGAAGTACGTTGAGTAAACTCCTTTCTTTCTTTGGTTTTTTGGCACCACCTCTATTGCCTCCTTGCTGAGCAGTTCTTGCGCCCCTAGTTGCAAGAGCGAGAGCTCCTTCGCCGAGTGTGCCTTGCTTTTTGGTTTTCTGTTTGGAGGTTGTTTTTCTAGCTCTATGCAGTATCCGTATTGTATGATGTTTAGTATCCATTTGTCTGTTGTGACTTTCCTCAAATCCTGGATGAAGTCATTTATTCTGCCTACTACTGGTATTTTAAGTTCGAGGAACTGTTTGTTGTTGAACGCCTGGTTTTTGATTTTGTGTATGTGTATGTCCTTTTGCCCACCCCAGGATGTTGCTGGGGGGGGGGGCTTTAGGCGAACTCACTTGGGGGTAGGCTGATGGCCTAGTCTGCTCCGTCTGTTTGCACACCCTCGAAAGAACTGGCCCCGGGGTTGGTTCTGCCAGTTCTGCTGCTGCGGTCCCTGCTGCTGCTGGCCTTGGTTGTTCCCTTTGTAGCCTTGCTGGAACGTCTGGTGCAATGCGATAGGCACATTGCCGCCTCTACCACCTGGCCGTCTCGTGGGTGTGCCTCTTCTCATCCCTCTGAACTGCAACGCTTCCATGGACCTTGCGGTCTCGTTGTCCTTCTTGAACTGCGTCAACTTGTCAACAACTGGTGTGCCAAACAGTTGCTCTCCGTTGAAAGGTATATTCAGGATGTTGCTTTGCATAGACTATACAGCAGTTATCTCCTTAGCGGTGGCTACCTGCATCTGTTGCAGTGGTCTGAAAAAGTGTTAATGCACCCTGGCCCACACTAGCTAGTTTTGCTTGCACATCTAAGAAAATAGTGTTTTGTGAAAGTGTGCGGTGTAGACCAAGCTGCTGTTTAGCAGATGTCATCTAGGGGAATGTTCCCTAAGAATGCCATAGAAGCCCCTAGTTTACGTGTGGAATGAGCTCTAAGGGGAATGGTTAATGTGCGTTCTGCTTTAAGATAGCATATTTGGGGACGTGGTTTGGATGCTGAGGAAGATGGCAGCCTAGCTCGTATCTCCTCCCGTGGCGAAACACCAAACAAGGGACTGGAACCCCTTAAACCGGTCAGATGCTCCTTCTGACAACAAATAAGTGGATCGGAAGGTGAGGGGCATCCATGGAGGATACTTGAAGGCGTGAAGACCCCTAGAAGTGTCCTAAATATGAATTCTACGCTGTGACCACAGCCGGCGCAGGATAAGGGCGGAGACTCGGCGGCAGCTTCGGCGGCTTTTGGCAACATTTGTAAAGTGCATTTATATCCATGGGAGGATAATGCTGTTATTTTTCTCAAGCCACCATGCCTACTAGATACTTTTGGGGAGGGGTGGGTGGGGGGTTCAGGGGTTGGGGTATATGTGGGGTGGTTTATCTTTTTCTTTTAATTAATGTTCTAATTTTGTGTAGTGGTTGCATTGTCATCAGTCTATGCGCACTTTCCACACACTGTCAAAAGGAAGGGTTGTCTAATTGCACATGCTTTGCTGAAGGTCATGCTTACAACCAGCATAGTCACTATCTTAGTGCCCACACAAACAGGGGAAGTCCACTCCATTATGAGATACTTCAGCGGATCCCTATTAAGAACAGGAACACCGATCGAAAAGGGAAAAGCAAAACACAGGGTTTCGACCTACATCAATGGTCTACTGACAGTCATACACTCTAAACATGTCTACACCATTGCCCATGGTTAGCACACCTATGGGGATTACTCAGATGGGGAAGCTAAGGGTGCTTTCCCTCAATGTCAAAGGCCTTAACAATCCAGTAAAACGCCAAAAAATCTTAGATTATCTGCGCAGGCAGAAAGCAGACATCGCACTGCTTCAAGAAACTAAACTGGAGGCTAAGCAGCTATATACACTTAGAAATAAATTCTTCAGGGACGTCACGGGCTCAGATCCGGTAGGGAAAAAGAATGGGGTAGTCACTCTGATCTCCAAAAAATCTAACATTGACCTCCTCTCATCTACGACTGACTCCAAGGTGAGATGGGTCACAACCAAACTCCTAAAGGATGGGACGGAATTCTACGTTACAAACACATGCGACTTGAAGTTCTGGTCGGACCTTGCAAAACAAATTGGAAAGATCCCGGATTTGGCAGTCCACATTCTCGCAGGGGATTTTAATCTCCCAATCGACCCGACCCTGGACAGAGACTCTCGTTGTCCCTTTCGTAGTAATAGGTCTCAAAGCCTTCAAAAACCTTTGTGAGCAATTCCACCTGGTAGACTCTTGGCGCCTGCAAATCCCGGCTGGCAGGGACTACTCATTCTACTCCTCGCCCCACGACTCGTTCTCACGGATTGATTATTTATTTATCACACAGAACGCCATACCCAGAATTGTAGAAACCTCAATTGAACCAAGGCTTGTGTCCGACCACTCATGCATCACACTCATCATCTGACATAAAACCATCCACCCGTCAGTCAGTATGGCGGCTCAATGATTAGGTTCTTGAACACAATACACAGAGCAACCATTGAAACCGCAATCAAAGAATATCTGACCCACAATACCAGGGGTGATACCTCCGACTTAACTAGGTGGGAAGCACTAAAAAGTACAATTAGAGGTGTAATTATCAAGATTAAATCTGCCATGAACAAGAACCATAATGGGAAATTAGATGATCTAGAGAAAGAAATAGCAATCCTGGAGGCTAAGCACTTACAGGACAGGAAAACCGAGACACTAAATAAGTTAGCTAATAAGAAATACGAATATAATACAATTGTAATTGAAAGAGCAGGGGTATGGCTGGATAGGAGGAAAAGGTTCAAACTGTGTGAATCAAACAAAGCAGGTAAAAGCCTAGCAGCGTACCTCAAATTTAGATTGCAAAAGAACACGATAAATTCCATAGTTGACCACTTGGGAGTTGCCCATTCCGACCCAACCAAAATAACGGACCTCTTTAAAGAATTTTACGAGAAACTCTACTCCAAGAATGTAGACGTGGAAAACCAAAAGATAAATGAGTATTTGAGTAATTGCAATCTCTCTTCCTTGTCTGAGGAAGAGCAAACAGACATAAACGGCCCGATCTTGTTACTGGAAGTCCAGACTGCCATTAAATCTTTGAAATGTGGTAAAGCCCCCGGCCCGGACTGCTTCTCTGCGAAATTTTACAAATGTTTTTCCATGTCAATCACACATCCTCTGCTTAACATGTTCAAGGAAATAAGTGAAACAGGGGAAGCTAAGGGCACCCTAGCAGAGGCCACTATCGCGGTTCTTCCGAAAGAAGGAAAAGACCCCATCTTAACTAAGAACTATAGGCCCATTTCCCTTATAAACCTTGATTGTAAGCTCTTTGCCTCCATTTTAGCGGCACGTCTCCAGAAAATACTATCAAAACTCATACATTCTTCCCAAGCGGGATTCATGAAAAATAGGTTGTCTAGTGACACCAGGACTCTGGCGCATGTGTTAGAAAAAGCTAAACTCCTATCCACCCCCACAGCAGCAATAACATTAGATGCTGAAAAAGCATTCGATAAAGTAGATTGGAGGTATTTGGAGGCCGTGCTCCGTAAATTTAACCTAGGCCCCTCAATCAAAGATGATCATGTCGCTTTATTTCTGTCCTATAGCGAGGGTCAGGGCGGGTGGGTCACTCTTGTCACCTTTTCGACTACACCAAGGCACGAGACAAGGATGCCCCCTCTCCCCGTCACTATTTGTGTTGGCTATCAAACCATTCCTTTATCAAATAAGACAACAAAAACATAGTAGGTATCCCCTTCAACGACTGTCATAAAATTAACAGTGTATGCTGATGATGTATTAGTAATTTCAGAGAAAGCAGATGAAGCAATACCGGCCCTACTCACGACGATTGACGAATTTTCCAAGGTATTCGGCTATAAATTAAACAAAGACAAGACAGAAGTCAAGTCGCTCAATTTTGGGACTAAAGACATGATAGGAGACTCAGGGCTAACATGGCAGCCGGGCTGCTTTAGATACCTAGGGTTAGACTTTGATAGCGATCTAATCTCTACAATTCGCACTAATGAGAGCATCGTTCTGAACAAAATAAACAAGCTCCTAGATGGTTGGTCGCCTAAATACTTATCCTGGTGGGGCAGGGCTGAAACCCTGAAGATGATGGTAACACCTTTAGTTAATTACATCGCATGTATGCTCCCAATGACTTTCTCCAATGACTTCATTCACAGGATAGAGAAGCTGTTTGGTACGTTTCTGTGGCAAGGGAGGAAACCAAGGATATCAATGAAAAAGCTACAACTAGCTAAAGATAAAGGCGGCCTGGGCCTTCCGAACTTCAGAAACTACCAAACAGCGTTCTTATGTAAACAAGGAGCTTTATGGCTAATCAAAGATCCAGACTATACCCCGCTATGGATAGACATCGAAAAAGCGATATTGGGAGATATCCCACTCGTGGCCCTATTCACCATGGAGCTTACACATATATACCCCACTCTAAATATATTTTACAAAACACAAGAAGGGCTCTTCTGAAACTTGATCAAGTAAATCACAAAGGCCTAAAGATCAAAAAATCCACTTCAATTGCTCTCTGGTACAACCCATTACTGAAACTCAACGGAGCACCGCTCCGGTGGGTTCACTGGGCCGCGAAAGGTATTAACTTAGCAAGTGATCTTTTTAAGGGGACTGACCCCCTACCATTCACATCCCTACAAGCCACACATGCCCTCACGCCATTAGACTTCTATGATTTCCTGAAGTTAAAAACAATCCTTTCTACACGCTCCTTGTCCCCATCTGAACCATGGCTATGGAGCACTGTTACACGCATCTACAAATCTGGGCATGTCGTTTCAAAGATCTATAAAATGCTCCCTCCCCTCCCTCAGAAAGCGAGCAGGAAAAATGAGACTAGATGGGAAACAGAATCTAACACGACAGGTATAATCTTTGACTGGGATATAATACATACCACTGCATTTAGAAATAAGGTTTCCCCTATTCTGTCACAGACTAAATTCATGTTAATCAACATGAAAGACTTTATAAAACTAAGCTAAGGGACACCCCAACTTGCTGGAATTGTGAAGCAGAAGTGGGAGACTTGGCACATGTTATTTAATTGCCCTTTACTGAAGGACTAGCAGCCCGCCCCAGCGTTGCCTGGGGCAGAAAGGGGCTGGGGGCAGCATTTTAAGCCTCTGTGCCCCCCCCCCCCCGACATTGCCCAGTCCGCATCCCTCCCGCCTCCCGCCTTCCGCCCCGACATTGGCTATACCGCCTCCCGCCTTGAGCCCGCCACCTGCCACCCGCCGCCCCCCGCCCCGACATTGGGCATAGCGCATAGCGCCTACCGCCTCGCGCCTCACGCCTGGAGCATCCCGCCCGCCTCCCGCCTCCCACCTCCTGCCCCTGCTTTGTAACCCCCCCGCCCCCCAGGTCCCGACTTACCTCCCCGCGCTGCCATTGCTCCTCCGCTTCTCAACGATTCGCAGCTCCTCCCGGCGCTCATGTTTCTCCTGTATTGCTGTTGCTGGTGAACTCCGCTCCTCCCCTCACGCAGACGCTCCTCATGTCTCGCTCTTCCTGTTGCTCGTGAACGACGCTACTCCCCTCACGCATACGTCACGGCCGGCGCTACTTGCAAGGGACTACTTTATTTTTATTTGTAAATATTTTAAACAACGTTTTTTATTTTTATGTAGCCTATGTCCTTCTGCTTGCCCTGAGGTTTTCTAAGATGTCTTGGGTGTTCAGATTGGTGGTGTAGTTTTCGAGTTTACCTGGCTCAAAGGTGCAAGTTCTCTCTTTATAATAGTAGTATAGATTACTGGAACAGAATATTTGACTGTATAAGCACATCTTTGGTTTCAATCCACCTAGAGAGTTTGTGTATGTTCTACTGGGGGTACAAGAGCCACATCTGGCAAATCCGGTTGATCGACAACTTCTTGACCTTCTAACCTTGGCATGCAAGGTTATTCTGTGTAAGTGGAAGAATCCTTCTGAGGTATCATTCAAAATGTGGCAAGACTGGCTGTCCGTTCTAAGGGGTGCCGACAATCCATCACTACACTCTTAACCAGGACGCATCTCCCATAAAAAACTTTGGAAGGCCCTGGACGCTTCCTCCTTCTCGTTCGATCCCCCTTAGGCCAATGACCTACTCTCAAATCAACCTGCTCTAATCAGCAACCCTTCAAGTCAAGACTTGACCGTAAGCGCATCACTTGATTGCTTCACAACTACGAATGTACATATACATATATATATACACATACATATATATATATATATATATATATATATACATACATACATACATACATACATATATATATACATACATACATACATATATACATACATACATATATACATACATATATACATACATACATACATACATACATACATATATACATACATACATATACATACATACATATACATACATACATACATACATATATATATATATATATATATATATATATCCATCCATATATATCCATATATATATCCAACGTACGAGTTGTCCCAACTCAGAAGAACCCACAGGCAGGAAGGCTTAAATCACGCTTTTAATCAGCAGGTTTCAATCACAGGATAAATAAAGGCAAAGTCCTGTTCACATTAAGCCTGACGCGTTTCATGCTCTCACCGAGCATTTCTTCAGAGGATGGTTCGATGCTGTATGAAGCCTTAAATCACTAGCACCCGCCCTGATGGGCGTTGACTCCCCCAGAGCCTGCTGGTGCTTTGAGTTCAGTATTTAGCGCAAGTGCGCTGCTTCCAGCATTCAGATTCTTTAAACCAAATAACATCCCAGTGGATTCGGAAAATGTCTCATCACTGTGAAGCCATTATTCACCTGCAGAAACGACCCATCTGCCAAATCACGCTGTTTGCTGTGTAGCTGCAGCTTGAGCCACCCGTTCCGTGGCAGGGTTCCTCTCCGACCGGGACCGGCCGGTAAAACATCCAACGTACGAGTTGTCCCAACTCAGAAGAACCCACAGGCAGGAAGGCTTAAAGCACATCAGGGCCATCAATACAAGTGATCCAGCATACCCGGTGGCCCGCCACTTTAAGGAACACCACAATAATGACAGTTCCCTGTTGCGCTACTATGCCATTGACTGTGTTGGTCCTCTCAGGAGAGGAGGAGATAGAGATCGGGCTTTGAGAAAACTAGAGACCAGGTATATACTGGAAATGGATTGCCGAGCTCCGGGGGGGTTGAATTCCACGGAAGACTTTTATACGTGTCTATGACAATAACATACTGCCGTGTACTTTTATCTGCTTCCCCTGTTGAGCAGTCTAATGCTCCCAAACATATAATTTTGGTGTATCTGTCTGTCTTGTTAAAGATTTTTTGTCTTAACAGCATATAGCTTAGAGGTTCGGATGGTTTAAGTGTGCAGTGCAGCCTAGGCTTAGGTTGCACTTGGATGTACTAAGAGCTTTTTCACCTTAAAGAGAACCAACCAGTAAGCTCTATAGAGAAAGAGTTGGAAAAAATTTCACATATCCACACAAAAATTTAAAAACTCACATAAAAAAAGTGCACAGTTTAGTTCTCTTATTTCTCACTAGTCACGTAGGTAGATCCATAGTAAGGTATGGTCCAACCAGGCAATTCAAGAGCATTTTGGAAGGTCCGAAAGGCAGAGGCTGCGATGGTCTCCCCTCCTTTGGTGGGGTTAACATCTCCTCTGCCCCCAAACTTTCCAGCTCAGTGTAAACATACGAGCAAACAAATCTGTGCATTAACAATGGGATGCTGCGATCTTAGTGCTATGGTTTAAATGCATTTATGCAGTGATATTATTCATGTTCACTATAGATCTCATCCCGCATCAATGGTGTTGGGTTCATATGTATATTTATTGGCAATATACTGTACAGTCATAGTTTTAACATATATATTTATATATTTATAATACGTTATTTATGAATGTATATTTTTTATATATTAGTTCAGAAATTCGTTGTTATACATGATTTTGTACAAGATGTATATTGTATATAGTGTATATATTGAGTATGATCCTCATGACACAAATTGCACTTTGCACAAGGATATTGATTTTGCATTTGGATTTATCCAGTGATCTTTGTCGTGTATTGTTTACATATATGTATTTGCACCGGCACTTTAATATTATTGAGTGGACTGTTGCAATAAGGCGCTAATTCAGGGATTATCCCATGATGTTTGTAGCTCAAAATCTGTTGTCCATGTCTATGATGTAGCGCAACACGTGGCCAAAACCTACCAATCAGAATGTACTACCACTGAGCACTAGCACTTTAAAAATTGCCTCTTCCCCAGCGTGCGTCATGTGATCAAGGCCTCTGTGTAGGCCGAAACGTCATGCTGTGGTGTGCCGCTTCCTCGAGGGAACAATAAAGGAATATTGCTCACTGCACCTGAGGTCTCCTCTCTTCTTCCTGCGCAGCGGTTTCCAGTACTGGGCTCCGGGCGAGAGGTAGCAGGGATTGAGATGTATATATATATATATATATATATATATATATATATATATATATATATATATATTCACTGAAAAAACCATAGGTTTCACACCAGTTATAGTTAGCTGGAAATTTTACTGATATAAAACCATTGAAATTCCCACGTTATAGTTAGTCGGACTCACTATAACTTGCGCGTGCAATGCACTGCTGATGACGTCACATATTACATCACTCATGACATGGTCAGTGACATCACTCATGACATCACTGATGACACCATCCAGTGAATATGTGTCTTTCTGAAAAATAAATATTAGTGAGTTATGTTTAAATACATATATTAGTGTTTCACTTTGTGTATAAGTGGCTACATGTGTTGATAAGTAGCTACATGCGTATGTATATGGGTTATTTGATATTTTTATTAGTATTAGTATGAGTGTCTATATGGTTTGGTGGAGGTATTACTTAGCACATAGATGCATGAGTGACTGACTCTTTGTTTGTATGTGTTTTGAAGACAGCATATGTACAGGACTGTATGGGTGGATGAGTGTCTATATGTGTTTGTTAGTGAGTGAATGACTGTCTCACTAGTGTCTTTATCAGTAACTACATATGTTTTAATCTAGTATATATGAATATTGATGTATATAACTGAGTATATGTGAGAGTAAGAGATTGTAAGATTTCCTGTTTAAATAAGTATGTGTTTCTATAAGTGATTGTTTAAGAGAATAAATATGTGTAATTTTCAATAGAAGTAAGGTGGAAGTGTGTGTATAACTCTATTTTCAAATAAATGGTTGTTCAATAGTTTATTTGCACGTGTGAATATGTGTGTGAGTAACTTTTGGATGAATGTCGGTGTGTAACAGAATGTATAGGTGTATCTCTTCATATGATGAGTGAGTATATGTATGAGTGACTATATAGAACTGTTGGTGAATGAGTGGATGAGTATATAGATAGTGGAAGTACAGAATTGCTTGTTGTAACTGATATAGGTATGTCCATTTTTTAAAAATTTCAGTTTCTATTTTTAAATATGTGTCTCAAGGGTTACTTTACACTGAGAGGAGGTCTGTCACTATGTCACAAGGATGGTGTCATCAGTGATGTCATGAGTGATGTCACTGACCATGTCATGAGTGATGTAATATGTGACGTCATCAGCAGTGCATTGCACGCGCAAGTTATAGTGAGTCCGACTAACTATAACGTGGGAATTTCAATGGTTTTATATCAGTAAAATTTCCAGCTAACTATAACTGGTGTGAAACCTATGGTTTTTTCAGTGAATTTAATAGGTTTTTTAAATGCTAATTCCTAACTATAACTGGTGTGAAACCTATGGTTTTTTCAGTGAATTTCAAAGGTTTTTTAAATGCTAATTCCTAACTATAACTGGTGTGAAACCTATGGTTTTTTCAGTGAATTTCAAAGGTTTTTTAAATGCTAATTCCTAACTATAACTGGTGTGAAACCTATGGTTTTTTCAGTGTATTTCATAGGTTTTTTAAATGCTAATTCCTTTGTATATCGAGTTTCTAACCTTTTTTTTTTTTACAATTTGCTGTTTTTTTTAAGTATTCATTTTTTTTATAATTTTTTTTTTTGCGCTCTGGGTGCGCGCTCGGGGAAGCTTTCAGCTAAGCTCTCCTGTAAGCTTCTCCGAGCGCTCATCTGAAAGCGCACCCAGAGCGCAACTGTCGTTCGTGAAAAAAAAATATGAATGAAAAGTTAATAATAATGCAAAACATTTCGTACCATACAAATAAAATTTGTTTTTTTTAATATGGAAAATGATTATGCATTTCTATTAAAGATTGATGACGTCACTTCGGCGCGCAACGTACGTGCCCTCGGAAGCGCATACGTGCGCGGCGCCTAAACGCACGCAAAAGCGCCTACGATCGCGCCACGTGTGCGCCCCGGAAGCGCCTACGATCGCGCTGCGTAAACGCACCCGGAAGTGCACCCGAGCGCGCATCGTAAGCGCGTCAGGTCATGTGACCCTAAAATAACACTTTTCATTGGTTGCTAACAGTTTTTTGTTACAATGAATGAAATCCCCACCCATTTCCTTCACTTCTTCTTTCACTTTTGTGACTGAAAGACCTGCCTTTTTTGCTGCTCCATATTCCTGGATTCATCATGGCTGCCAGATCATCCAGCAGTGAAGATGACTTCATTGATGAAGAGCCACCTACCCCAAAGGTGAAGGGACATTTCATTTGGAAATTCTTTAAATTCCCAGCAGACCAGAAGAAGGTGAATGCACCAAAAGTAGAGTGCAGGATCTGCAAAAAGGTCCTGTCACGGGGTAACCCCCAAAAAAAGTACTCTTTTGGGAACTTTACGATGATCCGACATGTGGAGACCAGGCACCCCCAGAATTTTGCCCGGGAAAGTGTCAGGGCTCTGGCACAGGAGGTTCCTAGAGATGGGGCCTCTACATCAACAGGAGGAGCAACTTCTTCCGGAAGAGATCAATCTCAGGGGCAGGTAGCAAACATCCAACCTGCATTCAACCATGGGGTCGTCAGATGCAGATACTGCAATCAACTCCTCACCTATGGGGAGCAAAGTGTCCTGCTCATGGTTCGGGCATTAGAGAACCATCACTGCCCTTCCCACCCCTAATTTTTTTCTTTTCTTTTTGCTCCTGTTGAGCAGTTTCTATTCCCTGTTTTTGTTCCTCTTCAGTTAAAAGAAGAAAACCAAAAGTTCTTTTCAGAACTACCTCCAATTCTCATCAAAGAGCTATAATCTTAAAAAATGAAGAGTAAGTGAAATATAGTGCATTGATAATTGAAAGGAGAATGAGTAAGAAAGAACAGAAAGGTATGAGAGGTGAAAGGAAGTGAAGTAGGAGGACTGAAAGAAGGTGAGTGTTAGAAAAGAAATTTATGACAGTGAATAAACTGGAGGCCTCATTTCTGAAAAGTGACGCATCGCTACGTGAAAATAGCGATGCGTCACTTATCTGGACGCACTCCTTATGACATTCCACATATGTCATATTTAATATATGACTAATCAATTCGCAAGGAGTTACAGATATGTCAGTATTTCTGACATATCTCTAAACACAAAAGTAACGCATTGCAGGAGTGCGTCACAAAAGTGACGCAACTCCAGTAATGTGTCCTTTCACATGGAAAAAGCACCATGTGAAAGGTTTGCTGTGAAGCAGGCGCAAGATTTTGGCGCAACTGCATCCTAAAAGTGACGCACTGCGTCATTATTACCAAGCTTTTTGCAAGGAACACCCCCTCTGCATGCATTATACCTGACACTATTTTTTAAAAAGTGACGCATGTAGGTACATGGGTCACTTTTTAAAACTCTGCGCCATATTGTATCTGCATCAGGTATAATGTATGCAGAGGGGGCAATCCCTCGCAAAAAGCTTGGTAATAACAACGTACTGAAATCTATGAGATTTCCCTGCGTCACTTTTAGGATGCTATTGCGTCAAAATTTTGCGCCGGCCTCGCATCACTTTTATGTTTACACATATGTCAGAAATACTGACGTATCTGTAACTCCTTGCAATATGATTCGTCATACATTAAATATGACACATCTGGAATGTCATAAGGACTGTGTACAGAAAAGTGACGCATCACACCAGCAGTGTAATAAAATGTGCCTCGTTGCACTATATTTAAAGGATGCAACAGCATCCTAAAAGTGACGCAGTGAAATCTCAAACATTTCACTGCGTCGCTATTACAAAGCTTTTTGTGGGGGAACACCCCCTCTGCATGCATTATACCTCACGCAGATATAATGTGGCGCTTGATTTTAAAAAGTGACCCATCTACCTAGATACCTCACTTTTTAAATATAACGCAACGCAACACATTTTTTTACACTACTGGTGCAATGCGTCACTTTTCTGTGCGCACTCCTTATGACATTCCAAGTAACGCATTGCTGGAGTGCGTCACAAAAGTGACGCAACTCCAGTAATGTGTCCTTTCAAATGGGGAAAGCAGCATATGAAAGGTCTTGCCTCAGTCTAACACCTGCTGTAAAGCAGACACAAGATTTTGACGCAACAGCATCCTAAAACTGACGCAGTGAAATCTCAAAGATTTCACTGCGTCGCTATTACAAAGCTTTTTGCGGGAGAACACCCCCTCTGCATACATTATACCTGACGCTATTTTTAAAAAGTGACGCATCTAGGTACATGGGTCACTTTTTAAAACTCTGCGCCATATTGTATCTGCAACATGATTCGTCATACATTAAATATGACACATCTGGAACGTCATAAGGAGTGCGCACAGAAAAGTGACGCATAACACCAGCAGTGTAATAAAATGTACCTCGTTGCACTATATTTAAAAAGTGACGCATCTAGATAGATGCGTCACTTTTTAAATATTGCATAACAATGCGCATTTTTTTACACCGCTGGTGCGTCACAAAAATTGACGCACAGGAAGCGCAAAACTAACAGCGCAAGGCCTTCATAAATATAGTCCTGGATTTAGGGGGTCAGAGGGGGTCTACTCTTCCCCCTTATGATCCAATCAGCTTCCTGCGCGCAAGTCGCGTGTCGCGCCTGGAGCGCACTCCCGTGCGCGCACGGGAGCGCGGCTATCCCCGCGCAAAACGAAAAAAAAATTTTAATGCCCTGCAGGACCCTATTTTAGTCCCTACATCAAACCTAGGGGGTCAGAGGGGGTCTACTCTTCCCCCTTATGGTCATTTGCCCCTTTTTTTTTCAAACTCCTTGTGTCTCGATTTTACCGAGACACAAGATGGCGGCCGCTCCGCACTGTTTAGAATGTTTACAGACAACTGAGATCCAATCAGCTTCCTGCGCGCAAGTCGCGTGTCGCGCCTGGAGCGCACTCCCGTGCGCGCACGGGAGCGCGGCTATAGATATATATATTTTTTTGAACCTAAATTACTCAAAATCCACTGGAGCACATATCTTGAGACATAGCAAAGGCACATCGGGCTACCAGTCCCTACAATTTTGCCAAGTTTGGTGGAAATCCATTCAGCCGTTCGGGCTAAAAGTGAAATCGACCGCCCTATGGAAATTAACATGGGGAAAACGCGTTTTGGGACCCCCCTTTTATCTCGGCCCCCGCTTGACGAATCCCCCCCAAACTTTCAGGGAAGGACCGGACCGCCATGAGACCATTTTCCTGAAAATTTCAGGCAGATTCGTCAACCGGCGCCAAAGTTATTCAAAATAGAATGTTGAGATTTAACATTGAAAATTATCCTAACTATAACTACCTACTGGCGACCGCCAGTAGGTAATATATATATATATATATATATATATATATATATATATATATATTTGCATGACCACTGCTGATGTCTTTTTTTTTTGTTTACTTAGGTTTGTCCGCTACACCAGTGAGTCAATGATTTACTCACCATTTTCTCTTCTTGATTGCCTGACCAGGCCTGTGCATATGATGAATCATTTGTAATATCTCTAATGCTTCTTTGATCCTTATTGTATTGTCTTGTACTTTTTATTTTTGATTGGAAAATAAAAATTATTTGAAATAAAAAAAAAAAAGATAGCATATTTGGATGCATTTAACAATCCACCTTGCAATCACCGCTTTAGAAATGGGATTGCCCTTATGAATTGGGGCAAAAGCCACAAAGAGTTGTTAAGTCCTTCTAAAGGATTTTGTTTCAATGTAGTAGAGTATTGCTCTTTTAACAGTTAGCGTGTGAAGAGATTGTTCTGCCACTGAGTCACGAACTCTTCTAAGAGATGTGGTCACGACTAGGAAGGCTACTTTCCAAGTGAGGAACTGTAATTCGCATTTGTGCAGAGGTTCAAATGGTGGACCCATGAGTCAATATTTAGATTCCACACCAGAGGGTGGAACTCTGGGTGGAATTATTCTTAAGTCTTCCATAAATGCTTTGATAGCAGTTACTCGAAATAAAGAAAAGTGTTGTCTAGTTTGGAGGAAAGCTGCTATTGCAGCGAGATGTAGTCTTATAGATGTATAAGCTAAATCACATTGTTGTAGGTGCAAGAGATAACAGATTATGTTCTGAATTGAAGTATCTAGTGGATTGATTGTTATTTGTACTGTAAATTACAAAGCGTTTCCACTTTGCTGGATAGCATGCTCTGGTGGTAGGACGTCTAACGTTTAATGATGTTCATGCAGACTGGCGTGAGATTGAGGTAGCCAAACTCTAAGACTTCATGTGCCAGATAGCAAGGTTGAGTTGACTGGGATCTGGATGCCTTATCTCTCCATGGTTCGGAGTAAGAAGCTTGGGTGAGAGGCGTAGCTTTCATGCGAAACTACTGATCGTTCCGCGAGGGTTGTGCACCATGTTTGTCGGGCCCATGTGGGAGCAACCAGGATCATTGTGAAGGAATGCCATTTGAGTTTCAGAACCACTAACGGAATGAGTGGGAGAGGCAGAAAGGCATAAGCAAATTTGCCTCACCAGTTGGATGCGTAGAGCATTGCCTTTGGACAATGGGTGTGGATACCTGGACCCGAAGCTTGGGCATTTTGCGTTCTGGTGTATGGCGAACAGATCCATTTCTGGGTGGCCCCACATGTGAAAGAATGGAAGAACTTGAGGATGAAGTTACCATTCATGGATCTGCTGTCTTGGATGACTGAGCAGATCTGCAATCTGATTGTGTACTCCTGGGAGGTGTTCCGCAAGGAGATGTATGTTTTGTGGAATGGCCCATCTCCATATGCTTTAAGCTAGGTGTGAAAGCTGCAGAGTGTGTCCCCCCCGTTTCTGTATGTAGTCCATTGCGGTCATGTCTGTACGGACCAGAACAGCTTTGCCTACCAGATAGAGTTAAAAGGATCTTAACACCAGGAAAATTGCCAACAATTCCAGGTAATTTATGAGGAATTGTTTTTGCTGAGGGGTCCACATGCCCTGAATGGTATGGTTTTGAAGATTAGCTCCCCAGCCAGTGAGCGAAGCGTCAGTTAGTACCACCTGTGGTACTGGGTCGAGAAACGGCTGCCCTTTGGAAAGGTTGTGTGTTCCATCACTGCAGAGAGCGATGTCTGCGGCAGTACACCAAGACCAGATCTGTTAGCTGACCTTGAGCCAGGTTCCACTGACGTGCTAAACACTCCTGTAAGGGACGGATTTTGAGTCTTGCATAAGGGACTATGAGAATGCAAGATGCCATCATCCCGGTTAGCTGCATGAACACTCAAGCTGGTAATGTGTGTTGAGGCTAAAAATTTGAAATTAGAGCTTGCATGTTGCTTATCCTGCGGCGTTGGGGTATGCTAGAGCTTTTGAGGTGTTTATTGTAGCTCCTCGATATTGTGTGCTAGACTGTTGGAGGTGGGATTTGGTGAGGTTCACCGTGAATCCCAAGTGATGAAGCAACTGGATTATTTTGTGTGTTGCACACAGCTGCCGTGTGATTTGGCTTTTATGAGCCAGTCATCCAGATAGGGCAACACATGAATATGTTGTCTTTGTGAGTGAGCCGCCACTACTGCAAGGAACTTGGTGAAGACTCTGTGCAGTATTCAACCCGAACGGGAGGACTTTGAATTGGTAGTGTTGACAGACTACCACGAACCGTAGTGTTGACCGTCTACCACGAACCGGAGATATTTCCTGTGAGCGGAGTGAATGGGAGTATGAAAGTAGGCATATTTTAAATCCAGAGTGGAGAGAAAGTCGCCCTGTAGAAGCAGTGGGAGCACCTGTTGGAGGATGACAATATGGAAGTAATCTGACAGAACGTAGAGGTTTAACGGTCTGAGGTCCAGTATTGGCCTGAGAGAGCCGTCCTTTTTTGGAATTTGAAAACAGTGCGAGTAAACCCCTGTGCCTTGAGGTAAGGAGACTTTTTCTATTACATGTTTTGTAATAGAGCGAGACCCTCTTGTTTAAGAATCAGATGTTCCGACGGACATTGGACGTTGTTTGGGAGGGATATTAGGGGGAGTGGAGGTGAGTTCTAGGCAATTGGTCTTATCCACTTGCCTTTTGTGATGGAATTCCAGACAGGTAGGAGCCGTGAGAGATGTCCCACAATAGTAGTGGGATAATCGGGCAGAAGTGAAGGGAAGTCACTGCTTGGTGGTAGGGGAGTTACGGGTATTGTTACCGCGACCACTTCCCTTCCCGTTGTTACCTCTGTACCCTCCTCGAAAATATCCTCTGGAGGAGGTAGTTTGATTGGGACTTTTATATGATGAAGAGGGATGTTCTGAGACAGTAGTTTTGAAGCCAGTCCTGTAAAAGGAGCAACAAAATTAACCTCTAGGGGAAGTTCATTGCAAGGACCCCACGGACTTGGCAGTGTCAGTATCCTTTTTCATCTTCTCTAAAAATGGACAGACTGTGGGCCCAAAAAGATGCTCTTGGTCAAAGGGCTGACTGAGAATAGTGGATTCCAACTCTTGTTTAAATCCAGAGATTCGGAGCCAAGCATGCCTGCGTAGTAAAACGCTGGTATTAATGGCACGAGATGCTGTATCAGCGCATTGAGTGCACATTTGATAGATGTGTTGGTGATTAGCTTTGTTTTTATATTGGTCAGAAAGATGTTGCATCATCATAGTGAGCCATCATATCTGGCCAACAAAGCTTGGGCATTGACCATCCACCAATAAATTTCAGATTGTGGCGCGATACATTTCCCGGATGAGTCGATGAGTTGTGATTCCTTATCAGGAGGGGAGACTCCTGTGCTTTGTGAATTAGACACCACAAGAGAATATAAAGGTACTTGACCTCCGATGTACACTGGGTAACTGGGAGCTGTCATTTTTTGTCCACCCTGGTGTTGCGTCCTGGCTCTGACTGAGTCTTTAAACACTTCTGGTGCATGTTTTAGCGTGCCTTTTAGCATTGGCAGGGTGTGTGGACTTTTGTGAGAGTGCAAATGTTTCCAATAAAAATTCTTCCTCTAAGGGATCAGTGTGTAATTGTACCCCGTCGTATTAGTTGTGCAAACCCAATATTGTCATCTGGTGGTGAGGGATAGAGGTCCGGGTCATTGTGTGGATCGGGATCTGCACTGTAATCCCAAGGATCTGTATCGTGTGGGATGGTATGTGCGTCATCCCTATCTGGATCTCTGTTCCCATCATTAGTATGATCATCTTCATTACCCTGTCGTTGAGGTGAAAATGTATGTTGTGGGGAGTGTGATGGAGAAATTAACAAATTAGGTTCACCTGTAGAAGGAGAGGGAGGTGGAGAAGTATTAGTGCCCATTTCCTTCTGTTTAATGGGTATTTCAGAGTCTTCTGAAGTGTCCATTTCCCCATTTTTAGGAGGTTTGGCGACAACCTTACCGGTTTCTGCGTCAATGTGTAGTGTTTTTTTGCTTTGGATCCGAAAAATCTGGTACAAACTTGTTTGGGTACAATGCCCTTTTTCGGTGCCGAAGACTTCGGGTCAGAATGTTCTTTTGACTTTGCCTCTAAAGATTTCTGCAGGGTCTTGGACTCTTAGTTTTGGGTATAGGAGTTTGTGGCTCAGACCTTTTTCAGCTCCGAAGGTTTGTTTAACCAGTTTCGGCTCTGAATGCTTGTCTTTTTTTCGACGAGGGCATCTGCATATAGGCTGTTTTCGGTGCAGACTAAGGGTGTGGCTTTGGTTACCTCCAGCTTTGGTGCCGGAGGTGACTTGTTGGCACCGGAATGGGTTTGGCTTGAGCCCGAGCCGGAAGGCTTTTTTAACGGTTTCATAGCCGGGCCAGAGGGCAGGGCACCTGAAATGTGATGCTGGTGTCGACCCGAGCCTGAAGGCGAAGGTGACAGCCTTTTGTTTGGGTTTGGTTAGGAGAGAGGTCTCGGTACTCACGGACCACTGAGCTGAGGTGACTGTCTAGTTTTCAATGTCAGAGTAGTTTGCTTCGAAGACAGATCTCTCCATCAGCTTCTTGTTCTGGCTGGACATTGAGATCTGCTCCGAAGATGTCCGAAATTGAGCTGCTTCGGCTGGACATTTTGTGACGTCGAGCCAGACTGTCACAGATGGTTTTCTTCGACCTGAAAGTTGCACAGGCCTGGCAGTTCTTGTCCTCGTGCTCTGGGGAGAGGCAGAGATTACAAACCTGGAGTAAGTCCTTGTGGGAACTTCGCACACACCCAGGGCATTTATTTTAATGGAGTCCTTACCATTGACTGCTGGCGTGGTGGATGCGGATAAACCCAACGGCCCGTGTCGAAGATCTATGTCGATAAGTTTATATTTTGAGGATGCGCGTCGAAAGGCAAACGCGAGCAAGACAATACCGTCGAGAGGTGAGGGATTGCGCATCGAAGGGGGTTCGACAACAAACACCGACCCAGAGCGCAGCAATTCACATCCGAACCTAATGGCATAAAATACAATCTGGAGATGCAGTTGATGCCCATGCACACTATCACCCTAAGGAAGAGTCACCTATCTCGTGACTACAAAGACTTCTTGTAAGACAAAAACAAAGTGCAAACATCCAAGCCCAACACCAGATGGCGATCTATGCACAAGTATATGATCTACAGCTCATATGCCTCGAACATTATTTTAGTTATTTTATTTTCTAGAACCAAGCAAGCCTGGCACATTTAAGTTGTTTATACTTTGCCGAATTGCAGTATTGCCGAATTGTAGTATTGCCGAATTGCCGAATTGCCGAATTGCCGAATTGCCGAATTGCAGTATTGCCGAATTGCAGTATTGCCGAATTGCAGTATTGCCGAATTGCAGTATTGCCGAATTGCAGTATTGCCGAATTGCAGTATTGCCGAATTGCAGTATTGCCGAATTGCAGTATTGCCGAATTGCAGTATTGCCGAATTGCAGTATTGCCGAATTGCAGTATTGCCGAATTGCAGTATTGCCGAATTGCAGTATTGCCGAATTGCAGTATTGCCGAATTGCAGTATTGCCGAATTGCAGTATTGCCGAATTGCAGTATTGCCGAATTGCAGTATTGCCGAATTGCAGTATTGCCGAATTGCAGTATTGCCGAATTGCAGTATTGCCGTTTGAATTGCAGTATTGCCGTTTGAATTGCAGTATTGCCGTTTGAATTGCAGTATTGCCGTTTGAATTGCAGTATTGCCGTTTGAATTGCAGTATTGCCGTTTGAATTGCAGTATTGCCGTTTGAATTGCAGTATTGCCGTTTGAATTGCAGTATTGCCGTTTGAATTGCAGTATTGCCGTTTGAATTGCAGTATTGCCGTTTGAATTGCAGTATTGCCGTTTGAATTGCAGTATTACCGTTTGAATTGCAGTATTACCGTTTGAATTGCAGTATTACCGTTTGAATTGCAGTATTGCAGTTGTATATATCTTTGATTACAGTAGAAATACTAGTCATGCAATGCTTTGAATTATTGTACATATACTTTGTATTGGCTTTTAAATAGTATGTCAAGTAGATTACTTCAGATTACTTTTCTTACACAGTGTAGTATACATGGATACTACACTGGGACATTTCCTGTAAACATGCAAGTAAAATAGTTTGTTATTTGGTTACAGTTTTAAAGACTTTTATAGATTTTCCAACTTCACACTTGGAAACTTTTTCATAGAAAAACAGTCAATGTTATCCTATGGGAGGAAATCGTGTTAACGGTTAACAGGCAAGGACTTTGCTGTGGGAGTTGGGATTCTGGGGTTAGACTCAGGGGTCCCCTTAGGGTCAAGGATGCACTCTTGTTACACCCTCAGCACCACTAGGCAGGCCGCAGAGTGCTGAGGCCCAATGTTATCCAATAGGGGACAGGGGGGTCTCCAGTTGGTGGCTGCTCACGGGCAGGCCACAGGTTGTGGGGGCAAAGTTCCTGGACATAAGCTCAGGGCAAATGGGGGTTCAAAATAGCACCAAAGGTACACCCTCAGCAGCACTAGAGCGGCCGGGTGCTGGTGCCCTGTGACTTTCAATGGGGAGTCTCCGGTTTGCAAACACTGCAGGCTTGGGGGCGAAGGTCTTTGGAGCGACAACCACTTGGAGACGTACGTTGGGATGCTGCGGGTTGGTTAGACACTGTTGGATGTTCTTACCACCTCCTGGTCACGGTTGGGGGGGACCTTCGGGATTGAGGCTGTAGGAGTCAGCTGGAGGCAGTCCAGGGATCAGTGGATCTCTGGTCAGGATCACCCTGGAGACCTCCTCGTGGTCTTGGGCTACTAACTCTTGCCATGAGCATCGGGTGCAGAGTGGTGCAGACTCGCAGATTTCAACGGAGCTGGAGTCTGTGGGTGAACAAATCTGGTATTCACAGGAGAAAGACTTTTCTTTGGAAGGCAAAGCAGGTAGTCGTTTCTTGAGGTTGCTCGCTGCAGGCCACACCAGTTTCACTTCTGCAGGTTTGAGGTGGGGACAGGCTGGTAGGGCTGGGGCCAAGTCAGTGGGCGTTCTCCTCTTCGCGTCTGCACAGCTGTTCGGTCCTACTTTCCTTCTTGTAGTTTGTCGGAGGCGGCAAGGTTCAGGGGTGCCCCTAAATACTAGACTTAACGGTCTTACAGGTAAGCAAAAGCTTGGGACCAATGAGTCCATTCCTTGGGGTGGGTACATCCTCCATTATGGCACACTCCAGTGTGAAGGGGCCATATGCCTCACTCTGGTTGGCTGGGTCCCCGCATCAGCAAGATGGTGGTCAAAGTTGTGCTTCACCTCTCTTCCCTGGGCGCACATCCCTTCCTCACTTGGTTTTCCCGCCGGTTCTCCCACCCAAAGTGGGGGTCAGGACCAGTTGCTGGAAGCAGCAGAAGGCCTAGGGAAGCTCACAAAGGCGGCAAGCCTTTGAAGCTTCCCCTTCGTGGACCCTGCCCATCCTGGGGTGCCTCGTCCCAGGTTGTGCTGTTTCAGGACCCCAAGAGCAGCAGGCTCTAAACCCACAGGTCCAGAAACCTGTCTGGTGGTGGCAGCAGAAAGTAGCCATTCAGCCTGGGCACTAGTGTAGTTCGTTTTTCATGGGGTATCTCTAAAATGCCCTCTGTGTACATTTTTCATTAAATCCCACACTGGCATCAGTGTGGGTTTAATGTGCTGAGATGTTTGATACCAAACTTCTCAGTGCAGCCATTATGGTACTGTGGAGTTTGTAATGACAAACTCCAAGCACCATATACTCTTTATGGCAGCACTGCACTTACAATGTCTAAGTATTGGCTTAGACAACGTGGGACACAGGGCTCATGCACCTGTCCCCTCACCACTGGTATAGTACACCCAACTAGAGGGGAGACTGATCCATGCCAGGGCAGTGGGTTGTTGGCATGGCACACAGGGATGTGTGTCATGTCTAGTCTTTCACTTTGTTCTGCACCAAAACATGCATCCTGCAAAGGGGTTGAGCACCTGCAGTGTGCGAGTGTAAAGGTACAGGACCTCTAAAGGGTGGCACATTAAGTGCTGCAGCCCTTGGAGGCCTTCCCTGGTCACAGTGCCCAGGGTACCTGAGGTACCATTTACCAGGGGCTGACCTGTGGCCAGAGTGCCAATTGGGTTTGGTCTTCTAGGCAGTTTTAGGGAAAGATCTTAGGCCCTGGGTACCGCATTAGCAGGAACCCAGGGCACACTCAGTCAAAGTACATCAGCAGTTCAGCAAAAATTAGGGGCAACCATGCAGCAAGAGGGCACTCACAACTATGCATAGGCTTGAATGCCATACAAATATGAAACGTCACGATCAATTTCAGGTCCAACTGGAGTATCTCCAAAAGTTTGGGAGGGAACACGCTTCAAACCTTCAATAAACTTCATGACAACTGGGTATTTAAACAAGGACGACTGGTCCAAATACAGAAAGACCCAACATAGATTATATAGAAGGGCATTTGGCAGCAAGGTTGACAACACTGTTGTAGCCCAATCTGGGGTTATTAGGATGATTTGGGCCCAGATCTTCAGGGGTATGGGCAGGAGAGGAATACAATAGTTTATTGTTCCATTCCAGCTGGTATGCATCTGCTAACAAGTGATCTACTGGAAACTCCAAAGTGCAAAATTGTTGAAATTGAGAATTCAACTGCAATAGGGCAGCCAGCTTTAACTCCCCCCCCCCCCCCCATCCAACCCCACTCAAAGATGCAGTGTGTCGTCAAATTAGAAAAACAGTAAATTTAATAACTAAAATGACACTAAAAAGACAAATCTAAATAGGGGAAACCCAGAGAGGTGACTTCATATTTTAAGCAGGAATAGCACCAAGAATCACAAAATGCTATTGATAGTCCGTAATTGCGGTAGACCGGGACCAAAGCGCTACTTGAGGCTGGTTGCGACAGAGTGGGTGGTTGTTTACACCAAGTTGGTTTACCCTCGTCAAAAATGTAATCTTCTGACTTAGTCCTTTAAGTCTGAAACTACCACAGACATACACTTCGAAAGCCCCCCCCCCCGCCCCTCCCTCCCCACCCCACCCTCCCCCACCCTCCCCCCCCCCACCCCCCCCCACCCCCCCCCACCCCCGGTCCTCAAGGGAGGCAATTGGAGTCTGTGTGTCTGGCAATTTAAGAGTTCCAGAAATCATGGTTAGCTAATTTTGAGAGCCCATCCAAATAAATTATCTTTATTAAACTACAAAAAAAAGGCAGGTGCAGTGGTTAATGATCATTTTACATATAGAGTTATGGTGCTATTTGCCAGAGATTAAGCCTGGAGACAGAAGGATGAAGGGAAATTACTCAATCCAGAAAACCCAGAATCACTGACTTATTGGTTTAGAGCGAGAACTATTACGAAAAACTGAAGTCCGTAAATGAGAACAGCAATCGCATTTCACCAATCTTGCCAGCCAAGGAATTAGCTACTAGAAAAGCTACATTTCGAAATATATATACTGGAGGTCTTATGTAAGCAAATGTTTAAATAGAGGATTGGTTAATTATAACTAAGGCTCCTAGTTTTCAGTGTTAGCAGATGAATACAGACTTGTCTGCATTTATTTTTTTGAAAATTGAAAAATACAAGAAGTTGGGCGGCTTTTGAGGACTTTCCATGCAGTTTTTCAATCAATTCCAGGCCAACAGCTGGCCAGATAGAAAAATAGAACACATGGGGAGCTACCGGATGAGATTTCATTAAAATTACTTTACATCAATATACATTTACCTGTGGATGTACGGTTATATTTGGCTGCTTAATTTGCTGAAACACAAGCATCAAAATGAGTGCATGTTTATCAGTTAAATATAAGTGGAAATATACTATTTTACAAGTGGAGGTTTAAAAGTCAACCTAAGAAAAAAAAGATGGTAAAAAGCCTATGCTCCATGGCAGGGTCGAACAATGTTGTGAAGACAAGTAAGAAGCAGGCAAACTAGTGTGATAGTAAAGCCAACCAATGGTAAGCAATCAGCGGGTTCTAAGTCACTGTATGTTCTTGGTAAGCACACAATTTCTTGCAAGTGACATCGCATGCGTGGTCTAGCAGGCTCGACCTACAAAGGCAACTGGAAGCAAATCACAATTTAAATGGTCACCTAAATTATAAGCAAAATAGTTTTATGAATAATATGCAACAAAATTTCAAGAGCGCACGTTGAAAAAAACGTCACTGAAGGAGGGAATTGCTTACGGAGATATGCACATGCTCTGTGCAGTTACTCAAAGTGATGGGTAAGTGGGTTGACATTGCTGTGGTGCGCAGAAGCAAAATATGAACAATCCAACAAACCTACGGATTAAAAGTGCAGACTGAGAACCCTCTATGCATGTATACTATCCACGCCCCCCCCCCCCCAACCCAACAATCTCCTGCAGGATCTGGACTTCAGGTTCGTTAGCACTTTCCACTGAGGCCCTCGTTAGCTTGCAAGTGAACTACTTACTTTCCTTAAAGACTCGAACATCTGACAAATTCAGAATCACTGCAGATTGGAAGGACTGCTGCAATGTATTCTACAGAGGCGTCCAATAGTCACAGCAGGACTGCATGTATTACAAAATCCAGGCAGCCAGTGTGACTACTCTTGGAAATGAGACATTAAGCTAGCCCTTTTAGGGTAACTCTGGAATAAAGTGAGATTTAGCCCGACACAGGGCGTCTAGTACCGAGTGTTTAAAGTCCAATTAAGATTGATCACGCAGACCGGATCAAGATCGAATATTCTTGCTCTTTTAAAAAAAGTATTTAATATGGATATTTCTCCCTGCCAAACACTACTTGCATCCTTAGGTATGCAGAGAATGGGTAACTACCACAGAGGGGCGTGGGATAGCCTAGGGTAGAGTCCCTCTGTGCCACAGTCAACTCATTAACTAACAAGGTCGCTGAGAACCTTTGATAGCTCCTTGTTATAAAGTACAAAATCTCTAGTGAGATTTGGCCACATGTTTTGCATAAACTACAAGACGATATTCAATAACATTGACGTGGTGACAGCCCACATGGAAAAGATGCAGACCAGATCGATATTCTGAAGACACCCTACACAATTTATGCGAGTCTGGTGCAATTAATTACAGTGCCACAGTGAAAAGGGATGCAAGAAAGATCAAGAAGAGAAATTATGTAAAAAGTAGTCAAGAAGGACGGCCATATAGGCCAATATATATGGAAGGCAAGAATGGGGGTTACTAGTTCACGGTGATCCCTAGAGAAATGTAACTGATTGGGGAAAAAATACACTTATACAAAAAAGGCAAACTAAGTTTTCACACAGTGGCGGGCAAAGTTGTATACTACCAATAGCACATTTAGAGAATTTCGACTTCTAAATATTTGTGGGTGTCTTGCTAACTTTTATAGAACCCAATGCTTTTGACCAAAATGTCCCATATTTAGTAACCATGTTCACACACCCGTGAACATCTAAAAGAATTGCACTTTGATATGCACTAGTATGTTAAAACAGGGTAATCTAGTTCGGTTTTCACTGGAAACCATTAATCTGACCAGCTGTTTAGGTCTCAATGGTAAAGGGTGAGCTTGTGCTTTTAGAGTGTTCAAGGCTTATGAAACGTGCATGTGATACCAATACAATTTTACAAGTGGAAGGCCAGCACTGCTGCAGTTACTATATAAGCAAGGATAGTTATGACTGCCAAATGAAAAAATACTTCCGAAGTATCCAGCAAGAAGCTACACAGGGCAAAGCGAACCAATGCTCTACACCCAGCTTTCGCTCCAATCTCAGCCATGCAGTTGTCGAAGTGAAGACCTTAAAGTGACTGTACCTTAGTTCCTTTCCTTGGGCGTGGAGGGTTTCCAGCTCTGACCACCTTTGCTGGCGCCAGGGGCTCTGAACAAAAGAAACATCGGTTAAACGGATTTAACAGTGGGAAAAACTGGCACCAGCATACCTTCTCGCATCAACATTTCATATCAATTAAACAAGTTCTTGCGTGTTAGGCTTCCAAGATGTAAATCACTTTTCGTTACAATCCATAGCATACTCCAGATAACAATTGAGCAACAGAAGTAGTTATCAGCAGGTCTGCTGAAGTACCTTTAAATAATGACAAACCAGATGAAGTAAGTTCAGTCACGTCCGATCTTTGTATTGCAAAACTTAATCAACTTCACGAACCACGAAACAAAGCTATATTTGGGTTAGCAGTTTCATACAAAAAAAGATCGTGATGGAAAGTGACAGCAGGCTGGGGTTAGTCTTTGGTAGACGTTGTACTATGTAAACCAAATTTAGGTAAGTTTCCTTCGGCGCCACTGGAGAAGGATAGAACATGCTGTTATTCGCATTTCAATTGTTATCTACCCAAAAGGAAATACGACAAAAACGCACGTTACGCTAGCGTTTGATGGGTTCACATCTTTAAAACTTGCAATTACCAAACCTGATGTTAGGACCAATGAACCTAGAGAGAATAGTTATTTATTTAGACAAAAAGAGCGCTATCAGTTCAAACATATCTTTTCCATTGGAAAGTATAAGCACACAACCAGTTTTTGGGAGGGACGGGACGTGGAGGTTACACTGACAAGAGAGCAAGGTGAATGGCCGTCAACAATCCCTGATCTAAGAACAAAAAAAACAATTGATTTAACCCAGATCTGTGACGGGGGGTTAATGTTCGATTTGTTCACCATTCCGTCCACCATCTGTCTTTTTGCACTAAGTCAAATCTCGACACTATAAATAACTAGAGCGCAAATGTTGTAGATGTGCGTTGCAGGGTCCTATGTAGTGCCAGTGCTCAAACCAGAACTGATGTCCTGACAACTGGTGCGATTATGAAGCAATTACTTCACCCAGGAACCTTAAAAGGCTTCCGGTACTCACCACGATCGCAAAAATAAAATTAACTGCAGTTTTTTTTATGCAAATAAGACACTCCCGCTCGTTCTTGATTGGTAATGGGGCAGACCCTCGCCAGAAATTCCGAGCGGGCAGGCACTAAGACTACTTAAAAAAAAAAAAACCTGTCACACTTGTTACTCTTCCTCCCCCCCCCCCCCCCCCCTCCTTCCCCGTCCAGCGCCCACCCACCCCCACCCGGTTGGAGCCAAGAGGCAAGCTGTTCCTCCACAGGCACAGCAGGTCCCGCATCGAGAGCCTGCCAACAGGATCTACTTGACAGCGCTAGGATGGGTCCTCCCCTAGGGCACTCCCACTAGAAAAGAAAAGTAACAAAACATGTAAACGACCCGGCACATCTCTTGGAAGCAACTAACAAGTTTCAGAAAGCCATAAGACATTGTAACGGAATAACGCGAGTCGCTGCGAAAAAGAAAAGATCCTGCTCCTTTTCTTCAGCAAACGGTGAAAAGAATTCGCACTTTCACTTGCGCCAAAGAAACCTCAAAGAATACCTACCTCTTAGCAGTTAAAAAAGGTAGTTCTGTGGGTATCACTCAATTAGATTCAGTGTCATGCCTATCGCCTCCTGAACGGCAAGGAGGGCTGTGGTGAAAGATGCATCCATCACCCAGGATAAAAGGTGAAACTCCCTCACGCATTAGTACTATTTTGGGCTCGCTTTTTAATTCTAATATGACGTTTTGTCTATTTACCGGCTGACGAAAACATTAAGTTGCAGGTAACAGTTCCACGTTATACGACTTGATTTGCATTGCAGGGCTTAAATAAGTTTAGAAAATCATCCACAAAGAACACCAATTTTGTTTAGGTTTTATAGAATAAATGTACAGAAATCTTGAGTGCTATATTTGCCATGGCCATTCAGAACTTGAAGCTTCGGCGTACAAAAATATCCTGGCAGCGGAGACAGTGGGAAAGGTTCAAATACCACGATTATATTCTCATTAAACAATTGCACAAATCCCATATGATCTCACCTACCCACAAGTGCATAGAGTATACACAATCAATCAATCAGCGTTTGTAAGCGCAGCTACACACCCGCGAGGGTCTCAAGGCGGCTCCGTAGGGTTCTGTGGTCATCTGAAAAGAAGTCTTGAGGTCTTTGCTGAACTGAAGCAGTGTAGGGCTTTCATGGAGGGGGAGGTCACTCCATGCTTCGGCAGCAGGGTAGAAGGATTTTCCACTCATTCTGCTCTTGTAGAGGTGTGTGAATGGTGGCCACAGAGGTCGGCTGATCGGAGGTTTTTCTTGGGTGCGTGGAAGGAGAAACAGTTGTTTAGGTATGCTGGTGTGATGTTGTTAAGGGGCTTGTATGCATGCGTTAGGAACTTTAAGATTAGTCTTTCAATGGGGAGCCAGTGGAGGTCGCAGAGGTGTTGGGAGATGTGGCTGTGGTGGGGGATGTACAGGATCAGTCTGGCTGCAGCGTTCTGGAGCTTGCAAAGGAATTTTTGTTGATTCCGGCGTAGAGGGTGTTGCCGTAGTCCAATCGACTAGTGATGAGGGAGTGTGTGACAGTTTTTCTGGATTAGGAGGGGATCCATCTGAAGGTCTTCCGGAGTATGCGGAGGGTGTTGAAGCAGGCAGAGGATAGAGGTTTCGTACATGGTCTGTTGGGGGCTGGGGGGATCCTGAGGGCAGGAGGCCACCAGGCGGTGTCCAATGCTTAGGAGGTGGACTTTTCTTGGAGTTAAGTTTCAGGCAGCTGTCCTCCTTCCAGGTGGCAACGGCTTCCCTCTCTTCTTGGAAGTTGTGCCTGGTGATGTTGGGTTCCTTGGGGAGGAAGAGGATGAGCTGGGTGTCGTCAGCGCAGGAGACTAAGTTGAACCCGTGGCTTCGGATGATAATTGCGAGGGGGGCCATAAAGACGTTGGCAGTGTGGGGCTGAGTGAGGATGTCTGGGGTACTCCACATCTGGTCTTATTTGGTTCTGAGAGGTAGGGTGGGAGTAGGACTCGCTGAGTTCTGCCTGTTAGAAATGAGCATATCAAGTCTAGGGCCTTTTCTTGGATGCCAGCATCGTGGAGTCTGGTGGCTAGTGTGAGGTGAGAGATTGTGTCCAACACAAAGTTTTGGCCACCTTGCCGTTTCCTGGAAAGCTAACAGGCGTGAGAGCGGAACCACTGTCATATAAAAAGGTATTTGGCATGCCAAAGCACACTCAGTGCACTTTAACACACCTGGAATTTAACCTCGCAAGCATGGACTTAGCATACAAAAAAGACAATTACTACTTTCAGGTGAGTCAGGCCGACCCAGAGCCCCTGTGAGGTGCCCTTGTGGCAATGTTGTTGGACAAGACAAGTGCCTGGAACTAGCCGCTTCAACATTTAACCGCATCGCTGCGGCGGCTTTTCCCGCTGTGTGCAGCGTTTTTGAAAATACCGCGTTACATGACGAGCTGAGCTAGTCATCAGCATACGAGCACCATAGCCGATGACGAGCTGAGCTAGTCAACTGGATCGAACATCTGACGGCGCTCCAAATCAGCAATGCACAGCTAAAAAGCTAAGTAAAGGCACAAGCTAAGGGGGCCTCGAGGGATTTTGACCTAACCAAGGCAAGAAGCATTAGAGGTGCAGAGGAGCTTGTAATATCCCATGAAACCTTTCTCTGCCAACCATACTGGAGAGCAGCAATTAGAAAGCATGCATTTAAGAATATTATTTAATTTAGGCTTCTGAATAAACCCATCAGGCAGTGCAGAGCACTCTGGAATAACTGGGACCTGGCACAGGAACAATGTAGGCTGTGTAACCACCACTCCAAATCAGTTGCCCACATCGTATGGTGCTTCCCAAATTCCTAACAGACAGGTACATGAGACCTATCCTTATGAAACATAAGATCATGCAAGGAAACACTACTATTCATATATACATCTGTCCCTCAAAAAGTCCTAGCACAGGTCAGCAAATTCTTCGCTGAAGCAGACAGAAAACTACGAGAGTCTGGATCTTTAGGGGGAATGGATGATCATACAAAAACCTCTATGGAACCCCTCTGTCCCTGAACAGAACCCTGCAAAACTGCAGCACTTGGACGTGGCATCAACATGCCTATTCGAACGACCTTGCATATGCCAATTGCCATCCATTTAAAGACTCTGGTACCATCCCTCTCCAGACAGAGAGGTTGAAGTCCAGACCGGGTTGTCCGCTGACACCGAGAGCCGCATGCCACAAGTGCAGCAAGGAGCCGCTGCCACCACCATTGTGCCCCTAACGCTGGCATTTGATCTAATTTATCAGCGGAGTGGAGCCTCTCGGAGGCGTGGTGCAGCACAGCCGCGAAAGTTAGCGCTCTGCGCTGTGTCCAGAGAGCGGGTGCCGGGAGGTGAGGAGAGGAGAGTTGCAAGTCGAGGCGGCTGAGGCCTAGGCAGTTACTGGGGGTACGTTACTTTCAGGCAGTCTCTCACATCCCCTTGCTCCTTCTCCCTGCCTGCCTTGCAGGAGTCTGGGGAGTAATTGGACGGCGCTGGGACTGCTGGCATGGCACAACATTCTGGCTAGGGGCTCTCTATTTGTGTTACAATCTTTGTGCTACATCTCTAAATACTCCTCGAGCTGGGGTTATTGATTTCCCTCTGGATCCTCTGTCTTCTTGTCCTCTAGTCCAGTCCACGGTTTGACCCAGACCGCCCCTGCTTTGTGGGCAAGTGAGGACGCCGCAGTCGGAGGTTGTGCTGGCCCGTTGAGGTCCCTCTGCAGTGGGGCGCAAACGTTCTCTAAAGGCGGGGAGAAGCCACGGGAGCCATGGGAGCCGCACCAGTGCGCCCGGCAGCAGTACAAGTCGCGTCACTGCCCCCGCAGCGGCAGAAGCCGTGTCAGTGTTCCCGCAAAGGGAGGGGGTTGGGGGGTGGGGGTGGGGTACAGGAGCCGCGAGAGTTATTTACAGCGGCGGGAGCCGCCTTAGTACCCCGCAGCAGCAGAAGCCACACCAGTGCCCTCGCAAACGCCAGGAAACGTAAGCATCTGTTCCATCACAGCAGGAGCCTTTCGTTCACGGAGGGAGCTTTTTTCTGGACATCGGCATCTGAACATTTGTTCTGTCCACGAGAGCCACTTACGGAGGTAGCCGCGTTGAGTCGTGAGTTTTGCCGGAACTGTGGGGGGTTTTGTTTTCATCTGGCAGCATTTTTGGAGGAGGAGAGTAATTTCCTCACGCGGTAGAAGTCGCAGCCTAGCACAGAAGCCGCAAAACAACTGTAAAAACAAACTGCCAATTTATCTCCAGCAGTAAGCCCCGATTTGGAAGCCTGCAATTACAAGGGGGCACGGTTAGGGTGGAGAGTAGGCGCATTCTGAATAAGGAACCCATGGGATTAGGAACTCTAACCGGGGTGCCGAAAAGGAATGAAAAAGCCGGGAGCCTGCAAGGGTTTGTGATTAATCCCTTAAAAAGGAAATTTGGGCATTGAAGTTAGTTGCAGCTTCCGTTATGCGGTGGTGACGGCAAACCTGAGAATCAACAGTAAGGTCTCATTAATTAAGGGCTTAGACGCAATGGAGCTGCCAAAACGGGTGTCAGTTTACTCACTGAGTCAATGCTCAAGCAACTTCCATTAGTGACTGCTACAGCCGAATGTGGGTCTGAGTGAGTCATAGACGGCAAACCGGATAATGAAGCCGCGACACTCAGCATGTGATGTGGTGAAAAGGGGAGGGGGAAGAGGGACGACGGTGGCCATCTTGAAGGAAGTTAAATGCCAGAACAATGAGCAAGGTGTACTGTATAGTGCTACAAAAATAAAAAATAAAGTAGATTGCGAAGGCGAACAGCAACTTAACGCAAAGAAAGAAGGTGCAGGGAATAAGGGAAGTAGATGTTATGTAGTCAAGACATTCAGAACATGGTATACAACGTAAAACGGAGCTGTGGTTGTTATGAAAACTAGTGCATAGACGTTTAAAGTTTAGGGGAGGCACTAAGGTGAAAATGAAAACAGGGAAATTAATGAGGTGACCCGATTAACAAGCTCTTGGCATTGCTGTGAGGGGGAGGAGAAATGCCTGAGGCAGAGCGCACAGCTTCAGATGCCTGTGGGAGGGAGGCTGGTGGCTTTGACGTGCACGCGCTTTATTCACGAGCACCTTATACAATTGCCGATGGTTACGCTCTGGTTAAGCCCCAATATCTCTTGCAAGCTCAATGCGGAAGCGCACTGACAGGCTCGACCTGAAAAAGGATGTCCATGCGAGTGCATCTAAGTAAGATGAAAAAAACTGGAATGGATACAAGTCCCGGGGAGGCGGGAGGGCGTGTACACCTCTGCAGTTCTACATGCCAAGAACAGATGCATACTGGTAAGTAGCATTTTCCGTTCAAGGCATATGAGCTGCAGATTGTACACTATGCATTGATTGTGCAGCAGTGTCTGACCTAGCGGTGGTCACCTGTATCCGTTGCAGTAGTTTGAAAAAGATTTCTAAGGACAGCTTGGCCTACTGCAGCTTGCTGCTTGGCATGCATGTCAACACAATAGTGTTTCGTGATGTGTGTGGTGTAGACCATGTTGCTGCCTTGCATATGTCCTCTAGGGGTATGTTTCCTAAGAAAGCCATAGAGGCTCCTAGTTTGCGAGTGGAGTGCGCTTTAGGAGGAAGTGTTAATGTACGTTTAGCTTTAATGTAGCATATTTGTATACACTTTACAATCCACCTTGCAATCCCACCTTTGGAGATGGGGTTGCCTTTGTGTGGAGGAGAGAAAGATACAAACTGTTTTGTCTTTCGAAAGGATTTAGTTTGATCAATATAGTATAAGAGCCCTCTTAACATCTAATGTGTGTAAAACTCTTTCCGCTACAAAGTCTGGGTTTTGGAAAAACACAGGTAACTCTACAGATTGATTTAGGTGAAAAGGAGTGATGACCTTTGGAAGAAATTTTGGATTAGATCGAAGAACCACTTTGTTAGGATGTATTTGAAAAAATGGTTCTTGTATAGTGAAAGCTTGTATCTGACTTACTCTTCTGAGAGAAGTAAGGGCAACAAGCAAAGCAGTTTTTCATGTTAGGAATTGCAGTTCACATTTATGTAGAGGCTCGAAAGGGGGCCCCATGAGTCTTGTAAGGACAAGATTCAGGTTCCACAAAGGAGAAGGTGGCAATCTGGGTGGGATTATTCTTTTTAATCCTTCCATGAATGCTTTGATTGCAGGTACTCTGAAGAGAGACAGATGTTGCCTGTTTTGTAAATAGGCTGCAATTGGTGTCAGGTGCAGGCGTAAGGAGGAATATGCCAAGTTGGACCTTTGCAAATGTAAAAGGTAGCAAATGATATTCTGGATGGAAGCATCCAGGGGATCAATTTGGTTATTGTTGCAATAAATGGCAAATCTTTTCCATTTAGCAACATAACATGCTCTGGTAGTAGGTCTCCTAGCCTCTTTAATGATGTTCATACAGTCTAGTGGTAGGTTTAGATAACCAAACCAAGACTTCAGTAGCCAGATCCCCAAATACAGAGGGTCTGGGTGTCTGATTTCTCCATGGTTCTGTGTTAGTAGGGAGGATGCGAGCTGTAGCTTTTGATGTGGAACTAGAGAGGTCTAGTAGTGTGGTGAACCACGGGTGGCGTGCCCATGTGGGAGCTACTAGGATCAATGTGAGACTCTTGTCTGAGCTTGCCCACTACTAATGGAATGAGTGGGAGAGGCAGAAAAACGTACGCAAATCTGCCTGACCAGTTCAGCCATATCACATTGCCTTCTGACAGTGGGTGTGGAAATTGGCGCCGAAGGCTGGGCATTTCGCATTTTCGTGGGTGGTAAACAGATCTATGAGTGGGTGCCCCCACCTTTGGAAGAATGGTTTAAGAACTTACGGATGTAGTTCCCATTCATGAATCTGTTATGACTGCCAACTTAATTGTGAACTCCTGGTAAGTTTTCCGCTAACAGATGTATGTTTCGAGGAATGGCCCATCTCCAAATGTTCTGTGCAAGCTGGGACAGTTGCAGAGAGTGTCCCCCCTGTTTTTGTATATAGTACATGGCCATCATTGTCCGTCCGGATTAGGACAGCTTTGTTTTGTACTTGAAGTTGAAGTCTTGAGTGCTAAGAATATTGCCAACAGCTCTAGATGGTTGCTATGGAACAGTTTGTTGATTGGTCCATTGACCCAGAGTTGTGTGATGTAGGAGATGGGCACCCCACCATGTGAGGGATGCGTCTGTTGTGAGCACTACTTGTGGAACAGGCCCGAGGAACGGCTGACCCTTTGTCAAGTTTTTGGTGTTCCACCACTGCAGAGAGCGATGCGTGCGGCTGTCGACCAACAGCAGGTCTTTTAGCGGACCTTGAGCTTGGTTCCACTGTTGTGCTAGGCACTCTTGTAGTGTACGCATTAGCAATCTTGCGTGTGGTACTATGAAGATGCAAGATGCCAACATGCCTATAAGTCTCATTAATATCCTGGCTTGCAGAGACTGTTAGTGTTGAAAAGTGTTGACTAAGGCTTGAATGCTTTGTATCCTGGCTAGACTGGGATACGTTAGGCTTTAGACGTGTTTAGTGTAGCCCCTACATACTGATGTACATGCGAAGGCTGCAGGTGCGACTTGGTGTAGTTTATTGTAAACCCTAAGTTGTGCAACGCTTGAACTGTTTGATGTGTGTGTTGTACACACCGATTGAATGACTTGGCTTTTATGAGCCAGTCGTCTAGATAAGGAAAGACATGTATTTGTTGTCCTCTGGGATGTACTGCTACCACTGCCAGGCACTTTGTGAATACACGTGGTGCCGTTGTCACTCCGAATGGAAGGACTTTGAACTAATGGTGTTGTCCTTCCAGTGCAAACCAGAGATACTTTCTGTGAGCAGGATGTTTGGGGATATGGAAGTAGGCGTCCTTTAAATCTAGTGCTGTAAGGAAGTCGCCTTGTTGCAGCAGTGGAAGCACTTGTTGTAGAGTGATCATATGAAAATGATCTGATTGTATATAATGGTTGAGGGGCCTGAGGTCTAGAATTGGCCTTAGTGTTCCGTCCTTCTTGGGAATTAGAAAGTACAGCGAGTAAACCCCTGTTCCTTGTTCTTCTAAAGGAACTAATTGAATAGCATCTTTTTGTAGATGTGATAGAACCTCCTGTTGAAGCACAGTCAGGTGGTTTGTAGACCTTGGACACTGCCTGGGAGGAATGGTTGGAGGGGTTGCTGTAAGTTCTAGGCAGTAGCCATGTAGGATAATCTGTCTTACCCACTTGTCTGTTGTAATGGAGTTCGACAGGCAGGAAGTGTGTTAATCTGCCCCCTACAGGAGTGGAATGCAGTGGGGGGATAAGAGGGAAGTCACTGTTTTGTGGCGGAAGAGGATTGGTTATTGTTACCGCGACCCCTTCCTTTGTTATTATTGCCTCTTTATCCTCCTCTAAAGTATCCCTTGTTAGAGGATGTTTGGAGCAGACACTACAACATCTTTCAAATCACAGTTTGTTTGGAGGCTCCTCTGTAGAAGGAGCGACGAAAGGAGCTTCTAGCTGGTGTGGACTGTAAAGCCACCATAGACTTTGCATTGTCGGTATCTTTCTTCATTTATTCTGGTGTAGTGTCTACTTCTGGGCCAAATAACTGGTTCTGGTTAAATGGTTGGTTTAAAATTGTGGTTTGCACTTCTTGTTTAAACCCTGAAATGCGTAACCATGCATGTCTACTAAGTATGACACTTGTATTTACAGCCCTGGATGCTGTGTCTGCGACATCTAGCGCGCATTTTAGAGGCACTGGATATCAGCTTGCCTTCCTGTATAAGGTCCTTTGCTTGATCCTTGTAATTATCGGGCAAGTGCTCAAGTAATTTTTCTAATTGATCATAATGAGCCCATTCGTAGCGAGAGAGGAGGGCTTGTGTATTTGCTATACGCCAAATGTTTGTAGCTTGTGCGGCTATTCTCTTACCTGACGCATCAATCACTTTTGATTCCTTGTCAGATGAGGGAGCTTCTCCAGAAGTTTGAGAGAGTTTGCCCTCTCTAGCATTGGCCACAACTAATGAGTCTAGTGGTAGGTGGCCTTTAATGTAGACTGGATCTGTGGGTGCTGGTCTATATTTTCTCGATTCTAGGGTTTAATATTCTAGTACGTACAGGGTCTTTAAATACCCCTGGAGCGTGTTGGATGACCCCCCCCCCCCCTTGATCATGGGAAGAATTGGAGCAGACCGCTTAGACTGCTCAAAGCTATCTAGAAAATCTTCCGCAATGTCATCGGAATGCATAGGGACTCCATGGTAAACAGCAGCTCTGTTTAACAGATGACCAAAACCAATGGCATCTTCTGGAGGGGAAGGTTTTGATGGGTATGACTGCGGTTCAGGAATGTCAGGCACATTTTGTGGGTTTGTAAAGTCCCATATAGGCAAATTTTTGCGGTTTGAAAAGTCCCATATACCCTCATCTACATGGCATGAATCAGGTTCTTGCATGTCCTCCCCTCCACCCAAATTGTATTCATCATCATTCTGCGGTGGGGAATGTGATAATGGGGAATGTACAGAGAAGATGTGAGGTGATATGCGAGGAGGAACAGGAAAAGAAGGAAGAGAAGTTATAGGAGAGGAAGACTGCATAGGAGATGTTACAGTCCTTTTTCTTGGCAGGAACCACAGGTGTGGGTGGTGCATCTGCTGGTCTCTTCTTGTGAGGTGTAGCACCTACATGACCTGTCTTTGGGTCTATGTAGATCTTCTTTTGTCGAGGATCTGGTCGAAAAAGTTCCTGCTCTACAACCTTCTTGGGCGTCAATTTTTTCCGTACCAGGGGAGGTTGTCACGGGTCTTTAGCCTTGGGAGGCGTTATAACGTCCTGTGGCGTAGTTTTCGGCTTCGTAGGCATGTTCAAGGATTTGGGCACCTCGGAATTAGGCTTTGTGTTTTTCAGCGCCGAAGATGTAGAAGTGGACGGCTTCGGAGCTGATGCTTCTTTCGGTACCGGTACGTCTTCGTTCGGTGCCGGTACTATTCTAGGCTTTGGTGCAGAAGGGTCTTTTGGCTTCGGTGCCGAGGCATCTTTATTTTTCGGTGCCGATGGAAGAGGCTTGCTCGGTGTCGAGGCACTAGAAGGCTTAGTTTTCTTCAGAGCCGGGCTGGAAGGCTGGGCTTTCGAAGTAGGTATTCAGTCTCGACTGGGCCCTTTGAGCGGAGTGCTGACCTTTGCCTTCAGTTTGGACAGAATATGTGGTGCAGGGGCAGTAGTACTCACGCGCTGACCTGATGGAATGGAGTCATCGGAGTAGTCGGCCTCTGATACGATCTGGAGATCAGGTGAGTCTTCTTCGGGAACAAGGGGAACCTCTTAGTCTAAGATGTCTTCCGGTGCTGGAGCTGATTTCATTTCGTGTCGACGGGCTCTCCGATCCCGGATGGTTTTCTTCAATCGGAAGGACGCACAAGCTGTGCAGGTCGACTCGTCGTGTTCCGGCGATAGACAGAGGTTGCAGACCTCGTGGTGGTCGCTATGTGGGAACTTTGCTCGACATACCGGACATCTTTTGAACTGAGTTCTTTCCATGTGGTGTAGGCTGCATGGCATCAGTAAGCCCAGCGGCCCGCGTTGATGACCTGAGTGAAACTGATGACGTCGAAAGTATTGTTGTCGATGTCGAAGGTAGTTTGTAGAAGTTTGAGGAATTTTTGCGCTTTGAAGTTGCTGATAAGTCTTTCTAGCCGGAGCGGAGAAACTTTCATCGAAACCCAGTGGCGGAAAAAAACAATCTAAGGATGGAGCCGATGATGCGCAGTATTGTCCAAGCGAGGAGTCACCTATCTCGTGACTACAAAGACTTCTTCCAATAAGACAACCTGCAATCATCCGAGCCCAACACCAGGTGGCGATCTAATCCATAGTGTACAATCTGCAGCTCATATGCCTCGAACAGAGATGTTTAAGATGGATGCTTGGTTTTGAAAAACTGGAACTGGTTGATTCGTATGTATATTTAGGGAAAGTTTTTACAAAACAAGTCGAGACTTGGAGATAACTAAATATTGTGTTAGTAAAGCTGTATCCCAGGCAAGTGCAATAAACCGATTTTATAAAACTTGCGGGAGACGCCATTTTAGCCATGTCTTATCTGTTTTTAAGGTCAAAATCCCACCCTCGTTAATATATGCTGCCGAGGTGTTGGACATGAATTATTGTCTTTTGTTTGATAAGGTAGAAGGACGAATTATGCGCCAAATTTGTAATCAAAACTCTTTGGCTGCCCCACATGTTCTGCACCTTGAATTTGGACTAGTCTCGTCCTTCATCTTAGCCCAGGCAGCAGCTATCAGTGGGGATAACTCTTCTTGGGGGAAGAGGGTACACGTAGGGCAGCCCTGAGAATAGAGATCTTTGGCACTCTAAAAACAATCAACGTTTTTTAGGTCTTTATGTCCAAATGATACTTTTGGTCTTAGTTTAATTCGCGCTTCTCCTATGTCTAAATCTGGTTTGAAACAGTTTTTAAAGAAATTTAGATCCCCTATCAGTTTGGCGAGAGATGCTGCTTTGAGCAAATCCAGGCCCAGTAATGTGGCAGTCAGTGGGAGCACTCTGGGGAATAAACCACAGCCTTATTTAATCTGGAATATCCCTCACTGGATCAGAAGGCCGATAGTCCTACTGAAACTCAATCTGCTGCCCTTAAGAGAGGTTACTGGCATCTGGGATAAAACACCTAGAGAGAAGAGAATTTGTGAATTGTGCCAGTTGCAAATTCAAGATCTAAATCATGTCCTATTTGTATGTTGAAAGCTGCAAAGTGCAAGGAGAGTGTTTTTAAAATCAGAATTTATCAGATTTAATATTCATTTTAATAAGAACATTTTTGACTATTAGAACATTGTCCAACAGTTGAACTCTGCTTACGATTTAATACCAATTGGTTGGCTGATTGTTTCATGTATTCATAGCACTATTTGCACATTTCTTGGTATGTTTGATAAAGGAATTTTTATCGGTCGGTTATGTGATTGTTCTATGTATTATACCATTTGCACATCTCAGTATGTCTGATATAATTGTATAGTAATGTTTAAGGAAGGAATTTTGTATTGTATGTTATGTTTGTCCTTTTAATTATTGGGGTGTTTTTGTGGACCACCGTAGGAGTTCCAAAACAAAATAAATACATTGAAATTTCACAGATTTTAAACACATCACACTTAGTTACAGTTGCGCCTTAATATTTCTTCCTCCATGAGCCTAAACTGGCTAATCAAATAAACACTACTCTTTGTCACAAGGATCTGACACTCAAAAAATAACCAATCGGAGATGAAACTAATTTCCTGTTTAAAATTTTACTCTGTTGATAATGAACCTGGCGGCCTCAACCGCTATCAGCCTGAAGTCACGTAAACAATGACATTGTCTAGACTATTCCCACACATGGTTTTAATAATATTGCTAACCTTCCCTCGACATTGAATTCCATTTTACCATGTTTTATTGTGACAAATGATTGTTATGGTTTTAATTAACTATATACATTCTTTGAATACTGAGACTGTTGAAGGTAGCCGAGAGGTCCAGGAGGATGAGGGCTGCAGTTTGGCCCTGGTTGAGGAGGACGCAGATGTCCGTGATGGCAAGTAGGGCAGTCTTGATGCGGTGGTTGCTGCAGAATCTGGATTGGGATATGTCCAGGATGTTGTTGGCATCAATGAAGTTTGGTAGCTGGGTGTTGATGGCATTTCCGATATCCTTGGCTGCAAACGGAAGCAGTGAGATAGACCTGAAGTTCTTGTCAGTCGGGTCTGCAGAGAGGTTCTTCAAGAGGAGGTTGCCTTCGGCGTGTTTCCAGTCGTAGGGGAATGTGGCAGTCTTGAGGGAGTAGTTGATCTGGTGTCGTTCGGGTGGGATGGTCGTGGCTGCTCTGTGGAAGATGTGGGGGGGGGGGGGGGGGGGGGTCTTAGGGTGCTCTGTTGTGCCAGGTATTCATACATAAAACGATGTAATTCACACTGAGCGAGTCTACTGCCTAACAAATAATGGTACTAATTGGCAGCCCACGTAACCATATACCAATCGGGCATGAACAAAACATTCAGCCATTGAGCCAATACTGTTTTTATTCATGTTCTGATGGTGACAGCAGTGAAACATTAAATCAGTAGTAACCCCTCTAAATCAAATCCTAATTAGGAAGACCTTGGAATCAGTTGGACAATACCCTGAATCCATTTGATTAATTTTAGGGACCATAGCTTGTGACTAATCTCTCCGCCAATCCGAAACTAGCACCAAGAGGCTCACAGACATGGTGCCTAGGATCCCATTTAGTACTATTTCCTACTTACTTACCTCACTGCAATCAAAATGGGCCTGTGTCAACACTAGTCATCTGGACCCATCCAGACTAAGATGAGCTGTATCATCGAACCTATAAGTTATGTGAGGGGGTAGGACCATTCACAGGCTGTCTGCGGGGCTGGTAAAGATTTCAGGTAATATAACGTATCTGCAATCAAGCTAAAACCAATGACAACATTCTCCGTCGTGGGATCACACATAAGAAAGCGTGACAACAGCTGTATAAAGGGAACAACGATGCAAAAAAAATACATCTTTAGAACGCAAGTTCAGGGAGGGCAGCAGCAAACAACCATCACGGAAAACTAGCACGGGGTTAGAGAAAGATGATCCTACATAATCGTTAACTTCCAAATAGCAAATCTACCAACATCCTATGACAGGCCCTTGTGAAGGGCTGGCATTTGTTGGTACTAATAACCACAAGCCATTTCAGCTTCGAATGAAGTGGGATTCCAATATCATTTTTTAAATATTTAGACACAGTCAAGAGGCAACAGAACAGAGTACATAAGGAATAGAACGAATGAAACAGCATAAGACACAAGTATATCCTTTGCTAGTGCTAGTCTTTTTAAATAGGTTCTTCTTCAGAAGATATGCACAGGCAGCCAACTCGTTACACCTTGTTACAGGCTTCCTCAGGGATGCATGTTTACAATGAACACATGTAAGTCTAAAACTATTTATGTAAATAAAAAATTATTTGTGCATGGGTTGGGTAGAAAATCCACGCGTGGGCCTCACTAGCTGTGAAGCGGACCAAGGAGATCCAATACTGGGGACGTTACATAGACATTATCACTTGGACTGGCACAGAATGAGATTAATTCCTACTTTAGCTATACCAATAATAACCCATTCAATGTTACATTCACATTGAACAGGTCACAAATCCAATTCCTGGATATTGAATTCTATGCATCTGACAATACACTACACACTTCAGGAAGGAGCTGTGAATAGTATTCTACACTATGACTGCACATTCACCATGCACTAAAAGTGTAATCCCTTTTGCAAAAATGATTTGAATACAGAGGAGCTGTAGTGAGGATAGCCAGTCCTTACAACATGACAGACCATCGCTAGGCTGAGAACCAGGGCATACAGAGAACTAGATCTACAGCGCACAGTCAAAAAGGCTAGAAATACTAACGTCAGCGAAACTCTGAAGATCAAACAAAAACTTGAACCAGAGTAATGCCTGTCACTTATCACCACACCCCATCCTCAATCATGAGATTTTAGAGAGTTAGGACAAGCATTGGTCACTGCTAAAAAGGGGTCACTGAAGTTTGCAATATACTCCCGAACAAACCCTCAATCTATAGTTTATGTCCAAGCAACAAACTACCCAAAATAAAGGAACAGGCCACTTGGCTCAAAAAATCTACAGGTTTTTACACTTATGACAACTAATTTTGGTGACTTGGGCTAGAACAAGACAACTATAGTATAATACTGAGAAGAGCTATGACATTCAACACGGTCAATCGTGCTTTGTCATACATATCTGTTTGTAACAAGATATACATAGGCAGCTCCTACATGCCAATTGAAAATCCATATTCAGGAACATCGCAGGGCATGCGTCAACCAGGATTACTCAATGAGCTCACACCATTGTAACAGTGCAGCCAATAGAGCCAATTTTAGGTTTCATGGAATAGATTTACCCCTGCCTTATCGAAGGGGAGGCGATGGGAAACTATCTTCAACAACTGGAAGCCAATTGGATATGTAGACTAAGATCGGTGTACTAGAGAATCAATTAAGATCACAAACTACACCATTTCCAATAATGGCCCTCTTGTACTTCTCTGTGGTGTTTTTGATGTACTGCATGTGTTTTCTGTTGATATCTACATGCTCATAAGATCTATTACTTACATGAACAGGACCAGTGGCTCTATATGCGTTGTGGAACTGGGTTCAGTTTGGAATCTTTGGCTGGTTCTGCAAATATCATACTTACTGTGATCTCCTAAATCCATTACTGTATTCCCGCTCACTTCTCAACTCAGTGGATGTGTTACTAGCATAAGTTACGAACTGCCCCAAATGTTGTCCTGGGGGTCATTACCTGTTCACTGCCTGGTCATGTTTGTTGACTGGATGTGACTGTTTCCTACTATTTCTTCTTCATTTGCAGCTATACAGTTACACCAAACTGAAAACAGGACAGTAGCACCATAAACCTTACATTGCATATGTGTATATGCCGTTGGCTATTGACACTCAACACTTTAAAGTAATGTATGGTGGAGCTGGACACCTCCATTCCACTCCGATATGCTATTTGTCCTCTATTATTAACAGTACAGTGGTGCCATACTCCAGTGCACCTACGGTACATATTTTAGTCCCTAAGCGCAGTTTCTCGAGTTGGATACCCAAGACTGCACGCGATTTGCAAGTGACTTGCTGGGCTCAAAATACAGTGACAGATGGGCCGTAGATGCATGATTGGTGCAAGCTTTCTTCTGATGCCTCTTGCAATTTTTAGGTCTCGCCTACGCAGCGCGCATGTGCTGCATAGGAGGAGACCTCTTGGAATCGATTCGCTTTTTAGTCCAAAAACGTGCACGAATTACATTGCTTTCAATGGCAACGTGTGCACGTTTGTCAATTCCCTTGCAGGAGCGATCTTTGGCGACATCTGTTTGTGATTAACTTTCAAACAGATGGTGCCCCTGCTCGCTCACGCAAGGGAAAGGCGTTCACTTTTGCCCCAATTTGTCTTATTAACTTTCACAGCTGGTAACAATTCACCGCATGTAAAGGAGCTGCAATGCGAAAGCATTTTCATTTTCCCCTTCCTTCGCTCCTTCCCATTCTCCTTTCTGCCAAAGTTTGCAAAAGCACTAGTTTCTGGTCTTGAAAAACTTTCAAATTGAGAAAAAATTAAATTCATGATTCACTTTACATCTGAATTTGTGCAAATAGGAGCTCATGCATCCTGGATATCTAAGTTATTAGTGCAATTACTTTTTTTGAACAATAAGGCTTGGGCAATGCCTCGGTTGGTCTGGTGCACTTTAACTTCATTGCCGGTGAGAGGCCAGCTCTTTCCCTAGTAAAGGGCCTCACCACCACCTCCCGCTCTTCCCGCCTCCAGACGCTTTTTGAAAAAGCCGCAGAGCTTCTATGAGGGAGACGTTCAAAATGGCGGCACTCTGCCTCGAATGGGGGGGGGGGGGTGGCCTGGCGGTGGTAGCTGAGCAAGGCGGTCTATTTGGTTGTGTTAACCGCAGAGCCTCTTAGTCCTTTAGGATGATTTTCATTCTTCCCTCCAAAAGACAGCATGGACTAAATTCCACTAGCCCACAGATAGGAGCTAACAGGATTGTCCATTTTTTCTCATTTGAATGTTTGTTTAGTGTTTTAACTCTTAGACTAGCACGTCTTTTCGGCCTAAAATAAATGGTTATTTTTTCAAGTTTTTAAACATTGAACAAGTCTTTGTTTTGGTGCCAGGCATTGGAGACTGATAATTTCTTCTCAGCTGTTCTCCTGATTGTCAGTGCTATGCATTTGACGTCACGTTTGCGATGTTTTTATACGTACGCGCGAGGACGTAGTTTCTATAAAACGGACCCTTTTGCGCGTTTTATTTTGTACCCATAAAATGCCTTTGTTCAACAATCCTAGTTATTCACCTTTTTTATTCAAACCTAAAGTCATTCTTTTGTGTTGGGAAGAATGTTGTACGCAATTGACCGAAGCATAGGCACACGCTGGGAAACGTGAAAAAGCTGTACACTTAAAGGTGTGCATTTTATTAAGTCTCCTCTTCCAACAGGTCCTGTAATATTTACATCCACTGTATCCACCTCTCAATAGTGGAAGGGTATCTTGCTCCATTCCCCGTATTTTTTTTACGTTGCATCAGTTAAACCAAATGTTTTGCATTTCCGGGGTTAAGTTACAAAAGTAGTAATTGGGCAGCAATATTTATTTTTTATTTTGAAGGTTTTATATACGCTGGCTAGAGCCGGAGATATCAGAGCGCTTTACATTCAGACCATAGTTGCAGGTTACATTGTTACAAAGGTTACAGTTATTGGAGCTTGGCAAATTGTTACATGCAAGATCAAGCCAAACAAAAAGGACCTACGCAAGGGAAAAAGCAGGCAAGGGGAGAGATTCGGCAGGGGGGGGGGGGGTAGGAGCAGGGAAAGAAGACAGAATGGAGGATGGAAAGAGTAGGGGAGGGTGAGAGACAGCATGGAAAGAGGGGGAGGGTGACGGGGACACAAACCAGTAGACGAGTCAAAACTGCATCCAAAGTCCAGTAAGCTATGGTCCCCGGGGAAGTGGTATCATTTTCCCATCTGTTGCGAGAGGCTCCCTATACACAGTGGACTCTCTCAGAGGGGTTTTATATTCCAAGGCCTACATACTGGATCCTCCCCCAACAAGCATTTACAAGGCAATGGTTTAGTCTTTGATAAAGTTAGAGCTATTAGCATTGCTCATGACTTTTTTTTAAAACAGAAATAAATGGGGTCTTTACAATGCCAATAGCTTAATCTCTCGCAAATGCGAGACCTATTGCAATTGCACCGAGCCCCACACACACAGAGCGCGCCCCGCGGCACAGAGCCACACGCACAGGTTAATGCTCTGCAAATTAAATGTACATCCTAGCAAAGCAGTTCTGGGAAAATTAAGTGCTTGGGCCTCATGCTTACTTATCAACCTGCACTGCAAACGGAGGAGATAAGAGCATGTCTTGATTGTGTTCATAAACTGACTGATGGTTGAGTATTAAACCTTCAAAGGAAGTCTCTCTCTGCAGTCCAAGTCATTTGCTGAATGAACTGTTGTGATTGGGAACAGTCCTACCCCTTTTGTCCATCCACTGCTCAGTACTTGCTTGGCTATACAGTAAAAGTACACATTTTCAAACGAAACGGCAGTTGCATAAGAAGTGGGGCAAATCAGCATATGGGCATTATTAGCATCCCCAAGATATGTTACACAGGTTTCCAGATTCACAGACTTCTAAGTTAACTTACTCCATATCTAGTTCTACCACTTCATGTTTAGTCCATCTAGTATTTGTTTTCTTCATAACATTAAGATGCATTTAAAGGGTCACTGTACATCAAACATCGAGAACTTTGGTCTTGAAAATTAACACTTCATATATTCCCCTAAAACAACTTCCCATTCGATGTAAGAGTAGAGGGCAGCCCACAAATCCTTAAGACCTGTCTTTTCCAATCCCCAGCATCCTTGTTGTAGCACTGCCCTGAAGTCACTGATCTGTGCCAGTGTTTACATTCCTAATGGTAAGGGCCCTTTGCAAATGGCTGACATAGGTGCGGTTGGGAAAAGCATCTCCCACGCCCACGTACCAACAACACGATGGAAGGGTTAATATTAAAGGAAACACTGCCTAATTGTTCAATTATATGTGTGATCAGTTCGGTCACAATTTAACGTATCCAGTTTGAAGCCAAACGCTTTAACTAATTCATCAATACTTTTAAGGCAGGAGAATGGTCACGACTGATCCATTCTGTAGTGAAGCTTCTGCCAGCAGCAACAGGCGTTCAGCTTTCATTTCCTGTTCCTCAACTCTGGGCTTAAAACACTCACCAATCCAGACAGTGTAGGGCAGCTATAGGACAGGCCCTCACCACATAAATGCCATTTTATGCATATAGACCCCCTGCACCCACCCACCCCACGTGAAAAGAACACAGCCGGGCATCAAGTACCGAGAAATACTTAATTGTGAAGTAAAAGGGAACAGTTGATCACAATGTATGTGTGGCTCCAACCAAAATGTATATTCCGTCATTTTCTGCAATTAGACAATCACTGGACTAAGCTACATTAAAATGGGTTTCTTCTCATTAAAATGTTGCCACAAGCAGAGAAATTCCTCCTCTATACAGAGAGCCACAGTGGCTAATCTACGATGTTGCTAGGTAACAGCCACACTGCTGCCTCCACAAGTGCTATACAGTCAATTTATATTGTTTTGAAATGCATTGCATGCCTACGGAAGCAAAATAGGGCCTGCGCTGCTTCGCTAGCTGCACGCCGAGAGCAATAATGCCGCAAAAAATCACCACATACATATCTGGCCAACTGTTGAGGGAACCGTACGAAGGTAACGTGCACTTTGCAGAAGGTCGGACAGTGATTTATATCAGGGGCCGCCGCTGTGCTCGGCGCTGAGCAGACATAAATCACAACATAGCACAACGCCAGCATACCCCGTGAGCTTTCACTATGGAATAAAATTTTAGCTGGGGGCCAACGGTGTAGACTGCCCATCAGTTATCTGGTTTCTGACAAGCACCCTGAGCGGGGGTGTCACAGAGGCCCATGACCCATCCCGGTGGGGGACTCCCCGAAGCCCCAGCGGGTTCTGCTCACCTATCCCGGCTGGTGCTGGAGAGGCTCCGGGATCCCCTTGCTCCGTCCTCCGATGCCCGGTCCCTACGGGTCTGCCTGAGCCCGGGTGCCCCGCAGTCGGAGTCTGGGAGCTGCCTACCGCCGGTCCCGGGTATCCCCTGTGCCTCCCTATCCGATGCACTCCTGGCTTGGGCGGCTGCAGGGCCCTCCCCCTCATCCCACACCGCACTGTAGCCTGGAAGCGTCATTACGGGTGCGCTTCTCCTGCTCCGGGCCCGCCTAGTGCACAACATGGCGGCAGGGGCAGGACGGGGGCACCTGCGGGGGAGGGGGGCATCTGGGGCTGCAGGGCACCATTATTCCTAAACAAGCCCACAGGACTTAACGACGATTGAGGCACAGAAAGAGCCCAGCGTGCACACACTTATCGCTGCGGCTGTGAATGTCCCCCTCCGGCAAAACGGCTATCGGCGGAAGAAACGCACAAAAAACACCCCGAAAAGAACACGTTTCTTTGACATGAATTGCTGGGCTGTTGGAGGCTTAACGTTCTGAGAACTCGTAGTGTTTGTTCTCGCTGAGCAACTTTCAGGTGCCATTATGCTTTTGCCCAGGCCTCCGCACGAGCTCATCCAGCGCTCGCCATGCCTGTAAGCCCAGTCCTTTTCAGATTTGGGGGGGGAGAGGGGAGGGGGGGGAGTGTTTTGGTCCGATGACATCACGGACAGAAAGAACATGAAAAAACATCCCTCAATCCGAAATGGACGGGGCTTAAAGGGACAGACAGAGCTCTTCTCCAATGGCTGGCCCCCGTTTAGGAAGCCAGCCAATGGAGAAGAGCTGGCTCGTTTACCTACCTAATAGAAGACATCATTTCTCGCCAGCTAGACTGCGCAAGCACAGCCTACGCAGGCCGAGACCTAAAAAGGGGAGAGGGAGTGCTTTGGCAAGGAGTGCCATACCATACCTCTACTGTGAGTGGCTCTTGGCGATGTGGACTCTCAGCGGGTTCGCTGAGACTTCAGAGTATAAATATTGGATCTTTCCACAAACAAGGGGAGAAGGAGTGCTTAGTCAAAGGGCACACAAGGACAGGTGGCTAGGTGGTGTAGCAGACAAGGGGAGAGATTCAGGTGAGAGGGGATAGGAGCAGAGGAAGTAGACAAATAAAAAAAAAAGTACTAAATGGGAATAGACAACATCGGTTAGGGGACAGACTGTTTTCGCTGTGGCCATGAGTTTGCCCCATCTCCTAGCACAGGCCATTCCAGAAGCTTGGCCATCCAGGAAATGACGCACAGTTTGCAATTCAAATGAATTTTCAAAATTCACAGAACTTTATAGTACGCTGCACATCAAAGCAATCCAGATTTTTTCATATTAAGTTCTTGGGTGCAGAGGATGATGCTCATAACTAAAGAGAATTGGCATAGCCAATAGGTCTTGCTTTTGGGACCTTATAAGTATTTAGTTATGCAGCACAATATCCTTGTTGCAACATCAACTGTTGCATGGCTAAACACTTATAAGGTCCCAAAGGCGAGACCTATTGGCTATGCCAATACTTGTTAGTATTTGGGATATAAAGAGTCAATGGCAAATTATGCAGGATTTTGTCCGCACGTTTGGAATCGTAGCCCTGATGTAATTGAGGGAGCAGAGTAGGTGTGTCAATAGCGCTAAGATGGAGGATTTTCAATTAGAGTTTCTCAGGTGTTTAGAACACTTACCACCTCTGGGAAGGCGCAATCTTGTGGGTGTTTGAGGGAATGGCTTTGACTTGCAGTGACGTCGTCTGGAGGATTGTTATGGACGCCGGGCCATGGCTTGGTAATTTGTAGGTCTCAACTGCACATTTGTACACTTCATTAAGAGTGATGTTTTAGTGGTTTGTGGGGGCAGGCCTAGTGGTCATTTTAAGGCACCTCCTGACCTCACTTCAGCTTGCTACATATTTACATGCCGGATGCTGGCTGCCAGATGTCTGCATGCTGAACACAGGTGAGTGAGTTAGTTATACAGCCGCTGCCCCCATGCCGGACACCAACACCACTGAAGTCCTGAAGTGCATCTTCCTGAACGGGCGCTCCCTGCACAGACATGCCTTAGATATTTGGGAACGCCTCCTCTGCCCCGGACATCACCTCCAACATCCCGATTGATACAAGATCCAGAGGAAGGACCGCCACGACCGCCCAGTAAGGGTGGACTCTCCATCGCACACAAGAGCTCCCTCCAACTATCCACCTAAACCACAATCGACCCCTACGCCACAACCAAATACCTCCATTTCCAGAAGGGCACAGAACCACTCTTCGCGGCACCCTCGCCTACAGACCCGTCGGCCCCCATGCCTTGTTCGCCACTACTATTGCCGACCTAATCGCACCTCACGCCATCGCCTCCATGGACTACTTACTCTTCGGAGACCTGAACTTTCACCTAGACATCCTCAGCTTCCCCTACTCCACAACCCTCCTGGACAACCTCGCCAACTTCGGACTTGAACAGCGTGTCACCACCCCTACCCACAAGGCAGGACACACCCTCGACCCCATCTTTGCAGTTGGGAACATCTGCTTCAGCCACACCAGGCAGCCCCTCTGGACTGACCACCACTGCGTACACCTCTTTCAACACCACCCTCAAACCCACTCCCCGTCCTCCGCAAAGCATCTGGAACAAGGTCACTGAGGAGCACCACAACTACACCCTCAGCCGCGACCCCCTCTGCCCCCCCCACCCGCCTCAACGGATGCCAACTCCAGCCAAGGAACTACACCACTGGATCACCAGCAGCGCAGACAAGCTGGCATCCCTCCAAACCACCGCCAGACAACACCCCCCGGTTTGCCATTGACCTCCAAGAAGCCAGATGCTCCTGCAGATGTATCGAAAAACGATGCTAAAACAGCAAAACCACGGAAGACCTGACCACTTACAAGAAACCCATGGCAGAATACAACCAACGCATCAGATGCACAAAGAAGACCTTCATCCGGAACAAAATACTCACCAAGTAATATTGATTGGTAACCAACAGGCAAACGGGCACTCAGCAATGTATTGGGGAAAGTCAAGATACCTCAATAGTCAAGGTGCTACTAGGGGGTACGGTTTGGTTACCAAACACCACCCACCTCGATCTACCCTAAGTGAATCCTAAAGCATACACAGTTCTCCCCGAGCACTCAATATAATATCTGTAAAAATTATAAAATCAAAGTGACAGTCACAGAAATCCACAGTTCATATATTGATCCAATATGCCAGATCCTAGTGTTCCAAAACAGGTTTTATTTCTCCAAGTTCACATCCAAAAAATGCAGCCTTTGTCTTCCCAAGTTCAAATCCATATACAGCAGCCAACACTGTTTCGTTGTGCTGTGTAAAGCACATTGACTTCGTCAGGGCTGAAACCCAAACAAACAAATAAATTCCATACCTATATATCAGTCTATATGTCACAAAATCACATATGTTATCCACACAGTGGAAGAGTAAAAGAATCCTGTGTTGAATAAAAGAATGGAACCATAGCCCAAGTACTATCACCCAATCATGTGATAGACACAGTAAATGATCCACCACCATTGAAATATAGAATAGAAAATACATAGAGAGTTCACCTATTCTCTAAATTCAGTCTACTGTTCCTTCATCGGATATTTCCAATACAAATAACCTATAATAATAATTCACCATCAATACTCATAAAGATGCCCCAATATGAATCACCCAGATTAACAATTTCACCAATATGTCATCCCTAAATGAGTTGCATTAATTAATCCATCACAAGTAACTATCAAATACATACTATACATGCTAATTTATCGGCCGCCCGGAAATGCTGCTTCATGGATCTCCTCACTTGTTGATTGCCTATCAGCAACTCTACTGAAATCGAATAATTTCACTATTCTTGGTGACTTAAACATCCATTTAGATGATAACAATCCCCTCAATAAATATTTTCTTTCTGATCTTGAGGTTTTCAATCTCAAACTCTGCAATTCTGGGGCTACTCATCTTGCGGGTCATCTCCTGGACCCAATCATTTCTACTCTTTCGTTTGATTGTACTCACTCGGCGCGTCCGCTTGTCTGGTCTGATCATTATGCGATGCATTTCGTGCTACCACCTGGTCTTTACTCGGCCAGTGTTTATGTGGAGGAAACTAAATCATCCTACCGCTGGGACAGGCTCGATGTGGCTGCTTTTAATCAGCGTCTGACTGACTATTCCATCTCCTATCAACACAGAGCAGGATTTGAATGCTCCCATTTCTTGTTGGCTGACAGATGCAGTGACTGCTCTCGCCCCTCACTCTAGTAGTAAATGTAGATCCTTGCGCCCCCCAGCACCTTGGTTCTCTGATGAGTTGAAAATCCAACGTGCCAAATGTAAAGCCCTGGAGAGGAAGTGGAGGATGTCCTACTCCGCTCCTTCTAAAGTAACTTACAAAGAAGAGCTGAAAATCTATCATGCAAACTGCAAGCGTGCCAAGGCCTCCTACATTGCCTCTACAATTACTCTAGTGCAAAATTGTCCTCGGACTCTCTTTGCCACTGAAAGGAAACTCACAGGAGCTGATACCACTCCCGCGCTGCCGGCTTTAGATGGTATACAATGCAATGCCATTGCAGACTTTTTTATATCCAAGGTTGAGGGCATTTATCAATCTTTGGCCTCCCTTCCACCACCAACTGATTCCCCCCAACCTGGCTTTTCCTGCAATGTTTCTTCTTCTCCTACTGAGTTTATTCACAACTGGATACCATTTGATGATTCCTCCTTCCTGTCTTGTCTAAACAGCATCAGGTCAGGCTCCCCACGGGACCCAGTCCCTATGAAGATATTAAAACAACTTGACCTTGAACCACGGAGATTCCTAATGAGGCTACTAAACATCTCTTACCGAATCTCGGGTGGCACAGGAATGGAAACATGCCATGGTTGTTCCCCTGCTTAAAAAATCTGGTGCCGACATCACAAATCTTGCTAACTTTAGGCCTATATCCCTGCTGCCAGCCTGTTCCAAAATATTGGAACGCCACGTCAACACCCAGCTTAATGAGTTTGTTGAAAACGTGGGATATCTTCATCCATCCCAATCAGGCTTTCGCGCTTACTATTCCACCGAATCCGCACTCCTTGGGGTGACCGAGCGACTCAGACACGGTATCGATAGCGGTGAGACCTTTGCGCTTATTCTTCTTGATTTAAGCGCTGCTTTCGATACCGTGTCTCATTCCACTCTATTAAAGTCCCTCCGCTCCCTTGGTGTCGATGGATCAGCGCTTGCCTGGGTGGCCTCATTTCTCAATGAGCGCACCTTTCAGGTCTTCTCAAACAAAGCTGAATCTGCGATTCATTCTTCAGCTTACAGCGTCCCTCAAGGGTCTATATTGAGCCCTCTGTTCAATATTTACATCAGACCACTTGCTTCCATCGTAGAGGACGCCGGTCTGTCTATATATTCATATGCAGACGACACGCAGATTGTGTTTTCTCTATCTAGCAGCAGGGTTCAGGAAACTTCTGCCCTTAAAATTGGCCTTTCTCGGGGTGCAGCTTGGATGCAAGCCCATCTGCTGAAGCTCAACGGAGACAAGACCGAGGTGATCATCCTAGGCAAAGAAAGATCTGTGGGGCTCCAGACACTGGCCCTGTGATATGGGCCCGCTGCCTACCCCCGTGCCTGTTGCCCGTAACCTCGGTTTCCTGATAGACTATAAACTTTCGATGAGGCAGCAGGCAACTAAGGTCGCTGCAATCTGTTTCAATACCTTACGCTGGTTGCAGAAGATCATATGGATGTTGCCTGAATCCACTCGAAGAACTGTCGTACAGGCCCTTGTGAGGTCTCGCATCGACTATGGCAATGTGCTTTATCTAGGAGCGGATAAAGCAACAATTAATAAACTCCAGGTGGTACAGAACTCAGCCGCTCGCCTTTTGCGCAATGTTTCACGGACAACGTCCGCAATGCAAGCGTTGCGTGACCTACACTGGTTAAAAATTTCAGATCGTGTGGTCTTTAAAACTTTGTGTTTTCTGTTTAAGATCCGTCAGGGTTCTGCCCTTATCTATCTGCACAACTTTGCCCAGCCATATCTACCTGGCCGTTCCCTTAGGTCATCTAACAATGGCAATCTTTTGATTCCAAGAATCCGATTGGCAAAAATGGGAGGCCGCTCATTCGCATATCTTGGAACAAAGATGTGGGATGCTCTTCCGCTGGCGCTAAAAACAAACTAATCTTCTGGCTTTTCGCAAAAAATTTAAGACCTTTCTGTTTTGAGTTCCCCTGCTGTGATCTTTTCCTCAGCACCTGCTTGTTTTCTTCTTCAGTCTGTCCCTGGCGCCGGGAAACCCATTGCGGGTAGCTGTGCGCAATACAAATTCAATAAAATACATACCGTCATGTATTGGTATGGTAAATAAAGACTCATTTCAAAATCACCCCAGTACGTCCGGAATGTATATACTACCACCATGTGGCAGTATAACATTGGGATTACCGTATAAATCAAGTCCAACGACATACTCTCAATATCACAGTCAATTTTCCTGTATCCGATAATACAGGTAACTCTTAGAAACAAAATTCAAAAGCGGGTGTAATACTATCTACTTACATAATGCGTCCAACGCAATCACTGTATATTTATAGACAGCGAAAACACCACACACACACACCGACAACTTCCAGCCTAACTTTCTGCTGCTTCGGCGGGACCTGCGGTGTGCTGCGGGAACGGCGGCTGCAGTGCACGGGCGGAGCAGGGCGGGGGCTGTACAGGATTTGTAGTCCCTGCCCATCGGCCGCCTCTGGGACTTTGCCCTGCTAGCACGCCATTGGCTGAGCGCCCCTCAGCGCTGGTTGTATTTTGCTGTCTCATGACGACACATAGTTATTCCGTTCTGATCATTCTTAGCCCGGGGGAAGCGGCTGTATCTCATTCTTGTGTCATATGATGCTCCTTAGCACAGAGTGAGTTCTCCAGGCACACGTGTTTGCGGGTCACTGTTCGGGGATGGTTTCAGAGCTTACTTCCAAGGGAAGGAGAGCTGGGGGCGGGGCCCGTCTCCTGCAAGTATTGTAAGGGTTTGTTGACAGAGAAGAAGTGCAGGAAGCGAAGGCGAGAGAGGGAGCCATGAGTGTGCCAGCCGGCTTGTTCTTTCGGCAGGTAAACCAAGAAACAGGTGGAAACGAAATAAACAATCCGTTCAGTATCATTGCAGGTGGAAGAGGTTTTTCCAGGCAAGAGCAAGAAGTTGTCCGGGTCTTGCTTGATTCTTTATTAATAAAGGCATTTTTATCAAATTTCTACACAACTGAACTGGAGAGGTGGCCTGTGAAAACTAAAAATAGCTTCTACTGAGAGCACTCTGCGTCGCCCTCCTGCTTTAAGCGCTATGAACAGAAAGCGGGCAATGATTTAGCAAGCGGTGCATCGCAGGACGGGTGAAGCCAAGCACTTGCCAGACTTGCTCAAAAGCCAAGCTGGGATGGGGTAGGTTGGCCTACACTCAGCCAATGAGATATTCAGTCGAAACACCTCTGTACGGCTGGTAGGGTTTGACGCGTATGCAGGGCTGGAAGGTTTGGGAAAAGTCAGTCACAGATCACAGGAGTAGCCAGGGCTTTAAGTAAGCCGGGTCTTGCCGGTTCTCAGCACTGGCAGTTCTAAGAAGCAGGTGCTGAGACGTGTCTCTATCGGGCACTCCGTTTTTGCCCTCACCCTCGGGGTGAAAAACAAATCTTAACTCTGCAGCAGTTTCACAACCTTCACAGCCTTTGATGCAACTTCAAAGAGACTGTTATAGTTCTTTCACTGTTCCATCATTTTCAATATTATGTACAACAAAACCATAGTTGTAGCGTACTTATCTTACACAGCTAACAACCATTGGCAAAGCCAATAGCCCTGACTTGTTGCAGGCATCACTTGTATTATATATCAGTGTGCAATGAGAAAAGCAGGAAAATACCAGTAACCACACTATGCTAAGCACATTTTTACCTGGTGTATTTTTAAGCCATGCCCTTAATTACATCGGCCTCGCCCCTTTGAAAGACACCCCCTAGTTTTTTCCATTCCACTTAGAGCCCTGGGAGTAGCCTAAAGTGAAGGCCCATGTAGACAGGTGTAGCCGCTTGAAATTGGTGCCGCCACTCACGGCTTCTCAACAAGCGCGAGATTCTCCCAAAGTCACTCATCTGATAGTGCACCTCAGCTTGTGGTCGGTAGCCTTCAGGGTGAAGGGGGTCTGGTGCCCGCCTTTTCCATTCCACTTAGAGCCCTGGGAGTAGCCCAAAGTGAAGGCCCATGTAGACAGGTGTAGCCGCTTGAAATTGGTGCCGCCACTCACGGCTTCTCAACAAGCGCGAGATTCTCCCAAAGTCACTCATCTGATAGTGCACCTCAGCTTGTTGTCGGTAGCCTTCAGGGTGAAGGGGTCTGGTGCCCGCCTCTGCCCGGCGCTCTGAGGTGGACTGCACAGAGGGGTCCTACACACCAGGGGTGCCAGGCAACCCCCCCCCAGTCAGTGACTGGGAATCGTGCTGCCTGCCGGTCCTCTGGTCATTCCCCAATACCATGGAGAATCCATAAGGGCTGAGGCCAGAGTCAGTCGAGAGGGCTGGACTGAGTCAGCCCGGTTTCAGTGGGGGAGCTGTTAAGACAGGACTATGAGTCACTCACGTCAGCAGGCTCGGACGTAGGCGTCTCGTTCAGGTCAGCCAGGTCTTGCTTCCAACCAATTGTGATGGGCGAGGTTGAATGTGTCAAATGAATTTTGCCCAATCAATGCATTTCAACTGGTAGTTGGAACATGTTCCTCTTTCTGGCGGAAATGTCGTGCATTTCATACAGGCACTTTACTATCGTGGCTCAGACGTACACATGCAGCAAGAGACAGTTCTATATTTGAAGACTGAGGCTCAACAAGACCTGAACTTCTGTGAGGGGGCTAACATTACAGAGACCGGAGAAGTGTGGCTCAATGAGAAGTCTGGCTCAATGATTAGAGCGGCAGACCCTGATGCAGAGATCTAGCCCGGGACCAGGGTTCAATTCCCCGCCTCGGCGGGTCTTGGGCTCAAAATTCCACAGACCTGATAGGTGCCTATTCCAATCATTGAGTCCCACTCTGCAACTTTGGGCAATAGCTTGCTTAATCTCCACAATGGCCCCCACAACTCTAAGGGTGCCTGGCCTCCACCTTGGGGGTGCCCAGGAGTGGACCCCTCACAGGGAAAGCCAGGATGGGTTCCACAGCGGTATTCGTACAAGCGTCTTGAGACCCTTGCGGGTGAGTAGTGCGCTATACAAGTATCAGTTTACAACACTCCCAGCAATGAAGCAGGACAAGCCTTTCCATCGTCGTGGCCATTTATGAGGAAAAAGTGAACAGTGCAGTTCAAGCATATTGGAAAACAGGTATAAAACACTTTTTTATAGATATGACACTGTTCCTAGGCTTCAACTGATTGCAAGTCCATAATAATGCTCCTGACCCATTGTTTGACCCTTGACCCAATTACTAAAATTTACGCTAGTGCCATTATAAATTACAATAACTTGAGTATTATTTATAAAAAAAATAAAAGACATTGTTATGTGTATTAGCCATATATCTAAGTCATGTAAATACAACACATATTGCAATACAAATGCTATAGGTGTCACATTAGCGAAAGTTATAACTATTGGCATTGTAAATGACAAAGTTATTAATTTTTCGCTATTTTCAAAACCAACACATAAATAAAAAGTGTCATTTACAATACCAATAGCTCCAACTTTCCTAATGCGAGCCTATTGCATTGCAAATGCTTGTTTTCCTTTCTAGACACTACATCCGGAACTTCTTGGCATTACTAGCTTCAGGCCATTTGAGTTCAAACTGGATTATATTGCTTATGTTAGGTTTTAGTTATGTTGCAGTACACATAGTATCTGTCCTTTGCGACACTGTTCTGTCTAAGAACTGCCGAAAATGCCATAACAATTTTCTGGTAAGACTGACTTTGTTTTTATGGTTCACCTTATGCTTTAAGTGCAATGGCTCACTATTTTTCCACCAGGGTTTCTAGAACATGGTGCTTTGCACATGCTTAACTGAACATTCAGACACCACTATGTCTCGTGCAGGAGTGCACTGTTCAAACTTGCTCAGGTGCAAAAAAGTTTTTAACCACTCTTTCAAATCCTATATCTCAATGTGAACATATGAAATTAAACCTTCATGAATTCAATTATACCAATATCATTATGATGAGAGGAAACCAGTTCAACATACTTAAAATTCATTGTTTACTATTGATTTACGACAGTGTATAATTTTTTCAGCTCTTCTCAGCTTTTTTTTTACAAACATATTAACAATTGATTTTCATTGAAAATACGGTTCAAATGTTCCTGACAAAATATCTAACTAATGCAAAAACAAGACAGCAATTTCATCTGAACTTGCGACGACTCCCAATGCATTCCGATGCCTCTGCATCTTCGTCAGGGGAATTACTGTGTAAAAAAATATTTAAGAGATGTAACAATGTATCCTAATATTATCACATATCAGTTTAAGCACATATATTATATACACAAGTACACATAATACCTATATTTTCTATATCGAATACATTCTCTTGCTGTATCCAAACATACCAGCTGCCCAAGCAATTGTGTAACAGTTCCTACTGTGGTATGCCCTATACATGCCATCAAGTCCAGACTAGTGCAACCAACGTGTGTGTCACATAAATCGAAAACATAAGTTTACATAAGTGAAAAATAAGAGTGAATGAACGTACCCTCCACTCGGGTACTATGTTGCTTATATCCAAATTCCGTTAAATGAACTACTGTTCCTGAAAACCAAAAAACGGAGCTAGCATGAATCTGTCTGTCCGTGTAAAATAGCCACTAATATCTTACATCAACATGGCAACATTAACTACTTACTTCCTGCTTTCAATGTGTTGGACTCGAGCCTTCTGTGTTTCAACTGTTCTACCTATGAAAACGAAAAACGAGCCTTACTATATACGTGTATGTCTTCTAATTTCTCAAAAGCATTAGCATTATGGTCCGGTAATCGTGATCCTGCTTGCCCTGTAAAGTACCTTAAAAGTCCTTCCGCCTTGTAGACACTGTCATCTCCATTTACTCCAATGTGCGAAGAAACGCCGAGCTTCGGCATAGCATGACGGGATGTAATTTAAAACCCGTCATCAAAATCGGACTGGTGTCCCCGCCCCCTTTCTTTCTCCCGACCTCTACAACAAACTATCTTCAGTGTTTCTAATCGTTTCTAAATTACTCTCTAGGATGTGGTTTGCAAATATGGAGAAAATAAGATTATGAAGGATGTGTACTTATTTTATATTTCGAAGGCAAACAACGTTATCTAGTAAACAAAGCGCCCAACAGTGCTCATAGAAAGAGGACTAACAGGCTTACAAACACAAACCCGACGAGGACTATCACAGTTCCAGACCGCCCTTAATTCACACTACTCTTGCCATGTTGATGCAAGATATTAGTGGCTATTTTACACGGACAGACAGATTCATGCTAGCTCCGTTTTTTGGTTTTCAGGAGCAGTAGTTCATTTAACGGAATTTGGATATAAGCAACATAGTACCTGAGTGGAGGGTACGTTCATTCACTCTTATTTTTCACTTATGTAAACTTATGTTTTCGATTCATGTGACACACACGTTGGTTGCACTAGTCTGGACTTGATGGCATGTATAGGGCATACCACAGTAGGAACTGTTACACAATTGCTTGGGCAGCTGGTATGTTTGGATACAGCAAGAGAATGTATTTGATATAGAAAATATAGGAATTATGTGTACTTGTGTATATAATATATGTGCTTAAACTGATATGTGATATTAGGATACATTGTTACATCTCTTAAATAATTATTTTTTTACACAGTAATTCCCCTGACGAAGATGCGGAGGCATCGAAATGCATTGGGAGTCGTCGCAAGTTCAGATGAAATTGCTGTCTTGTTTTTGCATTAGTTAGATATTTTGTCAGGAACATTTGAACCGTATTTTCAATGAAAATCAATTGTTAATATGTTTGTAAAAAAAAAGCTGAGAAGAGCTGAAAAAATGATACACTGTCGTAAATCAATAGTAAGCAAACAATGAATTTTAAGTATGTTGAACTTGTTTCCTCTCATCATAATGATATTGGTATAATTGAATTCATGAAGGTTTAATTTCATATGTTCACATTGAGATATAGGATTTGAAAGAGTGGTTAAAAACTTTTTTGCACCTGAGCAAGTTTGAACAGTGCACTCCTGCACGAGACATAGTGGTGTCTGAATGTTCAGTTAATCTAGAGACCTGACAGGGGCTAGTCAGGCAGCAGGTCTGCACCAATGTGTTGAATAAAAATCGAATCTAGGTTTCACAAACTGTGGTGTGCAGGTTACATACATACCCTTTGCTTTGCACATGCTGCCATACGGACCCACGGTATTGTTCTTGCTGCCCCACTGAGCTTTTTGGCCCTTGCCCCGGTCTCAAGTAACATGACCTTCCTGATCTTGTATCATACATATTTTCTTATCTTGTCTATGTATCTTTCCCTCACAGTGCTTAGATGTCCTTTCAACCCCAGTCCTCAAATCTTAGACGCATATAAAAGGACAAGAAATACACAAATTATAGGGGTCAAACCTGCCTTGCATCGTGCAAACACATTGGGGTTACAAAAAAATTCCAATGGCGGCCGACTAGAATGTTATACTGCAGGACTTCCAGTGCAGCTGGCAGTCAGAGGGCGAGACCCCGTAGCATTTGACGTTCAATGGACACGCTATTGCCCTGTCCTACATTCCTCTCCCCCTACCTGTGTGGACCGAACAGGCGCCGAGGGGGTGATGGGAAGTAACAGACCCGAGTTAGGCACCAGTTAATATTGTTATTCCCTAAACCCGGGTTCCTCTCACCTCCCACTCAAAGCGCCATACTAAATCAGCTCCTACCCCCCTAATCCCCATACGCCCTGCAACGTATATCAACAAACGCATCTGCGATTGATGCCGCAGGCTGCACTCAAGATTGTGCACCAAACTGTTACCTGAATTATCTGTGGTGTATGGGCCTAAGCCGAAATGATACATTTATCTGTATGGCATGTCCTGTTAAAGAACCAATTAAGAAATATAAACAAAAACGAAAGTCAAACTTGTGTACCCTGACCCTCGCTTTATTAGTTTAGTTCTAAAAAAACTGCAGACTGCTGACAAGGTCAAGCATCTAAGTACGGGAAGCAAAAGCCCACTACAGGGGAAGAGACAGACCAGGCAGATCCTTAGCAGACATGCTCAAATACCCCTGGGCTGCCAGCACAATATGGTAAGCTCGGTCATTACAACTAGAGCATCCTCAGCCTCTACTCCCTATTATACTGATTTCTATACGTCTAAGCACCCCGCTACGAAATGCGAAACATTTGATAATCTAGGCCAGTGGTTCTAAACTTTTTCACTTATGTGGACCCAACATTCATTACTGTAACCTGGTGACCCACAATCAATTACTGAAATCCTACTCGGTCATTACAGGAGGCTAGGGATCCTGGCTTAAACATTTTCAATTATTTGAACCACAAAATACACAAAAGAACAGAAACAAGCATTTATCAAAGTATAAAAGTGATGATTTTTTAAATTCACATATACTACAATTAAAAAAAACATGTTATGGGTAGGTTGGAGCTTTTATAAATTCAATTGAGGCCACCCATCATCCACACTATATTTCTGTTTGATGCATTTACTCTGCACCCACAATAAAATTTGAAGATACAAATTTTTAGCTTCCAATTTTTAATTACTTCTTATTGACAAAACGTTTTAAAATCTTCAATTTTACATTTTCTTTCTTTGTACACTTATATTAATGTAATAAACAGTGGCTGACTCACTAAGTAGGCCTTGCAGACGCCCAGGAGTCCCAGGATATTAGGTTACGAACCACTTATCTAGCTTGACTGCCTTGCATGGTTGAGAGGTGGTTATGAGGAATTCCTCATGCAACCCGTTACTAAGGATGAGATAACACACTTCACCACAATCTACAAGGCAGTAAAGCACCAGGCAAGGGCAGTCCATTGGGTGGATTTTATAAAGAATATGCCTCCATGTTAGCTCACTATCTACTGGCACTCTTTAAGGAGGGGAGGGAAAAACATTCTCCCTGAAACAAAGTGGGAGGCTCTTTAGTTCACAAACCAGGTATACCAAGACAGCTCTGTGAATCCTATAGTATAGGCCACTATCAGTCAGCAAGATATAGTACAATACCTGCTACAACAGACTTCTATTCATATTATTTCATTAACTGGACCCAGGATTACAGTCAGCAGTAACACTTGCACTGATCAGAAGCTGCTTATATCACTATATGCTAGTAGGTGGGTCGACAATAGCGTTCCCTAGAAGAACCTAACTCCTATCATTAGGAAATAAGTTGGAGCAAATCCCAGGTTTCTTCATAACTCCAATACCAGTTAGACTACCTGCTTGGGCAATGCGGTATCAGTAAAATATCTTAACATATGGATAAAATGGGCTTCAGATAAAGCGCTGGTCGGGCGCTGCTCCTTCACCCGCCCCACTGCTTTCTCGCAATGTGAGAAGCAGAAACACAAAATGGTAAAACTACCATTTTAGGTTTCTGCTTCTCGTACTGCGCAAGAGCAGAGGTGTTTAGTTGTGGGTGGGTGGGGCTGCTTTACAGCAGGGCTGGGCAGGGGAAGAGTGGTGTGCCCACTCGAGAAAGCATGACTGGTTTGGTCAGCCCTCTGGGGCCGCCCAAACCCGCCATGCGTACTCTGCCCTTTCTCCACGCAGGCTGCAATGCAGCCTACATTGAGAAAATGGCCTGGCCTTAGGCGCCTGGCTGGGCGGTGTCCCAATCAATCACAACTCTGCCATTGCTGCATTGTGATTGGCTTAGGGGAGGGAGGCTGTCTGCTTCCTGTTCCTGCCGGATAGAGGATAGGAGAGCAGGAGCCAGAGAAGTGAAAACGCAGGACCAAGTACGTTTTTTTAATTTCTATTACTTATAAAATTTACGCCGCTAAAACCCCCTGTTAGACGGACCGGGAGGGTCGGCAGAGGATAAGGGGAGAGGTCTCCGGGGAGAGCCGTCTCCAGCGATCGTACAGACAAGTAACTTCCCCCCCACAGACGGACACCACACAAGGGTAAAGTTCAACGAGACTTTATAGGCAATTCTCTAAGTACGATGGAATGGTACAAGGAGGTCTGGACTCAGGGGTCCCCTCGATTCTGGTCTCTGGTTTGGGAAAAAGGGTAGCGGGACAGTCTTGTTACCAAAAAGGTGGAAATAGCTCTCAATCCTCGAGCTCGGCGTTCTAGATGATCGGGCCGCGGCGGAGCCAGCAGGTCCCGAGATGGACGGAGGAAACGACGGTCCGCGGCGGAGCCAGCAGGTCCCGATGAGATGTTGGTTGCAAACTGTCAGCGGCCACGCCAGCAGGTCCCGACGACGATGAAGGATCGGAAGGTTACGAAGGTTGTGGCAGCGCCAGCAGGCAAGACAAAGGTGCACAAGGCAGAGCTACGGCAGCGCCGGTAGTCCGTCAAGGATGAGTTCTTCTTTGCGTCTCTCGACTCCAAGATACAACTGCCCTCCTGCTCTGGAGCTGCCCCAGTTATAGGGCTGATGTTCTTTGATGTCCGGACCCTCGCACCTGGAGGTCGGGAGGTCCGGGATGAGGGTGTCCCGACACCCAGCAGGGGGGTGGAGCCAGCGCCCGGGGAGGCGATGGCCGGGCGGCACTTGGCGGGGGAGAGCCATCGACACCTCTTTCTCCCATTGACTTGCCAAGTAGCCCGCTCACCTCCTGGGTGGATGGTGGTGCCGGGATGTCTGAGGCCTGGCTAGGCCCAGGGTTGAGGTCGATCGGGGGCCAGGCGGCCTCGTGGTGGAGTGTCCAAGATGGCGTCCCGGATGGGCGCGCGGGCCAGCAGTGGATCGGGCCCACGAGGTCGATATGTTCGAAGGCAGGGGTCCCTGAGGGGACGGGGGACGTGCAATGGTGGTGTGTGGTACTTGCGTGACCGGGCTCGGGCCTGGTCGGGCCGGGGGAGAGCGGCCCTTCATGTGGCCTGTCCAACATGCGTCCCCCCCAGCTGAAGGCGGGGAGAGTTACCCATCCTCTTGGGGACTCTCCTCGTCGAGGCGGAAAAACCGGGACAGGCCATCCGCGTTGGTGTGATCTGGCCCAGGCCGGTGTTCAACAGTGAAGTTCATCCCTTGTAGGGAGATGGACCAACGTAGTAACTTCGGGTTTTCCCCCCGCATCTGCATCAGCCACTGCAGGGGTCGGTGGTCGGTCTGCACCCGAAAGTGTGTGCCAAAGAGGTAGGGCCGGAGCTTCTTGAGGGCCCATACCACAGCGAAGGCCTCCCTCTCTATGGTGCTCCATCGTTGTTCTCGTGGTAGGAGTCGTCTGCTGATGAAGGCCACTGGCTGATCCAGGCCTTCGGTGTTCACTTGAGACAGGACTGCCCCAATGCCATGGTCGGAGGCATCCGTCTGGACGACGAACTCCCTGCTGTAGTCGGGGGCCTGGAGCACAGGGGCGGAACACATGGCGGCTTTCAATTGTTCGAATGCTGTTTGACAATCTGCGGTCCAGTTGACTTTCTTGGGTTGATTTTTGGACGTGAGTTCTGTGAGGGGCCCCACTATAGTACCATAGTCTTTCACAAACCTTCGGTAATAGCCCGTGAGGCCCAGGAAGGCTCGTACCTCGGTCTGGGTGATGGGGGGCTGCCAGGACTGGCGGCAATTTTGAGCTGCAGAGGGGTCACCAGGCCGCTTCCCACCTGGTGTCCGAGGTAGGTTACAGACCCTTGACCAATTTGACATTTGCTGGCCTTGATCGTGAGGCCAGCTCGCTGAAGGGCTTGTAGCACTGCTTGGAGGTGGTGGAGGTGCTCGGGCCAATGGTGGCTGTATACAGCGATGTCGTCTAGGTAGGCGGCGCTGAACCCTTCGAGCCCCGCCAGGACCTGATTGACGAGCCGCTGAAATGTTGCGGGAGCATTCTTCATGCCGAAGGGCATGACCTTGAAATGGTAATGGCCATCAGGGGTGGAAAAGGCAGAACGTTCTTGGGCCCGGGGTGTGAGGCCGATTTGCCAGTAGCCCGCCGTCAGGTCGAAAAAACTGAGGTAGCGGGCAGCTCCCATGCGGTCAATTAGTTCATCTGCCCGGGGGATGGGGTGTGCGTCTGTTCGGGTGACCGCATTCAAGCCCCGGTAGTCAACGCAGAACCGGAGTTCCGGTGTGGTGCCTGGGGCGGCCGCTTTGGGGACCAGTACTACAGGGCTGGCCCAGGGGCTGTCTGAGGGCTCGATGACCCAGAGCGTGAGCATTTTTGCTACCTCTTCCTGGACGCAGGCCCGTACCCGATCTGGCACGCGGTAGGCCCGGTGGCGGATAGGGGGGCTGTCCCCCGTGTCCACATCGTGCACACACCAGGAAGTGACACCTGGGGTGAGGGAGAACAGGCTGGCGAACTGTGATAGGAGGACTCGACACTCCTGGCGTTGCTCTCGGGTGAGGGCCTCTGAGAGTCGGACCCCATCCACGGAGCCGTCTTTCTCCCGAGTCCGTAGGAGGTCAGGGAGGGGCTCAGAGTCTTCTTCAGCCCCATTGTCTGTGGCCATCAGGAGGCTGAGTTCGGAACGCACAAAGTGGGGCTTCAGTCTGTTAGCGTGGAGGACCCGGAGGGGGTTCCGGGAAGATTCCATGTCGATGAGATAGGTGGCAGGACCCTTGCGCTCGACTACTTTGAAGGGCCCCGTTCACTTGTCTTGCAGGGCGCAGGGTTCGGTGGGGGACATCACCCATACCTGCTGCCCAGGTTCAAATTCGATGGAGGAGGCATTCCGGTCATACCACTTTTTCATGTCCTCTTGACTGGCCTCTAGGTTGGCTTTTGCCAGCTCTCTGAACCGCCGGGTCTGGTTGCGGAGGGTTAGGAGGTACCGGAAGACATCTGGTGGGTTCTTGAGAGGGGGCATCTCCCAGCCTTCCTTGACTAGGCTGAGCGGCCCCCGTACTGGGTGTCCATACAGCAGTTCAAACGGGCTGAAGCCCAGGGACTTCTGGGGGACCTCTCGATATGCGAAGAGGAGGCACGGCAGCAGCACATCCCACTGGCGACGGAGGGGCTCTTCCAACCCCCCGATCATCCCTTTGAGCGTGCGGTTGAACCGCTCAACGAGTCCGTTTCCTTGAGGGTGATAGGGGGTCGTGAATCAGTAGGTAACCCCGCACTGTTGCCAGAGGGACTTCATATATTTAGAAATAAAGTTCGTGCCTCTGTCGCTGACGACTTCTCGGGGGAAGCCCACACGGGAGAAGATCCCCATTAGAGCCCGGCCGACTACCGGGGCTGTCACAGTTCGCAGGGGGACAGCCTCGGGGTAGCGGGTGGCGTGGTCCACTAGCACCAGGATGAATCGATGGCCTTGTTTTGTACGCGGGTCCAGGGGCCCCACGATGTCGATCCCGACCCTCTCGAACGGGGTGGTGACCACGGGAAAAGGTTGCAGGGGGGCTTTTAGTTTGCGGCCGCTCTTTCCACTGGCTTGGCACGTGGGGCAAGATCGGCAATGCTGGTGTACATCGTTCCTCATTTTGGGCCAGAAGAAGTGGGTCACCAGACGACTGTAGGTTTTATCTTGACCCAGGTGTCCCGCCAGGGGGACGTCGTGGGCCAGGTTTAGCAGAAAGTCTCTAAAACGGAGGGGCACCACTAGTACTCGGCTGGCCCCCAGCTCCGCGATTCTTTGCTCACTGTACAGCAGATCATTGTCCCAGTAGATCCAGTGTGTTCCGGAGGTATCCCCTGCGCTTTGGGCGAGTGCTTGCTGGCGGAGTCCCTCGAGGGAGGGACAGGTCTTCTGTTCTTGGCGAAATTGTTCTTGCGTGGGCCCCCCCTCTTGAGGCCACTGGTCGAGGTTAGCGAGGTTTGGAGGTTGAGCTGGTTCTGGGAGGACGTCACGGTCGGTGGTTTCGGCCGGGGCGACCGGAGGCGGCGGCGCCGGCCATTCGGGTTCCTCTGGGCGGGGGTTGGCACGGGCGGCCATGGACCGGGTGGTGACACACGCCCAGTCCGGGACGCCTAACATCCCCAGGTGTTCTCTTCGTTCTACGGCTGCCCACGGAGAGCTTTCAAGGTCATTCCCCAGGAGGCAGTCTACGGGGGCATCGTCTCGGACCGTTACCTTCAACATGCCGGTGACCCCTCCCCATTCGAAGGGGACGCAGGCCATCCGGCACAGACTTTCCGAGTTATCGGCGGAACGTACAGGGCAGAGAATGTTTGGTAGATACTGTTCTGGGGTCACCAGGTGACAGCGGACGGCTGTTACACTGGCCCCGGTGTCACGAAGGGCTTCGGCCCGGCGTCCATTGATGCTCACCCATTGGCTGTACTTCTGGGTGTTAGCGGGTAGGGGGACCCGCGGGACCATGTCTTTCCCCCCTAAGCAGGCTAGAGCCATGGCGACTGGCTCCCATTCTTGATGTTCCTGTTCATATTCCTCTTGTTCCTCTGAGATCTGTTCCTCCCCCAGAGCAGCAGCGGCGGCTACTTGGCGGGGTCTTGGGCTCTGGTACTGGGGGCAGTTTGGGTCGTTTGCATAGTGGCCGACTCGTTGGCATCGATGGCACGTAACATTGGCTCGGTACCCCGGTCGCGCCGGGGTGCTGCCCCGGTTGGCCGGGGGGGTGGTGCTGGTAGCGGGGGCGACCGGGGCGTTGTCTCTTCCTCGTCCTTGGCCCCCTCCTCCTCCTCCTCGGGGACGGTGCTGACCATTGTTGTTCCGGTTCTGTTCGTAGGACCCATTCCGGCCCACTCTGGTGATTTCCCACCGGTCAGCTTCGGCTGCGAGCTGCCGGGGATCCGTTAACTTGCTGTCGAGGAGGTGCTGGCGGAGTTCAATGAAGCAATTGTTCGACAGGTGCTCCCATACCATAAGATTGAACAGTTGTTCGTAGGTTGTGACCTTGCTTCCTTTGATCCAGCCCTCGAAGGCTCGGCTAAAATAGTTTACATAGTCCACCCAAGTTGTACCCGGGATGCGGGTGCAGTCTCAGAACCTCTGACGGTACATCTCGGGTGTGAGGCCATAGCGAGTGAGGAGTGCAGCTTTCATATGGTCATAGGAGGTCATCTGGTGGTCCGGGAGCTGTAGCAGGGCGTCGCGGCCCTCATTGAGGAATCTCCCCCATAGACCGGCTCCCCAATCGCTTCTATCGATCCGGTGTGCAGTCATAGCGATTTCATAGGCCTTAAACCATTGCTGGATGTCGTCCTCTCGGAAGTATTCTCGAACGACATCCTTGGGGATGTGTACCTTTTTCTCCGTTGTCCCTGGGGTGTGGGGTTGCTCGGACACCCCTACTTCTTTATTCTGCTTGCGTAGGTCGATCTCAGCTAGTTTTCGCTCGTGTTCATATGCCAGTCTCTTTTCCTCGAGCTCCCTTTGTCTCTGTTTCTCCTCTCTTTCTTCTCGGAGACGCAGGTGCTCTAAGTTGATTTTTTGTTCGGCCAACTTAAGTTCAATGTCCATTTTGAGCCGGGCCATTTCCAGCTCGTGTAGTCTGGTTTTTTCTCGTTCCTGGATCTCGTCTTGCGAGAGACCCGTTCTTCGCTCTTCAGGGGCCGTGGTGGTTTTTGCTGCGATGCTTTGATCAAAGGTTCCGGCAGCCCCGGTTTCTGCCCAAGATTCCAGGGCATGCTTAAAATCGTCTTTGGTACTTAGTCCGGTGGTAGCGATACCTAGTTCGATGCAGAATTGTTTTAGTTCACGATGGCTGTACTCGTCCAATTTCTCCATCTGGAATTTCTCGGTTGCTCCGCTTTCTTTAGTCGTCATCGTGATTTCGTCGTGGGGTAAGCTACTCTCTGTACGATTATGCGGTGATTCGGATCGCGCCGCTGGCCACCAATGTTAGACGGACCGGGAGGGTCGGCCGAGGATAAGGGGAGAGGTCTCCGGGGAGAGCCGTCTCCAGCGATCGTACAGACAAGTAACTTCCCCCCCACAGACGGACACCACACAAGGGTAAAGTTCAACGAGACTTTATAGGCAATTCTCTAAGTACGATGGAATGGTACAAGGAGGTCTGGACTCAGGGGTCCCCTCGATTCTGGTCTCTGGTTTGGGAAAAAGGGTAGCGGGACAGTCTTGTTACCAAAAAGGTGGAAATAGCTCTCAATCCTCGAGCTCGGCGTTCTAGATGATCGGGCCGCGGCGGAGCCAGCAGGTCCCGAGATGGACGGAGGAAACGACGGTCCGCGGCGGAGCCAGCAGGTCCCGATGAGATGATGGTTGCAAACGGTCCGCGGCCACGCCAGCAGGTCCCGACGACGAAGGATCGGAAGGTTACGAAGGTTGTGGCAGCGCCAGCAGGCAAGACAAAGGTGCACAAGGCAGAGCTACGGCAGCGCCGGTAGTCCGTCAAGGATGAGTTCTTCTTTGCGTCTCTCGACTCCAAGATACAACTGCCCTCCTGCTCTGGAGCTGCCCCAGTTATAGGGCTGATGTTCTTTGATGTCCGGACCCTCGCACCTGGAGGTCGGGAGGTCCGGGATGAGGGTGTCCCGACACCCAGCAGGGGGGTGGAGCCAGCGCCCGGGGAGGCGATGGCCGGGCGGCACTTGGCGGGGGAGAGCCATCGACACCTCTTTCTCCCATTGACTTGCCAAGTAGCCCGCTCACCTCCTGGGTGGATGGTGGTGCCGGGATGTCTGAGGCCTGGCTAGGCCCAGGGTTGAGGTCGATCGGGGGCCAGGCGGCCTCGTGGTGGAGTGTCCAAGATGGCGTCCCGGATGGGCGCGCGGGCCAGCAGTGGATCGGGCCCACGAGGTCGATATGTTCGAAGGCAGGGGTCCCTGAGGGGACGGGGGACGTGCAATGGTGGTGTGTGGTACTTGCGTGACCGGGCTCGGGCCTGGTCGGGCCGGGGGAGAGCGGCCCTTCATGTGGCCTGTCCAACACCCCCCTTGACCCGTGCGACCCCCCATCACCACCCACCCCGCGCAAATAATGCCAGCCGCGACTGGCACGTATCTTATGTGCAGTTGAACCCTGGCAGGCAGGATAGCATTAATGGAATTGGTTGTCCTACTAACGTTTTAGTATCCCTTCAACAACTCTCTGTATGGCTAACATGGGAAATCTTCACCTTGCCATACGATCAGGGTAACTTTCATGAACCAAATTTTACGTATTCTGCACCCCTTGGTTTGCAACACCGACAACTGAGGGAAATAGCTTGTCACCTACCTCCCCCCCCCTCCTTTAAAGCCTTGTTGTATACAAAAAATAGTACACATGATTTCTGAAACAGATACTGTCCACAGTAATGTATCAGCATCAAAAAATTACACTCAAAGAAACACAGTTAAACGTTTATCACCAAACTTCACTTCAGCATTAGTGGCTATTCCCGCCAAAGAACTTTAAGCCTATTACACAAACTTCCCCAAGAGATCCCTTAGCCAGCTACAAAACATTGCCAACGTTTTTGAATGCATCCTACTGGAAATGTTTCTCTAGGACAGACTTCGGTCAGTCTGAAAGGCCGCCTGTTCTACATTTCCACTAGAAACCCCCTCATTTTGTGGGTAACATTTCTTACCAACAGAACTCCTATAGGTTGTATTACATACCAATACAAATCCATGCACTCTAAGGTTTCAAACCTTTAGTTAATCTTGAGATAAATGGAATCTTGTGTTAGGACACTTTCAAAAACAGATCGGGCCTACCGTTTACAACTGGCAGTTTCACCTAATAGACCGCACATCATACACTAGGACTAGGTTCCTTCATAGAGTGTATCCCACTCTGCTCAGTCTGATGAGGTGGCCTAAGGAAATACGCGCAGGACTGTGGTGCTGAATTTTTTTCATCTAGCGTGGTGGTGTCCACCATAGTAACTGTCTTCAAGTACTCACTAATTTTTTATAACAAATTAGCTATCCCATTATACCAGATAACCTCCCCCCCCCCCCCCGTCCTCCCAGCCTCCCCAGGCAGTAGTGGATGCCACCCAATGCGGGTGGAAGGAAAGGGGGGGGGGGGGGGGGGGGGGGGCAGAAGAGCGGGGTGAAGAAAAAAATAAAATTGCACCTACCTTAATACCGCCGGCCACCACCTCACCATCCTCTGCAGCAGGAAGCACCCAGCCTCACAGAATCCCCTGGCCAATCAGGACGCTACCTCCCAGCAGCATTGCAATTGCTCTGAGCGCCATGGTTTGGTGCTCGGATGCGGACTAGCAGGCTGGGCATGTTCTCCACCCAGGCTGTATAATGGAGCCTGTGGAGGACATGCAAAGTGAGCATGACTGTTTGGCCGGTCTGAGACGGCCAGTCAAAGAGTCATGCACACTTAAGGTGCAGCCACCACTCCTCCCTGTGATGCCAGGAGTCCAGCCCCGCATTGCCTCAACAAACCAGGCTTCAACTGCAATAACGATATAAAATAATGGAAAGTTATCAATTTATTTTTTGTGTTGAGCTTGCAGTTGAAGCAATGGGGCGACACTCCACCGCCTTCACGGAGGAGCCGCTGCTGCAGAGTGCTTACCTGTTGGGATTTGTTAAATATATTCATGTCTGCATCAAGAATTTCATCGCTTTGGCACTGCTGCTAGCGAAATAAGTCTGCCAACCATTAGGGGTGTGGACCCAAAACGTACCCAAGACAAATTACTTGAAAATCGAATACTGCAACGAGCAGCTTAAAGATATGGAGAATCACTATCAACCTACGAGTGTCCCAGAGACATTAAGTGGCACTAAACATTTACTTTGCTGCGTCACTGACAGTGTTCCTAACTATAAACAATTAAAGAGTAACCGCTTATAAACACATTCATAGCCTAAATTGCCAGCTGTTAGATTTATGTATCGACTATTGTGGTATGATATTTGAGGTAATTCATGCTATTGACCCCTACTGTACGTGCTCAACGTCGCAGTTGCGTCACCAAGTGTGCTAGCGTAGTGCTGTAATGTATGTTTTGACATGTGAATGTTTTGCATTACAATTAATAAATTATAAAAAAAACGCTTACAGAAGCTAGTGCCGGGGCTTATAAACTCAAATACAGCATGACTGGAAATAAACTGAATAATCACCTAATGCCATTACATCCAAGCATAAGACTGGTTGCAGAAATAAAATGACAGTACCAAATAACGGTACATTGCAAACCTGGGCACATATCCTGTTTCATAAGTGTCAGGATGCAGCTCCAAGGTTGGGTATATTTGGGAGGTGAGCGAGACAGGATTTATTTTCACCAAAAATTAAAACAGTACAAACCACAAGTCCAATAAACCTACTACCCTTGGATCCCACGCATTTTAGCCACGTGTTTGGAGATATTAATTTGTTGCCTTAGTTCTGCCAACACCATTTTATACACACCGAGCACGGGGATTTGAGGCTATGCGATATTGCACCTATCCACTAGTGTCACATTTATATCTGCAAATTTTAGGTGCTAAGGACAGGAGATCCAAAACCCCTCGATCTCCCTAAGACTAAAAAGTCTCAAACAAACATAATTCTCCACAATGTCCAGCACTCTTTAACAAAGTAAGAATGATCTATTTCTGTGCAATAGTCACGACAAAATTTGATACACAGTATTAAATCACAATATTTCATTCAGTAAATCCTGGTAAATCATGAGTCTTCAGTGGACGAGTGATAAGTTCTTTATTTGTTTCAAAAAATCTGAATTCTGTCTTCATAAAAACAAAGTTGTACCCAACACCATTGTTAATGAGCGTTTCATTGGATTTGCAATGTGCTTTTATCTGAAAATTACATGTCTAATGAATTATTAATACTTTTTTTAATTGGGCTTGAAATATAGGCTTCTTTCTTTCTGTCTTTTTCTCCTCTTTGTTTATTTGAATGACAATTTTGTAGTTTCAATTTGTAGTTTGCTCTTGAAATTGTGTACCTGAACCTTCTGTTTGGTGTTACTATAATTTGTCCCTGGTTCAGGGGTATTGGACAGCCTGTCGTTAACGACGCAGCTAATTAAGTGCCACAGTGGTATTATGGGAAGAGTATTTATGTTGCATTGAATTGAGTGTAATTATGTGACATGTAATTATGTGGTACTGAGTGGTATTATGTTGAGTATTTATGTTGCATTTAGTAGAGTAAAATTATGTGGCACTGAGTGGTATTTAGAGTGTATGATGCATTGAGTGCAGTGTAATTATGTAGCATATAATTATGTGGCACTGTGATATTATGTGGAGTGTATTTATGTTGCGTAGAGTAATTATGTGGCACTGAGTGGCATTATGGGGAGTGTGGTTTTTTTCAGTAGAGTAATTGTGGCATGTAATTACGTGGCACTGAGTGGTATGTGGAGTGTATGTTGCATTGAGTGCATTGTAATTATGTTGCAAATAGTTATGTGGCACTGAGTGGTATTGTGTGGTGTGTTGCTTTTAGTAGTGTAATTATGTGGTGGGTAATTATGTGGCACTGAGTGGTATTATGTGGTGTACTTGTGTTGCATTGAGTAGAGTAAATGTGTGTAATTATGTGGCACTGAGTGGTATTTAGAGTGTATGATGCATTGAGTGCAGTGTAATTATGTAGCATATAATTGTGGCACTGATATTTGGAGTGTATTTATGTTGCATTGAATAGAGTAATTATGTGGCGTGTAATTACGTGGCACTGAGTGCTTTGTGGAGTGCATGTTGCATTGAGTGCATTGTAATTCTGTAGCAAATAGTTATGTGGCACTAAGTGGTATTGTGTGGAGTGTATGTTGCATTTAGCAGTGTAATTATGTGGTGGGTAATTATGTGTCACTGAGTGGTATGTAGAGTGTATGTTGCATTGAGTGCATTGTAATTATGGAGCAAATAGTTATGTGGCACCGAGTGGTATTGTGTGGCGTGTATTTATGTTGCATTGAGTAGTCCAATTATGTGGCGTGTAATTATGTGACACTGAGTGGTATTGTGTGGAGTGTATGTTGCATTAATTATGTGGCACTGAGTGGTATTTGGAGTGTATGTTGCATTGAGTGAAGTGTAATTATGTAGCATATAATCATGTGGAACTGTGTGGCGTTATGTGGAGTGTATTTATGTTTCATTGAGTAGAGTGCAATTATGTGGTACTGAGTGGTATGTGTGCTGTATTTGTTTCATTGAGGAGAGTAATTATGTGGTGTGTAATTATGTGGCACTGAGTGGTATTATGAGGAGTGTATTTATGTTGCATTAAATAGAGTAATTGTGACGTGTGATTATGTGGTACTGGGTGGTAATACGTGGCCTGATTTATGTTGCCTTGAGTAGAGTAATTATGTGGTGTGTAATTATGTGGTATTATGGGGAGTGTATGTTGTATTCAGTAGTGTGTAATTATGTGGCGTGCATTTATTTTGCATACAGTAGTTTAATTATGTGGTGTGTAATTATGTGGCACTGAGTGGTATTATGTGGTGTATTTGTTTAATTGAGTAGGGTAATTATGTGGCACTGCATTGTATGTGTGGTGTATTTGTTCCATTGAGTTGAATGTAATTATATGGTACTGGGTAGTATTGTGGCGTGTATTTATGTTGCATTGAGTAGAGTAATTATGCAGTGTGTAATTATGTAGTATTATGGGGAGTGTATGTTGTATTCAGTAGAGTAATTATGTGGTGTTTAACTTTCACATAGTGGTATTATGTGGAGTGTATTTATGTTGCATTGAATACAGTGTAATTGTGACGTGTGATTATGTGGTACTGACTGGTATTATGTTGTGTATTTATGTTACATGGAGTAAAGTAATTATGTGGTGTGTAATTATGTGTCACAGTGATATCTGGAGTGTATGTTGCTTGAATGCAGTGTAGTTATGTTGCATTGAGTAAATATGTGGTGTGATGTGGCACTGAGTGGTATTTTGTGGAGTGTATGTTGCATTCGGTAGGGTGTAATTATGTTGCGTGTAATTATGTGGCACTGAGTGGTATTAGGAATGTATGTTGCATTGAGTGCAATGTAATTATGTAGCATATAATTATGTGGCACTGTTATTATGTGGAGTGTATGTTGCATTGAGTAAGTATGTGGCGTGTAATTATATGGCACTGAGTGGTATGGGGAGGTCTATGTTGCATTGAATGGAGTGTAATCGGGACGTTAATTATGTGGTACTGGATGGCATTATGTGGGGTGTATTTTGTTGCATTGAGTAGGGTGTAATTATGAGGTGTGTAATTATGTGGCACTGAGTGGTAATATGGGGAGTTTATGTTGCATTGAGTGGTGTAATTATTTAGCAACTACTGTGGTATTGTGTGGAGTGTTGCATTCAGTAGAGTAATTATGTGGTGAGCAATGTGGCACTGAGTGGTATTTGGAGTGTATGTTGCATTGAGTGCAGAGTAATTATGTAGCATATAATTATGTGGCACTGAGTGGTATTTTGTGGAGTGTATGTTGCATTTAGTAGAGTGTAATTATGTGGTGTGTAATTATGTGGCACTGAGTGGTATTATATGGAGTGCATTTATGTTGGATTGAGTGGAATAATGTAGCATATAATTATGTGGTACTGAGTGGTATTATGGGGAGTGTATGTTTCTTTCAGTAGAGTAATTATGTGGTGTGTAATTATGTGGCACTGAGTGGTATTATATGGAGTGTATTTAAGTTGCATTGAGTAGAGTGCAATTATGTGGCATGTAATTATGTGGCACTGATTATTGTGTGGAGTGTATTTTGCATTCAGTAGAGTAATTATGTGGTAAGTAATTATGTGGCACTGAGTGGTATTTGGAGTGTATGTTGCATTGAGTGCAGTGTAATTATGTGGCACTGAGTGGTATTGTGTGGAGTTTGTTGCATTCAGTAGAGTAATTATGTGGTGTAATTATGTGGCACTTGGTGGTATTAGGAGTGTATGTTGCATTGAGTGTAGTGTAATTATGTAGCATATAGTTATGTGGCATTGAAAGCAGTTATGTTGCATTCAGTAGAGTAATTATGTGGTGTGTAATCAAGTGGCACTGAGTGGTATTTGGAGTGTATGTTGCATTGAGTGCGGTGTAATTATGTAGCATATTTATGTGGCACTGAGTGGTATTGTGTGGAGTGTATTTTGCGTTCAGTAGAGTAATTATGTGGCGTGTAATTATGTGGCGTGTAATTATGTGGCACTGAATATTTGGTGTATGTTGCATTGAGTGCAGTGTATTTATGTAGCATATAATTATGTGGCACTGTGGTATTATGTGGAGTGTATTTATGATGCGTAGAGTAGGTATGTGGCGTGTAATTATATGGCACTGAGTGGTATTATGTGGAGTGTATTTATGTTGGATTGAGTGGAGTGTAATTATGTGGCATGTAATGTGGTACTGAGTGGTATTATGGGGAGTGTATGTTGCTTTCAGTAGAATAATTATGTGGCATGTAATTATGTGGCACTGAGTGATATTTGGAGTGTATGTTGCATTGAGTACAGTGCAATTATGTAGCATATAATTACGAGGCACTGAGTGGTATTGTGTGGGGGGCCTCCGGCCACATACCGAGAAGAAAGGCTCTGGCAGTAAGTAATAAATCAATTTGTGCAGAAACTGTGCACAGCAACAGACAGCACCACAGAGAAGAGGTTGAATGTCTGCCATACTTTCAAGTAACCCAGAAAAACAAGATGAACAGCGACCACCATCTGTTTATGATCCTTCAGTGAACCTAATTGATATGCAAATTCCCTCACCTGTAGGCGTTGCACTTTATCAAGGTGACCACGTCCAACAGTGTGGCACTGCCAGGCTGCAGTGCAATGACAGACCTTTACGCAGAGGACTCTAGTTTCTCGGAATCTTAAACTGTATTATCCGATTGGGGCGGGGAAGCGGTGTTATTGTACATTTGTTGAAACCACTTGACACACGGGCCTGGCAGACCCAGCTGTTCTACAAAAATTTGGGAGCCGAGTTAGTACCGTATGCCACGGCATCGAAAAGAATAGCATAATAAGAGTGACAAGTGCCTTGAACCAACGCCAATCAATCCACAGTAGACACCAAGGCATGGATGCCCTGGCTCAACATTAGGATTGCTTGAATGTACACCGCTTTACTCCCGGCTCTATTTCCTACCCTGGATACTCCTAGACCCTGGGGAGGGAACTCCCAATCTTTCAATATCTTAACATTGATAAGACTGTCTAGAGGATGCACAAACTCAGAGTACTTGGAAAAACTATATTTTTGGGGCAGCACTGAAGTTGTTTGAGAGAACTAATTTTACAGATCTGAAAAAGGATTCATAACTATATACAAGCATTTTTTTTTAGATCGAGTCTATCCTAAACTAGGACGAGCAACTAGTTGCTTAGAGGATGTGCATTCTTCATGCCACCGCAGTTTATGGCCCCGAAGAGGACAAAACGGCAACATGAGATATTATGCCGGTGCGTGCCAGTATGTTAATGCCCAAGTCTACTTACACCAGACATGAAAATCTACGAAACGGGAGGGTGACACATGAGTTCAGATTAAGTGCCACAAGCCTTCAAGGAGCAGGATGCCGAAAGAATATTAACTATGCCAATGAAATACCAAACATGTTTATTTACAAGTGCTAAGCCATTCTACAGTTCACTGAATCCGATAAGCGTGTCCCAGTAGTCCATGCTTGAATAAAAGCCACGCTGCACTACAGAAAAAAGTGCAAGTAATACAGTCATACTTTCATCTCGCTGTTACGTTCCCCGTCATGAAAAGAGTTATGGTAAATGCGCACACTTCAATCGGTGATCGCTCTTCGCCCTGCTAGCACCAGGTGACATGTTGCCAGTTGTCGTTTCGAGCACATTACTCATGCTACGGAATACGTCGTGGGGGACGGAAGCCCCCTCAGCCACGCCCGTGATACGGGAGCCCACTCAACGAAGCCTCAGAACAGAAGAGCTGTGCTTACCGGACTGCGGACAGTCTGCGGGAGCCAGCCGATCCGGAGCCATGCTCTGCTACAGAGGAGACGCCTGATCCACGAGCACCGCCCCCTGCTCTTGGGAACGTGTCATAACACTGGCCTATCCCGGAGTGACAGGTCCGGAGAAAACCCTGCGTTCAGCCGTCGCGCACTAACCACGAAGTACACATGCCTGGGAGGGGGTGGGGAGGGAGGAAACGGCGCTTAGGGCATACACGAGGTTGTAGCGAAATGAAGGGTCGACCGAAAAAGCAGGGGACACAAGATCAATGTCGCGCGATAGTGGGTCACAGCAGTCTCAAGAAGGCGGTGTATTTCGGGCAAAAAGGGGGCGCGGGAAAAGCAATGTCTGAAAGAGAAAGCTATTGCGCAATGAATGGGCGGCAGGGGGTGAAGGGGTGGGGCCCGTGACGGAAGAAGAGAGCAGGCAATGGAAGACAGGACAGCTACGGAACAAGGGAGGAGCTACACAAGTTAGACCAGAATGGGAGGAGAGCGCCAACAGAGGACTGGAGGAGAGGGCACACACAGAGGATAACTGCGAGGATAGAAGGAAATACAAAAGGAGCACAGAGAGCGGGGCTCGACGATCACTAACGGGACAGGAATGGCAGATACGCTAGAGGTGGGGACAAAAAAAAGCTCCAATATACGAGAATCATCAGTAGATTAAGAAACAAGTATTTGCAATGCAATAGGTCTCACATTTACGAGAGTTTGAGCTATTGTCATTGAAAAAACAATGCCTTTTATTTAAGTGTTTTTAAAACAGATTAATAAAAGGCATTGTCATTTACAATGCCAATAAACTTGCAAATGTGAGACTTATTGCATGGCGAATGTGTTCGGCCCACGCTTGACCTCAAATTGGGGGGTGCTAATAGGATTAACAAACTAGGCACAATATGCTAGTCTTCCCAAATAAACTGGCTTGAAAAGGAGTTATTTTCGTCGTCTCACAGTAGCCTTGATCCCATCTGTTTTAAGCATTGTCAAAGCCAACAGGTCAGGGATTTGCATGCTAATGATATTGTAAATTTTTTTTTAAATCGAAGCATGCGTTGTAAAAATAGAAAAAATGTAACCCCTAAAGGTGGCCACCATATAAACATTTTAAAAAACACTGATATGGATGTCTTACTAGCGATTTTTAAGTCTAACGTGCCTGTGGCGATTTACTTTCTATCGCCTCTTTAAAGTTGCCCTTACAAAGTGTGTATAAAAGTGAGGGGAAAAAATTTAATTGGGTATTCTAAAGTGCAAGAACCTAAACAACAACTTTTTCTTTAAAGAACAGAAATCCGCACTTTGAAAGAGCTGTGTTCCCAAAGTGAAAGGAAACATTTTTAAGATGACGTGAACAAGGTGCACAAGCTTTGTGCGATAACTCACAAGAGCCAATACATCAAGTCGGCTGACTCAATGCCTCCTCTTGTAACATACCAATGGATAAAGCATTCTGACCAACGTCCCTTTATGTATATTATGTATTACATTTTTTGCAAAACTATAGTTAGGTGGAACCTTTAAATCCGTCTCAAAGCCCTAAAAATGGTTTCCCCATAGCTTACAATAATACTTCAGAGGTTTACCTAGGAGCGAGGTTTGAAAAACAGCCCATTTTTTCACTTCAAAAGTGGTTTGATCCCAGCCACAGCAAATGCACAGTGGTCTCTGTACTGAACGACCTCTACAGGTCTATTATGGAGGGCTCAAGGACCCGATTTCAAATCGCTCGGCTATTAACCACACATTTGTGATCATGGTTGTAGGATGCCAGGTCTACAGGCACAGTGCTGAAGTAAATAAAATCTTGCAATAAGGGAGCAAGCTAACGTCCTTATCCCAACAACAAGCTTGCTTTAATTCCATCATGCTAATCGGGTGCAGGCAACATCACTCAGGATCCAGGTTCGGTAAAATACCTGGCCACAAACTGATGGCGGTCCACCAACTTTCTAAAACGATTTGCCCAACCAAAAAGTAACTTCTGACGACCTCAGGCATGGTCTCTTGTTGCGATGGAACCTGGATGTCAGTTAAGGAACCATGTTTCCATTGTTTGCTCATTGTTATAGCCTCGGGACTATCCCCTACTAATGGAAGGGAAGTGTAATAGTCCCACTCTATAAAAAGGGCCCAAAAAATTCTCCATCTAGCTTTAGGCAAATCTCTTTGCTAGACGCAACAGGTAAATTATTTGCAAAAAGTATTTTAATCCATCTGCAAGAGTGGGCCTTTGAAAATAACTTAATCCCTCTTGAGCAATCGGGGTTTAGAAAGAATAGTGGAACGCTGGATAATATATCTGTTTTACAAACTCTCATTGATAAATATCCGGTGAGTCGTAGGTCCCCTTTGTATACTGCTTTTATCGATTTCTCCACAGCGTTCGATAGGGTGGACCGTGGGACGCTGTGGAGGAAATTGCTCGCTCTGGGTATACCGGGGAACCTGTTGCGTATAATAATAGCATTGCACTCAGCCACTTGGACTCAAGTCTTGTTAGGAGGGTCCCAGGGACTATCAAAGAAAATTCCCACTAATAATGGCTTAAAGCAAGGGTGCCTATTAGCCCCGTTGCTCTTTTCACTTTATATAAATGATTTGCCGAGCCGGTTAGGGGAATGTAAGGGGGACCCTCCTCAACTGGGTGACCTAAAGTTAAGCAGTCTACCATATGCAGACGATGCTTTAATAATGGATCTAACTCCAATTGGACTTCAGAGGCGATTGACGGAACTGATTAGGTACACTAAAGAAAACTTTTTAAAAATAAACATTTCAAAGAGCAAAGTGATGATTTTTAGATATAGTGGTTGTAAGGTGAGACCAAATTTGAAATGGTTTTTAGGAGACGAGAGAATGGAAATTGTAACATTTTATCAGTACTTAGGAAAAATCTTCACAAATAGGTGCTCTGCTAAAAGACATTTGGCCCACTGTAAAAGTAAAGCCATTTCGCAAGCAGCTGGTATTAATCGACTATCTGCAATGTGGAAAAAGACATTTCTCTCATACCATTGCGGTATATAAAATAAAGATTCCGCCCACATTAAATTATGCAATAGAAACTATTGAGGAAAGGGAGTGGGGTATATTTGAGAAGGTCGAAGGTAAAATTTGGCGCCAAATATGTAACTTAAATTCTTCTGCGCCCATTGCAGCACTTAGACTTGAATTCGGTCTTCTATCAACATATGTGCTCTCGATGGCAGCTTGCTTGCGGTGGTGTAATGCTTTGGTGAATGGGCAGGAGAATTTACTAAGGGCTGCATTGCACAAGGACATTTTTGAAAATTTGTTAATGAAAAGTGTAACTTTTAGGAACTTTTTAAAATCGTTAAATATTTTTGAACTTGATTTGGAAAATGTACTCCGTTTAGAAAAGTCATCCTTAAAGATTGTTATTAAAAAATCTATATACATGATCTCCTGCAAAAGAGATCAGCAGTCATGTACTATGAATGGAAGACTTGATTGCATTTCAGAGAGTTGTATTGTTAAAAAACCTCAGCCATACGTTTTTTGGAATGTGTATCATGGAGCACGTCGAGTGCTCCTTTTACTGAGACTGAACATTCTCCCACTAAGGATTGTGACAGGTGCCTGGGAAGGTATTCCCAAAACTGAAAGATTTTGCAGTCTATGTAATGGTGGTGTACAAGATCTTAATCATGTTTTAATTATATGTCCGGCACTCCATTTTGTCCGTCGCAAATACTTAAGGCTTGGTTTTCTTCAGTATAATATCTCTACGGCAGTACAGGCTCGTAATTTCCTCATGTCCCCTCCATCTGAATTGATGTGCTATAAAATATTTTGTTTTTTTAAAGAATTTTTAAATGTCTATTGAAATTGGTATGGGTTGTGAGAAGTTCGGGATCTTTAAGGAATGTTCATGTTTATCTAATCAATTTTTAAGTTGACTTATTTCGAAGCACTATAGACACTTTAAAAGACCCGTAGGAGTAATATTTTAATCATGCCCACACTACTGTTACAGTATCTGTAATAATGATGTTATATTTTGTTAGATTTTTTTTTATGATGTATTTTTAACTCTTCTTCTTTTCCTTTTGATGCGCTTGCACTTATTCATGGTTCTCTCTTTTTAATGGTCACTTACAAAGCAAATCAAATATTGACATTCTGGGACTCTTGAAATTGTTTTTTCTGGTGATAAGTGTACTTGTTCCGTTAAAATCAAGGTTAATGCTATATCATGCCTCTTATTGTGACACTATAGATTAGTAATAATTGCTATATAAGTAAGGAAAACTGGGTAAAAAAATGTTTTCGTTCTTTTTGTAATGGTGTTTTTGATATTAACTTCTTGGTATTAATAAGTGTAATTCTGAGAAAGATTTTTAACTAATATGATGTGTATAAGTTGATTTATATTCTGTATTTTATGTGGAATTCCTTGGAATTCCAAATCATAAATAAATAAAACTTTGAACTTTGAGTTAAGGAACCTACACCACTGCTGGCCAAGTCAGTCTAATTTTGCATTTACAAGGACTCCAACCAGCTTTAAGATTTGGAGGCGACCAAAGCTGTCCTTACCTCCTCCATGGGAGAATTTTGAATCCTTGGGAAAAATACTCCACTTTATTGAAATACATGTACCTTAGCCATAAGGCCCTGATTAAATCCAAGCTAAACATCCTTTTATGCCACTCTTATGATGGGCTATTTTGAGTTCACATCGGTTTGGTTCTCAAGTTTTTCAGAAGTATAAGGATTGTATAGAATTGTGGCTCAGATCTACAGATTACCTTTTGATCACATGGTCTGGAACACCGGAATTTCTGATTTTATTAGGATAATGATGCCCCCGGGTCCTAAAACTTACACATACCATAGCAGAGAGCCTACTTTTTGGATCTAAAAGTAAAGGTCACTAAATGAATAACCGTTTTTTTGCCAGAAGGAAACTGCTTCTAATTCTGCCATACATGCAGTCTTTGCATGTTTCACCCCGAGTGAGACAGGTGTGCCCAGACGTGGGTCCGTGCTCTCCATGCCATTGGCGACCAGCTAGACTGGCGGATGAGGTGAAAACCCGAAACCGGTCCCAGGATGCTCGTTTCAAGTTCAGGGAGGATCTGGCCTGGCAGTGCGAGCTGGACTGTTCCCATGGGGAGCATGGTAAAGACGGATTTGCATATGTCTAGGTTTACACTGGAATGGCATGGGGAAAAAAAAAAATAAAATTAGGCCCAGATCTCTGTACTGGGTGAATGTTCGACATTGTTCAAATTCTGTCAATCAATTGTTCTTTCTGCAGTACCATTAAGGCCATACCCTAGAGGTTCACCTGAGGTAAAACAAAAAAACAAAAAAAATGCACCGATGCTCAGTATAGGGAAGGGGCTGATAAGACTGAGTTGAGGTTCATAAATAGAGGTTACACCAAAAATAAGTTGGTAGGCCAGATTGGAAGGGGACCCGAAAGACAGCTCTTCTTTACTCAACAGTAGTGAGGTTGAACCCACCTCTCTTCCATTGGCTAGCTCCATAAATAGAGGCTAGCCATTGGAAGAGAATAATGCCAATCATTGTCGGAGTGGATTGGTGGGCGTTTGTGTTTCTTTGAGCCCCGCCCCCATTTTACCGCCATGGGGCGGTGGGCGTTTGTTTTTTTGTTTTTTCCAAGCCATGTTTTTGTCATTTGGAAAGTGTCTGTTGTACGGATGGGCTGCGCGATTTCTGTTGCTGATTCTTTTGCGAGTAGGTAACCCAGTGTCCTGTCGTTTCCTTTATCGTCGTGCATGGCTGTCGTCTTTGTGCCGGACGTCTCCGTGTTATGTTGTGCGTGGCTGTCGTCTTCGTCCCCTGTCGTCTCCGTGTACCGTCGTGCTTGGCTCGTGGCTGTTGTCGGTCTTCCGTCTTGCCCGGTATGTATGCTCCTTTTTTTGTGATTAAGGTAAGGCATCTGTTTATATTTAAATTAGAGAGGGTGCCTACCCCTAGTTTGCCCCCGCTGCCTGAACCGGAAGTCAGGCAGGCCGAGGGCGGGACTGCGGGACCACAGGAAGAGGCTTGGAGCCCACCCCGACTCCTCTGGAAGCTGCCGTGTCTGGAGAGATACTGCCGCTTCTTATGGTATGCAATGTACAGGGATAAAATAAGATGACTAGAACAAGTGGGAGCATGTATAGACAATTAGAAAGTGTGATGAAAAATATCCAGCTATATACTAAGTTAGGATTCTAATGCTAAACATCTTAAAGGTTGGTTTACATCTACAGAGAAGACATTTGAGGGACAGTAATCGAGAATTAAAACCTCAACAAATGGAAGACTAATAGTAACCTTATATACTTTAAAACCCACTGGTCTTAGCTTAGGGGAGGATCTGTATTGGCCCTTGAATAACAGCGTTGTTTCTCCCCTATCTCCTATCATTTATGCCTCATATGTTAATTTTCAATGACCGGTTTGGCTTTAAAAATCTTAAGTCCATCTCTTCCTGAACCTCTACTCAACCCCCACTGCAGCTTTGTATTTAGCGAGTATTTATTATTTTGCAGTTACATTGGTCATCTATGCTGTTTTATTCCTATTTCTATATATGACTGGCATAGGCACATTTACATTATCAATTGCAGCAGACATATGTATTGCTTTCTGCTTTTTGATCAATTTGTATTGTGTATTAAATAGAATTAGCTGGAATGTGTAGCCCCTTTACTAATTTGTGTATGGCGATACATTATGTTGAATGTATCCAATATTGTAAAATTTGTGGGTTACATATCTATTTGTACATTCATTTAGTTTTTTTACTACTGCTGCACTTAATGTATTTATTAATTATGGCATTGTTTATTCCCATGAAGGAAGCACAAGATCTATCCCAGGGGTCGAATACAACAGGGGACGACGGGTTCAGACCCTCAATACAAGCATTGATGCCACCCCCTCTCACAAGCCCCCGACCCCCTCCCCCCCCAACCAAGTGCCAACCTAGAAAGGTGAGAAGTGCCAGAATACGTAGCATGAGCTCTTCAATGACAACAAGTAATAACTATGAGACACTGCTGCGTGGTGGGCAGGTACTGGAAGAGATGCCGAGATTTGTGACTAATAGTGTGATGGCTACACCACCCCATCTGAAATGGAAATTAAGTGGGATGCAAATTTTCCCCCTCCTCTTTACCCCACCATCTCACCTTTCCCACTACGACCTATCAGTTCTCATATATCCCTGTCCCCCTCCTACCCCCTTGTTCTTTGCTTTATTGCATTTTATGATGTTGAGTTTGTATGTTATCGCAACTACTACAGTGCGCATTTACATGGAAAAAGCGAAAATTAGTTTTTGTGATACATTGTTTTTAATGTAAACAACAAAAAAAATGTTAATTCCCATGAAATATCTAACAGAACTTTTTTTGTATTTCAAACTTTGTAATTGAGGCGACAGGTGATCAATTAGGCCAATTCAATGTTAAATGGGATTATAGTATTAGAATAATTTGCCTTGAGAAAGACCATGGAGGAGGGTTAATGAAGCTTTAATAGCACTCAGTGGCTCTAGATACCTATCCATTTACTTGGCCTTTCTTGCGAAGCTCATTTGTAATCGGCAACTGGTGTAAAACGCCACTACCGGTCTCACTAACATTTCTCCAGGTCTCTCCACTTAACCCCTACCATAGCATAGGAAGCATACGCAATGAGCCTCAGTTACATTGAGAGCTATTGGCATTGCAAATGAGAATGTTCGTTCAAATTATTTTACTCTAAAAAATATCCTAGCAGTAGCATAAGTAATAAAAAACAAGCATTTACAGTGCAATGGTCTCGGCAATATTATAGGTAGAGCTATTGGTATTGCTCATTATTGTTTTATCTTTTTTGTATCCCTAAATAAATGGCATTGTCATTTCTATTGGAATTAGCTTTTTTTGCATATGTGACACCTATTGCATTAGCAGAGAGAGAGTGAGGTAGTGATAAGAGAGAGTGAGGTATTGAAATAGAGAGAGTGAGGTAGATCGAGAGTGAGGTAGTGAGGGAGAGGGATGTTGTGAGGTAGTGAGATATAAGCATAGAGTGATGTTGTGATGTAGTGAGATAGAGAGAGGTAGTGAAAGAGTGAAAGTGAGTTAGTGAGATAGAAAGAGTGAGGTAGTGAGATAGAGAGTGATTTGAGGTAGTGAGTTAGAGAGAGAGAGTGAAGTTGTGAGCTAGAGAGTGAGGTAGTGAGAGTGAGGTAGTGATGTTTTGAGAGCCAATGGAGGAGAGACGGGGCAGGGAGGCGGGTTCTACAGCCCTATAAAGAAACATTAATTCTCCGACCCCAGACTGCGCAAGCGCAGCCTTTAGATCCTCGACCTAATAAAGTGGCCAGTCTGCAACACACGTACATATACATCTCTCCAGAGACATAAACTGAACCGAACACCTTCAAGTTCTTGAAAACCCAAGTTCACTCAAAGGCAGATGACCTCCCAGAATGGCCGCAGCGCTTGAAGTCTAACACTACAATATTAAAATAATGTGGGGAAAAACAAGACTGTACCAATGCTTGTCTGCAATACATGGATTTATTGTTACTTCTTCCACAGTACACCACGATGTCTAGAATTAATAAAAATGGATTTAACTCCGATCTCTTTAACGGAGAGGGGGGGGGGGAATGTTTGATTAATTTAAAATTCCGTCCATCATCTGTTGCCAGAGCACAATCTTCAGAAAAGAAGCAACTGCAAAGGAGGGCAGAGCCCGGGATGGCAGAGACGATGAAAGAGAACTGATTTAAACATATATACTGAATATTCTACGTGGCTTTAAAGCCAGTTCGATAGAAGTTATTTTTATTTGGTTGAAAATATTCCGTAGCTCAGGTCACCACAATAGTAAAAATAATAAATAAACAGAAACTGGTGAATGGGTCCAACGTCGGCGCTGGACACACACACAAACGCGCACACACACACACACACACACACACACACACACACACACACACACACACACAGGAAGCAGTTACCAAGATATGGATGGCTGTATTCTTTCCTGACACAGGTCTTAATGCCCGTTAATTGTGACTCTTCTTGTGTGTCCAATGCTGGCACACAAGGAGAGTCACTTCAGGCTTTTAGAAGTCCACCCAGTATGTAAATGAGTTCACTTCAGAGTCATGGCATTGCCACTGCAATGCCTTAGAAGCCAGGAGCCCGACCTTCCCAGTATGGAAGGCACTTTGAGAGGGCCTGGGCACGGGGCCAGGGTGGACCGGCTTTGTTTCGCTGCAGAGTTGCCCTCCCGTCCACTTTGGTACAAAGTGCTGAAGTTGAAAACTACCCAGAAGTGCTCGAGTTTTTCCTACCCATGCCTTTTTCATTGTTCGAACGTGTCTCCCCGGAAACGTGTCTGCGATTATCCATATTCACTAATTCCGAGGATGGGGGACTGACTCAACATTGTTCCTGTTCAGAAACAGTGTATGAGCTAAAAACAGGTAATGGAATGCGAAACTGACACTCCCAGGCTTTGACAACCGAAGTTCCATCGATAGCGCGTGTGACGGGCCCATGATCAGGCATAAAAGTCCAGTCACTATCCCCGGAAGGCTGGATGTTTAGCAACATTACCCAGAGGCATAACATTCGCCCTCCCCACAAACACTTCCAAGTCCGCATGTGCTCCGGTTACACCACACTCACTAAGGTGCCTCACATTCACCAGTGTGCAAGAGGTCTGTTCTCAAATGTCCCAACCACCACTTTAATGTAGCTGCCTTCTTCGCCCCCACCTCACCAGTCTACATGGCGCACCCGATTTTACTTAAGCATTTGGTCCCAGTGGATTGCATTTTTTTAGGTTAGGCCAGAGGCAGGTTTTGCTGTACCACCAACCTCATGTTTTCAAAAACATGTATAACAAATCCACACAGAGGACTTTGTCCGCCCTCTTCGCCCATTGGTCTAATCAAATGTCAAACACATTTTGTTTCCACCCCCAGAGACGCCGCGCGTGCCGAGCCGCTCCAAACTGGCTCTCTTCACCGTCAGTGAATGTGTCTTCCTCGTACGAAGCAACCCAAAAAGTAGCCTCATTCAGTAACACTCGCTGTGTAGTCTCCGTTACATTTATGTGCTACTTTCATGCACATAATTGTTAAGCGGCAACAGTTTTACTTAATACTTTGAAACGTTGTCGCACATATTTGCAATAAATCGAAGGACCCCAGTCGGGCAAGACCAACTGACTTCCCCTTTTCCTACAAAGCCACCCTGGAAGCACCTTCCAGCGGAGGAGGACGCGGTTCCGGGTGAAGCTGCAAGGGACTGACCACAAAGGGGATTGATGAGCTCGTGGCCTGTTGGTTTGACCCCGGGTACAGTGTCTCCTACAACAACAACGCCACCTAGTAATGAGGGGGTGGGACGGCGTTCCCTCGCGGGCCTTTGATAGACTCTTGGTTGGGGGCGGGGGTTATAGGTAGACACTTGGTGTTCGAGTGTACCTCTGCGGTGACCAGCAGGTCAGAGTCAACTGTCCATCCAGTAAGGCAGACTCGGGCTTGCATCCTGTAGGTGCTGCGCATCAGGCACAGAGCTAGAAAGACGAGGTACCCACTGACGTCAGCCTGACACATTGTAGCAGAGGCCAAAGAACCCACCATGAGGGCCGAGGAGGAGCTGTGTGTTCACCCGAGCACATCTCTACAGGCTCCCACACCAGACCGTGCGGAATGCACGAGCCCATCCGAATTTAGGCCAATGGCCTCTTTCCTAAGTTTACAGTGATGGCGGACGTTGTCACAGCTCAGCCTAGCACCTCTGGCTGCTTACTGGCACCTTCTCAATTTTATAGGACAGAGCTACACACTAAAAGGTTTCAAAGTTAGACTACAATATGTAGCAATGCTAAGCGCTATAAGTCTGATGCGAGCCTTTGGGCGCTCCTAGAACTTACAAACTTATGAGCGTGGGGGCTTTGGGTGCTCCGATTAGTCTCAGCCTAACAGCAACACACTCTCTCTCCATATTTTAGTGGGGTCAGCTGAGGGGTGATGCGCACACATGCGAGCCGGAGGAGCAACCACAAGCCTTCCTCCAAGCCCCTAAGAAGCCGGACCCAGCAAGCCGAGGCCACTGCGAGGGAGGCAGACATGGACGCTGCGCTCTCAAGAGCAGGAAGATCACTTGAGGGAGAGCAAGCGGAGCCCAGGAAAGACAATAATTCACCAAGGCCAGCTTGGATTGCAACCAAATGTATAAGAGGGGCGCTTGCTGTGTCTAGTGGCCGACACCAAGTAGCTGAGGGTGCAGGTCGAAGCCACAAGCACACGCACACGTTAAGAGCCGCGGTGCTTAACACTGAACATACAGAGGGCAGAATCCATTCCCCTGGGATACAGCAAGCGCCTAGAGGCTTTGATTCTGGTACTTCTGGCATCGCAGTTTAGGAACCCCGTGACTACAAAGCGACCCTGTAGAGGGATTGAAATAAAGAGGCGCTGGGAGCGTTCAAGGTCCTGCCATGAATATTAAAGTGCCTGGTAACTTGCTGCACGCAGCAAGCGCTGGACTTTTGCTGCACACCCCACTCGGGTGCATTAAAACACGCACCCGTTTCGCACTTTAGTTTCTAAATCTGGAAAAAAAAGTGTGCAACAACTGAAGTAGCCCTTCAGAGAAGTGGGAATATTTTGCTGTTTATACAGCGGGGTGAGCACCCGATGGGGGGGGGGGGGATCCCCACGACGAAACTTCCGGCGGCGGTGGTCGGCCAGAAATGGCTGCCTCAAAGCTTCCGAAATTTTTCGGATTGGGGGCGTGTTTTGCTGTCCTGAGTGACTGAAGACGTCACGAGCTAAAGAACAGCAAAACATACGCCCCCAAAACCGAAAAAGACGGAGCTTCTTTGGAGGGACGGCTCTCTCCTCCAATGGCTAGCCTCCATTTAGGAAGCCAGCCAATGGAGGGAGAGCCAAAAAGAGGGAGGGATAAAGCAGCCCTCTTACTGACAATAAATCTCGGACTTCCGGTAAATAACCGAGACCTAAAAATACAGGATCTGATAATAGACAAAGCAGCACCCGGAGGCAGCCTTGGCACGGCCCGAGGGAGACAATGAAACGCACAAAGGAAAAAACTACAAGCCAAGGCTGTGTCTCAAAGCACTCAAGATCTGCACCAACACGGACGGAGCTTGGAGGAGCAGCAAGGTGCACGTGCTTCAGAAGGAACTGAAGAGCACTCGGGGCACAAGAAACAGGCAGGGGGCAGCACAGGCAGGTTAGGGTAGTAGCAGGAGACAGGCAGAATGAGGAGAGGAGGCGCACGGTGTTGGCCCAGGAGTCAGGAGCGCCTGGATGCGAAAGCAGAGCAGTGGTGGCAGAGATAGGTGTACCACCTGGGGGGGGTGCCAATACTGCAGAATGCTGAGCGTCCTCCCCCAGATCTGCCCCCTAGCGAGGTGTACAGACTCCCACCAGTGGTCTGTTGCTTTATAGCTCAGTTTGTGTTTCAGAAGTGCTCCTCAGGCCGCGAGTGCGACACCCAAGCACATTCCTGACACCGGGTCTCAGCTGATCTAAAGAGACTTGAAGGCAACCAGGGGTAGGAAAGCCCCGGACTACAGACGAGTGGGACAGGACATCACACAGAGGGTCACAGAAAAGCAAACAAGTGATGAGTTGAATGTGTGAATGAGTATGTGACATAGGCGTGTGCAGAGTTGCTGGGGTTGCCCGGGGTGGGCAGGGGGCAGCACAGGCAGGTTCGGGTAGTAGCAGGAGACAGGCAGAATGAGGAGAGGAGGCACACGGTGTTGGCCCAGGAGTCAGGAGCGCCTGGATGCGAAAGCAGAGCAGTGGTGGCAGAGATAGTACAGTATGCACTATCAGAAGCAGGACTGTAACCAGAGGCTCACGCAGGGGCGGGTCAGTGCAGAGCGCGGTGGAGGGCAGGGCTGGTAATGTAGTCGGGGGCAGAGAGGTGCAAGAACAGGAGTGAGGGGCGGGTAGTGTAGTGCACGGGGACGGGCAGTACAGTATTGCCAACAGGAATGAATAGGACAGTAAGCAGAGGCGGTATAGTGCTCATCTGTAAGCAGTGCGTGTGCTGTGGAGAGGGGCACAGACAGTCGTTCAAGTGCAGTAGACGCTTGTGCTACAGTAAGTTCCACCGATAGTTATTTAAGCAAGTGGCAAGTAGAGCAGGGGCAGGGTTAGAGACACTGCAGAAGCAGTCAGTGCAGTGGAAGCACAGCGCTCAGGGGCAGACAGTACTTGTGTGCTGTGGTCAGAGGCAGCGGTTTAAGTGCAGTATCTAGCATGTGGGTAGTAGTGAAGACACTGGCACAAGCAGGGCAGTAACCACAAGCAGGGTGAGCACAGCGCTGAGGGGCAGACAGTACTTGTGTGCTGTGGTCAGAGGCAGCGGTTTAGGTGCAGTAGGTAACATGTGGGTAGTAGTATTGAAGACACTGGCACAAGCAGGACAGTAACCACAAGCAGGGGAGCACAGCGCTCCGCGGCAAGCCCCTCACCTTCTGCTGCCGTCGGGCCATGTCGGTGGGCTGTTTGGCGTTGAAGGGGTGCGCGATGCAGCTGATGATGAAGACTTAGAGCTGCAGCCGGCCCCGGCGCTCCCTCTCCTCGCGCTGCAGCCGCTCATGCTCCTCGCGGCCCTCGCTGTGCACGGAGAGGCTGGGGCTGCAGCGGCCGCCGGCCGGGGGGCCACCCTCCCCGGGCCCCCGTGGCTCGCGCACCGCTGCTGGCGGCGCCAGCGACAGGTCCGTGCTGGGCGCCAGAAGCACCGCGTCCGGCGGTGGGCGCTCTCCCTCCAGCTCCGAGTCGTCCTCGCTGGAGGAGGGGTCCAACATGGTGCCAGCACTTGTTGCTGCTGCTGCCCGAGGGTCGAGCTCAGTTCCAGGACACTTGCAGCTCCGCAGACTCTGGCCTCACCCCCTCAGGGCTGCTGGGAGGTCCGCAGTTGGTGTGTCCCGGGTCTGACTGTCTTCCTCCAGAGACGGCTCGCTGCTCCCCTGGCCCGCGTATGCACACCTCACTCCCCCAGGACACGTCAAGCTCCGCGGCCGCCTCTCGGTCCCCCCTCCCCGGCCAAGGACAGCGCCGAGGTAGGGCGGCCCTCACCAGGGCATTTGCATCTCGTCTGCAACGGGGCCAATCGGAGCGCCGGACTCCCCCGTCTCCCGTGACGTCACAGAGTCGACACAGGTGCCGGACCTGTAGCGTCCACAAGAAGCAACACGTGGAAGGGAAGCCGAGAGGCGAGCACACCTGTGCCACTGCCTACCCCGTACCTGGGCGAGCGGGACGGTGATGAACAGCCCCTGTTTACAGTGCGCGCTCATCACCTGTCAGACCGCTGCAGCTGCGCCGGCAATCTATTGTTATTGTGTGCTTCCCTGGACTCAGGTTGTGACACGCCAGGGCCCGCTTCACCTGCATGACAGACCCCGCCTTCATGTCACTCACTTTCGCACTTTTTTCCTCTGTGCGTGAAACCTGTCAGCCCCCTCCCCTGGGTCTCAGTGGGACAAGACAGACCTCGCCCGAGTCATAAGTGGGTGCCAGCGTCGGGGAGCCTGGGATCAACAAAACCCCGTCTAACCCAACACAAACAACTCCATGCCCCTTGTCCTGCATTCCTCTCCTCCTTGTCTCAATTTAGAGCTTCACAATGAAAAGACCAGGCTTGTGCTCAGGCGGTGCACGGAGTTCTGGCGATAAGTGCAGTTGATTTTAAACTGCCAGTTCCATCGCAATAGCAAGATTGGAATGCGGGTCCTAAAGCGAGATGAAACACGCCGCAATTAGCTGAATAAAAAAGTTAAACAATAGTGTCCAGCCTGCACTCCGGTGCCACTGCACCCAGTGCACTAAATGAGAGCACCTGTAGATTATGGCTACACGCTGTACTTTTTCTGCCTTCCGCAGTAAGTGTGATGCACTTCGCTTGATCTAAATGTGGCAAAAGTAATCTGTAGAGCCGAGCCCCGCGCGCCTGGCTGAGGAGATCAAGCGCCCTCCTCAGCTCGCGACGCACTTGGACGGGATCTGTATTTGTGAAAGGAAGGGGCAGGGCCGGGCTCGCGTCCTGAAAACAGCACATCCGTCTGTGCCCTGATCCTGCCCCCTCCGCGCATCTGTGTTCCAGGTCACACACAGGTCGTTACGCCTGCCCCACCCCTCACTTTCTCCATTACTTCTGCCTGCAGCCGTGCAAACGCGGTAGTGGGGCACACCGGGCGCGTGATACGTCTCACCTTCCGCCCAGAACCCCCTCCAACCCCAGCATTTTTTTTTTCGTCCTAAGATACACCCAATGCTATACATCGGTCGAGGGGCTCGGGTGTTTTGAAGAGTAAACAGCAACACTGTACCTCCTGGTGCAACTGCCACAGTATCCGCTGCGCTCTCGCAGTGGCTAAGAAGTTACAATGCAGCATACAGCGGGGTGAGCACCCGATGTCAAGTCAAGTCAAGTCAAGGAATTTGTATAGCGCACTACATATGCCCCCTTTCCTTGCTTCATGTTTTTTAGGTCTCGGCAGACCGGAAGTCCGAGATTTATTGTCAGTAAGAGGGCTGCTTTATCCCTCCCTCTTTTTGGCTCTCCCTCCATTGGCTGGCTTCCTAAATGGAGGCCAGCCATTGGAGGAGAGCCGTCCCTCCAAAGAAGCTCCGTCTTTTTCGGATATGGGGGCGTAAGTTTTGCTGTTCTTTAGCTCGCGACGTCGTCCGTCACTCAGGACAGCAAAACACGCCCCCAATCGGAAAAATTTCGGAAGCGTTGAGGCAGCCAATTCTGCCCGCCCCCCGCAGCCACGACGAGACTTCTTCCGGCTGCGGGGGGCGGGCAGAATTGGCTGCCTCAACGCTTCCGAAATTTTTCCGATTGGGGGCGTGTTTTGCTGTCCTGAGTGACGGACGACGTCGCGAGCTAAAGAACAGCAAAACTTACGCCCCCATATCCGAAAAAGACGGAGCTTCTTTGGAGGGACGGCTCTCCTCCAATGGCTGGCCTCCATTTAGGAAGCCAGCCAATGGAGGGAGAGCCAAAAAGAGGGAGGGATAAAGCAGCCCTCTTACTGACAATAAATCTCGGACTTCCGGTCTGCCGAGACCTAAAAAACATGAAGCAAGGAAAGGGGGCAGTACCATAGTCTGTTACTAGGAGTCCTTGTGGACTTCTAGTAGACATACACAGTACTGCACCCTATAATAAGAATACAACTCATCCCAAATGACCTGCCGCTCACCCAGTAGAGGGTCCAGGCCTGCAGCATTTATTCCCAAGCAACAGGGCGATGCAAACACTAATTACTGCATGCAGAATGAAGGAAGAAAGAAACATTGCACAGGCACAAGAAAAGGCCACAGAAATCAACTCTACTACGCCAGATTTTTTTCTGTGTGTATGTTCATGGCAAGCATTTTTGAACTGGAATGTTAGTGTACAACTGAAGTGAAAAGACAGGCATTGGCCAGAATGATAAGCAACAGGGCTCACGGACACAGGAGCAACGCTTAGCCTGCTGCTGCAGTTGCCGTCTTGCTCAAACGCACTCAATTCCATAATGCACAAACTGAAAATCCAGCGCGCAGAACTGAGAAAGATGCAACACAGCGCAGGCGCAAAAAAAGACTGCAGAAAGCTATTAACTGAACCCAAATCTTTAATTTCTATCTATGTTCATGGTGCACATTTTTGCTTTGGAGTGTAAGTTGCGGCGGCGCCGAGTGATGCTGCGGCGGCGCCGAGTGATGCTGCGGCGGCGCCGAGTGATGCTGCGGCGGCGCCGAGTGATGCTGCGGCGGCGCCGAGTGATGCTGCGGCGGCGCCGAGTGATGCTGCGGCGGCGCCGAGTGATGCTGCGGCGGCGCCGAGTGATGCTGCGGCGGCGCCGAGTGATGCTGCGGCAGCGCCGAGTGATGCTGCGGCAGCGCCGAGTGATGCTGCGGCAGCGCCGAGTGATGCTGCGGCAGCGCCGAGTGATGCTGCGGCAGCGCCGAGTGATGCTGCGGCAGCGCCGAGTGATGCTGCGGCAGCGCCGAGTGATGCTGCGGCAGCGCCGAGTGATGCTGCGGCAGCGCCGAGTGATGCTGCGGCAGCGCCGAGTGATGCTGCGGCAGCGCCGAGTGATGCTGCGGCAGCGCCGAGTGATGCTGCGGTGATGCTGCTGCGGTGGTGCTGTAGTGATCCGATAGATTGATAGAGAGAGCGATAGATAGAGTGAGGGCGATAGATTGAGCGAGGTGCGATAGATAGATTGAGTGAGGTGCGATAGAGTGAGGGGCCATAGATAGAGTGAGGGCGATAGATAGAGTGAGGGCGATAGATTGTTAGAGTGAGGGGGCGATAGCCCAATCTGCACTTTAGGAGCATTTTTCAAAACCCTTACTTTATATCTCGCCAACAAGCATTGCTAAAGCAATGCCTTAGGCTAGACCTAATAAAAATGAGGTAGGGGTAACCGAATCTCTCAAGAATATACAAAGTGGAGATGCAGAAAGCATACATAACGAATACAAGTGCCCAAAACACAAATAATCTAAAAAATAGGTTTTAGCATAGTGTGCCGCCAAACTAGCATGTTTCCACTCCTGCCAGCGTATCCATATATGTAACAAGTGGAAACACACCAAAAAGCAGCCATGCCTATTAGCTTTGTCAATCGTTCTTACATAATGATTTAACAAAAACAAAGCTTTGCTATATAAAAAAATATGCTTTCATTCATATGTGCTAATTTGTAGCATAAGAAACGATTGCAGCTTTCAGGGAGCAGAATCGTGATACAGCCCTGGCTCACCATTCTGTAACTATGGACAACCTTGTGATCACTGTGGCTACAGAAAACATAAACGTTGTTTGTATGTACTTAACCTAGTAGGGTCGAGTTATAGCGCAGGCTCACAAAAAATACATAAATGTTACGTTTGTAGAATGTAACTAAGGACTATGTAAAACGGTCCAATACATTAGGACCGAGTTTGTGCTATATTTAATTGTCTAAAAATAATAATGCATCACCAACAGCTCAAACTTTCAGTAATGCGAGACCTAGTGCATTGCAAATGCTTATTCCTCTTGGACCTGAAGGGGAAAAATGTCATAAATAAGGTGGACTTACATAAGCATATTGGCCAATGGGGCTGTGGCAGATGAGCCACTGATCGAAGATTTCTGACCGATGATTGGGATAGATGGAGCACATTTGGCAGATGGGGCATCTGCTGCTTTTCAGCAGATGATTAACGTTCAACATGACCCCCTTCAGTGTATGTCACAAACCCCACGATTTTTTAGAAAGTTTTGAAAAAGACATTTAAATTCCGCTCTCCTGTTTGAGTCAGCTATTTAGCCGCTAACCCACAGGTTCTCATTAGCCATGCACCTTTAATATATATAGACTATGTAGTTAGAAAGCAATCAAGCATTGGCATAGCCAATAGGTCTCGCCTTTGGGACCTTATAAGTGTTTAGCCATGCAACAGTTGATGATGTTGTACCAAGGATATTGTGCTGCATAGCTATATACTTATAAGGTGCCAAAAGCGAGACCCATTGGCTATGCCAATGCTGGTTTACTTAGTAGTGGTTTTAGGAATTGATTGAAGATCTAATCACTATTCTCACATTCATAGGAAAGAGAACTCTATCCATGGACTATGGAATGCTTTACATGAGCCCCAGTTACATTGCAAAACGCCAGATTCACTCTGTTTTTAGGCGCAGGGAGAGTTAAGTGATTTGTCCAGAATCACAGGGTATTGAACTGATACTCAAGCGTGGTTACCAAATTGCAAAATTGGCAGCTCTAGCCATAACGCCAAACCCTCTACCAACTATGCCTTCAAACCTATGCCCTGTGTTGTGTTGGTCGCTGTGTGGCCAACATGTTTGCAATAATAAAATTTTGTATTGTAAAGCATAACTGACATAAAAAAAGAAAATCTAAAAAGATAGAAATACAGGTAGCTGCTTGGATACTGGATAAGTGTCCTTGTTCATAATTTCCAACCTCTTCTGTATGGATCACACAGACAGCTGCACCTGTGCACGATTTGTTTCCTTGGATGTAAACGATGCATCCAAAAGCCTGTGCACCACATTTCAATATATCTGCATTTCTAAAAAATTAGAAACGTTTCGCAAGATCAATAGCCGTGTTTGTAAATCCTATTACACAACCGAGCAGTAATGCGGCGCCAGTACTATCGAAAACATAAAAGCCCTGTCTAGTGGGAGAGCATCAGTGACTGCAGATCAGAAGAACGACCCACACAGGGCAAGTGAGGCTTCCATCTCACGCGGATATCGCGCTCTTGGAAAGTGTGCAACCTTCTGCAATATGAACCAGGCCTTCATAAATAGTGCCATAGTATCACTTACACAGTCTGGCATGGCGAGTGACTGAAAAAACACTCTGGACAGCGGGATTTCTTTATGAGTATTTAAAATACTATAAACAGAGCGTTAAAATGGATTTACAAACCATGAGTGTATTATGTTTAGCAAAAAGCAGGTCCTGTACGGAGGTCTGAGCGTCTCTACAAAGGTGAGTTTAGCAATGTGGTTAATTACTGGTGCCAACTGAAGCTTGAGGTAATAAAGCTTTGTAAATTAGCTTAGTAAAGTGCACTGGCTTCACCCGATATGAATACAGGTGTTCTGCCGCTGACTGACTAACTGCTCAAACAAACCCTGTGTCCCCTGACTAGGGCAAAACCTTGACTCATTCGGTCATCCTCATGCCCACTTGTTGCCTCCCTCGATGAAGGGACATATTATAACCAATCGGTTGGAAGCCTTGACCTTGTGATATATATGTATGGGGCGAGGGAGGGGGCGCCCACGTGTGTATCTGTGACTGTTGCGTCTGTGTGAGTGTTTAAGAGCTACAAAACACTCCCAAATTCCACAGCAAAACTTGTTTTTAGAATGAAAATATATTTCCAGTGGTTTGAGTATCGAGGACTTAGGGGGAGGGGTGATTCAAAAATATACCATATTACTGAGTATGTAAAGAACAGAACCCTAGGAAAAGGCACCCGTACTTCTGTCCACAACACTAGGAGGACGTACAAATGACAAAAATGGAAACAGACGTGACGTAATCGTAATATGAAGGGGATTTAAAGAAAGCTAAGTTATACGGAGCTTCACACAAATTTTATTTAACTAAAAAAATAAAAATGTATTGTATCAGCATGTGGTGGCTCTTTACCCACGCAGTGGACCTTTGGCACGTCTGGTTAAGAGGCCATGATTAAGGGACTGATTTAGCGAGCCCTGAATTGTCAACTCAAATGGCGATGCACAAATATACAAGTAAGCCTGGGAAGGGACAGGAACCGAACGGTTCCCATTTCTGGAGCGCCAGTGGAGGCGCCCTGCCGAGATGGGAACATTCTGGCGGTATTTATACAGTTCCCGAAAAAAACAGACTTCAGCTGCGCTTGGCACGCAGCCTCTGGAGGGCTTTTAAGAATGGGCAAATGTCTGTCAATGGACAAATGTGAAGTACACAAGGTTAAAGCACAGAGGTGGCTAACTGAGAACATCACTGCGAAAGTGAAAGTAATTAGACCAGCGATGCGAGGATCCCTTTGAAGCTCTCGGAGGCAGGAGCAAATGGTAATAAAAAGCCTGAGGGGGAAAAGCGCGTGCTTGTGTTCACATGAACTGTTTAAAAACCGCCTGACGGTTTGAGAACTTATTTTGCCTCTTATTATTCTCCCCTATCCATTCCTTGCGGAATGGGATAGGCGAGACCTAAACATGAGCGGCGGAGCTTAATGACCAAATCCGGACTAGACCATGTCTCGAAGAGAGCGCAAGCACTGCCTATGCAAGACCTTAAAAAAAGCACTGTATCTAAACCACCACACGAGTCATGAGTACGGACTCTTCTTCACGGCTGAAGCAAACATTTGGTATTCTTTAGAGCCGAGCCCAACCTATCACATTTCCGGAAGCTCTTGAACACTTGGCTTTTCAAACAATGATGGCTTCCACCCTCATCATGTCTCTTCTGTATCACTCACCGACTTCTAACAAGGTATAGTTTTTCATTCAGATTGGTAATTAAGACACCAAAAAGCACCACAGAAGCACCTTATAAAATGAATTAGCATAGAAAGGCATTAAGATGTAAGGCCGTTCTGGACTTTATTAAGAGTCTGCATGTCCATAAACCCAAAGATAAACCATCAGATCTCACTGGACACTAACAATCACAAAATCTTTGCAAGTGACATGTTCAATATTAAAAGGGGATGTGGAGAGAACAGCTTGTAGAAAAGGGAACAATGCCGAGTACAAATGGTTAAGATAGAAAGAAGAGAACTGACAAGTGAACTTTGGCTAAAAGGAATAATATTTTTGGTCACTAAGCACACATTTACCTAGCACTCAAAGCAGCTACGGCGCATGTGTGGATGTGCTCCTAAAGAAAGGACAGAAAACTACTCAGAGTAAAGTTAGCTACTGCTGAAGTGGACTGACCTACTGTCTATCTGAATACTGGGGCGGCCAAAGAAAAAGGTCAATGACAATAAATGACAAATGTTTGAAGAGGGCTGGCTGTACTTCCCTACAGGAATATAGTCTTGGCTAACGCCAGCCCTAAAAATAGCAGCATTAACATGTACCAAATTGTTAGCATATTACCCCACAAAAGCAGAAAGATATGGGGGCGGATAATACAGCGATTAAATGCATTATGTTTAACGCCAGACCACTAGTGAAGCACAGCATAGAGTGCGCGGACTTAATTGAGGAAAGATATCAAAATGGCGTTTTATTACAGAAACGTGGACTGACAAAGCCTCAGGTCCTGACATTGTTGAGGCCACTCCTGCTGGGTTTCTGTCACACCTTGAACAGACCAGTTAGGAAAAGAGGGGTCGTAGCTCTAATCTAGCACAACTCACTGAAGGCAGGTTTTTGCGCAGTCTCAAACTCAGCCTGTGAGGCACTCTCCTTTAGCCTCTCTCTTTCTGATCACCATACCTTTAAGGGTATTTTACTACAAAGACCCCTGGGCCCAGAAGCAACTTCCTAGCCTCTAATGGGAATTTGCTGGAAGCAGGACTGTGCACAAACTCCTTCACGATCCTGGGTGATTTAAACTATCACCTGGAAGCACTCATGGAACCTGATACATTGGCTCTCAGACATGAAGAGTGGGGACCTCATTCAACAGGTGACAGGACCCACTCATATAATGGGGCACACCTTGGGTGGTATATTTTCAAACCATCCACAGCTCTCCTGTATGGGCGTGTTGCCCCTTACATGGACCGATCATGCAGCTGTAATATTCGAACTGACCCGTCCCGCTCGGTGTCGGCAGAGGAAGTATTAAGAGTCAAATTGAGAGCAGGGCATGGAATAGGATTACGGGCAATGACTTAGAGGTGGCACTCATAGGAACTGCTGGTCCTCTACCTGCAGGAATAGATGAAGCGACCACCTTTTACAAAGACTGGGTAGGGGACAGCATGTAACAAACTAGCCCCAATTAAACTCTGAATTCCCAAAAGAGCTCACCCAACAGCTCCCTGGTATACGGAGGTGTTGAGGAAATAAACTCACCTTCAAAACCTTGGAGCGGGATTGGAGAAGAAAATATGAGGAATCAGATAAAAAGATTTATAAAGAAAGTCTTGCCTCTTACAAGCTACTGATGTTTAATGCTAAAATCCTCTTTCCAAATCAGTCTAGCAAAGATTTCGGCAAAAGAAATCTTTAAAACTGTATCAAATCTGGCCTCCTCCCGTCCAGCAAAAGTTGAGGCAAATCAAGAACCATGCAAGGATGTCGCAAGGTTTTTCTTGAAAAAGGTTGGTCATTTTTTCAGCATTTAACCTCAGCTCCGCTAGAAAGAAAGAGGCCAACTGAGGACCCTCCCCTTGTCTTTGACAAATTTGCCAGTATATCCTTAACGGATACTAAGAAACTCCTCATGGCTGCGAGGTCAGGCTCCCCCTTTGATTCCTGCCCAGTCTTGGTGATTAAACGCACCCAATACCTGTAGCTCTTACACTCACCTCCCTCTTTATTGCAATTTTTGAAACAGGGAACTTCCCAAAACTGTCGAAATTCGTATGTGTACTACCCTTGCTAAAGAAGCAGAGCCTTGATCTCAAGGATCCTAATACCTTTGGACCAATATCCTGACTTCCGCTACCAGCTAAAATGATTGAGAAGTCAATAAATCTACTACTCAGTGGCTTCCTAAGTGAAAACCAAGTGTTGGACCCTACGCAATATGGTTTTAGAGAAGGTCACAATACAGAGTCAGCGCTTATTAAATCAACTGAAGAGATTAGGGAAGCCATGGATAGGGGAGGTAAGGCCACCCTAGTTCTGCTTGAACTGTCGGCAGCCTTTGATTCGGTCATCATGAACTACTGATGGACCGTTTGTTGGCACGTGAGGCTCATGGTAACGCTTGGAAACTACTAAAATCCTTTTTTCCTGAGCGGTAACATAGTTGCACTGGATAAATTTCACTCTAAACCTTTTACCCTGCCTTGCCGAGTGCCACAGGAGTCTTAACTTAGCCCCCTACTCTGTAATGTATAGGTCTCATCCCTTGCCTCACTGACCAGCTCCTTTGGTTTTAACCTGAACTCCTACGCCGATGACACAGATGGTCGTGGCACCGAGGCCTGGTCAGGGTACTGAACCAGATAATCAGTTCCACAACTGTATGGAAGCTGTGGGGAGATAATTGACACGAAACTGCCTAAAAATAAATTTAGGCAAGACAGAAGTCATCCTCTTCAGGAATGATGCCAATGTTTGGACCCCTAACCTGTGGCCAACAACAAGCATGCTTCCTACACCTTCAAGGTAAAAAAAAGTAGGCATTCTGGTTGATGACAAGCTTAATTTTGGTGATCAGAATAATGCAGTGTCATCTGCCACATTCATGTGCTTAGAATGATCAAGAAAATGCTCCCCTTTCTACCGGCTAACAGCCAGCATACAGTGGTCAAGGCGCTTATCCTGTCTAGGCTCGATTACTTTAATGGCCTCTATCTGAGCCTACAGGAACGCTTCATGAACAAACTCCAACTGCTGCAAAACGTGGCAGAGACGTTGCTTTCGTGCACACCAAAATTTGTATCCATCCCCCAGGAGAATAAAAAACTTCACTTGCTGCCAGTCAGGAAACGGGTGCGCTTTAAAACCCTTTATACAGTCTTCAAGGCTCTTCAAGGCATAGGCCTTAAAGTATTTGAAACAGCATATACAATGGTACTGGCCTAAAAATCTTGCGTTCCATGGAAGCCAAGCAAGTGGGAGTACCACCTATAAAAAAGCCTCTTTGGGTGGAAGAAGCTTTGTAGAGTGTGCAACAAAAGCCTGGAAACACCTTCTGTTTTACTTGAGAAATAGCACAGATCTCCTGACATTTAAGAAGAGTCTAAAGACCTAGCTTTTTAACCTGTAATGGCAGTCTACCGTTCCTTTACCAAATGGAACATAACTAGCGCCAGGACACCTCCGGGAAACCGCTGCGCATTATAATCTTTTATAACATGGACAAATTTGATAACTTAGGATTTATTTCTTCCTCCTCACGTCTTTCCCCTGGTGTTTTATATAGAGTGAATTTGAGCCAGAGGTATTCAAGAGCTTTGCATTATATGAGGACACATGAATTTTTTGTTAGGTACGAGGAGACTAAGTGATTTGTCCAGAATCACAGGATATTGGGCGTTATTGCCGAGACTCAAACCCGGTTCCTCAGATTGGAGGTAGACTGCCCTAGCCATTAAGCCACACTCCACCCCACCCCCCGCTTAATTCTAACCAATGTGGTACACATGATTTGAACTTCATCTTTCAAAACTTCTACTGCATCTTCTGTACCAGGGGATTGCGGACAATCTCTTGCTACTCTATTTAGTCTTGTTTGAGAGAAAAAATGTATGAAGAGCAAGAAGTCTTTAAGGCCTGGTCACAGCTGAAAGAAAATCTTTACAGAATACTACCATACTGGAATCAACTAACGTCTTCCAGAGCAAGCATCTCAAAACCTCCCTATTTCTCACCATCAAAAACTAGATTAGTCTCAGACTTCATGGAAACTTCATTGAGTAAGGAGCCTGGAGTGCGCCTCTGCAAGCAAGATGGCACAAACTGCTGCATAAACACGTGCCAAAACAAAGCGCAATACCATTTTGTTGATCTGGCACTCCTTTTAGTGATACGTGCAGTCACAATTTTATTTAAAGAGTTTCGGATAGCGCGAAGAAGACCCTTGGGTATCAGAGCGCTTTACGTTGTATGAGGTAGAATAGATACAAGTTTAGAATAGTGCAACTATACCCAGTACAATGTCAAGCAGATTACAAACAAGGTTAATACAATTATGCAGTGCAAGAGTAAGATATGCAAAAATAATCATTATGTTGGAAGATTAGACTTCCTCCTTGCACTACCCTTTAAATGAACTTTCCTACTAGATCTGTGTCCAGGAATTTGTATAGTAATGTCTGAAAGGCTATCTCCCAAAGAGATATGGCCTATAAGTAACAGGTTAGTATAGATACATAAATTGGCCAGAGTTATGTTCGGGAACGTCTTTGAGCAAATGAATTTTAGTTGATTACTCCTTTATAAACCATCTTCTCCACTCATGGACTTGAAAGCTGTCATATTGCCCTCGCATAAGCACAATTCCGCCGGCAATTTTCTTTTCACTTCCCTAGAGTAAAAGTTTTGGACAGGACTATGACATGGTGCTACAGCTGAGCCATCTGGTCTATGGGAGGAACTTGCTCATTAGAAATATTTTCGTTTCCCTCTTAAGTCAAAGAAGGCTCCTAGAGAACATGTCTGGCATAGTGAGATGGTCCGCTGGGTCAGTGCCGAGAGTGTGGCAATTCGCAGAGAGGAGCTTAGAGGAGTACGTAAAGTCCCAATAGCACTAGAATGGGATGTTATGTTGGAGTCGCTTAAAGCTGTGGATGTAGACCTTTACCATACCCCCTAGTACCACAGAACAGTAGGGGCAATGCAGGGTTCACTACCCGGAAGTCATGAAGCAAGATGAATATTTATAATATGCAGTTTTAACATGAGCCCACGATGTATGTATGTATGGACTATGCACCGGACTGTAAGAGTATGCATAGGAATGGAGGGAGGGGGATAAATCTGAACAAAGTTGGATTATTGTTATATTACAGATGCTTCAGTTAAGCAGTTTCCAGAAGGTACTAGATCTGATTAAAGGAATAAATATTGAGAGCTCCAGTGGATAAATCACTAATTTGATTGACATGTACCTACATGATCCGCACCCATCTTAAAGTAATTTTGCATAGAAGTATATATAGGCAATTTAGAATTCATTTTGCATTATTTTCCGATGAATGTAACCTGTAAAATGATGGGATTACCTTGTACCAAATGAAATGTTGCAGTTTGGAAAATAAAAATGTTTTTTTTTTAAAGATGGCACAGACTGAATCATTAATGGATAGAATAATAAAAATGTTCTAGACTGAAACACTTCCTCCATAAGCACAGTGCACTTTCCTTCCAATAAACATCTGGAGACCTTGGACTCCAAAAAAGGTAAAAAGAAAAAGCAATTAATGCACCGCCCTGCCAACCATATCCTTGATAACTAGAGCCCTTCATTGACTAGAACAAAGTCAACCATAGTTTCGTCAACTCAGTGTTAGTGGAACCAAGTTAGTCACTAGCTCAGTCAACCACAAGGAATACCATTTTGTCAATAGTACAGCACAGTCTTTGACAAGGGCCGCTTTGGGTCTTTAAAGTATGCTGTTCGGTCTGCAATGTCCCCTCTACCGCTGATATTTCACCCATCGAGGAGGCTTTTGACTTTTACGTGCCAATCAGATACGAAGATACAGATTCAGATGATCGCGTCCGTCCAAGACTTGGCTCTCTAAGTGCTTGTTTTGTCTTTTTTACCTTCAAACCCCCCAAAACACACTGGCGAATAACACATTTTTGCGATCTTAAAAGGCACACATTGCCACCATAGTCCCTATCGCTTAATGAACTACTTTGTGTTAAAGTGCTACTCGTGAAAGCAGGGGTATACACTCAGTGAAGAAAAAATTAAATGACAACGAGCAAAGGAGAGGGCTGGCTGAAAGCCCCAATGAAGCATTTCATAAATATAATTTTAGTAACATGAAATCGTATCAAAACGCCTTGGCTAGTGCATAAAAAAGGTGCTGAAAATCTAAAACATACAGGTGGATTACTTTATCGCTTTGCAGTTCTTTGAAAATCTCTATACTTGATTAGCGCAAAATAAATGTTTGTTGGCATACGTCTGCTTTTGTGCGTTCTAATACGAGCTCCAAATTTTCTACCTGAAAGTCTTTGTAATTGGTCATCAATGCAGAATTATTTCTGTGAGGGCTTAGAACGGCTAGAGTCGTAGAATTTGAGGGTACTGGTATAGAAGGTCCGTAATGTCCCTCTGCTCTTTAGTCAGCCTGGCGTTCTAGGTTGTGTATGGCAAAGTTTATTAGGAGTTAACTTAGAGAAAGAGAAAATTCCACTTACAGGTGGAGGTGTGCACATTTATACTTTGACCTGATCGGTCTTTATCCAACTCATTTCAGTTCAAAATATTGAATCCTTCAAAATTCATCTTGATTTCTAACGAAAATGTATTTGTTTCATTTTATTCAGTTCTTCATAACTGCAAATCTATTATCTGTGGCGACTTTAAACTTTTACATTCAGCATCTACCTGATGCATTTCGGGTCCTAGTAGACCCTTCCTCGGGGGTCTGTGTAGGAAAAACAAGGAAATACAATGAGCCACTCAGCTAATATTCAAACATCTGTCATAGCTATTACCATATTTGCTTCATAATACTGTATAGTCATGTATTATAATAGTTCAATATACACTATCCAACTTAATATCCCAAGATTAACATGTTCTCTATCAAATTCCATCATGGCATTTCGACTTTTTCAAATGACTTCTAAACAAAAAACTGATTGTTTAAAATTGAAAAGGTTCCACAAGCATCAAACTGTGCTCAATTGCAACACAATACACCATATCCTCGCAAAACAGACGAAAAAACAGTTTAGTTGGATAAAGTTTGTTCGAGCACACTTAATTTCATATTTAAATGTCTCGACACATGATTTATCAAACAGTTATTAACCACGTAACTCACCGATTCTTAAAATGTTAGCCTTTTAAAAGCTACCCTGCTAGTTCATAAACTTAAAAACAAAATAGTCAAGCGTTTGTTGTTAAAACTTACAGAAAATGTAAAGCGTTTCGCGCCTCGATCTTTCCGCCAACCAGAAGGTCTGTGACAAACTGGAGATGACACTCTTTAGTTTTAAGCGGTTCGGTTGGCTAATACCGAGATCACGTGACCGCGATTTTGCTTAAATAAAGTTATATTGAATTATAAGTTGTGCTTTGTTCTTAAGTATTTACAACATTATTACAAACAAAGAAACTAGATCAATGATCAGTCTTCCTGAATAATATGGGAAACATTTTTTCGCACGATTTCGCGAGCAGGCAAAATATCAAAAATAAAACATTAAAGTTTCAATGATGATTCATAAGTGCTTTAGGTTGCAAACAAATGTAAAATGAAAGGTAAAAAGTAAAAAACATGTAATCAAGAACTACAATAAGAGAAGTTCAAAAAAGTGCCGGCCATTTTGGAATGGGACTTTGTCTTAGCTTATTACATATTCTAATGTTTGCAGGAGTCCAGTAAATACTTTCCCAAATTGTGTTCATAAGAAGCAGGATAATTCTATCCTGTCATTCAATCCTTGAGGTTGTAGACTACCCATTCTGTAAATCCAAAAGTACTCAGACCTCAGTCTGTTTATGTGTGTGTGTCCGGTTGTGATTTTATCACCTCTAATATGGTAAACCGGAGTTGAGCTATGTTGTGTCCTGCTTCCACCCAGTGCGTTGCTACTGTGGATTTTGGATTTTTCTGTTGAATGTTACTTTTATGTTCAGTGATTCTTAGCTTGATTTTACGCTCAGTTTGTCCAATATATAGCTTACCACAGGGGCATTTTATGCCATAAATCACACCTTTCGTGTCACAAGTACTGGAGTGTGATAATGAAATCTTTTTGCCAGTCATCGGGTGTGTGAAGAATCGGCCAACCATGACGTTATTACAATGCATGCAATTTTCACATCTGTGCATGCCTTTATGAGTTATTTCAGCTTTTTTGGTTGTTTGTCTTTTAAGCAATTCTTTAAAATTCTTAGACAGATTATATGCAAATGTTATTTGATTAGCAAAAAGTGGTTGAAGATCCGGTTCCTGCATGATAAGCGACCAGTGTTTTTTCATGATGTTGGTGATCCGTGTACTCTGTGTAGAATGTTTCAAAACACACACACTAAGTTTGGTCTCCATTTTTTCTTTTTTCTGGAGTAAAGAATCTGTTCATTGCCATAACTTTCATTTTTGATTCTTCTAGTAAAGTTTTAGGGTAACCACGTTAGAGGTATTTTTGGATCTGATTGTTGAAAGTGGTTGGTAAATTGTTGGGATCAGACGTGATTCTTTTCTGACGGAGAAATTGGGACAAAGGTAAGTGTTTGAGGGAGTGGTGATGAAAACTCTTATAGTGAAGACCACTATTTCTGTCAGTTTCTTTGGTGTAGACACTTGTGCTTATCATCCCATGTTTGATGGTGATTTTAACATCCAAAAACGCCAACTCATGTTGCTCAATTTGGTATGGGAATTTGATTCGTTCATGTGGTGAATTAAGGTCATGAAGGTTTTCAATCAATTTTTCTTTCGCTCCTCTCCAAATTATAAAAATGTCATCAATGTATCCATAAATACCATGATGCCAGTTATCCAATTTGTGTTGTTGATTATGTGATCACTTTCAAAATTAGCCATGAAGGTATTTGCGTAGGAAGGTGCCCCCGCAAAACCCATGGATGTTCCACTGCATTGTTCGTATAATTCATCTTCCCATTGGAGATAACTGTTGAGTAGCGCAAACTGTAACAATTCCAACATGAATACTTTATCTGATCCTGTAATCTCGTTCTCCAGTAAACACCATTCCATGGCTTCTAGCCCCTCGTTATGAGGGATAGAAGTGTACAATGCGGTCACGTCAATCAAACATAACCATATATCTTCATTCACTGGAATATCAAGTGTTGCCAACATGTTTAAAAAAAGAGGTGGTATCCTTTATGTGAGTACTCCATTTTTGTACCAACGGTTGCAAGAACCAATCTAGGTATTGACCTAGTGGTTCAGATAGTGATCCACATGCAGACACAATTGGTCTAAAGGGTGGTTTAGTTGCATTTTTATGAATTTTAGGGAGCATATAGAACTGAAGTCTCCTTGGATATTTGATGTTTAAAAATATATGTGTTTTAAGAGTGATCCACTTAATTTCTAATGCTTTATCCAGTATAGTTTTTCATGTAGCTGCAAATGCATTAGTGGGGTCCTCATCCAGCTTGTGGTACGTGTTGATATCTTGCAAATGTGTACATACACTTTTCCTGTAAAATTCAGTGTTCATTACCACTATTGCACCCCCTTTATCCGCTTTCTGTGTAGTTATATTGGTCATCTCCGTTAAGGATTTTAAGGTCGGCCATTCTCTCCTAGAGAAGTTGCTTTTAGTACCACTCAAGTAGTTGATCTTTTTCATTTCAGTGGTGATGAATCTTTCATAAGCGTCAATTGTCAAACTGAGTGCTAGATGGACATTTATAAGATTTATTAAAGTTTATTAGGAGGACACCGTAGTGTTGATGGCTGTCACAGGTGCACTGTACGGTAGAGGATCAGAAGGCCAGCTTTAATTGCTCTATGAAGGCCAACATACTCAAATGAAGGCTTCATAATGAAAGGGTTCGATTCTTCAGGCTAACCATAGTACTAAATATTAAGAGTAAAAAAATGATTTAATACATTTGGTAGCTTTCATTACCTATTTCACTATAGTGCCACTAGGGATAACTTCACCCGAAGCATCTGCTTTTTCAATACGTGTAATTTTGTCCACCTTTCAAAGTGATTGTGCTCGTTATAGGTTGTAGTTTATGCCCCATTTTCGTCTCCGTTTTAAGGTTTTACCTTCATTTTTTTTTTTAGAAAAAACACTTCATGACATCGGTGGTCGGTTTGAAACCAGATAAGACAGATAAGAGGAAATGAAATGAATTTGTACTTGTAAAGCGCACTTATACCCCAACCGGGGTTTCATGGCGCTGTACGCATACCGCTGGAACACTTCCTGGCTTTTCCCTGTGAAATGTCCACTCCTGGCACCCCCAAGATGAAGCCAGGCATCCCAGCACTGTTGGGGCGTTGTGGAGATTAGGCAAGCTATTGCCCAGAGTTGCAGAGTGGGACCCATGATTAGAATCTGCACCGAGGCGAGAATTATCAGGTCCGAGGAAATTGAGCCAAAGACCTGCCGAGGCGGGAATTGAACCCTGGTCCCGGGCCAGACCTCTGCACCAGGGTCTGCCGCTCTAACCATTGAGCCACACTTCTCCACGTAATAAAAATAACCCCATAAATGGACTTTAACAGAAAATAGAATCACTGATATAGCGCCTAATAGAACAGTTTGCAAATATTGCAAGTACTTACTAATACGATTGCACCAATGAGCTTGATTGTCATTTATTTTAGCTTTACACCTTTCCCCTTACATAGGGCATGAGTTGTGGTTTGTACCTACAAGGAATCATCCAAAAGCTTATTCGACCAAGAACATGGGCACATTGTCAGATCGCAGCTACACAGACGTGCAGGACTCTTAAGATGTTGAAGGTCACAGGAAAAGGTAGAGTTTAAGGTTTTTTTTGCAGGTCAGGACTTTAAACAAATGTATTCCCAGATGAAGAGAAGCCTCGTCATATTTTGTTGATTTTATTAAAAGTTTATTTTATGCCTCGTACATTCTCTACTATCCTTTTTGTTTGCCAAACATTTATGCACATTGTATCTCCAATTCTAAGCAAGAGATCTACATATGGTTTAAGGTAGCCGCAGATAACTAAAAATTCAGTCTATTCCTCTGGTACTGCCATGGTATCCCAGGTGTCCATTCGCCAACCTAGGTTTGAGTTCGGCCTAAAACAAAATCACCCTTGTCTTAACAGGTAAATGGCCATATATTCTCATTGACAATTACCAAGTGTATTACATTGCTCTTACAAGCATTTTTCATTTCTTTCCAGAATAACCACACCACATTGCGGTAAAATGCAAATATTTGTCAGTTTAGGCAGGAACACAGTATTATTCTCCAAATATGACAAAACTTGTTATATGCCAAAACCTTAAGCGGTCACTGGAAGGTTACCAGACTATGTGTACTGCTCGGCCAGCTGACAATCACTTTCTACAACTCGACAAACAGACGCATACAGAAATTGGATTTGCTGTGAAATCTAATGTCAAACCCAGAAATCTCCTAGTAATGAGTAAGGCCAAGGTACATATCCAGCTAACAGAAGGCAAACAGCATACGCCATGTCACCCTCTTGAGTTCAAGCCTCAAGTGAAACAAAAATAGCAATAGTACAGCACATCAACTGTTGAAAGGAACATTCATTAAAATACATAAACAATAAAACAATGTCTATACAAAACAAAGGCTATATAGCCATGGAGTAAATCTGTGAATAATGTTTTATGACCAATCTGGCAAACTGAATACCCATATAGCAACAGGAATATAAGGGAATGATCAACTGTACTTTACCATAGGTATCATTAGAATTGTAAAAACAATCGTAATCATTAAGTGTATACGGGCCCAGTCTACATTTGCCACAATATGATGCCACTGCGGACACCTTGCAGGGAGACCTCGACTAAGGCTAGGTAGGCCCCGAGATCCTTCAAGCAACAACTTCAACGGGCTACAGCCTTCTGAGCTTAACAACAATTCCCACGTTAGAGTACTCGGGTTGAAGAAAAAAAAACTCTACAAAACAAACCGTATTCAGGTAGTAAAGACGTTCTGAAACAAAAAGCATCATTTCGGTCCTCAAGTACAGAAACTCCGAAAGTAACGAGCCAGGTCAGTGGGATTTAGTGTTTACTCGGTGCTGGGTTAAGCATTTGCCTTGTGCGTGCAGTGCATAACACCCTGAAGCAATTCATCTGTCATGCAGTTTAATCTGTGTGATCAAAAGACAACCCCAAATAATTATCGATTTCAATTTGATATTTTATATTTGAAGAGCACGGCGTTTGCCGGAGGACGTCTTCGCGCTAGTGTGTGAGAAAAACTGCGAAGGGACAAATTCCTGGATGGTGCCAAGGCATTTGGTTTCAACGCGGATATGTGGTGTAAACCAAAGCATTTGCGGCCCCAGAATACTTTATACATTGTAGGTAGTGTCTCGGTCTTAGAAGCTGCTGAACGGAGACATCTTCTTGGAGAATACAAAGAGAATTTTCCATTTAGTTATTCTAGGCGTATATGGTAAAGAGCTGTATGATCTGTATATAGCGCTTTAAAGGACACTCTTTAATCGGCGGCCAATACAGCTCCTCCAGTGCTTTCGAGACAGATTCAAACTTCCTAATGTTTTTAAGGTGGCGTCCGGCTGTGTTCTGAAGTTTCTTTAGAGAGCCTTGCAGCATGCCCAAATAAAAAGCGTTGCATTCGTCCAACTTCGATAGGACCAGGAAACGATAATAGTTTCCTGTACTTCTTAAGGGATGTATGGCAGAATTTTCAATGACGGCCAGTTGTAGTAAACAATTACACCTAGATTTCTCACTTTGGATACATGTGTGGGAAGAGGGCCAAGGGCTTGTGGCCACCAAGAGTAGTTCGAAAACCAGGTAAACTTATCAAAAAGGAGCACCTCCGTTTTCTCTGAGGTTTGAGGCAGTGGCTACTCATCCAACAAATGACAAACTGCTTTATGGTGCTGTAATACTGTGACCAAAGTACTGAAACTCCAGAAAGCTTGATTTCAGTCTTATTCCACAGGCAGCCACATCAGGTCACCACATCTTTATGAAGTCTGCAGATGCCAACCACCCTAGCACTTTAAACTGAAAGTGGCATGGGTGTGTTCCAGGCCCACACACTCGCCAATAAAATGCCTCGTGGTAGATAAAAAACATCCGTATTGCAGTAACTGCTAGCAGTAGACCACTAGCTGACCATCCTGACATGCTGAATGTCAGAAACACTAGGTTTAAAAGTGGTGTAAAATACATGAGAAAGGAGGAACCCTGGAAACTCAGACAACCACCACTAGACCAGGGAAACTAACAGCTGTGTTATGCCAATAAAGCGAGTTTTTTATATATCTAAGTTAACTTCCAGATCTTTGCCCAGGGTGACCGCTTTAAACCTTCTACGAACCGATAGCCCTAAAATAAAATACTTCTAAACTAACATTACAAGCACAATGCTCCCTGAAGAGAGGTCATGGAGCTAGACCACTACTTCTGCAAATGATTACAGAACCCGAGCTTGTAACTTGCCGTACTGTACTGTGTGGCTTATGTACATAAAGGTGCATTAGGAAAAACACAAGTTAGTGCAGGTGCACCCATAAAGCATTCGAGAAGTACAAGGCCCCAAAAACTACACAGAGCGTTTCTGAAGTAGGCAGCGTCGTGCCCATCTGCAAGCAACAGAATGCGACTGGGGAACTATTAGGTTGCAATTAAACCATATACATTTGACATATGGTGGTCCTCGACAAAACGTGAGTACGTCATTCTTAAGGTTGGTTTGAAAGACTTCAGCTGACCAACTAGCGGTACTGATAGGGCAGCAATTTGTGGACTGAAGATTAGACAACGAAGAACCAGCAGCACACACCTCAAACATGGAAAATTCTATCATAGGTCAAGGTCGCCAGATCTACCTCTGAACTACCCTAGTCCGGAATCCCGGGTTATCCAATTGGCTTACCGACTTAAAGCTCTTCAAATAGTGGATCCAACCTGTTAACGGCTCTTTGAAAATGCAACTGGATTAATACATTTAACACTCGTCTGAGGATAGGTCATGAACACTCAAATTTGAGCAAAAGAATTCTAAACAAATGTTGCTGCTTGTGCAACAGTATATGCTACATTTTGCATTATAGCAAAAATGGAGGAAGTCTATCTCCAAAAAGCAGGGGAAATTAAATATAACCAAAATGTGCTATGAAATTAGCAATGTCGCAGTGGATATCACTATTCTTATCCCGGAGCAAAAGGTTGACTCAATTCCCTGGTACCCAAGCAGTCAGTGTAATGCAGCCGTGCAAAGTTGGAGGCCTAGGCTCCTGTCAAATTATCTTACGCCAATGGAAAAATGCAATAATGTTATTAGAGGAGCGTGGAAAGCTAATGCAGCAACAAGGTGCTTAACTAGGACAAAAATCACAGAAGTTAAAAAGTTATCCCTTTAAATCATTGTCCCAATAAAAATTGAATGTTCAAAGAGGAGCACCAAAACGCAAAAATTCTGAGGTATGAGCTACCGCACTTGAACCAGCTGGGCAAACATTACTAATGGCATTGAAGAAACTAGCACTGAAAGCTAATAGGGCCTGGTTTTGGCAAGATGTTGCGTTGCGCCAGTGATAGAGGTAGATATCTTTTTACTTGCAAGCATATGCCACCAAAATAAAAAAGCAAAAGAGTAAAGAATGCTAACTAAACGTGGTAGCTACATGTCTGCAATAAAAAAAATGTTACATTAAAAAATAAACATAGCTATGAACTTTATCTAAAAGTGTGGGTATTTGACCTGGCAGCTATATCAGGTATAAAGTCCTTTATTGCACGCAACAGAAAAATTCGATTTTTGTTGGTCCAAAGAAAAATATACTACTTTCTTTAACCAATGTAACCTGAAGACTATTTTTTAAGGAAATAAAGTATTAGCAACGCTAAGTATTGATTCACCATCTCAGGTACTGAAGTACATTTCTTTTTAGACCGAGAGGCATGTGATCAGAGTAAATTACCTCACTCAATGCGTGAGAGCCAAAGGCCAAAAAGGGCTGTTCCACTGCCCCATGGTATAGAGGAACGAAAATCAGAATGCAGATGGAGAGCAATGGGTTAAGATGGCTGACTTACAGTCCCTCTATATATGTATATTTACTTGGATTTATTACTTGTGGCTGCAAAAAACGCCTAGGCTGACTCTAGGCCAGACTTAAAAATTAAGCAGTTTGAAAAACGAATATAAAAAGATTACAAAACGCATGTCAAAATAATGGACAAAAACAACTTCAACGTTCTGCCTCATAATGAATCGAAACAATCCTACGTTAAAGTCCACAATTAATTTCCGCACACGGAGCCAAACCTGAGCAAGAGAATTGTCTAGGCATGCATTCAAAGAATGACCTAGGAACTAGCTAAAAATGGACATCAAAGGGCAGCTCTTCTACAGCAGCCAGGAGGACTTGACCAACCAGAGAAATTAGTACTATTGAAGCAACATTCACCTAAGTACAGATTTTAGTACTACAAACGTTGAAGATAAGTGTTACTAGAAAGTGGTTTCTGCTGTTTAAAAGCAATACGTATACCACCTCCATTCATAAGGTGTCATGGCGATTAAGGTATGAGCAGGCTTCCCTGTTTTCAGGTTACATTTTTGGTAACGTTTGGTGGGGGGATTTCAGTGTTTAAGTGATTTCAAAACCTTTAATTAAAAAGCAGTGGTTATCCGTGGTTACAAATTTTCGCTCGATTAAAAACAAAGTGTTATTCCGGTGTTTATGGAACGTTTTGCTTTTATTATTGCTTACTTTATGTGCTGATAGTGCATGGTAAATAGACCGTGTAAGTACAGTGTATGAGGTCCAAATACATTTTTACAAATCACTTATTGTAGCACCATACAGTACTTCTGTGAGTCTTTGGTTATGCACGCTCACTTTCCTTCCCATGTAAACTTATCTGTGAAAGGCCCTCTCAACATTGGCACTTCAGACAGGCAACGCCAAAGCAGCCAGTACACAATTTGCTAACTCTGGCCAATGACAGCTTTCCATGCCAATACTGGTGCACCTGAAGACTGATTCTCTAGGACAAGTTCTGCATCAAATTCTTTGTACTAGGTACATTTACCCCCAGAATTACTGAAGCGGTCAAAAATTAAGCAGCACTTTTGAAAATCCAGAGAAAATTCCCCTTTATGGAAGGGATCTAGAACTTTAGGAGTACCGCAGGGAGGCTTCATTGACTTCAAAGGACATGGTTGGTAAAGAGCTCAAAGGTGGCAGAATGCACTCCTTATGTCCTCAAACTTTTAATGCTTTTCACTTAATTGCGGGGTGCACTCTCGCGTTGCGTTCCATCCATTCACACAAGAGAAATGTCAATGGTAATGGAACTAGTCAGCGCACCCCGCGTTGGAACAGGACGAGGTTCCATCATCATTGAGATTTCTCTTGTGTGAATGGATGGAACGCACCGCGAGAGTGCACGCCGCAATTAAGTGAAAAGCATTAAAACTTTGAAGACATAAGGAGAGCATTCTACCATTTTTGAGCGGTTTACTAAATTTTCTGTTCATAGTAGTTTGCACCCATGGACTGAGAAGCACTGATTTGGAAGATTGGTCAAATGAATAATTCATGAAGTGCACAACACTGGAGGCTCATCTTTACTATATAGTCCGACAGCCAAGCTGTCCGCATTTTTAAAGTTAAGACTGTTTAAAATGTCATCTGAATCTGAACTGCCTACATTTTCGAAAACGTCTGAATGGTTCACGTTTCGTTTTTACTTGATTTCATCAACTTAAGGATTTATTTTTTTTAACTTTTGTGGGAACACGCAGTTAGTGCAATTTATAGTTCAGGGTCACACAGGGTCAATCTAGTTTTTTTTTAATTTCATTGGTTCTGCGTCAGGCAGCGTGGTTTCACCACGTGATTAGTTTAAAAGCAAAGGTAGCAATCATGTTTTTTTAAAGATCGCTTCCATTACGGCGACTGGAACAAGCGTGCACTAAGGTAAATACAGTCAGGAGGAGGTTTGAAATTAAGTTGTCCGGTTACGAAAGAGGATGTATTTGGGGGATTAATCTTTTTTGTTTAGTTCACTCTGAATGAGGCAAGTTTACCCTTTTGCAATTGATTTTGGCACAACGTTAGCCCAGTCTTTGCTACCTTGTATAACAAAATTAGATTGAAATGGCCCCTTCAAGAAGAAATAAAAATGACTTCCACTCTCCTTTTCCTTTCTATGAATGGCTTTAAGTTTGTAGTTGTGCGGATCTTTTTCCAGTTTTTATATGTTTACCCTGGTGAGGGCTATTTCCCTTTTGGTGGGGTTTGATCAGTTATAGGTTAAACCCTAAAACAGGATAGCCTAGGTATAAGCCTTAAAGCTGTGTCAATTACCATCTTATGAGCATCTATATATATGCGCTCTGCTGGTATATTGCTGGCCAGGCATAATGGTTGGAATTACTGGGAAATTTTGGGCATCCACGTAATTAAACAGAATACACAGGCATGCATTGCAGAATATGCTTGCAGTGGAAGTATAAGAGTACCGGATAAAAATGGCAAACTGTTTGGGCTGAAAATAAAAAGCTGATATTTCAGGGGAATACATAGATTTTCATGAAAACTGGTTTAGGATGGAGTTCAATTGGCCAAAACGGAAAGTTTGAATTTGATAGAAATACGCATATTCTTTAAACTAAAAAGCTGTGTGTAGACAAACTATTAGCATTTCTGAATAAATACATTTAAAGCTATTAGAGTGAGACTCTCCCAACTTTTGAGGTCCTGAAATGTAAAACTGCTGTAACCTGGCTGTTGCAAAACTGAATAGTTCCACAACGTGATCACAAGCACCATCAGAATCTACAAACTCCTTGAAGGCCTGTTTACACATAAAAATGTGAGGCAAAATACACTATTCAATCCTATTTTATTGACATTTCTATGGAAGACTCTGAACCCTGTTTGACATAAGCCTTGCTAACTTTCCTCTATGCAATTTCAGGTGAAAATGTACACTAGTGGGTCTTACTGAACAGGTTCCAGGCTGCCGTACCACTACTGACTGTATATTCTAAACCGGCAGTCATGAATATGACGTGGGGGCAAACCTGATTAGACTTTAGTTTCCTGCATCCAGAAAACTTTCTGTTTCAACCATAAGTGATTCAATCCTCCCAGATTGGTTAATAGATTAACATTGTGGACGTTCGAATATGGACTCTGCCTTTAAGGAAGGAGGACAGAATTGTCAGTGGTACAACCATGACAAAGACCTAGTTCGTGAAACGAGACATAGGCTTCACAGAGGAGCATATATGGAGGCCAAAAAATTCCATGTTGTGTCAAGGATAGCAGAATAGTAGTTAACATTCCTGCATTCAGTCGCAGAAGCTTTTGAGTAATACAAAGCAATTCATTGAAATTAGTAAATAACATACAAGATGTTAACCCCTTAAGTGCTGCGTCGGGGCGTTGGCCGACGGCAGCACTACCTCCCCAGTGCTGCGCACGACCATTGGACGTCCATTCAGCACTAGTTCCAATGGACAGCGCAGCACTGGGGAGGGATGATTACGAGCATCTATGAGGTTAAATGAAAGGAGACAGGAGCAATACATACAAGTGGAGTTTTATGATAATGTGCACCAGTACACCACAGAACATCTACCCCTAGGAATCCTAATAAAAGTGGCCAGTGACTTTCTTCTTTGGTCATTGGCTAATGGGATTTTGTCTTACTGCTAGCACCGCTCAACTGTGCCAGATGGAAACAAAGCCATAATTCTCCATGGTATGGAAAATCAGTAATGCATTAAGTCTATGTTAACCATGTGCTTGGGATGAGCTTATTTAGCCAGATCATATTGTTTTAATAGAAACTGAATTATAGGATAGTCCTTAATAAGACCAAGACAACATGTCTTTGGGTTGTTTTATAGAAGTTTATTTCTTGGATCACTTGTATGTTGTATGCCAGTGGCATAACGAAAAATGTGGGGCTGCACAGTAGAATGTGATGAGGGCCTACGAGTCACCCATCTCAGATATTTATGGACCTTAGGCTGGATAGGCCCTTTGGATGTGTGATGGCACCCATGAGGCTTGGGGCCCCCTGCACCACTGATGTATACAGAAATTGTGGCACTGAGGGTTTCATTGTGCTGTTCGTCTGCAAAGAGGAAGACTACGGTGTCTTGGGTTTGCTTTCCTTAAAAATCTAAACTGGCTATGAAGCTCCTACACCAAGTACAAGCTGTAAAAATGTAGTGTAATGTGTATGCAGAGGGGCTACTACACTCATAAATCCGAGTCTACTTATTTTCATTGTTTCATTCAGTTTAGCTTTCACTATCATAATGGTTCTATTTAGTCCAAGTCCGAGTCACTAAGCATTGGCGAACCTTGTTAGCACTTAAAAAAGCATCCTTTCTGTAGGATGCTGGGAAGTGTCTCCAATTTCATTAGCCAGCGACCAATTTGATATTAGACATATGGTCTGTTCAGCAAATCCTTTTCTCCCAATAATGGAAGACGACAATGCTTGAACAGACCTTTTAGACAACATACCCAGTAGAGTGGTTTGTACTGCAATGAATGATTGCAGACAGCCTGCAGGTTAGTCCATCACGGTGGCCTCGATAGAGTACAAAAATGTTTGAAAAATTTTAAATGGACAAAAGTTAGATTGTTTAAAAGAATGGCCACACAATGCATGAACATTTGCAATACCAGAAAACATGTTAACTTAGCTTTTTAGAAGTTTATGTTCTTAAGCGATTGGCTTGGAGTTACTGCCTTGTTTAACAAGTCTGAATACAAGACGATACCAAACCATATAAGAAACTTTTAAATTAGACAAAATGTTAACTGTCCCCAAACCAAGATGGGCGATCTTAGAACATAGATAAAGGGAAGACCTATCCAGGTTTTGCAGATGGATTTTTCTAGTTCCTGTGTTACGGTGACAGTGAATACAAGAAACAACCTAGAAAGACCAGAGCAGTCTTTTGTACATGTTTTTTCTTTACTTATTAGCCAGGAGCAAGATGTGATAAAAACCTTCGTTTCCAACAAGCAGTTGGCCAACAAAAGGATGGGTGAATTTTTTTTTTTTTTAAATTGCCAGAATACTTTCAGAAATTACTACAGGTTGAATTTTAAGAGATTGTCTTGCAGAGTTAACCAGATTGGTTACAGATAATACCTTTGCATTCTAATTTGAAACTTGCAAGGGGGCAGACAGGGAAACCTGAATCCTAGTCAAATGACAAAAATGTGCAATAGCCAGGAAAATCAGCATAGTTACTTTAAAAATGTCATGGAAGTGTTGCACAATATACGTGTTATAAATGGCGGACTAGTGCTTTATGTTTTGATAGGACGAGAATAATCTTAGGCAAATAATTAGCATCTCAAACTCAAATGGTAAACTATTTAAACGCGAAAGGGTCTTATCGAGGTCTATGTGTAGTCATCAGTTTTCCACAACGGGCTAAAAATAGTACCCGCAGATGCAACCATTACACACAAAAGAGCATCTGCCATCTTCATGTTGTAGAAGTATAAAAAGCACAAAAACAGTATACAATGGCGGCCTGCAGCCACTACAAAAAGAAGGTGTCATCACTGAATTTACCCACCCCCATTTAGAAACTGCTTGTAACGTCTAATACAACCACCATCTGGCCAGCGACTAAAGTGTCAGCGGCTACAGTACTAAAATAGATTTAAGCCACTAATTCTAGTAGCCCTAATGCCGACATTTCACTTGTGCAAAACTATCATGTATCTTTAAGGGATTTTGAAACTTTTAATGCATGTATCTTATAACATTTTATTCGGGACTGTGCATAACGCGAGCCGCTTTTAACACAATTAAGGATCTACATAAAGGGTAAGGAGAGTTTAGAAAATCGAACACTCGGTGATACTATGTCCTGATGGTGCTTAAGCCAGAAGTAGTATCCTAAACGTGAACCGTATGAGCGAGGTCATGTTCTCAGCAATAATGTTAAACAGAGGCATGCAACAGCTTGTGTTTAGAAGTTGAACATATCGAGGGGAAAAACACCAGAACCCACACATGTGAGTCCAGGTAGGCTTTACCGGAATAGTAGAGCAGACTGTCCTTAAGAGTAGATTTTGAATGACGGAGTGGTAGGTTAAGACAGCAGGGAGGCGGGAGTGAGATGGATGCATAGAAGAGTTGAAGAGAAATTCGAAGGAGTGGAATGAGTGGTACGAGTGGTAATGGGGAGGACAAGCACACGGAGGAGAAGCTCGCAAAGAGCGGATTATTAACTAGATACGAGGGGCTGAGGACGAGCGCTTCTGAGTACCACCAAAGGGTCATTAATAAAAGGATTGCACCGGACCGGATTCAAGCCAGCACAACCTGGCGGGTGTCAGTACGTCTGTTCTTGGGCTGACGGGGAAAGGCGCAAACTGCAAGCAACGCAGTCTTTAAACCAGACATCGGTGTGCGATAAGGGTAAGATTATTTAAACCTACCACACAAGCCAATCACCACGAGAACTACCAACTTTAAAATAACAGTGTCAGGACTCACGAATCTTGCAATAGTCAACTCATGAAGCCAGGTGTGGAGTTTTGTCACCCAGAGGCTCGAAAAGGAAACGGACCCGAACTAGGACACGAGGTTAGCGCAACAGGGCCACAGGCATGCACGGTATTGACCCATCCAGCTCCAAAAACAATCGAGAACAGATATTGTCAAATCAATAAGGCAGCCGTGAAAATCACCCAACAATAAAGCAATAAGCCCACCCAAGGAACACGGAGTCCAATGTTTGTATTTGTTTTATATAGCGCGGAGGGTTTTAGGATGCTGTACATAGATGAATGACCCGGCGGAAGTTAACTGTGTTTTGTTTATGGGAGACAAAGCAAATATTTATAGCAAAGCGTTTGTTACAGAACAGAGAATGCCGGTACACAGTGATAACACATAGTTAAGCCTTCATATTGAATGTCAGTTGTTTAACGGCTCATATCTCACAGAAAAGGTTCAACAGTTAATCATTTCACTGAATTGGCAGGGCTAAATTAATGTGCAGGATATTATGCTTCCCTAAAGAATGAATTTAAACGCAGCATTTGGTCTTTCTTCCAGTGAGTTTATGGTTGTAGGCCCAGTCTTGATGCAAGCACCTACTAATCAATCCTTTCCATTGTGTGAAAATAAACACAAAGCGCAGGACACTTTTTTTTATACAGGTCAAGTGTGAAATTACCACAAAAGAAAAGCACACTACACATTTCTAAATGCAGGTTTGTAATTTCCTTACAATGTACTTTGCATTTAGAATTTGATTTACACACCGTTTCATAAAACCCTTTAAAATGAGCTCCTTTTTCCTAACAAAACACACATTTCTCAAAACAGATAACTGCAATCTCAGGCAAACAAGAGTTTGTAAATGGACGACTCCCAAATACTCAACCTTTCTAAAAAGCATTTAAATGAATAATCTGATTTAACACCTAACTAGTAGCATGTAGCAATCCTATAGTGTCAGAGGGTCCAGGTAACATTTATAAATCAGGCCATGTGGTCTGAAAATGTCACCAGAAAAACTCGACAGCAATACGGGCAGATACATTTAAGTGCTTTCTATTCGTCTGTAGGGGAATCTGAGAGAGCTGGTGGAATGCAAGGGAGAATGACACGGTTGGAGAACACTTCTACAGGCTCAAGATAAAGGCCATGCACTTCCATCAAGTGCAAAAAGTGAAATGTCTTTAAAAAAGGAAAGAGTACTATGACATTAACAGTGGAAGAATGTAACTTATTCAAAGTGAAATCAAAATGCACCGGGGGCGGGGGGGGGGGGGGGGGGCAAACAACAATAGGAAGTAAAATCATTACATTAGAATCAGGGGAACGAAGCAGACAATCAAGCAATCCAAAGACCAGACCCTAAGCCCAAGCTATACCTTTAAAGTATTGGTTACAATACTGTCTGTGACAACCACGTAAAGGGGTCTGTAGCAAGACAGCAACAAGCATTGGCATAGCCAATAGGTCTCGCTATTAGTGTTTAGTTATGCAGCACAATATCCTTGTGCAACAACTTCAACTGTTGCATGGTTAAGCACTTACAAGGTCCCAAAGGCGAGACCTATTGGCAATGCCAATGCTGGTCAGTCCGTGTTGTTGGTCAGATGTTCCTGGTTTGGCGAACAGACAGACTTAGGAGTTATCTTGACACTCCTGCATGGCAGGTTTAGATAGTTTGGTCTGTGGTGTTGACACTGAAATGAGACTGCAGCGAGCGTTAGCACCAGCATCTGTATAGTGCAGCCAGCGTTTTCAGATGGTAAGCCCATGACAATGCCATAAATTCCACATGGTGCCCACCCTTGCCTGTGTGAACTTTCCCAATTTTTTTTTCCTGTGCCCACATACGCTCTCTGACATAATCTGTCCTACTCCGCAGGCAGTATTGGCCGAGCTGCAGTCTGTTCTCTTCCCGGCAGTGTGTATGCTTAGCTACAGTCTGTCCTTTTAGGAAGCTTTTAGGAAGGTTAATGCGAGCTGCCAGCTGCCCTCGTATCTCATGGCGGGTCCAAAATGGACCTACAGGATTGAAGGCTGATTTTGCAGCGTGTCCTCAGTAGCAGACAGCGCAGGCCCGAGTGCAGTGTCCCCCCAGCATCACAGGGCCAGCCTGAGTCACCTTGAGATGTGACTGGCGATGCCAGACTAGGACAAAGGGTACTTGTGGTGCTGCCTTCCCCCGCCTCCCAGCCGTGCGCGCTGATGCGAGGGCTCTCAGAGCTTTGCGTGCAGAGCATGCACAGGCTGCATCCGAAACTGCCTTTCATTGCGCTGAATAGAAGCCACTTCAATGCCGTCGCTAGTGACAAAATGGGAAAGACCCTTGTAACGCATAGCATATGAAACGCATTCTTCAGGGATGCACATCACGCAGCCCTCCTGTCGCCCTTTAGAGAACGCTTTCACCCCCTGAATCAAGACATAAGCAGTCCATGCACACACTGGTACTGATATCACATTTTTGTGTGATGCCAGAGGCTGCACATAGGGTGGATGAGGTGGGCGAGCCAGCAAATTTACAGAGGAAGCCAAGCCCAGGATCTGACATGGCTCCAACGTCATTACAAGCAGAGCCGAGGGCATATTTCCATGAAAATCACGCAGCAAATACCATCAAAAAGTATGACAAAAGACATTCAAATACAAACATTTTTAAAAAACACCCGGAAGCTCCCATGCCGCATAGGGAAAATGAAAACAGGCGAAAAAAGAGGGGGGAGAGGGGGGGGGAGTGTACAAGCAGGAGCATGATTCACAGATATCTCAAACAATCACAAATGAAGCGGACCAGGAGGAAGGAAAAGGGAGGGGGTACTGCAAGCAGAGGAGCCTGATTAGAGCAATAATAACACAGATGACTTCTGTGCATGCGCTTGTGAACGCAAGCTGGAGGTCAGCAAAAGCCTCGGGTGGCACTTTTAAAAGCTACTTACTAACTGTCTCAAAGAGACGGCATGCGCTGTCTCAGGCGAGACCTAAAAGCAGTATCCACTCCCCTACTGCACTAGGAAACAAGCATTGGTAATGCACAGGTTTTGCCTATGTAATGAATAGAGCTGTATTTCAATCAATCATCGTCCAGGAGAAGCAAAGAGCTCCCCGACAGATAAATGAGTGGGGAGGATGTGGTGCAGCAGCAAGAGCTGCTGACTCGAGAGTTGGGCTGTTCGATTATCGGCAGGGCTCTCCCGGGTGAGAAGATGGCTGCTTTCTAGAGCGGCTCCGCTGACCTGACCTCTTCCCCCAATAAATACAAATACTAATCCATTGCAGTGGACATCCCAATTGCAGGTGGCGATGCCAAAAAAGGAGCGGAGAGCCATACGCGGTGGCTGTCTGGGGCAGATACGGACTTGCGGCCTCTCGACAAGTCAAAGCCCCGGCTTCAAGTGATCACCAGACCCGAGACATCCGTCAGAGCTTAGTGGGAGGAGCATAATCTGAGTGGTGAGACGATCGACAAAGACACAGGCTACAACCAAAGTGGCACCTCGCTGTAACCGTTGAAAAGGGTGCAGTCGTGTCTAAAGGTGAGCGAGGACAGGCGAGCCCCACAGCACGGACACACCTAGCACCAATTAAAACACTGCTAAGGCCCATGTGTGAGGAAACTGAGGTGCAATGGGGACCTGCAGCTGGGGGGGGGGGGTAGAGTGACAGGGAAACTTGACAGGCTGGGATGGAGGGGGGTTTACCTACCTGCGGCAGGGAGTACCTGTGGACCCAACTCCTTCCTCCCCCCCCCCCCCCCCCCCAACTCCTTCCTCCCCCCCCCCCCCCAACTCCTTCCTCCCCCCCCCAACTCCTTC